>NC_143031.1:37425000-38150000 GCF_057628025.1 Oncorhynchus mykiss | reverse complement strand
GTTACTACATGATTCCTACATGTGTTATTTCATAGTTTTGATGTCTTCACCATTGTTCTACAATGTAGAATATAGTAAAAATAAAGAAAAACCTTTGAATGACTAGGTGTCCTCCTTGCATGCACACACTTTTTCAGTTCTGCCCACAAATGTTCAATATGATTGAGGTCAGGGCTTTTTGATGGCCACTCCAATACCTTGACTTTGTCCTTAAGCCATTTTGCCACAACTTTGAAAATATGTTAGGGGTCATTGTCCATTTGGAAGACCCATTTGCGACCAAGCTTTAACTGATGTCTTGAGATGTTGCTTCAATATATCTCCATCATTTTCCTGCCTCATGATGCCATCTATTTTGTGAAGTGCACCAGTCCCTCCTGCAGCAAAGCACTCCCACAACATGATGCTGCGACTCCCGTGCTTCACGGTTTGGATGGTGTTCTTCGGTTTGCAAGCCTATCCCTTTTTCCTCCAAACATAATGATGATCTTTATGGCCAAACAGTTCTATTTTTGTTTCATCGGACCAGAGGACATTTCTCCAAAAAGTACGATCTTTGCTCCCATGTGCAGTTGCAATCCGTAGTTTGGCTTTTTTATGGCGGTTTTGGAGCAATGGCTTCTTCCTTGCTGAGCGCCCCTTCAGGTTATGTCGATATAGGACTCGTTTTACTATGGATATAGATACTTTTGTACCTGTTTCCTCCAGCATCTTCACAAGGTCCTTTGCTGTTGTTCTGTGATTGATTTGCACTTTTCACACTAAAGTACATTCATCTCTAGGAGACAGAACGCGTCTTCTTCCTTCCTTTTTCTGAGGTCTTGGTTGATTTCTTTTGATTCTCCCATGATGTCAAGCAAAGAGGCACTGAGTTTGAAGGTAGGCCTTGAAATACATCCACAGGTACACCTCCAATTGACTCAAATTAGATCAATTAGCCTATCAGAAGCTTCTAAAGCCATGACATCATTTGTTTGAAGTTTCCAAGCTATTTAAAGGCACAGTCAACTTAGTGCATGTAAACTTCTGACCCACTGGAATTGTGATACAGTGAATTATAAGTGAAATTATCAGTCTGTAAACAATTGTTGGAAAAATTACTTGTGTCGTGCACAAAGTAGATGTCCTAACTGACTTGCCAAAACTATAGTTTGTTAGCAAGAAATTTGTGGAGTGGTTAAAAACTAGTTTTAATGACTCCAACCTAAGTGAATGTAAACTTCCGACTTCAACTGTATTTAGTATCCCATAGAAACCCACTCTATGGCATAATAAATGTTGAGGCTCTGTATGAATCAAGGATACTGAAATACTCCCCAACAAAGGGAATATGCTGTAAAAGTATAGACCTAAGTTTGGTTTAATTTTGCGATGTAATGATTGTTAAAGGTGCAATATGCTAAAATTCAAATAGTTGTACCTTATATCAGTTTCACAAAACAAGCAGTCATTGTGTAGAGAATCATTTCACTATCTATCCCGCTAGAAAAATATGTTTTCCATAACCAATTATATTGTATTTTCAGCTGTTTGAATCTAGTGTACCAAAACTAAAGAGAAAGACTCAAACAAAACTTAAGAACGGGAAGCATAGAAGTAGTGCACATAGAACAGATATACCACTTCTTAGACTTGCTTTTAATGAGAATGACAGATCTGTAACTCACTTTTCTATGTGACTTTGGTTGGGTCGCACAAAAAGTTACATATTGCAGTTTTAAATGAGAGAGATTCACTGAAAATAGTTGTTTTTATGCATTTTATAATGCCCTTTTATTGTACTGCAAACATGCTGAATATGCTCTACATGTGTCTTTGTTATTTGCAACAACATTTTAATGAATTGATATATGCCTTTTCTTGTCACTTTCTTGAAATGCCATTTTGTAGAAAAGGACCAAATAAATGCAAAACTGTTTATGTAGAAAGAATAGCACAGCCTGAACAAATTGCAATGCAAGGATCTTTTTCAAACATGTCAGAGTACAAAAGAGGCTGTACCAGAGATGAGACATGTGTGAATTTAAAAGCAATGATCAAATGTGTTCTTTATATTTTTTAGCAGGTTTTTCTAGAATATTGAGGCCAGTAATATAAAGTGTTCTTTCTCATCTGTGATTTCAAGGTTGTGATAATGCATAGTTTGTGATCAACTGTAACAAATTATTTCCAACAAAATTATTGCACTTTTATTTGTTTGAGTTGCCAAACCACATTTTTAAGGCAATATAGTTTATCTGAATGGACTGTGTGTCATTGTAGCATGGAGCAAATTACATTATGTTTACATTCTCCATAATCAAGTGCAACCTGTGAGATGCAGCAAGAAAAAAATACACCAGCCAGAGGGCCATTTTCATTATTTCAGGGGCTTCGAATGTGAGAAGTTCATTCTAGTGTATAAAGGGAATTTGTAAGCAGTTAATTTGATGTAATGGAAATGTGTAGGATGTTAAATGTAAAGGGAATTTAATATACTGCAATGTCACTGTGTAGGAAGAGCAATCAATTTTCAATCAAAAGTTGAGCAATGAACACAACGCTGATGGGAACAATTTTTGTACAATATAAGTTTCTGAATATTCTTAAATGTATACCCAAAATGTGTGTGTGTGTGGTGGTATTTGTTTTGAGCTAGAGAATCATGTGTTGGACTCCTAATTGAATCCCTTTGCTTAATGATGGGCATTTTGTCTTTTCCGTTGACCCTTTTGGAAATAATCAGAATATAGTGACTTGCAAAAGTATTCATTCCCCTTGGTGTTTTTCCTATTTTGTTGCATTTACAACCTGTGATTTTTATTTGGATTTCATGTAATGGTGTTACACAAATTAGTCCAAATTGGTGAAATGAAATGGAAAAAATAACTTGTTTCAAAAAAGTCAAAAAAAATGAAAAAGTGGTGTGTGCATATGTATTCACCCCCTTTGCTATGAAGCCCCTTAATAAGATTTGGTGCAACCAATTACTGTCAGAAGTCACATCATTTGTTAAAGTCCACCTGTGTGCAATCTAAGTGTCACATGGTCTGTCACGTGATCTCAGTATATATATATATATATACACCTGTTCTGAAAGGCCCCAGAGTCTGCAACACCTCTAAGCAAAGGGCACCACCAAGCAAGCGGCACCATGAAGACCAAGGAGCTCGCCAAACAGGTCAGGGACAAAGTTGTGGAGAAGTACAGATCAGGGTTGGCTTATAAAATAAAATTACCCGAAATGTTGAACATCCCATGGAGCACCATTAAATCCATTATTAAAAAATGGAAAGAATATGGCACCACAACAAACCTGCAGCACAAAGGGCAGCCCACCAAAATTCACGGACCAGGCAAGGAGGGCATTAATCAGAGAGTCAACAAAGAGACCAAACATACCCCAATCTTCGCTGTGGAGCTTTGCAGCTCTTTCAGGGTTATCTGTTCATAGGACCACTTTAAGCCATACACTCCACAGAGTTGGGCTTCATGGAAAAGTGCCCAGAAAAAAAGCCATTGCTTAAAGAAAAAATAAGCAAACACATTTGGTGTTCTCCAAAAGGCACGTGAGAAACTTCCCACACATATGGAAGAAGGCACACTGATCAGATGAGACTATAATTGGCCATCAGGAACCACCTTTCATTAACCCAAGAATACCATCCCCACAGTGAAGCATGGTGGTGGCAGCATGCTGTGGGGATGTTTTTCATTGGCAGGGACTGGGAAACTAGTCAGAATTGAAGGAATGATGGATGGTGCTAAATACAGGGAAATTCTTGAGGGAAAACTTGTTTGTCTTCCAGAGATTTGCGACTGGGACGGAGGTTCTCCTTCCAGCAGGACAATGACCCTAAGCATACTGCTAAAGCAACACTCGAGTGGTTTGAAATGTCTTGGAATGGCCTAGTCAAAGCCCAGACCTCAATCCAATTGAGAATCTGTGGTATGACTTAAAGATTGCTGTACACTAGCGGAACCCATCCAACTTGAAGGAGCTGGAGCCGCAAAAATCCCAGTGGCTAGATGTACCAAGCTTATAGAGACATACCCCAAGGGACTTGCAGCTGTAATTGCTGCAAAAGGTGGCTCTACAAAGTATTGACTTTGGGAGGGTGAGTAGTTATGCATGCTCAAGTTTTCTGTCTTTTTTTTGTCTTGTTTGTTTCACAATTAAAAATATTTTGAATCTTCAGAGTGTTAGGCATGTTGTGTAAATCAAATGATACAAACCCCCCCAAAATCCATTTTAATTCCAGGTTGTAAGGCAACAAAATAGGATAAATGCCAAGGCGGGTGAATACTTTCGCAAGCCACTGTAAATGTTTGATTCCTACAACTAAAATGGTTTGAAGTTGAGATACCAGTTTTAAATGGAATTGTACGTTTCCTGCCGAGTATGCAATATTGTCCAGGGATAATCAATATGCTATGGAGCTTTTGCCATGTTGATAATGTGTAGCCAGTTTAAGTATCCCATATCCCCTCAGTTTACACCATTTACAAATAGGCCTGTTGAAAACAAAGTATGGTGAAAATTAGTACAGTAGCCATCTTATATACTAGACAGGAGTAGAAGTAAATAGTCCATGAGCCAGGGGTGTTGGTCGGGCTCACCTGGGGTGACAACTTCTCTGTGATTTTCTTAAAGGTCTATGTCCCTAGAGTTGGAAAATGTGTGATAGCAGTGCAGCAATGGGTGATCTCTGTGTTTCTTTTGTCCCTCCATCCCTTTAAAGGAATTCTCCTGTACTTTTTTTTAACACATTTAGCCAGTAGTTCTGAAAGTAAATCTCACAAGCCAAAAGTGGTCCCTGAAAATTGCTTACTACATCTAGGGGTGTAAAGGTTCACCCTACCTACGGTTTGGTACGTTTTGGGATCACGTTTCGGAACAGTGGAAAATTAAATGCCAACATTTATGGTAGGTAATTTTTGTGTATTTAAGAAAATACGAAGTGTTGGTATTCCTGATTCCATATATGATCATGAGTCATAATGCCTGATAAGAGCACAATCAGAAATACCAACACAGTATTTTCTTAAATGAAAACACAGTTACTCATCAACAACACTAAAATAAAGTGCAATATGTGTGTGAAATCAACATGTAAACATGGCTCAGATATTGTATATGTAACCGATATGAAATGGCTAGCTAGTTAGCGGGGGTGCGCACTAATAGCGTTTCAATCGGTGACGTAACTTGCTCTGGGACCTTGAAGTAGTTGTTCCCCTTGCTCTACAAGGGCCGCGGCTTTTGTGGAGTGATGGGTAACGATGCTTTGTGGGTGTCAGTTGTCTGTGTGCAGAGGGTCCCTGGTTCGAGCCCGTGTCGGGGCGAGGGGATGGACAAATCTATACTGTTACATATAGGCCTATGCTAGAATGTTTTCTTGCAGAGAAAAATAAACTGAGTGTACAAAACATTTGTATTTATTAAGGATCCCCATGGCAGCAGCTATTCTTCCTGGGGTCCAGCAACATTAAGGCAGTTATTTATATACAATAAAAAATTTGACATGACATTACATTTCATAACACTTTTCACAACACATTAAGTGTTCCCCCAGGCCACTACTCTACTACCACATATCTACAATACAAAATCCATGTGCGTGTAGAGTGCATGTGTAATGTGTGTGTGTGTCTCTTCAGTCACCGCTGTTCCATAAGGTGTATTTTTTTTAAATATTTTTTAAATCTGATTCTACTGCTTCAGTTACCTGATGTGGAATAGAGTTCCATTATAATGCACTGCCTGATGTCGCAAGGATCTGTACACAATTTCTGGAATCTGAGCATTTCCCAGTTCTTCCATGGCCTGCATACTCACCAGAATTGTCACCCATTGAGCATGTTTGGGGTGCTCTGGACCGACCCACCAATGTACAGCAACTTTGCACAGCCATTGAAAAGGCCACAATCAACAGCCTGATCAACTCCATGCGAAATAAATGTGTTGCGCTGCATGAGGCAAATGGTGGTCACACCAGATACTGACTGGTTTTCTGATCCACTCCACTACTTGTTTTGTTTTGTTAAGGTATCTATGACCAACTGACGCATATCTGTATTCCCAGTCATGTGAAATCCATAGATTAGGGCCTAATGACTTTATTTAGATTGACTGATTTCCTTATGTGAACTGTAACTCAGTAAAATCTTTGAAATTGTTGCATTTTAATATTTTTATTCCGTATAAATCAACTGAGGTGAATAAAGCCATAGCAACCATTGTGCTCTTCTCCAAATAGCTTTTTAGAGTTTTTAAATTGTATAGAAGCACAGTAATGATTAAGTAATAATAATAATAATTTCCAAGAGGATAGCCCAAGGGTGTGTGATTCAACTGAGTGAGTATGTCTGAATAGAGACATCCAGAGAGGATGGGTAAGATAGCTAGAAACACAAGAAATCCTATGATTATTAATTGTACTGCACTGATGGAACATAAATCCCAGAAAATAGATGCGGTAGTGGCAGCAGCAGATACATTTTTGGGTGTAGAAGATTTTAGTGCAGATGATCTACAGGGGCGTTAAGAGAATTGGTTCCATCCTCCCAGGCTGTTGGCTTGGACTAGGATCTGGTAGGGATAGTTTTTGTTTGGTATAGTGTTGATGTGTGTAGGGTTAGATGGTGGTAGAGGTCTTCACGGGTCCACCAGACCCAACATTCTGAGATCTGACCTGGGATCCGAGCAGGTCCAGGTCCTAAATTCTGACTTTTGTCTTGGATTTGGGTCGGGTCTGATATAATTGCCATGGGTCTCGGGTATGTTCAATTAAAACTGATTTACCGACTGGACCAGTCCTTTTGTTCATTTAATGTATGAGGACTCATGAGAACTGTGTGAGCTTGTTATGTGTCAGCCAATGGCGACTCAACAAAACATATATCTTATTTTATTCATTTATTTATTTCACCTTTATTTAACCAGGTAGGCAAGTTGAGAACAAGTTCTCATTTACAATTGCGACCTGGCCAAGATAAAGCAAAGCAGTTCGACACATACAACGACACAGAGTTACACATGGAGTAAAACAAACATACAGTCAATAATATAGTATAAACAAGTCTATATACGATGTGAGCAAATGAGGTGAGATATGGGAGGTAAAGGCAAAAAAAGGCCATGGTGGCAAAGTAAATACAAATAGCAAGTAAAACACTGGAATGGTAGATTTGCAATGGAAGAATGTGCAAAGTAGAAATAAAAATAATGGGGTGCAAAGGAACAAAATAAATAAATACAGTAGGGAAAGAGGTAGTTGTTTGGGCTAAATTATAGGTGGGCTATGTACAGGTGCAGTAATCTGTGAGCTGCTCTGACAGTTGGTGCTTAAAGCTAGTGAACGAGTTATGAACGAGTATATTGAAAAGAAGCCGACGAGGAGAATGTCCTCCGGACAGGTTTTAATATTGTAGTGGACAAAGATGAGAACAGTAGCGAGGCCAAATGGACTATGTGCAACTCTTTTCAGGTTTATTCCATTTCTGACTTAAAATAATTTATTTATGTATATTTATTAGGGGGGTTAGAATACATTTTTGCTGTATCGGTCTGCTAATAGAATACTAACAAATGCCCAGTGCACTAGTTTTTTTTGGGGAGGGGGGTTATTATTTTATGTTTTTATTCCTAATTTTTCAGGCGGTGCTACATCACTCTCAGCACCCCTACTTCCTGTGGCTCTGCTGCCATGGACCCTGCCCTGAACTTTAGTCACTGTTGCTAGCTGACCACCCTGTACTCAATCATGCACTTTAGAAACTGTTGCCCTGTATATATTACATAGTCATTGAACACTGGTCACTTTAATAATGTTTACATACTGTTTAACCCATTTCATATGTATATACTGTATTCTTGTCAAGGCCTATCCTTTATAACTACGGCGGTACGCATCTTTTTTTTATACATATACTGCCCATAATGTCTTTACACACCATCATATAGATAAGTATATATATATATTCCGGACTCTGACATTGTTCGTTCTTATATTTCTTAATTCCATTATTTTTTTTAAAGAGATTTGCATGTATTGTCAGGTGTTACTGCACTGTTGGAGCTTGGAACATAAACATTTAGGTCCACCCGAAATAAAAATGTACTAAATATGTGTACGCGACGCGTCCAATAAAATTTGCTTTGATTTGAATGCACGCGCTCACTGCTGTCTCCACGACACGGCCCAGAACTACATCGACTGTTCATCTGTCAAGGTAACAAATGTTTGCCCGTTAGATAGTCATGTTACTGTTTTAAAATTGTCTCGTCTTGCAAGTATTGACAAAGACAATATGAGTTTATCTGTGTTGTTGACTTGTCCCTAGCTAGCTAGATAACACAGCCGCATCGATTAGCATAGGCATGTATTAGTTAGCTAGCTAACTTAGCCAATTTATTTAGTAAGCTAGCAAAGCTTGGTGATGAACGGTTTTGACTGGTCTCTTCTTAAAATGTGATTTTAAACCTAATCTTATGCCTAACCTTAAATTAATAAATAAAAAAAAAGAACATTTTAGTTGTTTTCATTAATTTTTACGATGTAGACCATTTGACGCTGTGGTAACTAGTGAACACTGTTCTGACTAGGTAGAAGACGGCCACGACCGGAAGTTACTTTTTCGTAGTAGGTTAGAAGAATTTACGCAGCAGGTTAGGAAAGAGGTTCGTGTTTGGCTTAAAATGATCTGTGCTCACAGAAATAATCGGATATGGATTGTTAGTCAGGAAGTCAACTAACTAACGTTAGCTTCTTCACCAGTTCGTGTTTGTAGTTATTTGCTAGCAAATATACTAATCTTTAGTTATTGTCAAAGATGATTCCATCTATTGTACATAACGTTAACTAGCTAGATTCCCTTTGGTGCAAATGTCTGCCGTATCCTTCGTCATAGAAAAATAGCTAGCTAGGTAATGTTAGCTAGCTATCAACAGCCTTTTAACAACAAAAAATGGTACCAGTATAACTAGTTGATGCTCATCATTTTGTATAACCAACAGTGTGTGTATTATGGATATTATTGCTTTTATGATGGTGTTTTTCCTTCTTATTTTGAAACAGATTTCTATGATCCAGTTTAAAGAAGTTCTAGAAGAAAAAGACAACGGTGAAGGTCAACTGCTCCATCAGGCAGTGTCCAACAATGATGACAGACTCCTTGATGAACTGCTCTCTCAAGAAAAGTACAGAAAGTTCATCAACTGTAGGAGCGGCTGGGGTATCCCAAGAACACCTTTACGAATGGCTGCGTCTAAAGGTCATCTCAGGTGTCTGCAGGTTCTGCTGGCCCATGGAGCAGAGGTGGACTGTCTAGACGTGAAGGCTCAGACCCCACTTTTCACAGCTGTCTGTGGGAAATACTTCAACTGTGTTTTAGCCCTCCTCAGGGCAGGTGCTAACCCCAATGGCAGCTTGTATAACAACTGCTCTCCGGTCCTGACTGCAGCCAGGGAAGGGGATGTTGAGATTTTGAAGCAACTTCTTAAACATGGTGCTGAGGTCAACTCCAGATCTAAAGTCTTGCTGTTTACTTCAAGTGCCAGTGTTTCTAGTGGTCCCCTCTATCTGTCTGCTGTGTATGGACACTTAGACTGCTTTAAAGTATTACTTCTCTATGGGGCTGATCCAAATTACAACTGCACAGATGCAAAACTACTGAGTAAAATCAAGCAGCCTAAGACCGTGCTTGAAATGTGCCTCAGACATGGCTGTGGGGTGGAGTACATCCAACTTTTGATTGACTTTGGTGCAAATGTCTACCTCCCCACTCTCATCATAGAAAAGTCCACAAAGCAGAATGAGGCAGTGGAGCTGCTGCTGCAAGAAAGAGGTAATGCAGGAGTTATACTGTTGATGACTTTGGGATTCTCCTATTGATTTCTGGTAATGTTTTTATTGACATTAAACAAGCATCTGTTTTATTTATTTATTTAAATAAAATTGAATTGCTACTTGTCAATACAGTACTGAACTGCTTTGCTGACAGAGCAGCATTTGACTATTTGAATAGGCTATTGAATCTGTGTATGTGTAATAACCAGTTAAAACATTTTTTTAAACTCTTAACTCAAATTCAATTGTTATTTTTGCTAGGTTTTCCCAAGTCCCTTGTATCACAGTGCCGACTTGCCATCCGAGGATACCTCAGGAAGATCAACAGAATCCAGTCCATTGACCATTTGGAAATGCCATCAAGCATGATAAACTTCTTGCAATACAAATCAGTCCCAACAATTGCTATGCATCTCTGAGAAAGCATATATTGTCCCTATGCTTTTGCTACATGAAACATAATGCTTACTTTTTTCAAAACATTTCATAGTGATGTTGAAATGGTACACATTTGTTGTCCTGCATTTGAGAATAGATGTGTAATGTTTATTCTCAATGTTTTCAATCAGTTATGCAATCATGTTTTCATTTTCTTGTTTTATCCCTCTTCCATAATATATGTGGGATTTTTTTTGTAATACTGCAATGTCAGCGTAAAATAGAATGTACAGTAGAAATGACAACCATTAAAATGTCTTAAACTAATTTTGCATCAGAAAATATGTATTTTATTTTTAAACATTATGTGCGTACACTATGTATGATAAAGTATTATATAATTATGTGCAAGGTGCTTTACACTTATATATAAATATCTGTGTACAAACCGTTAGGAACACCTTCCTAATATTGAGTTGCACCCCCTTTTGCCCTCAGAACAGCCTCAATTTGTCAGGGCATGGACTATACAAGGTGTCAAGCTTCCACAGGGATGCTGGCCCATGTTGACTCCAATGCTTCCCACAGTTGTGTCAAGTTGACGGTGTCCTTTGGGTGGTGGACCATTCTTGATATACACAGGAAACTGTTGTTTGACAACCCTAGCAGCGCTGCAGTTCTTAACTCAAACCAGTGCTCCTGGCATCTACTACCATACTCTGTTCAAAGGCACTTACGCCTTTTGTCTTGACCCTTCACCCTCTGAATGGCGGACATACACAATTGTATGCATTTGGCAGACGCTTTTATCCAGTGCGACTTACAGGAGCAATTAGGGATAAGTGCCTTGCTCAAGGGTACATCGACAGATTTTTCTCCTAGTTAGCTCGGGGTTTCAAAACAGCGACTTTTCGGGTTACTGGCCCAATGTGCTTAACCACTAGGCTACCTGCAGCCCTTAGGAACAATCCATGTCTCAATTGTCTCGGGCTAAAAATCCTTTAACCAGTCTCCTCCCCTTCAGCTACACTGATTCGAAGTGAATTTAACAGGTGCCATCGATAAGGGATCATAGCTGTAAAGATGGTGGAAGCGGATGATGAAGTGGATTCTGAATCTAATGGCCTAGAATCAAGGAGAATTGGAATATTGTCCAAAAGAAAGGAAAACGGAGCAAAGTAGAGTATAGTGAGAATGTCACTTCATTTATTGTAGTAGTACTGTTTGTAAATGAGGAGCAGCTGATCGAATTACCAAGCTTGAATCCATTTGAGATATCCAAACTGGTGGAGAGAGTGGGTAGAGTTAAGGCTGTGAGGATCAAGAGACGCGGGCTGGTTTTTGAGGATCAGAAGAAACGTGTGTTGCGTCTCACCCAATTTGCTAAGTTTGAAGTGTTGTGTGTGTCTCTTAGGAACAGGGCACCCCTCAAGGGGATTATGTCCGGTGTTTTGTGGGAAGTATATTTTGAACAGAAATATTCCTGGTGTGATTGATGTACGTCGGATGAACTGTGTGGTGAATAAAGAAAAAGTTAAACCTATCTGTTCTTTTGTTTTTTGATATGGAGTCTCTCCCTACTCAAGTGCAGTTAGGGTATATTAACTACAGAGTTCAAGCATTTATCCCAAGACCAATGCAGTGTGATCATTTTAAAGCTTTTGGTCATGTGTCAAGTGTTTGCAGAAGGGAGAAGCCGAGATGTCCAAGTTGTGGAAAAGATCATATGTGTTATAAAAGTGATGAAAATGTGACTTTGCAATTGTGGGAACCATGAAGCCACATCTTTCAAGTGCCCCACAAGGGTGAAAGAGAATGAAGTGGCCAAAGTCAGGGCTGTCCAGAGCATATCATATGCAGCTGCTGTTAAAAGGTTTTGAGGGTGTGAATGGTGCACTTGAAGAGTCCATGGTGGTGTGTAAGCCTTCACTGCTGGCTGCAGGGGTTGACTTTCACCAGAAGGATCCTGACTTTTTAAAGGTTAAGAAGGTGAACTTTGTGGTCTTTATGGCTATGGTGATAAATGGCCCTGCCAAGGTGGAGAGAAGGTCCAGGAAGATAGAAATCATTGTGGAAGAGCTGGAGCGGTTCCTGGGTCTGAAAGATTTCTCGGCAAAGGAGTTACATGGAATATTGTCACAAGCCGTACTCTAGAACCCGAGAAGGGAGATATGGGGAATTGAAATATGGATGAAATGGGAGTTTTGTTTTGTCAATGTACATTTTATTTGGTTGGATTAAGTAAATTTCAATATCACGTATCGGTTTTCTTTTTTTTACCTTGTTTTGATTTCAACCCGTCCAGTTGGTGGCAGCAATACATGTTTTTGGTTTGTAGTCTGCCATAAAACCCACAGAAGAAGAAGGGATCATAGTGTTCACCTGGTCAGTCTGTAATGGAAAAAGCAGGTGTTCCTAATGTTTTGTGCACTCTGTGTATGTATGTATGTATGTATGTATACATATATTATTGACTGAGGGTGTAACTGAAGCTATATAGAGCATGACAAATTCCAGTACTAACAATTCAATTGAGCTATATTAGCCATGTAGTCTGACAATGTCAAAGGAAAGACATTGTCAGTCAGGAAACTATTTACTAAATGTTTTGTTGGCAAAATGATTATAGATTGAGCATCCTCTATGAATGCATTTGGGGGGTATAAATGGTCTTTGGCAATCTAGAACTACCGGTAAAAGATCAATCAGAGAGGAAGAGGCAAAGCCGCTCAATATATACTCTAGATCCTCTTTGGACCCCAGGACACACCCCGCTCTCACTACAACTACCAGAATTCAATGCGTACATTAACAAGAGGCTCAAGACTGTTTGTGTTGCACGACAGAATAAAGTGATTCGGATTTATTCTTTGTAATTCTGGCGTGTAGAAGCCCAACAAGGTCGGTTCATTTATATATCCCCCACCCCATAAACCCTTATTGGAAATATAGCTATTTTCCCCTTCAATTTAATGCTTGTAGACAATGCTTGTCTCCTAGGCTAGTCAACGTGTATTTTCCAGCCATGCATTGCCATTGTTGCTAGCGAGCTAAGGGTGTAAAATGTTATTTAATTGAAGAAGCTAGCTAGCAAGCAAACTAGGTTAACACAACCAACTCCGTTTTCTAAATAATGCTAGCTAGGTCGATAACTTGCTGGTAGCTAGCCTAGGCAGCCGATAGTGGTACATCCTTTTAGATTTGCGGGCCAGGCACAAGGTAACGTTAGTTAGCTGCCACTGCTAGTGACACATTGCTTTGTGGTCCCAACCTGACGACTTCTTGGTAAACGTCACGCATCTCTGTTTTCTCGTGTAGTGTATTAAATAAAACAAATTAGTCTACATAATGATGTTGCTTCAAAAACAGAAGATTCATTGAACGCTATCTTAAGCGAAAACAATTTAGGATATGTCCTGCTGTCTGTTTATTTCGCTGTTCCTGTTGCACGTATATCAATGGTCAGCTTTACACTTTCTATGCCGATAGCATAACACTTGTTCTGAACGCTTTGCCAGGTAGATAGATAATTACCTATACGTGTGTTATTTCATCTGATGTAAAGAAAACCACCATAAATAAGCCCAAAGTGAATAATGTAGGCCCATCACTGTATAGCACAGAATCTAATCCTTCTATGCCTAATCCTTTGTCCTACATTTCAGAAAAATGGAAGCAAATGGTTTTGGAAGATTGATTGCCAGCAGTCTTTGCACCTGATGGTGATACCATCATGCTCATATCTGTTCACTTCACCTTCCTGTAGATTGTTGCCATGGAGCACTGTGACGGAAATGAGCCAGCAAGTGATACAAAGCATTTGTCTGCTGGCTGTGAGCAGACGGCCATGGGTGACCAGGATTCACAGACTGAGGTGAAGCCTCCATCTGACATTTCTGACGCTGTACCCCTTGAGCATCAGCCATCAGGGAAACTGAGGAGGACTGCCTTAAGATTCTTTGGAGGACGCAAAAGCATCTGTGTTTTACCAAACTTCTTTGGGGGAAGGAACAAAAATCTAAACAAGTGGTCCTCTAAGAAGGGAGTCAGCAAGAGTAAAACTCATGATGGACTTAGCAAAGCAGACTGGGAGGACAGTCTGGGAATTGGATATGTCCCAGCAGGATATTTTGAGTACCACAACCAGAAAGATACTACTGGAAAGGCTTGTAGGGAATTTGGTCACCCTACTGGTGATCAGAAGTCATTCTCTCTTCCCCGGCAGAAAAAGGGTTTGCGAGAACTTTTTAACAGCATCAGGCGTTGTAGAAAGAATAGAAATTGTGATTTTGAAAAAAATGAAATGGTTGAGAATTCTCATGTCTGCAACAAAGAGGTGCCTATTGCCCAGACTATCATTGACCAAAATGACATGGAGTGCCTGGGCAGTTTGTCTGAATCCAATGTGCCTGTTTTGGCAAACGTTGACGATTGTTTGACAATTGCTCCTGAATGTATTAATGTTGATGTCATAGTGTCTGAGAAAGACCTGGTGAAACAAGGGAGTCTGGATTCTCTGATAGGGGAACTGAAGAAAGGTGAGGATATGGTAGAGACACTCCATATAAACACAGAACCAGATTCTTTCCCGAAGACTAACATAGAGTCTATTGTGAACGTCCAGCTGCCTACTGGCTCATCTCAGATGAGCTTGATGTTTGGTGATGTGGCCTCTCTAAAGAGTTTTGACTCGCTCACTGGCTGTGGTGACATAATAGCTGATCAAGACGACGACAGTATTGCAGATTCTCAGGGCTCAGTCTCAGCGGAAAGGAGTCGAAATGCAGGCAAACGGAGTTCCTGTTATGTTACGTACCAGGGTGGAGGAGAAGAAATGGCCACCCCTGTTAAGGTGGACGGGGATTATCTCCACAACCTCTGGGAAAATGAGGTTGCAGAGGACGCTTGCTATACCCACAGCCACGAAGAAGACTTTCTAGAGCACAGTGAAAGTCCTAGGATGACACCTGAAGAGCCATCTAGCTCCTATACCATGGACATCAGCATCAACAGCAATGGTGCTCTTGGAGTTACAGAGACCACCCTTACATCTTCGGATGTGATGACCCCACAGAGTGAAAATCAAGTGTCAGTTCCTAACAGCGATGAGGGTTACTATGACTCTACCACCCCAGGACAAGATGAAGACGGACGTGACAAAGTTGACAGGATCAGGACCGATAGACTACCAAGGGACAGTTATAGTGGCGATGCACTGTATGAGCTTTTTGAGCCTGATGACAGTCTTATCAGTCCACCTTTTGAAAAAGCTAAGCTGCCCGTCTCTGATCCACTTGAGTTTTTAGACATGTCAGCTCAGTGTGGTGGTGAAGATGTAAATGCTGTGTTCGCTCCTGAAACGGGTCTAATTGAAGAGGACAGGCTAACTGGGAATAGGGAGAAAATGCTTGGCAACCCTAAATTGTCAGATGCCGTTTTTGGCACCTTTACCTCAACATGTCAATCACAAGAAATTGACTATGAGCAAAACAAGCCACAGTCCCCACGGTTAAGAGGAAATCATGATCTATCTAAAACAAAGAATGACTTGGAGGATGACCAGACAGTTTGCTTCTCCCAAGCTCTAGTGGACTTCACAAAACAATCACATGTTTATAGTAATTCAACTGAAAGCATGGGAGGCTCTGAGTCAAACTTTGCCCAAAACATGCAAGCCCTCCCAGCCATTGTCACATTTGATGTCGTGGACATGGATAACGAGGGGGAATGTGACCAGCAGATGGATATGGTAATGGAGGAGGAATACATCACGTCGCCTTATGAAGTGTTTGAAGAAAGCTACCTGCAAAAGGATGCGTTTGCTGAATGTGACTTACGTATGTTTGACCTCCTTGAACAGAGTCTCAATAATACTTGGGGAATTGCCAGCCTGCCACGTCACCTTAGCCTTACACAAGTCAATCGGTCGAGTCCACTGGCTCCTCTGCTGAGTCCTTTGGCCTTAAATAGGAGGAGTAGATCCCTGGACACGGAGAGCTTGGAGTTAGAGATGACTGACATGTATTTAGGGAGTGGGGCAGCACTAGCGTCTTGCCCTAGAACTGAAAGGGACTCGAAGAGAGTGTCCTCGCTTCACCGCAAAAATAATGGATACATTTCCACTTCAGAAAACCGGGATAATAGACAGATCATGTTTCCGTCATGGCAGCCAGAGACTGAGGGGACTGTAACGCACCCACAAGCAGATGGGAAAAGAACAGAGCAGACGTACAGTCTCTATCAAACTCAAAACAGACGAATGGTATCATTCAGTCAGCCTGTCAGTCGAGTCCCAAACTGTAAATCTCAACAGATCTCAGCTAGCAAAATGACTGACAGAGTATCCTGTAATTATGTCTCTCAGATTACAGGACCGTTACATAGGCCATCTCATCTTCCTTTGCAATCAGAATCCTGTCGGCCCCATGCCCCCTATGGGAGATCAGTTAAGGCATCAGATGGTGGTGGTGAGGCGCTTTTTTACACATCGACCGTTAGCTCTCATCCTTAAAATCAACATAATAACATGCCTCAACCTTGGTTGTGAGTCTGGCAGTTCTGTAAGCAGGGCTCTAAACTGTAAGCAGGGCTCTAAACTAACTTTAAAAATGTAGGAACACCAGAAATGTGATTTTTAAAATTGGTTAAGATACAGTATAGCCTAGCTACTTCTAAAGCACACGTTGTGCCCTAGAAACGAATATGAAACCCTGTAAACACTTTTTTTTATTATTAAAAGCAAAAATGTTGACATAAATACCTCATTAAAATTAAGTCATTTATGGTATTTTAGGTCTCTACATAATGTAAATTCACTAACATTTAATGTTGTACACCGTCTCTTTAAGAGCATCAAGTTTGTGATGACATGCAAGACATCATTTGTTCATTGTTATGATCATGGATCTCCTGAAGAAGCTATCCCTTTTCCTTTCTGTGCCCCCAAATGTTTGGATATACTGTTTTCAGGTTGTTAGCTAGCTAATGAGGTATCAAACATGACTGAACAAGGTGTAAAACAAATGCAGTCCGCAAGTAGTTTTAGAACGTCCCGCAACATGGTTTATGAATGTAAAATGCGGCCTCCCAACCTGTGACAAAAAACAACAACAAAGGTTGCACTGATAATATGGGTTAGCTCTTTTGAACTGTTTGGGCTAGAATCAAGCAGTTTTTGCTGTATTCATGGTGCAAGCATGACGCTAACGAATCTGGACTCGGGGAAACGAGAAGCCTTATAACAAAAATTATACAAATAAAATGAAGTTATTTATTTTGTTGCACTGGTGTAAAACTCCAGGTTGAGGTCGCACAGCTAAATATTTAGTCGCAAATGTGCACTTTAAAGCCCTGCCTGTAAGGCCAGTGGACTATGAGCAGCAGGCAGACTTCACCATTAAAGGAAGAAAAACTGGATATGGTACACCCTGTTGAATGTAACAAACACACGGTGCCTTCGGAAAGTATTCAGACCCCTTGACTTTTTCTACATTTTAATACGTTACAGCCTTATTCTAAAATTGATTGAATCGTTTTTTTCCCTTTATCAATCTACACACAATACCCCATAATGACAAAGAAAAAACTTTTTTTTTTTACACATTTTTGCAAATTTATGAAAATAAACAGAAATATCATAGTTATAAAAGTATTCAGACCCTTTACTCAGTACTTCGTTGAAGCACCTTTGGCAGCGATTATAGCCTCTAGTCTTGGGTATGACGCTACAAGCTTGGCACACCTGTATTTGGGGAGTTTCTCCCATTCTGCTCTGCAGATGCTCTCAAGCTTTGTCAGGTTGGATGGGGAGCGTCAATGCACAGCTCTTTTCATGTGTCTTCAGGGATGTTTGATCGGGTTCAAGTCCAGGCTTTGGCTGGTCCACTCAAGGACATTCAGACTTGTCCCAAAGCCACTCCTGTGGTGTTTTGGCTGTGTGCTTAGTCATTGTCCTGTTGGAAGGTGTATGTTCGCCCCAGCCTGAGGTCCTGAGAATTCTGGATCAGGTTTTCTTAAAGAATCTCTGTACTTTGCTCCGTTCATCTTTTCCTCGATCCTGACTAGTCTCCCAGTCCCTGTTCCTGAAGAAATCCCCACAGCATGATGCTGCCACCACCATGCTTCACCGTTGGGATGGTGTCCGGTTTCCTCCAGACGTGACACTTGGCATTCACGCCAAAGAGTTCCATCTTAGTTTCATCAGACCAGAGAATCTTGTTTCTCATGGTCTGAGAGTCTTTAGGTGCTTTTTGGCAAACTCCAAGCGGGCTGTCATGTGCCTTTTACTGAGGAGTGGTTTCTGTCTGGCCACTCTACCATAAAGGCCTGATTGATGGAGTGCTGCAGAGATGGTTGTCCTTCTGGAAGGTTTTCCCATCTCCAAAGAGGAGCTCTGTCAGAGTGACCATCGGATTCTCGGTCACCTCCATGATCAAGGCCCTTCTCCCCCTATTGCTCAGTTTTGCCGGGAGGCCAGTTCTAGGAAGAGTTTTGGTGGTTCCAAACATCTTCCATTTAAGAATAATGAAGGCCACTGTGTTCTTGGGGACCTTCAATACTACAGACATTTTTTTGGTACCTTTCCCCAGATCTGTGCCCCAACACAATTCTGTCTTGGAGCTCTACAGACAATTCATTCGACCTGGTTTTGCTCTGACACGCACTGTCAACTGGGACCTTTTAATATAGACGGGTGTGAATTTCAAAATCAGGTACAATCAATTGAATTTAGCAAAGGTGGACTACAATCAAGTTGTAGAAACATCTCAAGGATGATCAATGGAACAGGATGCACCTGAGCTTTATTTAGTCTCATAGCAGAAGGCCTGATTACTTATGTAAATAATGTATTTAAAATAAAATAAACTGTTTTCGTTTTGTCATTATAGGGTATTGTTTGTAGATTGAGTAAAACATTTAATTTAATAAATTGTAGAATAAGGCTGTAACAGAACAACATGTGGAAAAAGTCAAGGGGTCTGAAACCTCTTCTACGCTTAGTATTGGTATGTGGTATACATGTTATGTACCACCAAAGACACCATCTAGTATGTTTGCATAACTGAAAATAGAATGATTGTCTGTTACTGCAAGTATTTCACTCTGTTGTATAATCCTTATTTGTGTTGCTGTTCTATCATACTGTGTTGTCTTGTGAACAGTCATAATAGAGGCTCTCCCATGCAGTCTTTCATTAAAATGTTCAGAGGGCCTCCCGGGTGGCGCAGTGGTTAAGGGCGCTGTACTGCAGCGCCAGCTGTGCCATCAGAGTCCCTGGGTTCGTGCCCAGGCTCTGTCGTAACCGGCCGCGACCAGGAGGTCCGTGGGGCGACGCACAATTGGCCTAGCGTCGTCCGGGTTAGGGAGGGCTTGGTCGGTAGGGATGTCCTTGTCTCATCGCGCACCAGCGACTCCTGTGGCGGGCCGGGCGCAGTGCGCGCTAACCAAGGTTGCCAGGTGCACGGTGTAGCCTCCGACACATTGGTGCGGCTGGCTTCCGGGTTGCATTGCATTTGTACAGCCCAGAGTTAGGCCACACGCAACACGTATTACACATATTGGTAGGTACTGTGAATTGGTAATTACTGTAAACTACGTGGTCCATTTAAAATCAAATTAAATTTGTCACATGCACAGAATACCTCTTGTGTAGACTTTACTGTGAAAGGCTTCCTTAAGGGCCCTTCCCAACGATGCAGAGTTTAAAAATAAAATGTCACTGACTAAAGTTGTATCTAGCCTTTAAAGTCTTTTTTATGACTTTCTTTACAGAAAGTTGTTGACTACAGTCTAGGACGGTGCTTGTAAACTCTTAGGATGGTATTATATTGTAATTACGATGTAATTATAAGATGCCGCCTCGACATGCAGATTTGGATCGCAGGTCAATTAACCTTTTGAGATACAAAATGTATAGAGAACAGCATTGATAATGTCTTACATTTTTGTAAAGACAAATGGTAATCTATTAACTATTACAATATACTGTATGTGTTTTAGGCTACATTTTAGAATGTATTTCATCATGCATCAGTTAACCATTGTATTTTTTGTTAGCTGTCTTTCTTTTTGGGGGGGTTGAATTTGATGTGAAAGTAATTATTTGTTCAATAGATTTGTATTCTGTAGTACCTCTGCAAGTATTCAAAAAAGTGAGGTTGAATTTGTATTCACAACCAATCCATCTGCTGAGAACAGATATACAGCAACAGTCAAAAGTTTGGACACCTACTTATTCAATGGTTTTTCTTTATTTTTACTATTTTTTTACATTGTAGAATGATAGTGAAGACATCAACTATGAAATAACACAAATGGAATCATGTGTAACCAAAAAAAGTGTTAATCAAATCAAAATATATTTTACATTCTTCAAAGTAGCCACCCTTTGCCTTGATGACAGCTTTGCACACTCTTGGCATTCTCTCAACCAGCTTCACCTGGAATGCTTTTCCGACGGTCTTAAAGAAATTCCCACATATGCTGAGCACTTGTTGGCTACTTTTCCTTCCCTCTGCTGTCCAACTCATCCCAAACTGTTTCAATTGGGTTGAGGTCCGTTGATTGTGGAGGCCAGGTCATCTGATGCAGCACTCCATCACTCTCCATCTTGGTCAAATAGCCCTTACACAACCTAGAGGTGTGTTAGGTCATTGTCCTGTTGAAAAACAAATGATAGTCCCACTAAGCGCAAACCAGATGGGATGGCGTATCGCTGCAGAATGCTGTAGTAGCCATGCTGGTCAAGTGGGCCTTGAATTCTAAATAAATCACAGTGTCACCAGCAAAGCACCATCACACCACCTCCATGCTTCACAGTGGGAACTACACATGCGGAGATCATCTGTTCACCTACACTGCGTCTCACAGACACGGAGGTTGGAACCAAAAATTGCACATTTGGACTCATCAGACCAAAGGACAGATTTCCACCGGTCTAATGTCCATTGCGTGTGTTTCCTCTTATTGGTGTCCTTTAGTAATGGTTTCTTTGCAGCAATTTCGACCATGCAGGCCTGATTCATGCGATCTTCCCTGAACAGTGGATGTTGAGATTTGTCTGTTACTTGAACTCTGTGAAGCATTTATTTTGGCTGCAATTTCTGAGGCTGTTAACTAATGAAATGATCTTCTGCAGCAGAGGTAACTCTGGGTCTTCCTTTCCTGTGGCGGTCCTCATGAGAGCCAGTTTCATCATAGCGCCTGATGGATTTTGCGACTGCACTTGAAGAAACTTTGAAAGTTCTTGAAATGTTCTGGATTGACTGACCTTCATCTCTTAAAGTAATGATGGATTGTAATTTCTCTTGCTTATTTGAGCTGTACTTGCCATAATATGGACTTGGTCTTTTACCAAATAGGGCTATCTTGATTGGCTCAAATGCATTAAGAAGGAAGGAAATTCCACAAATCAACTTTTAACAAGGCGCAGCTGTTAATTGAAATGCATTCCAGGTGACTACCTCATGAAGATGGTTGAGAGAATGCCAAGAGTGTGTAAAGCTGTCATCAAGGCAAAGGGTAGCTACTTGGAAGAATCTCAAATATAAATACATTTTTGATTTGTTGAACTTTTTTTGGTTACTACATGATTCCAAATGTGTTATTTCATAGTTTTGATGTCTTCACTATTATTATACAATGTAGAAAATAGTCCAAATAAAGAAAAAACTCTTGAATGAGTAGGTGTGTCCAAAGTTTTGATTGGTACTGGATACTGAAAAATATAAATGCAACATGTAAAGGGTTGATCCCATGTTTCATGAGGTGAAATAAAAGATCCCAGAAATTTTCCAAACACACGAAAAGCTTATTTCTCTCCAATTTTGAGCACTAATTTGTTTACGTCCCTGTTAGTGATCAGTTCTCCTTTGCCAAGATAATCCATCCACCTGACAAGTGTGGCATATCAAGAAGCTGATTAAACAGTATGATCATTACACAGATGCATCTTGTGCTGGGGACAATAAAATGTGCAGTTTTGTCACACCTTCTCAATGCCACAAATGCCTGCCGTTTTGAGGGAGTGTTCAATTAGCATGCTGACTGTAGGAATGTCCACCAGAGCTTTTTCCAGAGAATTTAGTGTTCTTTTCTCTAAATCAAGCCGCCACCAACGTCATTTTAGAGAATTTTGCAGTACGTCCAACCGGCCTCACAATCGCAGACCATGTGTAACCACTGCAGCCTAGGACCTCCACATCATCTGAGACCAGCCACCCGGACAGCTGATGAAACTGGGTTTGCACAACTGAAGAATTTCTGCACAAACTGTCAGAAACCGCCTCAGGGAAGCTCATCTGCGTTCTCGTCGTCCTCACCAGGGTCTTGACCTGACTGAAGTTTGACGTCGTAAACGACTTCAGTGGCTAAATGCTCACCTTCAATGGTCACTGGCACGCTGGAGGAGTGTGCTCTTCACGGTTGAATCCGGTTTCAACACTACCGGGTAGATGACAGACCGTGTGTATGACGTTGTGTGGGCGAGCAGTTTGCTGATGTCAGCGTTGTGAAAGGAGTACCCCATGGTGGATGTGGGGTTATGGTATGGGCAGGCATAAGCTACGGACAACAAACACAATTGCATTTTATCGATGACAATTTGAATGCACAGAAATACTGTGACGAGATCTTGAGGCCCATTGTCGTGCCATTCATCCGCCACCATCACCTCATGTTTCAGCACGATAATGCACGGCCCCATGTGGCAAGGATCTGTACACAATTCCTGGAAGCTGAAAATTTTCCAGTTCTTCCATGGCCTGCATACTCATCAGACATGTCCCCCATTGAGCATATTTGAGATGCTCTGGATCGACGTGTACTACTGCAATTCCCAGTTCCCACCAATATCCAACAACTTCACACAGCCATTGAAGGGGAGTGGGACAACATTACACAGGCCACAATCAACAGCTTTATCAACTGGTCACACGAGATACGGACTGGTTTTCTGATCCACGCCCCTACCTTTTTTTTTTAAAGGTATCTGTGACCAACCTTAGTTTAGTTTAGTTAGTTTCTGTAGTCCCAGTCATGTGAAGCTCATAAATTAGGGCCTCATTTATTTCAATTGACTGATTTCTATGAACTGTAACTCAGTAAAATCTTTGAAATTGTTACATGTTGCATTTATATTTTTGTTCAGTGGAGATAGATTATCTAATTAGAATCTGTCTGGCAAAGTTTGTGAAAATATATTTTATGTTAATGTCAATATGCTGCTTGGCATTTTGGGATATTTCCCCGGCACCATTTTTTCTAGCACTGTGAAGAATAGAATGCTGCCTTGCACTTAAATCATCTATACATTTGTTTTGTTTGTAGATAAAGATTTTTTAAAAACAATGGGATAATTGGGAGACTTTTTATATTATTTCTGGTCTGTTTTATAGATTCCTCATAAATGTTCCATATTTCTGGAATTATATTACTATTGTAAAACCTTTCCCATATTTTACACTCAGTGGTCACATCTGTAGTTTGTTTAACTCAGTTTTTCAATAATAAGGAATATAAATGTATATTGGTGACAATATACTTGTCACATACATTTAAGGAGACACTCTGAGCAACTTTCCAACTGGAGCCCTGCGAAAATCAAACCCACAGCCCTGCTGTTGCAAGTGCCGTGCTCTACCAACTGAGTCACACGGGACCATATACACATCAAAGTTGTGTCAAAGTTCATATACATTAAATAAAATAATAAAAACAGAAAATTCTGTCATGTTGTTATGCCTACATGTACTGTATACTGAACTAAAATATAAATGCAATCAAAGATTTTACTGAGTTACAGTTCATATGAGGAAATCAGTCAATTGAAATAAATTCATTAGGCCCTAATCTATGGATTTCACATGACTGGGAATATTGATGTGTCTCACAATGGGCCTCAGGATCTCATCATGGTATTTCTGTGCATTCAAATTGCATCAATAAAAAGCAATTGTGTTCATTGTCCGTATAATAACCCCACCGCCACCATGGGGTACTCTGTTTTCCAAACATTGACATCTACAAATCACTTGCCCACATGACTTCATACGTGTGTTTGCGGTTGTGAGCCAGTTGGACGTACTGCCAAATTCTCTGAAACGACTTTGGAGGTGGCTTATGGCAGAGAAATTAACATTAAATTATCTTACATGAATCCACTGGTGATTTTAAAACAGCTACAGTACATTCGCTGTGATGGGAGAAAACTGAGGATGGATCAACTACATTCTAGTAACTCCACAATGATGACCTAAATGATAATGGGGAAAGAAATATACAAAACATCCATCTTAAATGCAACAAGGCACTAAAGTAATACACGTTTGGCATAAATGCAAAGCCTTATGAGTAACTGCCTCTTTATTTTCAAGCATGGTGGTGGTTTGCATCATGGTGTGATTATGCTTGCATTGGCAAATAGTGGGGAGTTTTTCAGGATAAAAAGAAACGGGGTGAAGCTAAGCACAGGCATAATCTTAGAGGAAAAGCTGCTTCAGTCTGCTTTACACTAGACTGGGAGAAGAATTCACCTTTTGTCAGGACAATAACCTACAAGGCTAAATCTACACTGGAGTTGCTTACCAAGAACACAGTGAAAGTGGCAAAGTTACAGTTTTGACTTAAAACTGCTTGAAAATCTATGGCAAGTCTTGAAAATTGCTGTCTGACTATGATCCCCAATGTCTTGACAGAGCTTGAAGAATTTTGAACTAATACCACAGTAGCTGATCTATTGTCAATGACGAAAGCAACAAAATTAAAGTTTGGCATTTACTGTTATTTTTTATCAATTCGTTTGGTGAACAGCAGGGTTGAGGTCAATTCCATTTCAATTCAGGAAGTACACTGAAATTCAAATCCTCTTCAATGCTTTTCTATGAGGAAAATGTCGAATTGGAATTTTGTTTGCTTTCTTTGACTGGAATTGAATTGGAATTGACGCCAACCCTGTTGAACAGTGATGCATAGAGAGAAGGTTGCACATTGTGTATGTTCCCTCATGTAGGCCTATAGCAGTGGAGGCTGCTGAGGGGAGGACAGCTCATAATAATTTCTGGAATTTAGTATAATGGTTGGAATGGAGTGAATGGAATGTCAAGCACAAGAAAACCACATGTTTGATACCATTCCATTCACTCCATTCCCGCCATTATTATGAGCCTTCCTCCCTTCAGCAGCCACCACTGGCCTATAGTATCTACATTATATGGATTGCCTATGTTCTCCTAGCCTCGCAAGCCAGTCTGATCTCATGAGCTTACACAGATGTTCAAATATGTTCTCTATTTATTTATTTTATTTTTTAGAACAAGAGACACTACTGAACAAATAACTTTACAATTGTAAATGAGACAACAATCCAGCAGCATACAATCCTGGACTATTTCATGGTATTTTTTGGGTTGGAAATGGCCAGTGCTGAAATAGAAGAGCATCAAGGTCAGTTTGCAGTCTCATCTGTTGTAAGCAAGCCTCCAAATTCCTCCCCATTTGCTGTACAACCATGTAGGCTATTGTGCTCAATGGATTTACAGACGGAGGAGCAGATTTAATAATATGGATTGTTTGAAGCATACTTCACAAATAGTATGTCAGAGTGGTTGTTGACAAAACACCTGGAACTACAAGATAAGGCATCAAATCTGTTGCCATTACAGGTATTCATCTGAGCATATTTATCTGAAACTGTCTTTTGTGTCCAGACCATGAGAGCAGAGCTATTTTCCTGAGTTAAGTAACTCCTTGTGTTACCTGAACTGTAAACACATTAAAATTAGGGGAAATGCTACTCTTAAGGTTGCCTGGCCATCATCCAAGACCTTTTGTGCCCAACTACTGTGCTCAACCTCGCAGTCTCCAGAGGAGTTGGGACACAGCAAACAGGAACTATTCTTGTTGTTCTCTGGATTTAGATAAGTGTGTATAGGCCTATGTGGATATCAAATCAAATGTTATTCGTCACATGCTCTGAGTACAACAGGTGTAGGTAGACCTTACAGTGAAAAGCTTACTGACAAGCCCTTAACCAACAATGTAATTTTAAGAAAAATAAGTGTTAAGTAAAAAATAAAAGTAACAATAGCAAGGCTATATACAGGGGGTACTGGTGCAGAGTCAATGTGCCAGTTAGTTGAGGTAATATGTACATGTAGGTGGAGTTAAAGTGACTATGCATAGATAATAAACAGAGAGTAGCAGCAGCAGAAAAGAGGGGTCTGGGTAGCCCTTTGATAAGATGTTCACGAGTCTTATGGCTTGAGGGTAAAAGCTGTTAAGGAGCCTTTTGGACCTAGACTTGGCACATCGGTACTGCTTGCCATGCAGTAGCAGAGAGAACAGTCTATGACTATGGTGGCTGGAGTTTTTTTTTAATTTTTAGGGCCTTCCTCTGACACCGCTTGGTATAGAGGTCCTGGATGGGAGGAAGTTTGGCCCCAGTGATGTACTGGGCCGTACTCACTACCCTCTGTAGTGCCTTGGGGTGAGAGACCTAGCAGTTGCCATACCAGGCGGTGATGAAACCATGCTCTCGATGGTGCAGCTGTATAACCTTTTGAGGATCTGAGGACCCATGCCAAGTCTCCTGAGGGGGAATAGCCTTTGTCGTGCCCTCTTCATGACTGTCTTAGTGTGTTTGGACCATGATAGTTTGTTGGTGATGTGGACATTAAGGAACTTGAAGCTCTCAACCTGCTCCACTACAGCCCCGTTGATGAGAATGCAGCCTTGTGAATGTTGACCTTTTTAAAGATCTCACATCGGCTACGGAGAGTGTGATCACACAGCCGTCCGGAACAGCTGATGCTCTCATGCATGTTTTAGTGTTACTTGCCTCGAAGCGAGCATAGAAGTAATTTAGCTCGTCTGGTAGGCTCATGTCACCGGGCAGCTCGCAGCTGTGCTTACCTTTGTAGTCTGTAATAGTTTGCAAGCCCTGCCACATCCGACGAGTGTCGGAGCCGGTATAGTACGATTCAATCTTAGTCCTGTATTGACGTTTTGCCTGCTTGATGGTTCGCCGGAGGGCATAGTGGGATTTCTTATAAGCTTCCGGGTTAGAGTCCCGCTCCTTGAAAGCGGCAGCTCTACCTTTTAGCTCAGTGTGGATATTGCCTGTAATCCATGGCTTCTGGTTGGGGCATGTACATACGATAACTGTTGGGATGATGTCATCAATGCACTTATTGTTGAAGCCAGTGACTGATGTGGTGTACTCCTCAAAGCTATCGGAGGAATCCCGGAACATATTCCAGTCTGTGCTAGAAAAACAGTCCTGTAGCTTAGCATTTGCTTCATTTGACCACTTTCTTATTGACCAAGTCACTGGTGTGCTTCCTGCTTTAGTTTTTGCTTGTTAGCAGGAAACAGGAGGATAGAATTATGGTCAGATTTGCCAAATGGAGGGAAAACTCTCCAAATGGAGAGCTTTGTACGCGTCTATGTTTGTGGAGTAAAAGTGTCCTAGAGTTTTCCCCTGTTTGCACATTTAACATGCTGATAGAAATGAGGTTAAACGGATTTAAGTTTCCCTGCATTTACTTCCCTGGCCACTAGGAGCTACGCCTCTGGATGAGCGTTTTCCTGTTTGCTTATGGCCGTATAAAGCTCATTGAGAGCGGTCTTAGTGCCAGCATCGGTTTGTGGTGGTAAGCTACGAAGAAAATAGATGAAAACTCTATAGGTAAATAGTGTGGTCTGCAGATTATCATGAGGTACTCTACCTCAGGCGGGCAAAACCTCAAGACTTCCTTAGATTCCGTGCACCAGCTGTTGTTTACAAATATACATAGACCACCACCCCTTGTTACCAGAGGCCGCTGTTCTATCCTGCCGAAAAAGCGTAAAACCCACCAGCTGAATGTTATTCATGATGTCGTTCAGCCACGACTTGGTGAAAATAAGATATTACAGTTTTTAACATCCCACTGGTAGGATATACGTGATCGTAGTTTGCCTATTTTATTTTCCATTGATTGTACGTTGGCTAATAGGACTGATGGTAAACGGAGATTACCTGCTCGGCGTCAGATCCTTACAAGGCACCCAGATCTTCGTCCCCAATATCTCCGTCTCTTTCTCCTGCGAATGACGGGGAAGAGGGCCTTGTCAGGTGTCTGAAGTAAATCCTTCCCGTCGGACTTGTTAAAGAAAATGTATTCCTCCTGTTCGGAATGAGTAATCACTGTGCTGATATCTAGAACCTATTTTCGGTCATAAGATACGAAGGCAGAAACATTATGTACAAAACAAGTTACAAATAACGCAAAAAAACACACAATAGCACAATTGGTTAGGGGATCATAAAACGGCAGCCATCTCCTCCAGCGCCATTACTTATACACTGAGTATACATTAAGAACACCTTCTCTTTCTTTGACATAGAATGACCAGGTGAATCCAAGTGAAAGCTATGATCCCTTATTGATATCTCTTGTTAAATCCACTTCAATCAGTGTAGATAGAGGGGAGGAGACAGGTTCTAGAATGATTTTTAAGACAATGGAGACATGTATTGTGTATGTGTGCCATTCAGAGTGTGAATAGTCAGGACAAAAGATTTAAGTACCTTTGGACGGGGTATGGTATTAAGTGCCAGGCGCACTGGTTTGTGTCAAGAACTGCAACGCTGCTGGGTTTTTAACACTCAACAGTTTTAAAGATTTAATGTCACATGCACAAGTACAGTGAAATTCCTTTCTTGCAAGCTCTAACCCCAACAATGCCATAATCAATAACAATGCAATACGAATAATTACAAGGAAAACCTAAAACACACTAAATATCAAAATAAGAAATAGAAAGAACCTAATAAAGTAAGTAAGCATACTATATACAGGGTTAGTTCCAATACCATATTTACAATGTACATGGATACTGGAGTGATAGAGGTAGATACTGTAAGGTGACTAAGGGGTAAGGTGACTAGGCATCAGGATATATGATAAACAGAGTAGCAGCAGAGTGTATGATGATTTTATGTGAGTGGATGTGTGTAGAGTCAGTATAAATTTGTGCATATTATGTGTGTGTGAGCAAATTATGGAGTGAGTGTTTGTATTTGTGTTGGAGTATCAGTGTGCGTAGTAACAAAAGTGCAAAAATAAGAATAAAATACAAAGTTCAACTCAGATAGTCTATGTAGCCATTTTGTTAGCTATTTCATCGCTATTTAGCAGTCTTATGGCATGGGGATGGAAGCGGTTCAGGAGCCTGTTGGTGTCCCGTGTATATCAAGAATGGTCCACCACCCAAAGGACATCCAGCCAACTTGACACAACTGTAGGAAGCATTAGAGTCAACATGGGCCAGCATCCCTGTGGAAAACTTTCGACACCTTGTAGAGTCCATGCCCCGATGAATTGAGGCTGTTCTTAGGGCAAAAGGGTTTAATGTTTGATATACAATACCTTGCAAAAGTATTCATCCCCCTTGGCATATTTTCCTAATTTGTTGCATTACAACCTGTAATTTAAATTTATTTTTATTTGGATATCATGTAATGGCCATAAACAAAATTGTCCAAATCGGTGAAGTGAAATTTTAAAAAGTGAGTAAGTAAACGGAAAAGTGGTGTGTGCATATTATTTACACGCCCCTAAATAAGATCTGGTGCAACCAATTACCTTCAAAAGTCACATAATTAGTTAAATAAAGTCCACCTGTGTGCAATCTAAGTGTCACATGATCTGTCACATGATCTCAGTATATATACACCTGTTCTGAATGGCCCCAGAGTCTGCAACACCACTAAGCAAGGGGCACAACCAAGCAAGCGGCACCATGAAGACCAAGGAGGTCTCCAAACAGGTAAGGGACAAAGTTGTGGAGAAGAACAGATCAGAGTTGGGTTATAAAAAATATCTGAAACTTTGAACACCCCACAGAGTACCATTAAATCCATTATAAAAAAATTGAAAGAATATGGCACCACAACAAACCAGTCAAGAGAGTGCCGCCCACCAAAACTCACGGACCAGGCAAGGAGGGCATTAATCAGAGAGGCAACAAAGTGACCAAAGATAACCCTGAAGGATCTGCAAAGCTCCACAGCGGAGATTGGAGTATCTGTCCATAGGACCACTTTAAGCTGTAAACTCCACAGAAATGGGCTTTACGGAAGAGTGGCCAGAAGAAAGCCATTGTTAAAGAAAAAATAAGCGAACACATTCGGTGTTCGCCAAAAGGCATGTTGGAGACTCCCCAAACATATAGAAGAAGGTACTCTGGTCAGATGAGACTAAGATTTAGCTTTTTGGCCATCAAGGATAATTCCATGTCTGGCACAAACACAACACCTCTCATCACCCCGAGAACAACATCCCCACAGTGAAGTATGGTGGTGGCAGCATCATGCTGTGGGGATGTTTTTCCTCAACAGGGACTGGGAAACTGGTCAGAATTCAAGGAATGATTGAAGGAGCTGAATACAGGGAAATTCTTGAGGGAAACCTGTTTGTCTTCCAGAGATTTGAGACTGGGACGGAGTTTCACCTTCCAGCAGGACAATGACCCTAAGCATACTGCTAAAGCAACACTTGAGTGGTTTAAGTGAATAGTTATGCACGCTCAAGATTTCAGTGTCTTTGTCTTATTTCTTGTTTGTTTCACAATAAAAATAATTTTGCACCTTCAAAGTGGTAGGCATGTTGTGTAAATCAAATGAAACCCACCCCCCAAAAATCCATTTTAATTCCAGGTTGTAAGGCAACAAAATAGGAAAAATGCCAAGAGATGTGAATACTTTCGAAGCCACTGTACTCAGTGTATATAGAGAAACTGAAACCTCTATGATTTTAATTTAAAAGAACACATTTGAACATTAACAAGTGAACAAAATAAAAATGTGACTTGGACTGTGAGACTATTTGAAGTGTAGATGGGCCAAGGCTGGGTCATTTCAGCGCAATGGATCCACTACAAAGGCTGTGGTAGCATAGCAGCAGGAAAATAATATATTGCCAGCACTACGGACAGCTATATCTGTACTCTAATACAGGGCGAGTAAAGGTCCAAACAAATATACAGTGCCTTGCGAAAGTATTCGGCCCCCTTGAACTTTGCGACCTTTTGCCACATTTCAGGCTTCAAACATAAAGATATAAAACTGTATTTGTTTGAAGAATCAACAACAAGTGGGACACAATCATGAAGTGGAACGACATTTATTGGCTATTTCAAACTTTTTTAACAAATCAAGAATTGGGCGTGCAAAATTATTCAGCCCCTTTACTTTCAGTGCAGCAAACTCTCTCCAGAAGTTCAGTGAGGATCTCTGAATGATCCAATGTTGACCTAAATGACTAATGATGATAAATACAATCCACCTGTGTGTAATCAAGTCTCCGCATAAATGCACCTGCACTGTGATAGTCTCAGAGGTCCGTTAAAAGCGCAGAGAGCATCATGAAGAACAAGGAACACACCAGGCAGGTCCGAGATACTGTTGTGAAGAAGTTTAAAGCCGGATTTGGATACAAAAAGATTTCCCAAGCTTTAAACATCCCAAGGAGCACTGTGCAAGCGATAATATTGAAATGGAAGGAGTATCAGACCACTGCAAATCTACCAAGACCTGGCCGTCCCTCTAAACTTTCAGCTCATACAAGGAGAAGACTGATCAGAGATGCAGCCAAGAGGCCCATGACATGTATATTGTTTCTCTTTGCTTATTTGAGCTGTTCTTGCCATAACATGGACTTAGCCCTATTTGATATCATCTTCTGTATACCACCCCTACCTTGTCACAACACAACTGGCTCAAATGCATTAAGAAGGAAAGAAATTCCACAAATTAACTTTTAACAAAGCACACATGTTAATTGAAGTGCAGTCCAGGTGATTACCTCATGAAGCTGGTTGAGATAATGCCAAGAGTGTGCAAAGCTGTCATTAAGGTAAAGGGTGGCTACTTTGAAGAATCTCAAATATAAAATATATTTTAATTTGATAAACACTTTTTGGTTACTACATGATTCCAAATGTGTTATTTCATAGTTTTGATGTCTTCACTATTATTCTACAATGTAGAAAAAAATGGTACAAATAAAGAAAAACCCTTGGATGAGTAGGTGTGTCCAAACTTTTGACTGGTACTGTATATTAATACATTTTTATTATTCAGGGGGTGCTGCAGCACCCTCAGCACCTCTACTTCCTGTGGCTATGTGTAGTAGAGGTATGTAGATTTTCCACTGCAGTGGTTTAGCCCCACTGTAATGCAGCAGTCTCCCTGGTCTAATATTTCACTGGACTTCTACAGTACCTCTCCACTCCATCCCCCTACCCAGACTTATTCTTTCTGTTACACAGTATTTTGTGAAAGCTTATTCTAAAAGCATATTCTACCATTGTGGGATAGTAAAAATAGCAAGTTCTCACTAATTATGTTTGTTTCATTTTTAAAAATATGAACAAAAATGTTACATATGTGCAGTCCTTGTCACTGGGCCTCAGTGGAGTGAATATATCTGGTTCCAGATAATTAACTTCTACCATTTGAAAGGTACAGGCACATACAGTGGGGCAAAAAAAGTATTTAGTCAGCCACCAATTGTGCAAGTTCCCCCACATAAAAAGATGAGAGAGGCCTGTATATTTCATCATAGATACACTTCAACTATGACAGGCAAAATGAGAAAAAAAATCCAGAAAATCACAATGAAGGATTTTGAATGAATTTATTTGCAAATTCTGGTGGAAAATAAGTATTTGGTCACCTACAAACAAGCAAGATTTCTGTCTCTCACAGACCTGTAACTTCTTCTTTAAGAGGCTCCCCTGTCCTCCACTCGTTACCTGTATTAATGGCACCTGTTTGAACTTGTTATCAGTATAAAAGACACCTGTCCACAACCTCAAACAGTCACACTCCAAACTCCACTATGGCCAAGACCAAAGAGCTGTCAAAGGACACCAGAAATTAAATTGTAGACCTGCACCAGGCTGGGAAGACTGAATCTGCAATAGGTAAGCAGCTTGGTTTGAAGAAATCAACTCTGGGAGCAATTATTATTATTAAATCCTGCAGTGCCAGATGTGTCCCCCTGCTTAAGCCAGTACATGTCCAAGCCCGTCTGAAGTTTGCTAGAGAGCATTTGGATGATCCAGAAGAAGATTGGGAGAATGTAATATGATCAGATGAAACCAAAATATTACTTTTTGGTAAAAACTCAACTTGTTGTGTTAAAAGGACAAAGAATGCTGAGTTGCATCCAAAGAACACCATACCTACTGTGAAGCATGGGGGTGGAAACATCATGCTTTGGGGCTGTTTTTCTGCAAAGGGACCAGGACGACTGATCCGTGTAAAGGAAAGAATGAATGGGGCCATGTATCGTGGGATTTTGAGTGAAAACCTCCTTCCATCAGCAAGGGCATTGAAGATGAAACGTGGCTGGGTCTTTCAGCATGACAATGATCCCAAACACACCGCCCGGGCAACGAAGGAGTGGCTTCATAAGAAGCATTTCAAGGTCCTGGAGTGGCCTAGCCAGTCTCCAGATCTCAACCCCATAGAAAATCTTTGGAGGGAGTTGAAAGTCCGTGTTGCCCAGCAACAGCCCCAAAACATCACTGCTCTAGAGGAGATCTGCATGGAGGAATGGGCCAAAATACCAGCAACAGTGTGTGAAAACCTTGTGAAGACTTACAGAAAACGTTTGACCTCTGTCATTGCCAACAAAGGGTATATAACAAAGTATTGAGATAAACGTTTGTTATTGACCAAATACTTATTTTCCACCATAATTTGCAAATAAATTTATTAAAAATCCTACAATGTGATTTAAAAAAAATAAAACATCTCATTTTGTCTGTGATAGTTGAAGTGTATCTATGATGAAAATTACAGGCCTCTCTCATCTTTTTAAGTGGGAGAACTTGCACAATTGGTGGCTGACTAAATACTTTTTTGCCCCACTGTAGTCATCCGAGGGCAGCGGAGACTCCTCTGATTCTAATATGAAACGTTTCCTATACTTAGATGAGTTGCAAAGACAGACAGAATCGTAGTATTGAGGTCAAAACAATATTATGTTTCCCCCCCTTTTATTTAATATTTAATTATTTAATGAATGGTCTTGTCTGTGGAATAAATACTGTATGTCTGTGCTTTTCTTAAAGCCATCGCATGTTACCCCTTTCTTCATCTCTCCAGACAAGGTCCCAGTTATTGTTGGCTTCTCATTCAAATCCCTTGTGCTTGCCTCTGAGGCAGTCGGTAACCACTCCTGTCTACCTGCTGGCATTGATAAGACCACACAACCAACCAGGCCAGTGCTCTGTTACCGCTCGTCTCCTGGAATCTCCCCCATGACGACTTAGTCTATGTTCCACCAGGTCACTCAGTGGTAGAAAGAACGGCACGGGTGTGTTGGAACAGCAAAGCTGCTGGTTATCCTCAACCACTTGTCCTATTAGCCTAAAGCATATTTTCTCCTCATCCTGTGCTGTGTTGCTTTAATTTATCTTATTTCATTTATTGGATTATTGTTCAATTGAATTATTATTCTTGTGAGTTTTTTTCAACTGAAGTTTATGTGTTGGTGGAAGTCTGAGACTTCCAAGGTTGATAGTGCTAATAATCACCTCTCTCCATCATGCTTCTGAGAGTTACAAAAGTGACAGCTATGGGTCTAGTGAACACTGGAGCTCAGAGTCCATGGGGATTGGGAGTGACAGGTGCACAGGAGCCATTATCATACTGTTAAGACCTTTCAATGATTTCTGTGGATTGGTTCAAGTGGGTGGATGTCAACATTTCTTTTGACAAATACCTACTATTATCAATTGTTACAGTAGCCTAGGCCTATAATGAAATTATGACATTGGAATTGCAAATTGACACAGTCCAATAGAACAACCATTGCAACCCGAAAGCAGTGTCTCTTCATGTTCCTTTTGTTGAGTATTTCAGGGCTGTGATTGTAACTATGTTTTGATGAGCAAGTGTCACGAGGTTAGGACACCCATTTTAAAGCATAGATAGGAACAATAAATGATGAGCCCCCAATTTGCGTCTGTGGTATGTTCTTCTATGCATGAAGCACCGCCCAGGCTTTTGCTCCCCACTACGCAGGGAGAGATGCAGCAGTAGCATTCTACAGTGGCTACGTTACCGTCACAATTTTAGTGCATGCCACGACCCTACCTGCTAGTGCAAAACGGCACTCAAATCGTCAAATCGGGAAACTAGCAGACTACGGGTGTCAGAGTGGAAAGGGAACTAACGGTGGAAACTCTGATGATGATGAGGATGATGATGGTGAGGATGATTCTGTAAGAGTTATAAACATGAATACAATATTATGTGAAAGAGGAGATAGTTAAAGATTTATATTTTTTTCCTTGCATTTGGATAAAATTATGAACAGTCACACAAAATGTTGGTGTACAATAATCTGCACCTTAACCGATTGCATTTTGTTGCGCTCATGTACTACATTATGACCTTGGATATGAAAATTACATTTTGCATGATCGTAATCCTCGTATATGATGCTTATGTTTGTGTGGTTAGTGGTTGCTGATACTGTGCCTCAGTGTGCGTATGGATAATCGCAGCCCGCACGCAAGTTTAGCCCACGCACGGCGTGCAGTGGAGGCAAGGAAGTGGGAGGGAATGCGCGTTCTTATGGAGGGACACAGGGCTTCAACATGGCCTCATCACGATATGAATGGCGCTGGTATATTATATATTTTTTTAAATCTTGTTTGTGGTTTACCTTTTCTTTAACATGTCGACCATCAGTAGAATATGGCAGTCACGGAGCGCCAGATTGGTTATACAGATTTTAAGGAAAGGTTCCTTGGCCTCTGTTCCTTCGTATGTTGTAAAACCCACACATGTGGGTTCTGTTGATTAGCCTACTTGTCAATGGTGCTCGGTTGAAATAAATTAGGTCTTATCACATCATCTTCTTGTTCTGGTAGGATTGAAAGAACGCGATTTAATAATAGAATATAATATATTAGAAGAATGTCATTATTCAGCATGTAAGCTCTAAATGGCTGTGTAGATAACATTTTGTACTGACCAACATGTCATGTCTTGGAGCTAGTGGGCGCAATGCAAACAAACAGTATCATCTAGCATACTGTAAACGAACTAGCATATAGCCTAATAATGTTATTATTTGCTATCGAATGTTGTCTGTCTTTTAAAAAAAATAATGACCCTGTTTGAATGGTTTTACGTTGATATTGAAGTAGTTATTATGTCTATTCTTCCATGCTTTTACTTTATCTCACTGTAGGCCCCGTGGTGCAACAGACCTATGGTTGTATTTCTATTGCTTTTAGTGAATGCCAGTGGGTAGGCCTAAATAGTATGCGTTTTTGCATCATGTTTTGTAATGTAGGCCAAATATAATGCAGTTTTCCTTTTCATAGTGACAAGTCTACAGATGCTATGAATATGATTGCATGTTTTTGTTGTGTGTGTGTTTGCAACCTAATTCAAGATGGACCTACTGTTTCTCTGCTGTATGGAATGCTTACAGTGCTGTTCATATTGCAGGGTCCCAGTAAAAAAAAATGGTGATGCAATGAGTCTCACTGGAGATAAAATAGCTGTATTGCAAAAAGGCAATGCTCTGGTAGTGTAATAACACTAATACCGTCAGTATGCAGACATTCCTTTAAAAAAAGACATGATTATTCATTATTTGTATTATGAGGAAGCCAAAGGTAGGTTTTCAAATCAAAACATGGGCGTGCATATTTAATGCAGGCAGGGGTGCATTCACATGGAGATGCATGTGGAGCAAAAATACCTCTTTATACTCTTGAGCTTGTGAGTTATAGTGGAGAGTGAGCACTCTTGCCACATTTATCAGGGAACATGTTGACTTGTTCATTTGTATATTACTGCGAGGGCTTGTCTGTTTTCATTCTGTTGTATCTCTCATTGTTTGGGCTATCACCTTTTTTGTTTCACTCAGGATGTTATTAGGATTTCAGAGCTCAGACAAGGGCACCTGTGGTCTATTGCATAAATCTTTGTTTAAAGAACTGTTAATTATGTTAATAGCCTACATAAAGTCAGTTGGCCCTCTGTAACCTGGAATAGGTCATGACATTAACATGTGAATGGAGGGTAGGTTTTTCTCTGCATTATATATTAGAGAAACGTTGTTGAGTAAAACACACATTATGGCAAAGTTTGTTGCTTGTTTTGGGATTATGAGAAAAACAGTCACTCCAAGCAGAGCAACTACAGCTATGTTTTAGGGATTTATTGACCATAACAGCTTGGCTGTGTAATCCGGGTCAATGCACAAATGTAGGATCTACCAGCCTGCACCCTGTTTCAATATGGTGCTCCTGCTCCCTTTAGCCTGCATTTCATTCCAGCCATCTACACAAAGCTCTAGCCAACTACACAAAGCTAATGCCAACTACACAACGCTGTAGCCAACTACACAAAGCTCTCTAGAGCAATAGGCTATCCTTTATGTTTATATTCAGCTTTTTACACTATACTGTAGATTGTTGAGTTTAGAGACAAGAAGAGATTTGGTTGATTTTTCTATTTTCTGGGCATATTTAACTGCTTTTCTTAGTAGTTTGACTGAACCATGTACTAGTGATCATCTTATGTAACAAGTATATTTTACACTGGGGAGAAGTGTATTATGTACAGTAAATCTGTTTTAGACAGAATAAGGCCAGTTACAGATTTTGCCGACAAACCCAGGGCCATTTTGTGAGAGGGAGTGGAAAGACGAAAAGTGGCAAAAGTGTAATAAAATATTTTAACCATTGTGGGTGATACAATTAATAGGGACATCAAACTGAATTTGTTTTGTTTGACCTGGCTTATACTGTGGCAATACAGATGGGGAAATATTAACACAATCATCAATCACCTCTTCATGAGACTTCATTTGAGTAGTTTTAGATCTCCCCACTTCAATGTCTAAACCCTAGATTAAGATTGATCATCTGCAGAAGGAAGTACTCCCTCAGAGTGGACACAAATAGGCATGTGTCTGTTAGGGTATCATCCCTGCGTCATCTCTACCCACTACTCGATCTTATACTTAATCATATTGCAGTGTCTATCGGTGGTATGATCAATGGTGGAACGAAACTTTGGTGTCTTTTAGTTAGTTGGTTGTGTTTGTCTGGGCACTTATGGTGGATTTAATATTGGAGAAGATTAGAGCAAATCTGAACAAATGGGAAAGAAGAAGTCATCCACCATTGTTTATCACTTTGGCATTAATTATAATGCCTCATTTGTTAGGTTAATCTCACTGAATCAAAGATGTTTAATTCTTCATAATACTGGTAATTTGTATTTTTAAAAATTAGTTGAAAAAATAAAGTATATATATTTACATACCAGTCAAAAGTTTGGACACCTACTCATTCAAGGGTTTTTCTTTATTTTTTACTATTTTCTACATTGTAGAATAATAGTGAAGACATCACAACTATGAAATAACACATATGGAATCATTTAGTAACCAAAAAAGTGTTAAACAAATCAAAATGTAGTTTATACAGTGGGGCAAAAAAGTATTTAGTCAGCCACCAATTGTGCAAGTTCTCCCACTTAAAAAGATGAGAGAGGCCTGTAATTTTCATCATAGGTACACTTCAACTATGACAGAAAAAAATAGAAAAAAAATCCAGAAAATCCCATTGTAGGATTTTTTATGAATTTATTTGCAAATTATGGTGGAAAATAAGTATTTGGTCAATAACAAACGTTTATCTCAATACTTTGTTATATACCCTTTGTTGGCAATGACAGAGGTCAAACGTTTTCTGTAAGTCTTCACAAGGTTTTCACACACTGTTGCTGGTATTTTGGCCCATTCCTCCATGCAGATCTCCTCTAGAGCAGTGATGTTTTGGGGCTGTTGCTGGGCAACACGGACTTTCAACTCCCTCCAAAGATTTTCTATGGGGTTGAGATCTGGAGACTGGCTAGGCCACTCCAGGACCTTGAAATGCTTCTTACGAAGCCACTCCTTCGTTGCCCGGGCGGTGTGTTTGGGATCATTGTCATGCTGAAAGACCCAGCCACGTTTCATCTTCAATGCCCTTGCAGATGGAAGGAGGTTTTCACTCAAAATCTCACGATACATGGCCCCATTCATTCTTTCCTTTACACGGATCAGTCGTCCTGGTCCCTTTGCAGAAAAACAGCCCCAAAGCATGATGTTTCCACCCCCATGCTTCACAGTAGGTATGGTGTTATTTGGATGCAACTCAGCATTCTTTGTCCTCCAAACACGACGAGTTGAGTTTTTACCAAAAAGTAATATTTTGGTTTCATCTGACCACATAACATTCTCCCAATCTTCTTCTGGATCATCCAAATGCTCTCTAGCAAACTTCAGACGGGCCTGGACATGTACTGGCTTAAGCAGGGGGACACGTCTGGCACTGCAGGATTTGAGACCCTGGCGGAGTAGTGTGTTACTGATGGTAGGCTTTGTTACTTTGGTCCCAGCTCTCTGCAGGTCATTCACTAGGTCCCCCCGTGTGGTTCTGGGATTTTTGCTCACTGTTCTTGTGATCATTTTGACCCCACGGGGTGAGATCTTGCGTGGAGCCCCAGATCGAGGGAGATTATCAGTGGTCTTGTATGTCTTCCATTTCCTAATAATTGCTCCCACAGTTGATTTCTTCAAACCAAGCTGCTTACCTATTGCAGATTCAGTCTTCCCAGCCTGGTGCAGGTCTACAATTTTGTTTCTGGTGTCCTTTGACAGCTCTTTGGTCTTGGCCATAGTGGAGTTTGGAGTGTGACTGTTTGAGGTTGTGGACAGGTGTCTCTTATACTGATAACAAGTTCAAACAGGTGCCATGAATACAGGTAACGAGTGGAAGACAGAGGAGCCTCTTAAAGAAGAAGTTACAGGTCTGTGAGAGCCAGAAATCTTGCTTGTTTCTAGGTGATCAAATACTTATTTTCCACCATAATTTGCAAATAAATTCATTGAAAATCCTACAATGTGATTTCCTGGATTTTTTTTCTCATTTTGTCTGTCATAGTTGAAGTGTACCTATGATGAAAATGATGGGAGAACTTGCACAATTGGTGGCTGACTAAATACTTTTTTGCCCCACTGTATTTTAGATTCTTCAAAGTAGCCACCCTTTGCCTTGACAGCTTTGCACACTCTATGAGTAGGTAGATAAGTTGGTTAAAAACTCAGAAATGATCGCCAAGACTTGACAGTGCCATCCTGCCCTTTTGCTAGAAGATGAATGAGAACTAGGGTACTAATGAGCCCTTACACTCCTCTCTCACCCTTTCCCCCCTATTTTCCCTTTTCCCCCACTTTCCCCTCACTCCAATATCCCATTTTCCCTCTCCTCTCTTCTCTTTCCCATCTCACTTCCCTTCTCTCCTCTCCCCTATCCGCACTCACACAGTTGATCAGTGGAGGATCCATCGTCAGCGCTGAGGCAGTATGGGATCATGTCACCATGGCCGACAGGGAGTTGGCATTTAAGGCGGGGGATGTAATCAAGGTCCTCGATGCATCAAATAAGGACTGGTGGTGGGGACAGATTGACGATGAAGAAGGATGGTTCCCAGCCAGCTTTGTGAGGGTGAGTGGAGCCATCAACGATTTTCTCATTCTGTGCTGCACCATGTCTTGCCTCTCAACCAGTACACAAGGGTTCACCACCTATTCACAATGGTGTGATGGATTATCAGTGTTAGGGAGTAGTAAACTACACGGAGTTCAACTAGTAATTTAACTACATTTTGCAGTAGCTTGGTGGTAGTTGAACTAAATTCAAATCTATGTAGTGTTTTCAGTAGATAATAAAAGTTGTTTTTGCCTTGTAGCGGTGTAGCTAACTACTGGAACTACACACTACCTTTTTTGGGGGGCAATAGTTTATTTTCTTTTTCGGCATCAGACCTGCCTAATTCTAACTTTAAACATCGTTTTTGTGTTTAATAGGCTAAAAACAATTCTGTTAATGTATGACCCCAGAGTGAGCTGTTCTTGCAGTTTGTAGAAATTTCAGATCTATGTAATAATTTTTCGCGAAGTAGTTTGGATGAAGTGAACTATTTTTTTCAAAGTAACTTTAGTTAAGTAAACTATATTTTTCTTCAGGGTAGCTTTAGTATAGCGTACCTTCTTCCTGTGTGAAGTAATAGGTAGCTTGGTAAACTACATTTTCAGAGTAGCTTCCCCACTACTCATTTAACACTGCCTTATCATTGATAATTATTGATCGACTGCCCCGTTTTGAAGGCAGATATTTTAGGCTTTGATGATGATTTGATATTGATAAAAATATGATTATGCCATGGTAATCTCACAGCAACTAAAATGTTTTACTAGTCTCCAAATGAAATACTGTGAAAACAAGAAGACATCAGAAAAGTTAATACCTGGTGGTTATCACTACTAGCCTTCTCACTCTGCTACAAATGAGTCTGAATGAGGTATGTCATGTTTTTCTCTCCAAAGGTTGAACCCCACCCACCACAACCTCAAACAAAACAGGTGTTCTATATCAACCCTATAGCAGCTCCAAGGTTCCAAAACACAACTACCAAGGTGCGCTTAATAGTTTCAGCAAGAACTTCAAAGCATCTGTTTTAACTAGCATCTCACTGCACATTGGACCACCCCATATCTAACATCCTGTCGCTTTGATACTACTGCTTCCATTTGCCGACAACACCATGCTTCAAGTGTCAAGCTTGTAATGGCATTACGGTTAAACTATGGTACCTCAAACAAGTATAGAGAATAGCTATTGTTAATTCTTAATTGATAAAGTGCTCCCACCAAAATCTAAACAAACAAATAGAAATGTGTTCATTTCCAACTTGGGAAAAGTGTAGGAAACCTTTTCCAAGTTGGCCTTGAAAGTGAGTGGTGGGCTCTGCTTTGCTCTCCACTCCCTCTCACACACTCTATCTCTCCCCACTCAATCTCTTTCTTTCATTCTCCTTTCACTCTTATTCTCACTATTTTCTCTCTCACTAAACTGAAAAGCGAGCACTGAAGCACTGATTCATCTCAGATCTGAATGATGAAACATGTATGACCACCCTTTTAGCAGAGGACAGGGCATATCAAACAGGTGGATAAAAAGAGCAAGGATTGATGAGTGACTCAAATAAAAGCTATTTAATGGTAATTTTATATAACTGGATTTGTTGGCATGTTGGAAGTTATTTTCAGTACATTTTCAAACGTCTTTATTATTGCACCAATCCAATGAATTTACCATACAGCTTTTGTCCACTGGTCCAAGGAAACAGAGAGAGTGGGCCCTAAACAGACACCCATGAACAATGAACTCAGGCTGAGATAAACCGTGTACACAGAGTACCATCAAGCACTGAGACAGACCCATCGGCAGGATAAAGTGACTTAGGGGGCACTTGAAATCGGCGAGGGGGAAACATTTTTTGGGGTTCTTGCATTGGAATTATATTGAGTTCTGCGTATATAATCATACTATACCACAATAAACATCAAGTTCAAATGATGAGATCATTGAGTGATTTTGAAATTTGTAGCCTATCTCTGCTGCGCTGTTAAAGCACAGTGGACAGCACCCTACGGCTAGGCCGTTTTGGTAATGAGTATAGGCTACAAGATAGATAGAGCAATTCATCTTTTCAAACAGCATATGTGAATGCAGCCATACATACAGCTGTCTTACCCAAATAATGCAAACTTAGTGATGAAAGTAGTAGCCTAGTTATTCATGCATGCAAACAAAAATACTGAATAGCACACTCTTAAATCTGATTTGCTTAGATCCAGCAGTGGTTTCCCCTTTTTCAGATCTAGAAAGTCATTGCTCTCTGGGTTAAGGACACACAGGGCCTCCACCAGCTGGCTGTTGTGTTCGCTAAATCGTTCCGACATTTCTGACTCGTGCTGAAGAACAGTCTTTTACACTCAGTCTCTTCTCCTCTGTCCTGCTGGCCTACTGTACTGTCCATCAGATATTGCTGGAGATTTGTACTTACCTAACTGTGTAATTTGCTTGGAGCTGGTGGTGGTGCATCATATCCTTTGGTACTATCAATAGAATTCTTCCAGTTAGAATACCCAGCTTGGGTGAAGGCTTTGTCTGCGTTGTTTGGGAAACAAAATGCAGCATCTGCAGTAACCGAGTATTTCAGTCACTCTCTTCCTATGAACCAGATGCTATTACATTAATATTTTTGGGACAGAAAACTTGCGACTAGGGCAGGATTCTAGGCTAACCTGGGCTGGCTCCTCTGTTCCAAGATCAACAGTAGAGGTGGCTGTGGTGGAGCCATTATCCTAGCGGCGTTTGTGGAAGGATGCTAGCTACAGCTAGCTAAGAGTAAAGCAGCTGGGCCTCCCGGGTGGCGCAGTGGTTAAGGGCGCTGTACTGCAGCGCCAGCTGTGCCATCAGAGTCCCAGGCTCTGTCGTAACCGGGCCGCGACCGGGAGGTCCGTGGGGCGACGCAAAAAAAAAATAAAAAAATAAAAAAAGAGTAAAGCAGCTTCAACAGTAAACTTGACCCCAACCTTATAAATCAAAATCATATATTACAGACGGAGGCGCATCACAAAGATGAGAGATGAGAAGCGTTTTTTCACGCTTTATATGTAAACCCAAAAGAGTCACACCTAACCGCCCTGTGCTTTCCATACCCCCCTACACACACTGCAGTGCGCCCTGTCCATTGTGCTGACAGCGCAGCAGAGATACAGATTTTTTCCCCCAGTAACCTGTCACTCAATCATTTGAACTTTTTGTTGATATTTTAATATAGGAACTTAAAACTTAAACTGAGGGGGCTAAAGTTTGAACTGAGGGGGCTAACTCTTCGAGCCGGCCCACACTGAGACCAGATGTCTGGAAAAGATTACTTACAACAGAGGCCATTTGTGACTTTTGTATGGCCACATCAGAAGGGTCCCATGACTATGTATATTAAGGCAGGGTCTAGTGTTTGTAACATATATTGGCATATGCTTTATACCCATCTTCTTTATGTGCGGTCTCTCAAAGTGTTTTTGGTTACCCAAGTAGTGATAAAGGACAAAACAGCACAACCAATAACTAACTTACAGTAGCTGGTCTCATTAATGACCACCATCAAAGTTAAACAACTACTTCATATTTGCAAACAAACAGATATCATATATATCAGGACCATTGAGCAAAACTTTCTGGAGTAAATGTTTGAATCTACAGACTGATCTCATCTCATTTCATGTGTTGATTTTCTTTGTGTGACAAGAAATTGTAAGAGAATTATATGGGAACATAGTACCCTCATATCCTAGATGGCAATGTGCCCATTAACAACACAGTTGCGTCATGGCTGGCTTTGAAATGTGTATTCTCCTGAAAAACATCATGATTATGTAGATGTGCATTAGGAGTCAGCTACCTACCCTGTGTTCTCTGGCAAGGATGCTAAAATTAGTTCCCTTTGAGGATTACACAAAGTGACAGTTCATTCTTTGAGATGCCTTCAAGCAACCGATGCACAAATGCGCTCACAACTCCTGAAACTCCTTCAACTAGGAGGTATCAGATTGTAATCAAACAATGAATACTGCGTAGAAGGACTTCATATACATTTTTTTATGGTTTTATCCCTTTTGTAATGCAATGTTATTTCTTATCTGTCTGTGTGTTAACCAACACTTAATTTATTTCCAAGAACACCCAAATCCATGTCCAAAAGATCCACCTTTAGTCTGTAATATCGGAACATGACAATGAAAAAGAAAAGGTGGAATTCCATATCACTTTCAGTTTAATAACCACGGCAGCATCATAGAAAGGTTTTGCTTTGTACCTCAGTTACAGCTTTCTACTCGACATAGTCACAGCACTTTATGAATAAAAAAAAAAAAAGTTTTTGACAAGTTGGGTGTTTCACTGTGAGTGTTCCTCAGTTACTCTAGTGCAGGGATGGGTAACTTTGATGGGGGTGGGGGCCACCAAAAAATCAGAACTCATCTTGAGGGGCCGCAGTGGCTCGCAGGACTGCCTACCTACATCCATACACACACATGCAGTTAGAGCCAGCCCTAGCCTTATGGGGGCCCTAAGCAAATGTTTTTGGTAATTTGGCAATTCGACCTTGATTAGTACATCTTTAGATAGCTTTAAATGCTGACATTGGCTAATGGAGTGACTGTCAGTGACTGAGATAACAAGAGACAAACTGCTGATGCACAACCAAATTCCTAAATTGCACTTTGTATTCTACTATTGATCCGTGGGCCTACAAAAGGCGCGTCACGACCAGTTGCCATCCCTGCTCTATTGAGTCCTGATATTTGTGTTCGATGTAAACATATAAAAACTGTTAATTTACAGAACTACAGTGCCTTCTGAACGTATTCATACCCATTGACTTATTCAACATTTTCTTGTGTTACAGCCTGAATTCAATTTTCACCCAAGTGAAAACATGTCTTTATAAATTGTTTCAGATATTTTGTAAATGAAATGCAGAAATATCTAATTTACATACTGTAAGTATTCACACACGTTTGCAATGAGAGTTCAAATTGAGCTCAGGTGCATCCAGTTTCCATTGTGTCACGATTCTTCAAAATCGAACCCAGAAGCAGACCAGGACAAGGAGAGTAGGAAGAAGGTGAGTATTTATTTACAAGTGAATGTGAATGGGTAGATATATCCAGGTGGTGTAGCGGGTAGCGGTGGTGAGTTGATGGGAGTAAATAGGTGGATCCAATGGGGAAGCGGAATCCTCTGACGACCAGGCGGGAATGGGGTAAATGATCCAGGTGAGTAACTGAAGACAGAACAAACAGAGGTAAGTTCAAGGCAAGCAATACGTAACAAACAACAAAACAAATTCTATCCAACTTGAGGCTGATACTCTGGTACAACATACTGTTCATGGCTAACGATCCGGCAGGGAATGGATGTCAGGTCAGAGCTTTTGAAGGGGAGAGGTGATGATCAGGACAGGTGTGCAGATTACTGATGGGATACAGGTGCGGGTGAACATCGATCTCCCAACAAGCTAATTCGCCCGGCAACCAGACAGGGTGCGTTCCAGGACACCGGAAACACACTCCAGGACAGAAACACAGGCAAACACAGACTCAGGAAGCGGGATTCGTGACACATTGATCATCCTTAAGACGTCATCTAATAGTTTGGACATAATTTAGAAAGAAACACACATCATTGTAAGGTTTCACAGTTGACAGTGCATGTCAGAGCAGAAACTGTACCATGAAGTCCAAGGAACTGTCTGTAGAGGCATATATCTGGGGAAGTGTATAAAACCATTTCTAGAGTGTTGAACGTTTCCAAGAGCACAGTGCTTTCCATCATTGGGAAATTTAAAGAATATGGAACTACCCAGACTCCGTCTAGAGCTGGCCGTCCAACCAAACTGAGCAACCGGAAAATAATGCAAACCATTCTGTGGTCTGATGAGACAAAGAATTTAACTTTTTGGCCTGAATGCAAAGCACTATGTCTGGAGAAAACAAGGCACAGCCCCTCACTCGTCTAACACCTGATGCTTTTTAGCAGCAGGGACTGAGAGACTGGTAAGGATAGAGGGAGGAATGAATGAAGCCAAATACAGGCAAATTCTGGATGAGAACCTGCATCAGAGTGCAAGCTACCTGAAAACGGGGCTCAGGCATTTTGTTACAACAGGACAATGGCCCTAAGCATACAGCCAAAGCAACGCTGGATTGGCTTCAGAACAAGAATGGCTGGCCCACTCAAGGACTTTCACAAAGGCCAGACTTGAATCCCATTGAAATCTGTGGTAAGACTTGAAGATTGCTGTTCACCGCCACTCCCCATCAAACTTAACAGAGCTTGAGAAAGTCTGCAAGGAAGAATGAGAGAAAATCTCAAAATCCAGATGTGCAAAGCTGATGCAGACACACCCAAGACGATTCAAAGCTGTAATCACTGCCAAAGGTGCTTCTACGAAGTATTGACTCAGGGGTTTGAATACGTATGTAAATTAGATATTTCTCTATTTAATTTTCAAGAAATGTGCAAAAATGTCTAAAACATGTTTTCACTTTGAGTAGCTTGGATGAAAGGTGCCCAGAGTAAACGGCCTGCTCCTCAGTCCCAGTTGCTAATATATGCATAGTATTATTAGTATTGGATAGAAAACACTCTGAAGTTTCTAAAACTGTTTGAATGATGTCTGTGAGTATAACAGAACTCATATGGCAGGCAAAAACCTGAGAAGAAATCCAAACAGGAAGTGGGAAATCTGAGGTTGGTCGATTTTCAACCCAGCCCCTATCGAATACACAGTGGGATATTGGTTATGTTGCACTTCCTAGGGCTTCCACTAGATGTCAACCGTCTTTAGAAACTTGAATGAGGCTTCTACTGTGATGTGGGGCCGGATGGGAGCTGTTTGAGTCAGTGGTCTGGCAGAGAGCCAGGTCCTGGTCACGCGCATTTCACATGATAGCGACCTGCATTCCATGGCTTTTCTACAGACAATGGAATTCTCCAGTTGGAACGTTATTGAAGATTTATGATAACAACATCCGAAAGATTGATTCTATACTTAGTTTGACAAGTTTCTTCGACCTGTAATATAACTTTTTGAAGTTTTCATCCGACGTTCGGCTGGACCTGCACGAGCGTTTGGATTTGTGTACTAAACTTCCAAACAAAAGTAGCTACTTGGACATAAATAATGGACATTATTGAACAAATCAAACATTTATTGTGGAACTAGGATTCCTGGGAGTGCATTCTGATGAAGATCATCAAAGGTAAGGGAATATTTATAATGTTATTTCTGATTTCTGTTGACTCCAACATGGCGGATAATCTTGTTTTTTATCTGAGTGCCGTCTCAGATTATTGCATGGTTTGCTTTTTCCGTAAAGTTTTTTTGAAATCTGACACAGCGGTTGCATTAAGGAGTGGTATATCTATATTTCCATGTCTAACAATTTTATTTTCATCAACATTTATAATGAGTATTTCTGTAAAATGATGTGGCTCTCTGCAATATCACCCGATGTTTTTGGAACGAGTGAATGTAAGGCGCCAATGTATACTGAGTTTTTAAAAATATAAATATGAACTTTATCAAACAAAACATACATGTATTGTGTAACATGAAGTCCTATGAGTGTCATTTGATGAAGATCATCAAAGGTTAGTGATTCATTTTATCTCTTTGTGCTTTTGTGACTCCTTTCTTTGGCTGGAAAAATGGCAGGGTTTTTCTGTGAGTTGGTGGTGACCTAACATAATCATTTGTGGTGCTTTCGCTGTAAAGCCTATTTGAAATCGGACACTGTGGTAGGATAAACAACAAGATTACCTTAAAAATTGTATAAAATACATGTATGTTGGAGGAATTTTAATTATGAGATTTCTGTTGTTTTGAATTTGGCGCCCTGCACTTTCACTGGCTGTTGTCATATCGATCCCGTTAACGGGATTGTAGCCCTAAGAAGTTTTAAGGGGTACCGTGTGTAGATGGGTGAGGAAAAAAATAAATGTCATCCATTTTGAATTCAGGCTGTAACACAACAAAATGTGGAATAAGTCAAGGGGAATTCATATTTTTTTTAAGGCACTGCATGTGGTGTATATTTATATTGTTCATTAGGTTAAGTTATAACATGGTCTATCACTATCAATTTGAACATGGCTCCAATGGGAAACAGACGTTCAGGAGCCACTGTTGAAACACAGGGATTATACAGTGCGGTCTATCAACTGTCCCATTTATCAGTAGCAAAACTCTATTTTAAATTCCCCCTATCTCTGCCGTACATCGTGTGAGCGCTGTTGCTTAAAGCTCTGTTGTGCAGTCACAATGGTGTACTCAGCCTAACTTGCAATTTCATGCTTGTTTATTTTTCTTGTTTCGATGCATACTGTTGCTTTAACTCAACCTATTCGATGTAAAGGCTTTTTCCCCTTGCAATGTGTTCGCTACAATTCAAGATCAATGACAACCTTTTTTTGACAGGGACCTGTTTTACAGGTGCATCAGAGGAATGAAGACATGATGTCCAGTATATGTATATTTGTTTACTTGTATGTTTGTAACAGGTGTTGAATTTAATTATGATGCACAGTGTTAAACTGAAGGAGTGGCATTGAACATTTATTTAAATTGGGAGAAAAAAGTAATTAGTATGGAGTTGTTTTTTTGTATTTTAATTATATTTTAGATGATGCTACTGAATATTTGTCCATGCTGACATTTTGTGTTTGGCTGTCCTCAGCTGTGGGTGAACCAGGAGGAGAACACGGCGGTAGAGACAGTTGAAGGGGCTAGCCCCAGCCCCAGTGAGGTCCAGAACGGCCATGCGGATGCCAGTCCCAGCAGCAGCGACTGCCTGTGCCAGCCCGCCCAGGACAGAGACCAGATGAGGGCCAACATAATCAATGAGATAATGAGCACAGAGCGTCACTACATCAAACACCTGAAGGACATATGTGAGGTAGGCTTGGCTGGCTAGAGGACATCTTCCAGAGACTGAAGGACATATGTGAGGTAGGCTTGGCTGGCTAGAGGACATCTTCCAGAGACTGAAGGGCATATGTGAGGCAGAGGTTAGAGACAATTACCTTGTTTTGGATCGTTATCAAACTACTATTCAAAGCATGATAAGCCAGGTTACTAGTGATGATTCAAAATGAAAAATAAGATATTTCATGAGCATGAAGGTTGAAGAAGTTTCTTTAAATATATCGAAGTACCCAGTAAACTGTATATCCAATATCTCCACAGTGCTATAACAGCGTTTGTACACTACAGTGATTAGATTATGCAGTACAGTGCTTCCCGTGTCCCTCAGAGGCAAACTTCAATCAATTGTGTTCTAGCCTAAAGTAGCAGGGCAGGCGTAAAATAAACACCTGAGCGGTGTTTCTTTCTTTCTGGTCCTGATGAGAGAAGAAGAACTGTCAGGGGAGGTTCTCTTCTCCACTGTTGAACCAATCCAGTAAATGCGGAGGAGGAGTTAAGGTGGAGTGTCGCCTTTTTATCAACCAATAGCGGAAGTCGTGTCACATGCTCTCTTTCCATTTCCCCTAAAAAAAACGGAAGCGACCCCGCAGAGGGTGATGGTGTTCCAAAGAGTAGTGACAGGGCTACAGTGTTTTAGTGAGAGATTAGAAATGATGACTGGGGGTGTTGACCTGTAAGTGCTGGACTCAGAAATGGTATCCCTCCCATCACATGGCACTCTTCCCCTGCATATATTGTAAAAAGCACGCCATATCTTTCACGCTCCGCCTATCTCTGTCAAATAATGCACCTAGTAGAGTACATGAAAAAGTACTCAAAAAGCTCTTATCTAATCTATTCATTTTTAAATCAGTTTTCCCTCTGTTCCCACAGAAATATTACATAATCTGGAAATTATGCAGAGAAAAAAAAGAAGAGTTTAATCAACATCACATGGGAAATTGTAATGTGTAGGTGACTGTGTATTGAACCGTGATGGTCTTTTAAGTGTGAAACTATATGATTTTTCCTGAATTATTTTAAATGTTATCTGAGAAATAAGCTCCCACAGAGGGGATAAGTTACCTAACTGAGACTCTTGCTTATAGAGCTGTAGCCATTTTCACTGCTTTTATTTTTCCCCAGGTCTTATCTGGGAAGAATTTGAATAAATAATGACTATGATGCAATCTTTGGCATTTTTGCCTTTTTTTATGCAAAGACAAAACTGTTTAAATGCACTGCAGTTAAAACATTCTTTTCAGATGCCATGAAACAACCTGCAATAGCTAATATTGGATCAAAACTAAAACATTTTTTCTTATTTTCTTTGCTGCGCCAGGGTTACTTCCGGCAATGTAAAAAAAGAAGAGACATGTTCAACGACGACCAGTTGAGGGTCATATTTGGGAACATTGAAGATATCTATAGGTTTCAAATGGGCTTTGTCAGAGACCTGGAGAAGCAATACAATACAGAAGAACCTCATCTCAGTGAAATAGGTCCCTGCTTCCTAGAGCATGTAAGCATTTTTGTATCTCTCAGAATGTCAAGTGTTTTTTAAATGTAATCCCTCACAATAGATTTGAGTAGACCTTGTGTATCATACATACATGCCCATTTTCTCATCCTTTGTCTTACATCTGAGAACCTTGGTGATGGCAGTTCCCTTTGGTTATTAGTTTCAATGGCAAACGTTAGGAAATCCCCCAAAATAAAAACATTTGTAGCTTGTTTCAGCATTTTAGACATACTGTACACATTTATCTGTTTACAGCAAGATGGCTTTTGGATATATTCGGAGTACTGCAACAACCACGTGGATGCCTGCATGGAGCTCTCTCGACTGATGAAGGATGGCCGCTATCAGCAATTCTTCGAGGCATGTCGCCTGGTGCAGCAGATGATTGACATCGCCATTGACGGTTTCCTGCTCACGCCCGTCCAGAAGATCTGCAAGTACCCTCTGCAGCTGGCAGAGCTGCTCAAGTACACTGTCCAGGAGCACAGGTACCTGTCCCTCAGCCTCAATGTCACATCAAAGATTTACATTCACCTCTGTGTTATGATGAACAATGTTTCTACTGATAAAGATCCTTCTGGAATGAATGGTCCTTTATGCTCTCAGGCTAATTGTATGAGACATGAGGGTGCCATGAGGGTGTGAGGAACCTAGACGTGGATGCTAAGCTAAAAGTATTTTGTGAAGGGAAGTGAAGAGACGTGGCTCGGTTTGAATGCCTGACTATTTACAGTACTATGGTTGGCCTTGTATTCCTTCTTTTTCTTAAGTCGCCACCACTGTAACATTGTGTCGTCATCCCCTCCTCTTGTAGTGACTACCGTTATGTCGCTGCAGCGCTGGCCGTAATGAGGAATGTCACTCAGCAGATTAACGAGCGGAAGCGTCGCCTGGAAAACATTGAGAAGATAGCACAGTGGCAGGCGTCTGTGCTGGACTGGGAGGTAGGGCTGAGACAGAGTGACAGGAATGAGGAACAAACAAGCACTGTGGGACAAACAAACGCCAAGCTGTTTTAGTTGAATGTTTTGCTCTGTCAACTCACTCCTTTGCTACTGCACTAGTTTGTGTTGGTCAGAGTTTGTATTTTACAATGCACATCTTTTGATAAGCTGTCAAGTAGAGCCTATTTGAAGGCTTGGAGAGGCAAGAAGCTGTTTATTCTTTTAAAGGAAAATATATCTCTCCAATCTCTCCTTTTGGAAATAAGAAAACACAGACTTGTCAAATGCAGTGCATTTTGAAGCACTCCGTTTAATCAGGATGAAACTAGTCAGGAGTGAGAAGAGGAAGTGGATGAATCTGTTTTGCTAGACTTGAACCTGTGTTTGATATGAGAGAGAGAGCTAGCGTTATCAGGTCACTCTGACCTAGTTGAAGAGAGTTTTTCCAGAGTTGCGCAGTCACTGAGGTACTGTAATTATGTCAAGTAAAAAATGTTGTATTTGATTCTTCTCTCAAGATCTAAAGAGTCAACGTTAATGAGATGAAGCCTGTCTTACCAGCCTGTATCTTATCAGCCACTTTTCTAATTTCATAAGCATAAAATGATTCAGTTTTGATGACTATGTATCACAGACCATTATTGATCCTGTTTAAAGATTTGAACGTCTTGTATTTCTCTGTAGGGGGATGATATTCTAGACAGGAGTTCAGAGCTGGTGTACACTGGGGAGATGTCATGGATCTACCAGCCGTATGGGCGGAGTCAGACTAGAGTCTTCTTCCTGTTCGACCATCAGATGGTTCTGTGTAAAAAGGTAAGGTGGCCACATCTGGGTCACAAATACAATTTAATTGATCGGAACCAGTCTTGGCGCACCCAGGTGCTTAGTTAACTCCTCTCTTTTGCAGACACAGTTGGTATGAATTTGCTAAAATGTCATCCATTGGTCAATTTGTTTGTGAATAAAACATAGCAACAAAGTCAGTAGATGTGTTTGTACCTCCCAGGTTCAAGGCGAATGAAGGTCACGGTTTGAAAAAGAGAATCACGTCACCAGCTTGGTGTGCCTAAGGGGTAATGATTTATTGTGCAAAACAGAAAGTCTCACAGGATTGTAAGAGAAAATGCTTAGCCTCAGCAGTGTGGTGACAGAGACAGAGCTTTAGGACAGTATGACTGCAGTTTTTATGACCAAACATGCTTGTTGGATAGTTTATATGACAGCAATTCTTATTTACTCACCAATACCAACAAGACATTTGAGTCATATTCACAAATCTCTACAACTATGAAAAAATAATAATCTCAAGAAAAAAAGTTCTTAAATGCATCCAATAGCTCAAAATGTCTTGAGAGATTCTGAAATGTCATGTTAAGAAATTCTCAATTAATGAAGTGCTTAGCTCTTAAACCCACAATCAATCCCATTCTTTAGGTACGAGTCTTTACAAAAGCTCATTCAAATATGATGGTAGCTCTCACAAACTTGTAGCTTGAAATGAAAATGGTCAGGAACACAATTATTTCATTCAACTCCTGAAATGGAATGAACCTTGTGGTACAGAATATTATGTCCCTTGAAGTAACAGAACTTGACGGACCTACTGTACATCCCGAGCCACCTCTGCTTGAGATCTTATCTTTGATCTCCATCGCCTCAGAACTGTGATTGATTCCTTCTTCTGACGTGGATGACAACAGTGTTGTTACATAAGAGAGGCCGTCATGTCCAAAGAGAAGTGAGGGGTAGCTGACAGGCTTACAGTACAGGACACAGGGCTGTTGTGTCCCTCACAGTTTACCGCTGGCAGCTGCGACATGTGTGACGCAAGCTCTCAGAGGGGAAAGGAATACAGGAGTACGCAGCAGCAGCAGCATCACTAATGGGGACGGGATGCCTGGAATCTGGAGCAGCTGCTTACAGCATGGATCCCTGTCTGTCACAGGGAAATTGATAGGGTGCAATTATTTCTTCCTGACTGCCAGAAATTGAAGCCTTTTCATTTCCTGTCTGTCACCTGGGTTTCGCAGTACCTTGCTAGTGTTCAAAGCACAAGTGTAGATGATTCAAAGTCAATTAGAATCGGCTCTCTACTTAGTTTTCCCTTCCACTCCTCCCTCCCTTCCTTTTCCTTCAGGACTTGATACGACGAGACATTCTGTACTACAAGGGCCGCATCAATATGGACAGGTACAATGTAGTTGATGCCGCAGATGGGCGGGATGATGACTTCAACGTGAGTGTGAAGAACGCGTTCAAGCTGAGTAATAAGGACTCAGACGAGATCCACATCTTCCTGGCCAAGAAGCTGGAGGAGAAACTTCGCTGGCTCAGAGGTTTCCATGAGGAACGCAAGATGGTACAAGAGGATGAAAAAATAGGTGTGTATGTGAAAGAAATGGTAATTTGCACAACAAATGAAAATGGTAAATGAAAACAACAATAACAATGATTTATATTTTTCAGGGTTTGAGATATCAGAGTATCAGAAGCGGCAAGCTGCAATGACAGTGCGAAGAATGACCAAACAGAAAGGTAAATACACACTTAACCAAGTTTTACTAACTGTCTGTTTTTACTCCATCTGTAGTGCATCTCTCTCCTCCTTAATATCTCTCTCCTCCCAAATTGTAGGCCATAGGTCTGTGCCCCCTGGATACCCCCCTCCTATGGACCCCATGAATCCAGGACAGTACTTAGTTGGAGACAGCATGGAACAATCAGAATTTGAATTCCCTGAACCTGAAAGGTGCAAGTCTCCCTTCTGGCAGAGCTTCAGCAGGTTAACCCCCTTTAGGAAATAGAGAAGAGATAGTTTAGAAAGACCACCTTATTTTTTTTTAGAAGCACTATTCTAATTCAATTGTGACTTTTTTAAAGGGAAATCTGAACACAATAGTATTTGGACCCAAGAGTATTTGGATTGTCACACATTTAGCTTGTGAGCATCTCATTAATGACTGTACTGTTATAATCACTTTACCTGTATGAGTGCAATGACTACTAGCAACACAACTACCACAGTGAACCACACCTTTGGATCCTGAGAAACCAAAACACCTTCCTGTTTCCTGAACTGTGAGAATGTTTTTGTGACCTCTACTAATCCTTGTACAGAGGAAAAGGGAATCGCAGGTTTCAAGAAAGAACACGCTGAACATTCATTTTGTGTCCACATTTAAAAATGAGGAAGCACTAGTCATACATTGATCTTTATGCCAAATCTGGTTGTGTCCTACAGTTCACTGTGACCTTAATGGGCATTTTATAGGTTTCTCTTCTTTTATTTTCTTGTTTTTGTTAAAATGTAAAATGCTGGCCAAATGCATCAATCTTGTATTGTTTTTGTTATTATTTATTAAAATTGTATTTTTGTTAATTTGTAATGCATGATGAAGTCCAATACAGGTATTCTATGTGCAATTCTATTCTTACGGGTCAAAGGAAAAGAGAATCAGCATCATCAACTTCAATGTGACTCATTCATATACTTTACATCGTGTTGTTTCCTCTAGGATCTTCAGTCTGATAGGAATACCATCTTGAGTTGTTCTCCTAATGGTCATTCACACAGATTTTACATAACCAGGATGTAAGTTTGAGACCTGATATTACAGTATATTCAGCTATCATATAGTATATTACTTTCTTTACCACCTTACAGTTATTGTATAATACTATGTGGTTATAGTTGCACTTACATAAGATGCAGCTGTGATTTCTTCAGGTAGAAGAGTCTGCTAGAATGCCCTTCAACCAAGTCATTCAACAAAGATTGCGATCTCGTAAGAGTCGAACATAGGCTTACCATTCAATTTGACGATAGTTCCAGAAAACAACCATGGTTAAAGCCATATCCATTGGATTTATTTTAATGTGATGTTCATTGTTGACAGTGAGAGCTTTATTGCTTAGGACAAGAAAAGAATACCACTTTGTTTAAAAGGTAGCCAAACTACAGTAAAAACATATTGTGAATCATTTTCCTGGGGTGGCTTTCATAGTACCAGCACAATGTTATGACATTACTGATTTTACACCTGTTGTTTCAGGTTCAAGTCTTCACTTCTGCCACCAGGCTTAGATGAAGCAGGAGATGGGGGATATTTCGGGGGGGTTTCCAGTGGGTTTTCTAGGCATTATGATGGCAACTTCAATCAAAAAGTTTGCCAGAATTGAAAAAATGCAAAGGGAAGGCTGGTGGCTTGTTATCTATATTTATATTTAAAGGGTAAAAACCATTTTTAAAAGGATATTTATATGCCTAAAAAATTAACTAGGATTTAATACATTGCACTAAATACAGTGTAAAAGTGCAATATGAAAGTGTGCAGTAATATTGAAAGACAAAACGCTTTTAATATTAAGGCGTTTATCTTGATGATCTATGTATGGAGCATTCATACATTTTTAATAAAGTGCATTATAATGAAAAAACGCTTAAATATCGAATTCCTAAGTGGTTTTTATTTCATTTTTTGTTTTTATTAATAATTATGGATGATTTATCATTCATTCTGTGACTATGTCTTGGAATTAATCCAAATGTGTCAACATGACTGTTTCTTTCATAGCTTAAGTTGTAATGAACCATGTTTGTTGTAAACAGATGTGCATTAACATAAACTCCAATGCAATGGATAAACACCAACATCTGATTTTAATTTATCTAAATGCCAGGTGTTGACATTTACTATTTCCTCAAAGAATCACCATCTCTCCTTATCCTTTCCTCATGATGTACCAAAAGACAAGCACACCAACTTGTAAGATAAATCATGTATAAGATGTACTATTAAAGAATAACCATTGTGTGAAGAAATCAATTTATTGACTATTTATTGTTATGTATGTTGAAAGACTATATGAAGACATTCAACTTTATGAGTCAAATTATGTTTGGAACTGTGCAAATGCAGGATAAGCTACAGTATAATTGCACTATGGCCCCCAGCTAGCTACTTAGGGAAGTGGTAGACCTGGTAGCCTGCTGGCTGTGTGTAACAGCTTTTCAGTTGTTTACACTAATCAGTGATGTAGTATAGCCTGCTACTGTAGCGGTGGGCGACTTAATAAAGACAACAAATGTACTGTTATGTCAGGTAAAAGGGATTTATTAAAGCATGAAAACATTATTAGATGTGCATCTTTGCATACATTACATGGACATGTTAAAACATACATTAAAACAATAAAGCTCACAACCTGTAGATGGTACCGCTTGTGCTAAAATAATGGGTTCAACTCCGTCTTTAGAAACATCTAGTTAAGACTGTATGGCTTTTCCGACCTTTGTGAAGAGACTGTTTATTGTAAGGTAGTTCTCCACCCTCACCAACTTTAGGATAGGCACACGGTGATTTGCGCTTTCTTCTGTAGATTGACCTATCGAGATGGTGTTAAGTATTGGGGTTTGAGTCATTGGTACCCTCTTACACAGTAATAACACAGTACTGTTACACAATATCAGGTCTGAGATGTTCGTCCTGTTCATATGACTCATTTGAATGATACCACTCCATTCAATTCCTATGTACATGACTACAGATCGCATTGCGCTTTTCCTGCTGGCTGCCAATCCAAGGCATCAGAACTTAAAAAAACAACAACAAATGCAATGTGCAGGGCAGAAGCGTTAATGCATGTCTTTGTCTTTAGGATTCCAGCTCTACATTTGCACTACATACACACCTGTACTTAGACACCTGCTCATTTGGTTTAACATACTCTTATACACAGACCATTGTTCATCTAAAAACAGAATACTTAAATTCCTGTGTATTGAGAATCCATACAGTCTGTTTCAGCAAAAGAATAAGAAATGAGCAGTGTCCTTTTTATTGCGTAACATTTAATACAAAAACAGCACTGTGACACAGTGCATGGTAAAGAGACATTCGCAGTGTAATTTCGATGTCATACAGTGCCTTGCGAAAGTATTCGGCCCCTTTAAACTTTGTGACCTTTTGCCACATTTCAGGCTTCAAACATAAAGATATAAAACTGTATTTTTTTGTGAAGAATCAACAACAAGTGAGACACAATCATGAAGTGGAACGACATTTATTGGATATTTCAAACTTTTTTAACAAATCAAAAACTGAAAAATTGGGCGTGCAAAATTATTCAGCCCCTTTACTTTCAGTGCAGCAAACTCTCTCCAGAAGTTCAGTGAGGATCTCTGAATGATCCAATGTTGACCTAAATGACTAATGATGATAAATACAATCCACCTGTGTGTAATCAGGCAGGGTAGCCTAGTGGTTAGAGCGTTGGACTAGTAACCGGAAGGTTGTGAGTTCAAACCCCCGAGCTGACAAGATACAAATCTGTCGTTCTGCCCCTGAACAGGCAGTTAACCCACTGTTCCCAGGCCGTCATTGAAAATAAGAATTTGTTCTTAACTGACTTGCCTGGTTAAATAAAGGTAAAATAAAAAAAATAAAAATAAAATCAAGTCTCCGTATAAATGCACCTGCACTGTGATAGTCTCAGAGGTCCGTTAAAAGCGCAGAGAGCATCGTGAAGAACAAGGAACACACCAGGCAGGTCCGAGATACTGTTGTGAAGAAGTTTAAAGCCAGATTTGGATACAAAAATATTTCCCAAGCTTTAAACATCCCAAGGAGCACTGTGCAAGCGATAATATTGAAATGGAAGGAGTATCAGACCACTGCAAATCTACCAAGACCTGGCCGTCCCTCTAAACTTTCAGCTCATACAAGGAGAAGACTGATCAGAGATGCAGCCAAGAGGTCCATGATCACTCTGGATGAACTGCTGAGGTGGGAGACTCTGTCCATAGGACAACAATCAGTCGTATATTGCACAAATCTGGCCTTTATGGAAGAGTGGCAAGAAGTGGCCATTTCTTAAAGATATCCATAAAAAGTGTTGTTTAAAGTTTGCCACAAGCCACCTGGGAGACACACCAAACATGTGGAAGAAGGTGCTCTGGTCAGATGAAACCAAAATTGAACTTTTTGGCAATAATGCAAAACGTTATGTTTGGCGTAAAAGCAACACAGCTGAACACACCATCCCCACTGTCAAACATGGTGGTGGCAGCATCATGGTTTGGGCCTGCTTTTCTTCAGCAGGGACAGGGAAGATGGTTAAAATTAATGGGAAGATGGATGGAGCCAAATACAGGACCATTCTGGAAGAAAACCTGATGGAGTCTGCAAAAGACCTGAGACTGGGACGGAGATTTGTCTTCCAACAAGACAATGATCCAAAACATAAAGCAAAATCTACAATGGAATGGTTCAAAAATAAACATATCCAGGTGTTAGAATGGCCAAGTCAAAGTCCAGACCTGAATCCAATCGAGAACCTGTGGAAAGAACTGAAAACTGCTGTTCACAAATGCTCTCCATCCAACCTCACTGAGCTCGAGCTGTTTTGCAAGGAGGAATGGGAAAAAATTTCAGTCTCTCGATGTGCAAAACTGATAGAGACATACCCCAAGCGACTTACAGCTGTAATCGCAGCAAAAGGTGGCGCTACAAAGTATTAACTTAAGGGGGCTGAATAATTTTGCAAAAATGTTGGCAAAAGGTCGCAAAGTTCAAGGGGGCCGAATACTTTCGCAAGGCACTGTATTTGTACAGTGAATTTTGATGCCCCCAAAACCACAAACCAGTTATTTAAACTGTCTTTGACAACACTGTCTACTTTCTTCTCTCTTAGATGTTTATATCTGATGCATTTCAAAGTGCTTTTATTTTGTACATGAAAGAAGAACTGCTCTCTCTGAGGTAAATTACCATCTCTTATCACAGATTTTGTATGTGATGTTGCATTTGCTCCACTTGTTTTGTGAAATGGAAAGTCGTGTTTTTTTCCCATCTGATTTACACTTTAGACTGCCGGACATCCTTCCACTCCATCTTAGTGTTCTGCAGCGCCTGAGTCTTCTTCTCATCCACCTGCACATAGTCCACCCTGTGTTCATCAGCAAGGAGGGGCTTCTGGAAGACATCCCAGCAGAGTTGGTGTACAGTCAACTAAGGTAATTACATTATTCAATCAAAACCTGTATCCAGAATGGAACTACCAGTCTTACATTTTGGGTCCCGTGCGGCTCAGTTTGTGGAGCATAGCACTTTGTGGGTTTGATACTCACGGCGACCAGTATGAAAAAGTACTAAAAGGCATGCACTCACTGTAAGTTGCTCTGAAAAAGAGCATCTGTTAAATGACTAAAATGTAAATGTACATAGATTACCTTTTTCCCCTTTCCATAAAGTGAAAATCTATTTTAAATTGATGCTGTTTTGTCAGTTATTCAGTGGATATAATGCAGTCTCATAGTTGCATGTAATATGTCCCCTATGCTTCAGACTGAAGGAAAGCATTACTATTCCTTTCGCTATGTTTTTTTGCAGATTGAGAGTGAATGACTTGTCACCAAAACAATGAGTCACTGACAGTATTGTCTCACAGTATGCAGCTGACTGATTCATTACTGTGGAAATGGACACAGCTACACCTTGCAAGTGCTATTTCATTCTTATCACACATTTGCTTGAATTTGAGCCAAAACCACAATGTAATGTATTGTTTACCTCTGGACTATTGAATCCAGATGGAAGATGGGACAATAAAACCAAAAAAAATGAAATGATAGATACAATTTGTATGTTGTTCACTGTTTTAAAGTCTGACCATTATATGTGTTTTCAAATACTATTTAAATATTTATTTTGCACCCCTGCTCAGATGGTGACAGACCAATAATTTGGCTTGATTTCTAACATACGAGTCAAAGCAAAAGTGGCACTTCAAGAAAATGTCACATACAGAATACAGATAAGGAGTCACCCAAGGACCTGTTGCCTAGATACAGGCGCATGGCACATTCAAATGGAGATTGAACGATAAGAGTGAGCAAAGCAACAAATATCAGATTATTCCCCTAGATTGGTAATAGTAGCAATAATGAAAATGTATGACACCAATCTATCTACTATCATGCGTACCAATTAAGCATGCAGAGACAAAGCTGTATTACAGTAAAGGGAATTTTCCAATTAAAAAGTAATTGCCCACACACACTAGAATGACCAGAGGGAATTGTAGTGGATGATGACTGTAATTTGAAGTCCTTAAAGCTGCCAGTGGCAGCTCAAAGTGAAAGACAGGCACTTCTAATGCCGTTAAATGGTTGAATTGAGCCCATGTCTTGCTTTGGAGACAAACCCATTCCCACCATTTGACCTCTATTTATTCAATCAAGCTTACCTTTTGCACAGGAGACGGGGATGCGGAATTGAAATCCAGTGAAAGGTAGTCAAGGTTTGATCTCCTAAGCCACGGCTGGGTGGCTCCCTCGTTTGTAGAGAAGAACAGCGGCCTTGACTCCTGAAATTAAAGTAATCTCACTTACAATGAGGCTCACTTCATATTCATCTCTGAATATGTTGTCATATGGTCCACCAATGCTGAACACTTTCCATTTGTATCGCTAGTTTCAGGAGAAGATCAATTGTCATATTTTAAGCCTTTCTTGGTACTGCAAACATGAATTAATAATTGTGATGCTCAAACCTTTATTCCTTTGCTTTAGGCAGTTTGGAACTCTGAGTTTAGACACAACTGCTGAATTATTCATGGAAGGGGAGGAAAGCAGTCTACCTATACAGTGACTAGGGTACTTTTTTCTCTCTCTGTATATTGTGGAAACGAAAGTGTATATGTATAACTATTTGTGATGTCAATATACATGCAGAAGGTAACTTTACTGTTGGAATGCTGCTGGCTTCTTGGTCTCCTGTAATTCCCAGTTGTCCTTGTCTTCTCTCCAGTAGGACTTGCAGTGAATTTCTATGAACAACACAAACAAACATATCAACACACAAACAAATTAATTCATTTTTTCCTCCTTTTTTCATTTTAGAATTTGGACAGAAAGAGAGCTGAGAGTTCAGGGTGGATATAGTTATATCTCTGACTCACCCTGGCTCTGTCATGGTTCTGATCAGTGGCATATGGGTTGGACATTCTCTGATAGTGGACAGGCCCCTCAGGTCCAGTGGTGGAGGCCGGGCTGCGAACCAGAGAAACAACATGGTGAGGTGAGGCAAGCAACCCTCAAATCCTCTATCGGACAATAATGATCAGGTCTACTTTTCTCCAAACAAAGGGCATTTGTGTTGAAATAGCAATATTTCAAAAAGAGCCATGCTGCAAATACTGTCCCGAAAGAAGAGTTTCACAGACGAAGACATGTATCCAATAGTGGGTCTTGTGGGAGTCACAAGGTTCAATAGAATGTAAAACCTTATTCACTTTGCTTTCAGAAAAATACATGCTTATGAAAGCATTTTTTATGCTTCCTCTACTGAGTATGATGATTGAATAGATTATGTAGCCCTCTAGACAGGACTTTTTCCTTCCTTTTTGCGCATTACCTCTCCTGCGTGGTTTGAGATCCCTGTTGATTGGAGGTGGTTCTAAATCCCCAGGTAGACCTGCAGTGGGAAAGGGGGTGGGAGCGAGAGGGGCCTCTGTTTTGCTATTAGCCTTGAGGAAGCTGATTGTAGTGGGGCTCATAGGGATGTAGCCGTCCGACACATCTTCACCAACACAGACAGTTGGAGAGGCCATGGGCACGTACGAGTCCTCATGGCAGTTTGGACTTTGAGTGGCAATGAAACGTGGCTGCAAAAAGACAACAAGACCAGACCAACTTGGAAATGTGTAGTAGACCATGGCTTATAATGATGTAGAAAGGTCACTTGTAAATCCTGTATTGTTGTTTGACATTCAAGAATGCAAAAAATGACAGTTAACAATTATTACCGGCTATGAACTGTCCAACAACATTATGTCCAAAACATTTTGTAGTATTGAAAATGCCCATCAGTTCCCATCAATTGCAAGTACATGTGTTCTTACCAAATTAAGACTGAGCCTTTTGTTCCTGCTCCTCAGTGCACTCCCCTCAATGTCTTCTAGATTAGACAGAAATATCGCTGATGAAGGCAGTTGTGATGTTATATAACAGAAAAAATGACACTGTGTGGTTGGAAACATGATTGGTCAGAATCAATACATGTGCTGACTGTATATATTACATATACCGTATAATGTATACCAGTTTATGGAGCCAGGTATGAAGGGCCTAGACTGAAGGACTCTGCTGGTTATATACTGTACCTCTTCTGAAGTGGTCTGGCAGGCCTGAGAGAGAGATCCTCCGGGGGATGAGTGCAGGTTGGCCTGTGAGCTGCTGCCCAACCACATCCAGAGGCCCATGGGAGCCCTCATCACTAAGGTGCTCTGAGAGGTAGATAGACTTGGGGGGCAGAGGAGGGGGAGTTAGTCCATCAGTAGTTACCTCCAATATGGCAGAAGAATATGGCTTATCAAACTGGAAGATGTCGGGTGTACGGTTGAGAGTTCGAGGAGAGGAAGAGGATGACGTGGGGCCACATGGGGCGTTGAAAGTGGGGTCATGCATCCTTATGTGGGGGAAGGGGGACGAAGATGGTCCAGTGTGGGGAAAGGGAGACGGAGATGGTCCAGTGTGGGGAAAGGGGGACGGAGATGGTCCAGTGTGGGGAAAGGGGGACGGAGATGGTCCAATGTGGGGAAAGGGAGACGGAGATGGTCCAGTGTGGGGAAAGGGAGACCGAGAAGGATCAGGTGAAGAGAAGACATCTTCTGTAGTAGCGTCTGATGAATTCTGTTCCAGAGATCGCTCAGAGTTTGAAAAGCTGTCACATCTATAAAAGAAAGAAAAAGGAAAACACAGTGCTTATCGTTTATCATCATTAAAACAATGTGTGGATATGGTGTCCAGTTTGAGGTTTGAGAAGTATAGACTACATACCTAAAGATGCTGAACCTCCCTGTCTCACACTGTGAGAGGAAGAGGTAGTCCATTGGATGGTTGGGATTCATCAGGCTGGGCATCTCAACTCTGCTGTTGCCATAGGCCATGAAGTCATGGTTGGAAATGAATGACATATTTCGGGAGAGAGCAGGTGAAGGCTGCTGGGAGGTTGGGTTGTGCGAAAAACCTTCCTCTGATTCTGAAAAAACAGATATGTGGGGAGAGAGCAAGAGAGAGAGAATATAAGAAATAGAGGGAAAAGAGAGAAGAAATCCATAGTTTCTACATTAGTTCTGAGCTGGCTCAGAATGATGTTACATTCATTAGGCCAGAGTCAAACAGGAATCCTAATGTGTCTCTTGACAAATGTGATCCCTGAGACGTAGTTGTCAATGATCTCCAGCAGGTGGCAGTGGAATGAATTTGAGCAGTGCTTCAAATGCATTTCCTCTTGTCCATGCCCCTTTACCGCATGCATATAAACATTATCTTACCAGCACCATAAAACATAAGAATGAGAAGAAAAAAGACCAGGAAAAATATGGAAAAAAAGAAAGACCATTCTTAACTTCTCCAAACCATATATAATACATATTTTGTGTCTGTGTTTACAGCGCATTCAGAAAGTATTCAGACCCTTAACTTTTCCCACATTTTGTTAGTTTACAGCCTTATTCTAAAATGGCTTAAATAGAAATGTCCTCATCAATCTACAGACAACCATCTCTGCAGCACTCCACCAATCAGGCCTTTATGGTAGAGCGGCCAGCCGGAAGCCACTCCTCAGTAAAAGGCACATGATAGCCTGCTCGGAGTTTGCCAAAAGTTTGCCAAAAGACTCTCAGACCATGAGAAACAAGATTCTCTAGTCTGATGAAACCAAGATTGAACTCTTTCACCTGAATGCTAAGCATCATGTCTGGAGGAAACCTGATACCATCCCTATGGTGAAGCATGGTGGTGGCAGCATCATGCTGTGGAGATGTTTTTCAAATGCAGGGACTGGGAGACTAGTCAGGATCGAGGGAAAGATTAACGGAGCTCAGACTGGGGTGAATGTTCACCTTCCAACAGGACAACGACCCTAAGCACCTAGCCAAGACAATGCAGGAGTGGCTTCGGGACAAGGCTCTGAATGTCCTCGAGTGGCCTAGCCGGAGCCCGGACTTGAACCTGATCGAACATCTCTGGAGAGACCTGAAAATAGCTATGCAGCAACGATCCCCATCCAACCTGACAGAGATTGAGAGGATCTGCAGAGAATAATAGGAGAAACTCCCCAAATACAGGTGTGCCCAGCTTGTAGCATCATGCCCAAGAAGACTCAAGGCTGTAATCGCTGCCAAAGGTGCTTCAACAAAGTACTGAGTAAAGGGTCTGAATACTTATGTAAATGTGATATTTCAAAATGTCTAAAAACCTGTTTTTGCTTTGTCATTATGGGGTATTGTGTGTAGATTGATGAGGGGGGAAACAATTTAATCAATTTTAGTGTAAGGCTGTAAAGTAACAAAATGTGGAAATTGTCAAGGGGTCTGAATAATTTCCTAATGCGCTGTATTGCTGTGTTTTTGAGTTTTCTACTGAAAATGTTTGAGGCAAGGTGCTGACTAGTGGAACACAGCTATAACTATTTGTTTTCTTATAAAATAGTTTTAGTTGAGCAGTGAGACATGCAGACAGGAGCGTGAGATCTATATGGTCAGGATATAAGGGGAAACATCCATGTTATCATCATTCACATGTTGCTTAAGTAGTATTTCACTTAATCATGGGTAATCATCTCTGCTTGGCTTTCAGTAACTGAGTTCATTATAGTTATAAAGACCTAGTACGGGTGTCAGTATGGGGGAGATAACATGGGTTTGATCTATAAACGGTTTGTATATTTCTATTTCTACAGACAATGTCAATTTCTACAGACACTGTGAAAGAATTTATACTGAATGCTCTAGTTAGTTATGTATTTATAAGACTCATACTGTAACATCAGGCAGAGCCTATACTTCTTATTTTTTCAGCACATGAAACAGCAGATAAAAATAAACAATTGTGTCAGTATCTCTTGTGTGTTTCTTTCACAATGGATTTATCAGTGTGTGGATTGAATTACGTTCACATTCATACATTTAGTATTTTCTTCTTGTTATGTGTAATGAATAGTCAACAAGTTCAGAATTTCATTGACTTCATGTCTCTCACATTGTGTTCTCTTTCCCAGTTATGTGTAAACCTGGGGTTTGCAACTGTTCCTCTGGGCTATAATCTCTTATCTTTGTCTGGATATCATGTAGTCTGCCCTATCTGCTCCACACAGACAACAATGTTTTACTAAATGTTCCAACTGCCAACTCTTATTAACTCCAAACCAGGGAGAGAGCTGTGGAAAAGACATGAAGGCAAGAGAGTATGGTTTCTAAGTGTTCAAGCTTCCACCTCCAACTGTTCAAGCATCACCATGGCTGAACCTCCATGCCTGTAGAGAGTTGTAATGTCTATGGCACTATGAGTTTCACAGAGAAAGATAGCTAGTAACGTAATTGGGTAAAATACATCCGATTTTACTGCAGCTCTGTCCACCGCTTAACTATGTTTGTAATAAAAAATACAGAAAAATGTCACTTTGGTACATTTTTCAGATGTAAGTGGTGTCTTTTCAAAATGTTGAAGTTAATCTCAAACTAGTTTTTATTATATATAATTAGTAAAACTTTATTGGTGTATATCACCTTGTCACACCTGTCTTTGTGATTGTCTCCACACCCCTCCAGGTGTCGACCATTATCCCCTGTGTATTTATACCTGTGTTCTCTGTTTGTCTGTTGCCAGTTTGTCTTGTTTGTCAAGTCCAGCATTTTTGTTTTCAGCTCCTGCTTTTCCCAGTCTCTCTTTTTCATGCCCTCCTGGTTTTGACCCTTGCATGTCCTGACTCTGAGCCCGACAGCCGACCTGTACCTTTGCCCCACCTCTGGATTATTGACGTCTGCCTACCCTGAGCCTGCCTGCCGTCCGGTACCGTTGCCCTACCTCTGGTTCACTGACCCCTGCCTGCCTTGACCTGTAGATTGCCTGCCCTTGTTGGACTATTAAACCATTGTTAATTTGACGTGTCTTCATCCTGGTCTTACATTCATACCTGATACACCTTTTCTATGTGACTTTTCAACTGATACATTATCACATATCTCTCTGCTTAACAAAATCCATCAGTTTACAGTGTATTTCAGATAATGAGTGGAATATATTGTTATATCACCCAGGTATTTCAGCAGTGCATTGACTGGACACTTCCGGTTTCTTTTATAGTGTTTTTCACTCTGTGTATTTAAATACTTTATTCTCTACATAACTCATTATAATATACTGTATCTGCTACTGTACATTGTATTTTTGTTATACTGTTTATACACACTGTCTATTTATATGCTGGATTCTTGACATAGCTCACTGTAATAAATCTATTGCTGTACATATCATCCTTAATACATATTTGTGGTGTATATACGGATAGATTGTGTTTGGATTACTTATTTAGTGTTATTTGGGTTGTTAACTTAAGGATCTAACCCTTTAAAAAAAATGTTTGCCTAAAATAACATCTACATCTAGATGCCTGTAGCTCAGGACCTGAAGCAAGGATATGCATATTATTGATATCATTTGAAAGGAAACACTTTGAAGTTTGTGGAAATGTGAAATTAATGTAGGAGAATATAACACATTAGATCTGGTAAAAGATAATACAAAGAAAAAAACATGTTTTTTTGAAATACATCTTTGAAATACAAGAGAGAGGTCACAATGTACTATTGCCGGTTAGGCGCAATTTCGATTTTGGCCACTAGATGACAGCAGTTTATGTGCAGAATTTTATACTGATTCAATGAACCATTGCATTTCTGTTCAAAATGTTGTATCAAGACTGCCCAAATGTACCTAATTGGTTTATTAATACATTTTCAAGTTCATAACTGTGCACTCGCCTCAAACAATAGCTTGGTATTCTTTCACTGTAATAGCTACTGTAAATTGGACAGTGCAGTTTTTAATTAACAATAATTTAAGCTTTCTGCCCATATCAGATATGTCTATGTCCTGGGAAATGTTCTTGTAGCTGGGAGGGGTCACCGATTTTGTATAGGTTAATTGAATTCGTTCTGACATTTCTTGATTTCTTGATTTTAGTTTTTGATTTACTTGTGTACTTTTTAAAAAACATTTTACTGCACTGTTAGAAGTTAGTAACACAAGCATTTCGCCACACCCGCTATAACATCTGCTAAACTATGTATGTGACCAATACACTTTGATTCGATTTGAGTTGATTATTTCCAAATGGTAGCACATAGAGTGACTTTCCACTTTGTACTATTGAAGCACACTGGTTGAAGTATTTACAACCACATCCATATATGATTTGGTTTTGACCTTCCAATGTAAATTGATGTAAATGTATACATTTGTGAAAAAATATAGATTTGTACAGTGCTCAGCTACATACACTGAACAAAAATATAAATGCAACATGAAACAATTTCAAAGATTTTATTAAGTTGCAGTTCATATAAGGAAATCAGTCAATTGAAATAAATAAATGAGGCCCTAATCTACGAATTTCACATGGCTGGGAATACAGAAATACATCTGTTGGTCACAGATACCTTAAAAAAAGGAAAGGGCGTGGATCAGAAAACCAGTCAGTATTTGGTATGACCACCATTTGCCTCATGCAGCGAGACACATCTCCTTCGCATAAGGTTAATCAGGCTGTTGATAGTGGCATGTGGAATGTTGTCCTACTGCTCTTCAACGGCTGTGCGAAGTTGCTGGATATTGGCGGGAACTGTTACACGCTGTTGTACACGTTGATCCAGAGCATCCCAAACATGCTCAATGGGTGAAATGTCTGGTGAGTATGCAGACCACTGGGACATTTTCAGCTTCCAGGAATTGTGTATAGATCCTTGCGACATGGGGCAGTGCATTATCATGCTAAAACATGAGGTGATGGTGGTGGATGAATGGCACGACAATGGGCCTCAGGATCTCATCACAGTATCTCCATCTATAAAATGCAATTGTGTTCATTGTCCGTAGCTTATGCCTGCTCATACCATAAACCCACCTCCATCACAGCACTCTGTTCACAACGTTGACATCAGCAAATAGCTCGGCCACACGAGGCCATACACGCTGTCTGCCATCTGCCAGTTACAGTTGAAACCGGGATTCATCCGTGAAGAGCACACTTCTCCAGCGTGCCATTGGCCATCTAAGATGAGAATTTGCTCACTGAAGTTAGTTACGACGGCAAACTGAAGTCAGGTCAAAACCCTGGTAAGGACGACGAGCACGCAGATGAGCTTCCCTGAGACGGCTTCTGACAGTTTGTGCAGAAATTCTTTGGTTGTGCAAACCCAGAGTTTCATCAGCTAGTTGGCTAGTCTCAAACGTTCTCACAGGGGAAGAAGCTGGATATGGAGGTCCTGGGCTGGCCTGGTTACACGTGGTCTGTGTTTGTGAGCTGGTTGGACGTACTGCCAAATTCTCTAAATCGATGTTAGAGGCGGTTTATGGTAGAGAAATTAACATTCAATTCTTTGGCAACAGCTCTGGTGGACATTCCTGCAGTCAGCATGCCAATTGGACACCACTCAAAACTTCAGACATCTATGGCATTGTGTTGTGTGACAAAACTGCACATTTTAGCTTCTTGACATGCCACACCTGTCAGGTGGATGGATTATCTTGACAAATGAGAAATGGTCACTAACAGGGATGTAAACACATTTGTCCACAAAATTTGAGAAAAATAATATTTTTGTGCGTATGGATCATTTTTGGGGTCTTTTATTTCAGCTCATGAAACATGGAACCAACACTTTACAAGTTGTGTTTATATTTTTGTTCAGTGTATGTAAAATAGGCACTGTATTGTTTTGGTTCAGTACAGTAGTTATCTGTTTTGAGACGTTTGATTAAGTGACAGTTAAATGTACTGTTAACAAATGACAAGACAATCATATAAAAAGTAATATGAATATTGCATTGTGAAAAGAAAATACTTGAATATTGAAAGAGTTATTTGTTGCAGTGAACAAGTGACTTTGTGAATTTGTTTGTTGTACAGATGTAGGATCTTAATTTGAGACAATTTGCTACATCAGGAATATAATTATTTAGCAACAGAAAATGTGAATTGTTATGTAGATTTGAATTAATGAACATCTTTGTAGGGGTTGATACATTTTTCGTAAGGGAAAATCAAGTCAGAAATTTCTAAGTGGAAGTTACAAACTTCAGAAGCCTTTTAAAACTCAAATACACTACAAGTTTTAAACGTCCCGCATTGTAGGAAAGATCCTGCAACAGGGTGATCAAATTAAGATCCTACATCTGTACTTCAACTGAAAATTAGTTTTGAAACATGAGTCATTTTGATTATCTGTTTACATTGTTGTACGAAGAGTTGTACCCCACACTAGTTAAAAATGTACCACACACTAGGGAAAAATGCATCAAAGTGATTGAAAAAAACTGTAACACTCAGAACCTCTCTGCAAAATCATTTGATTATTGCTACAACATTGAGGTAGGTGAGTGCGTGCATGTATGCATGTGAGTGCTTTCCTACTTGCGAGTTTGTGTGTGGTGTGTGTGTGCATACATCTTTGTATTTCTATCATTTAGTGTGCATGTATAGTGCATTAGGACATTTTTCACACCCCTTCCCCTTTTCCACATTTTGTTACATTACATTATTTTAAAATTGATTACATTTAAAAAAAAATCCTCATCAATCTACACACAATACCCCATAATGACAAAGATGTGTGTGCTGCCCATGCGTGAACAGCACATTCGGAAAGTATTCAGACCCTTAACTTTTCCCACATTTTGTTAGTTTACAGCCTTATTCTAAAATGGATTAAATAAAAATATCCTCATCAATCTACACACAATAGTCCATATTGACGAAGCGAAACATAAAAAAAAAAGGTTTTGCAAATGTATTACAAATAAAAGCTGAAATACCTTATTTACATAAGTATTCAGACCCTTTGCTATTAGACTCGAAATTGAGCTCAGGTGCATCCTGTTTCCATTGATCATCCTTGACAGTGGTGACGTGTCATTTAGGGCAGGTAGGGCAGAACCCCACCTGTTTTGAGACACACCTGTTTAGCTATACAAAAATATATATATAATTTATTTTTGTGGGCCTGTTTTGCATGTTATTTTGGCATTAAAAATGTGTCAAATGTCAGTCTGCAAATTATGTAAAAAAGAATAATAATTTAGTTAATAAAGCCACGGACAAACATCTCTTGAGACACTACGTCACTGCAAAATGTACAGTTAGAGCTCGAACATTCAAGCCCCTTGGGTGCAGCCATAGACTTAAATTAGAAGTGCCCATCCAAGAAGGCTCAAAGTCATTGGCCACAGATATACTGTATCTACCGCAGCTTTGATTAGACTGATCATGTCAACATCATACTTTCAAAAAGGAGTGATCATCATGCATCAAGTCGGCAATCTACTGGCAAAATCCTTTTCAATCAATCCTTTTCAAAAATATAGATAAAACGTTTCAGTGCTCATCGGCCATTGGACATAAACATTACACAACAAATTGGAAATCACAAATTAAACAATGAGTGCTAAAGCAACACTGCAGCCCCAGGTTCGATCCCAGGCTGTGTCACAGCCGACTGTGACCGGGAGACCCATGAGGCGGCACACAATTGGTCCAGCAACGTCCGGGTTAGGGGAGGATTTAGTCCCTTTCCCCCTCATAAATTAGCCTACTATTCTGATTTGGTGGTACACATGTAGCCTATAGCCTGTTTTAGAGAAATGTAATCATTGAATATTGTAAGAGCTTTCATTGTCTGCTTATATGCCCACTTTATTTATCCTACGTTCTGAATTCTGTCGCTGTACATTTCAAAAGTGCTGAACATTTTTTTATATTGACTACGTTCGTCCTAGCTCGCTCATTAATGTCTTGATCCAAATTACGGATTCACTTTTATCCGCTCCTCATCCCCTTATGCCATAGTTTGTTCTTCTCAGTTGTCGGTAGGAACCACATTTGTTTTAGCAAATCAGTCATATCAGCTATGTTTTTTTAAAGACTGTAAATTAATCTGAATGAACTGTTTCGCTGCCAGAAAAGGCTCCGATGATAGCCAGGTGTAGCAGTGATAAGGATTCACTACATGGTGCTGAAAAGATTGGGACATCTTTATGTAGGCCCTAACAGTTTGTTGGCACCATTTGTCACCGTTATAGTGCAATTAATTTATTGTTAAGTGTGGTGTCGTGCTGTGTAGTGGCTTTGCTGGCAATGTGGGAAGTTTGCCCCACCAAGATGTACATGCTAAAATCGCCACTGATCCATGAGATGTTTCTACAACTTGATTGGAGTCCACCTGATGTAAATTCTATTGATTGGACATGATTTGGAATGGGACACACCTGTCTATAAAAGGTCTCACAGATGACCGTGCATGCAGAGCAAAAACCAAGCCATGAGGTCGAAGGAATTGTCCATAGAGCTCCGTGACAGAATTGTGTCAAGGCAGAGATCTGGAAAAGGGTAACAAAAAATCTCTGCATCATTGAAGGTCCCCAAGAACACAGTGGCCTCCAATGGAAGAAGTTTGGAACCACCAAACCTGCCAAACTGAGCAATCGAGGGAGAAGTGCCTTGGTCATGGAGGTGACCTGACAGAGCTACGGAGTTCCTCTGTGGAGATGGGAGAACCTTCCAGAATGACAACCATCTCTGCAGCACTCCACCATTCAGACCTTTATGGTAGAGTGGGCTGACGGAAACCACTCCTCAGTAAAAGGCACATGACAGCCTGCTTGGATTTTGCAAAAAGGCACCTTAAGGACCCTCAGACGTTGAGAAACAAAATTCTCTGGTCTGATGAAACCAAGATTCAACTCTTTGGCTTGAATGCCAAGCGTCACATCTGGAGGAAACCTGGCACCATCCCTATGGTGAAGCATGGTCGTGGCAGCATCATGCTGTGAGGATGTTTTTCAGCAGCGGGGACTCGGAGACTACTCAGGATCGACGGACAGATGAACGAAGCAAAGTACAGAGAGATCCTTGATGAAAACCTGCTCCAGAGCACTCAGGACCTCACCTACCAACAGGACAACGACTCTAAACACATAGCCAAGACAACCTAGGAGTGGCTTTGGGACAAGTCTCTGAATTTCCTTGAGTGGCCCAGCCAGAGCCCAGACTTTAACCCTGAACGAGCATCTCTGGAGAGACCTGAAAATAGCTGTGCAGCCGATGCTCCACATCCAACCTGACAAAGCTTGAAAGGATCTGCAAAGAAGAATGGGAGAAACTCCCCAAATACAGATGTGCCAAGCTTGTAGCATCATACCCCAAAAGACCTAAGGCTTTAATCAATTCCAAAGGTGCTTCAACAAAGTACTGAGTAAAGGGCCTGAATACTTATGTAAACGTAATATTTCCGTTTTCATTTTTAATACATTTGCAAAAATGTATAAAATTAGTTTTTCTTTGTCATTGTGGGGTATTGCCTTCAGATTTATGAGGGTAAAAAACAATTTAATCTGAATGCTTTCCGAATGCACTGTACATCAGGGTCCCTTTGCAAAACCGGTTATAACCTCCAGAGCCTTTCCTGGTTAAATAAAGGTTAAATAAAATATATTCTGCTCATACTATTCATAAAATTGTTTACCATCAATAAATCGTATGTATTTCAATGTCATTGCATAAGTGACAAAAGTACATTTCTTGAGCCCAATAACTTTATCGGCCCAAAACTTTATCGGCAGTAATCCACTTGTCCTGCAGCAGTAATGATTGAAACATCTCCTTTAAATGCAATGCAAAACTGCACATGACAAATTAATATTGTCCATTCATTGATTTACCAGTCATCATCAGATTACCACCTAAATGGTATGTTATCTCAGTCTTGAATTTATATATCCTTCCTTAAACATGCCTACATGTCACGTTCTGACCATGGTACTTGTGTGTTTTCCTTGTTTTAGTGTTGGTCAGGACATGAGCTGGGTGGGCATTCTATGTTGTGTATCTAGTTGGTCTATTTCTATGTTTGGCCTGATATGGTTCTCAATCAGAGGCAGGTGTTGGTCATTGTCTCTGATTGGGAACCATATTTAGGTTTTGTGTTGGGATTTGTGGGTGGTTGTTTCCTGTCTCTGTACCAGATAGGACTGGGGGGAGTTTGCCACGTTTATTGTTTTGTAGTGTGTTCATGTTTGAGTTTCTCTTATTAAAAAACCATGGACACTTACCACGCTGCGCATTGGTCCTCTGATCCTTCTCGCCTCTCCTCTTCAGACGAAGAGGAGGAGGAAAACCCTTACACTACATGACTACTCTGTCATAGGATGAAAGCCTCCAACAATAGTTGAATACCAAACTATGTTTCTCTATATTCTTTGTTGAAATTGAACACATAAATGTGATTTTGTAACTAATACTAATAATTCATTTAATTTGTAAAGTGCATTTCTTACACCCAAGGCACCTAAACTGTAACTGTAATTATCTGTGTCTCTGTACGAGTTCCTTACCTGTCCCATCATCCATACTCAGAGGTCCAAAGTGACAGATCTCCCTGATCTGACTGACCCAACTGTTCATCTCCTCCTCAGTCTTGGCCACCAGGTAGAACATGCGAGACGACGTCTTGACAACAAAGAGGTGCTGGTTCTGGAACTCCCTCTTGACCAGGCGTTGCTCCGTCTGCATCTGAACCTCACACTCTCTCAGGTCGATGGTGCGGATGGGCTTCTTTGAGGTCTTGTTTCGGTAGTACTCCAACACATCTGGGTTCCCACTCATACGTCCTCTTTGAAGAACAAACCAACGTCTCCTCCATGCCTAGGGGACAGGGATTTACACAGATTAACATACTGTACTGTTGCATCTTGTATGTATAGACAAATCAATATAATACAATTATTCTGCACACATATGTAGACTTGTTGCCTTAGTTGGTTAGTAACCTTAGAAATATTTGGTTGGTAATCATGGTTGGTGTATTTTTATGTGACTTTAGGTTCAACCATGGCCTCAGCCATAGAATGTTGCTGTTCTCTATCAATGTTTATTTCATAGTTTATCAACATAACCATCAGTGAAACATTTTAACATGGTAGCTCAATACTGAAAAATGTGAACTATTTTTATGTCCCCTGACTGTGACTAAAGATTCTTTGTACAAAGCACTGTCTTTATCCTCATGTAGTTTCCAGCATTGTGACCTGTGTCAATCAGTTTATGTCACACGCATTGCATCGGGAAACATACATTTTTAGTCATGGAAAATGTACCACCGCTCTTCTGACCACGTTCATTTAGCAACACAACCTTAATTTACCACAGCTATAGACAACACCCCTTTTCTTGCTTTTGGTACGGTTGTTGTGAGGAACTGACAACAACGTTTCCCAGAAGTGCTGAGAAGAGGAAGTTAATTCTATGTAGAAGAGAATGTCTGACACGAACAAAAAGCTAATTGTACTGCAGTGTGGGTCACTACCGTATTGGGGGAGATTAAAAAGGCAACCTCTTTTTCTGCTGAAGTTTTTCATGCCAGAATGGATACCGATTAGTATAGGAGGGGTTTTTGTTTTCAGTAATGCTATGAGAACGTGATGCTTAGCTGGCTCTCTTCAATTTGATACTGGAATAAGTAGGCCTAACTGAAGTACTTCAAAATGTTGGTCTTGACCTCGTGGTCACTCACATGGGCTATGAGTCATATGTCCATCTATATACTAACTGTCAAATATTCATGACTGACTTCCATAGGCCTACTGCGTCTGTTCTTCAATCTTCACCCATGTACTATTTAAAGTCATTTCCAATGCCACCTTTGTAGCAGCAGTTGTATATTTTTACACCGTTGACTAATACATTCAGTATTCAGGTGATTCATGCATTATTCTACCTGTCAAACATCTGTTGTCATGGAACACTGGATGGTCTGAAATGAAATCACAGGTGTTTTTGAGCTTTGAGAGTACATTTAACGAAACATCCTATCATGAAGAAGAAATGTGATTTGTTTTGAAGAGGCAGTGGTATTAGCATATTGGCAACAACACTTTTTGTAGTTGTCTGTGTTACACTATTATTCTTATCTCAGTTGACAACGGAAATGTGTGCTATAACCCACCAGCTACCAAATTCAGGAATATATTGTTTATCTTTGTGATGATCTTTCAAGAGAGCTATGAACATGCTCAGAACGTTTGTTTGAAACCAAAACTCTGTCTTGTTGTGCCCACACTCATATTCAAATCAATCATAAACAGTGAACAAGTTGTAAATCCTCATTTGCATCACACAGTGCTAGGAAAGAGGACAGAGATACAGAGAGTAGGTGCAGCTCATGTTCATCATCAGTGCTACATGTTCAGTATGTCAAAGCATATTTAAAATGCATGATGTGAGAATAATTAACACACACATATGCATGCACACACTAGCACACGCACTCTACACACACGTACATTGTAATATTGTTGTATGGTGGTGTTATACATTTTGTATTCTAGATATGTGGTGGTGTAATAATGTTATATGATGTACCGTTTTATCTCTGGTTTTATTTGTGATGTGAGTGTAATGTGTTTGGACCCCAGGAAGAGTAGCTGCTGCCTTGGCTGCAGCTAATGGGGATCACTAATAAAAACAATACAAACATCCCCTAACGGGAAATATCCTCACACTCTAGAACCCTCTACAGAATCATGCATAAAAACACTTCCTTGTTGTGGTGATAATGGCCTTATTGAGTGCGAACTCAACTCTGCTAGAAGATAAACTAGGCCTGTTCTATTGAGAGGGATGTTTTTAAACCATACCATTTTTGTATTGAACATGTTTCCTAATGATTTTTTTTATAAAATTAAAACTTTGAACTATTTTACCTCTACAGATCTGTCACGTTCTGACCTTAGTTCCTTTGTTTTGTCTTTGTTTTAGTATGGTCGTGGCGTGAGTTGGGGTGGGCAGTCTATGTTTGTTTTTGCATTTGGCCTGGTATGGTTCTCAATCAGAGGCAGGTGTCGTTAGTTCTCTGATTGAGAATCATACTTAGGTAGCCTTTTCCCACCAGTGTTTGGTGGGTGATTGTTTTCTGTGTCTGTGTGTTCCACACGGAACTGTTTCGGTTTTCCTTTCTGTCTTTCAATTTGTTATTTTGTATTTTTCGTGTTCAGTGATTTTGTTCATTAAAACATGACGAACACTTACCACACTGCATATTGGTCCGATCTCTCATACTCCTCGTTAGAGGAGGACGAATCCCGTTACAAGATCCTTTCATTTGTTTTGTTTACCCTTACTCAGGCATTGTCTTTTTATTTAAATGTGGTTAACTTATGTACTTATGTATGTTAACTTATGGGCCACTGACAATGCTAGCTGTGACCTCTGTGTGTTGGAGAATTGAAACTATCTGTGACTTTCACTCTCTGAGTCTCATCATTAGTGTTTCTAAGAGCTAGCTGCTCTGGGCCTTCACTTGCTTTGTGTAGGGAGTGATGAGTCCAATGTATGCCCACACACTTTTCTCTTGTGTATGGTTAGTCTGGTCCTTGCAAAGGGAAACATTGTTCTTCCGGTTTGTCTGTGTCCTCCACAAAGCCCTTGAACTATTTTCCACCAAATAGTATTTCTGAAGTGACTCTCCTTCCAGTGAATTACCCCCTTAATCTGTGCTAGTTTTCAGAAAAGCCATCCTCCTCTCTACTCTGTAGTGCAAACAGAGTGCAAAAAGCCATCATAAAGCCTGGTCATTTCTGCCTGTCGGGTCATTCTGTACTGCTTGGCAGCGACAGTACTTCCCATGTTTTGCAATACACACCCAAATTTCACAGAATGAGAGGCCAACAGTCTCAACACACATCCCAGAATGGGTGTCCTCCCCCTTTCCTCCCTACACAACAACATTCTCACATGACCCCTACAGAAACATTGCAGATTGCCAGGCACTTGTCCCAGTTCACTTTTGGTCAAACATGCTAATCCAGACATGTTAACATTAGAGTATAATACACTTGAATTATTAATAAGAGGTAAACCCATCTGCAAAAAATATAAAATTCTAAACAAAGTTAAAAATGGTAAACATTATGGTTTATAAGCAGTTTGATATGTTTAAAATACGTGCATTTACTGAAGGAGATTAAAATGCTATTTTCACAGTGCATTAATGAATCACATCTGCATGACCAGCAGTTATAACAGCATGTCCTACAGTATGTAATGGCCACTACTATAATGAGGAGGAAGACACTGGTGAGGTTGCATGAAAACACTGTTTACAAAAAGGCATACAATGGTCATTATTCTACATGCCTCTGCAAGCTTCATTTCAGAAAAGAAACCAACAGTATCTTGTGAACTAACGGCATAGCAGTGCAGCTGTGTTGATAACTGAGAAACACACACACACACACACACACACACACACACACACACACACACACACACACACACACACACACACACACACACACACACACACACACACACACACACACACACACACACACACACACACACACACACACACACACACATTGTTCTGTCTGCAGCATGAACTGGTACTACTATACTGCTTGGCTATAATGCATCACAATAGCACAGAAGCCAGCAACCCACCCAGTCTGTTCCCCTACTCACGTATCTCTTTAGTTTCTTCTCAGGGGGAGATTTGATGAGCCAGCCAGTGCAGACCACATCCCCTGCACTCATCTTGACTGCAGAGGGAATCCGGCGTGTTTTCTGGATATAATTGTCTTTAGCACTGATGGCTGCTGCTGCTGTGAAACTGTGAGCAGCACCAGGCGATTCCTGTGTTCTTGTATACAGCCTACAGCCGTACCAAAAGGAGGAAGTCAAGCCATTGATCACACTGACAGACAAGGGGAGATGGAGAGAGAGAGAGGGAGGGAGGGAGGGAGGGAGGGAGGGAGGGAGGGAGGGAGAAAAAGGAGGGGAAGAGAGAGAGGGGGGAGATGTGTGTATGCTTGTCTGTAGATGTGTGTGGGTCTGCAGATTGTGTGGGTCTGACAGAGAGAGTGAGTAAGTGTGTGTGTGAGAGAGAGAGAGAGAGAGAGAGAGAGAGAGAGAGAGAGAGAGAGAGAGAGAGAGAGAGAGAGAGGAACATGTGCGTGTGTGTGTGTGTGTGGGTGTGTGTGTGTGTGTGTGTGGTGTCTGTCTGTCTGTCTGTCTGTCTGTCTGTCTGTCTGTCTGTCTGTCTGTCTGTCTGTGTTTACAGAGAAAAGACCAGCACATGAGAATATTTTTTTCTAAACTGAGCAGCACTCGTGGATGAGCTGTAGTTGAACTGTGTCTGGCTGAAAAGTGCTGTGGAGGGAGTTTCATGAGCCATCTGTCACATCAGCCCTCGCAATGTTCAATATCTTAGTCTCAGAATACCGGTGTGTACCAAAATAACAACCTCAGTCCTAGAACAACAACCATATCAACATCTACATACTACCTCAATCAGCCTGGCTAACCGGTGTCTGTATGTAGCCTCGCTACTTTTATAGCTTCGCTACTGCATATAGCCTGTCTTTTTACTGTTGTTTCATTTCTTTACCTACCTATTGTTCACCTAATACATTTTTTTGCACTATTGGTTAGAGCCTGTAAGTAAGCATTTCACTGTAAGGTCTACCTGTTGTATTCGGCGCATGTGACAAATAAACTTTGATTTGATTTGAAATAAATAACAAAATACAATGTATTTGTTATTTTGTTTGTGCATGTTAAATGCACTAACAGAGAAAAAATATTATAATGAACCTTGGTATTGCATTTTTCATGTAAATTCTACAAAAACCTTTCGAATTTGAAACATAGAACTGATTACAATAGGCTGCTTGTAGGGGAAATTAAATAACTAGGGTTAATGATGTAGGATGTTTTAGTGAAGGAGACATCATGCTTTGGGTAAGAATGCCTCTGCCTGATAAAATATAAAACAAAACAACAACAACAACTAAAACTGCGCTGTTGGTCTAAGGCCAAATGATTTAGGGCTCAGCATGATTTTAAAAAATATATACAGTGCCTTCAGAAAGTGTTCACACCGCTTGACTTCCACATTTTGTTGTGTTACAGCCTGAATGTAAAATGGATTCAATTGAGATTGTTTGTCACTGTCTTACACACAATACCCCATAATGTCAGGGTGGAATTATATTTTTTATAAATTGTACAAATGAATTCAAAATGAAAAGATGAAATGTCTTAAGTTAATAAGTATTCAACCCCTTTGTTATGGCAAGCATAAATAAGTTCAGGAGTAAAAATGTGCTTAACAAATCACATAATAAGTTGCATGGACTTATTACTGTGTGCAATAAAAGTGTTTAACATGGTTTTTGAATAACTACCTAATCCTCTGTACCCTACACAGATTCAACCACAAAGACCAGGGAGGTTTTCCAATGCCTCGCAAAGAAGGGAACCTATTGGTAGATAGGTTAAAAAAAAGCAAACATTCAAAATTCATTTGAGCATGGTGAAGTCATTAATTACATGTTGGATGGTAAATCAAAACATCCCGTCACTACAAAGATACAAGCGTCCTTCCTAACTCAATTGCCAGAAAGGAAGAAAACCGCTCAGGGATTTCACCATGAGGCGAATGGTGACTTAGGGATAGCCCCCTTTTTTCAATTTTCGCCTAAATGGCATACCCAAATCTAACTGCCTGTACCTCAGGCCGTGAAGCAAGGATATGCACATTCTTGGTACCACCTGAATGTAGGAGAATATAACACAATAGATCTGGTAGAATGTACCATCTTTGAAAAAAATACCATCTATCACCATCTTTGAAATGCAAGAGAACGGTACCAGTTCTAGCCATCACTCTGATTGTAATTCCGATAGTGGCAGTGGTGTATGTGCAAAGTTTCAGACAGATAACTTGAGGAATGAGTGAACTACAAAACTTTTAGTGTGAAGTCCCCAGGTACATTTGGGCAAATCGTGAAGGAGACATTCGCATTCATATGACATTTTTCTGCAAGAATATCGTAAAATCTGTATACTTGGACTTTGATTTAGCTTTCCAAGTATTAGTAGCCATATTATAAGTTCAACATTTGCAAAACAACCAGTTTTCATAACTTCATAACTCTGAATATTCTAATAATTTCTGTCCAAAATGAAAAGGCATACTATCATACAAGGTTAGTAGATACATTTTGTGACATATATATGGTTTCCGGATACTCCCGTAAAGCCCAGCTCATTGACTATCTAGTTAGCTTTGTTTGACCCTGATTGGTGCTTATTTGACAAAGATACATTCGTTCAAGTGATGACTGCCCGTGTCATCGGCGTGTCATCGGTGTGTCATCGGCGTGCCATGAAGGCGTCGCTCTCTGACCAAATATGGTGTCCTATAGGATATACTACACCCCTAATGATATAGTGAAGTCTTGTTACCTTCTAGTATCTCTGAGGAATACATACAAATGTGATTTGACTCGTTGAAACAACGTTCAGGGTGAGATTTTCACAGATTCCTTTCTTTGCAAATTGAATGAGTGGAAATACAAAATCGATTGTTCATACTATATGGACCTTTAGGATATGTAAAAGGATTTTATCTAACAAAACGACACTTCATGTTATCTCTGGAACCCTTTGGATGATAAATCAGAGCAATATTTCAGAATGTAAGTACACATTTCACCCTCAGAGGTAGATTTATCAAATCTATCGCATAAAAAGTGTTTTGTTGTTAGGAGCTCTCCTCAAACAATAGCATAGCATTTTTTTTTCCGCAGTAATAGCTACTGTAAATTGGACAGTGCAGTTATATTAACAATAATTTAAGCTTTTAGCCTATATAAGATATAGCCGATATATATGTACCGACATTTGTTGTTTCTCTAAAGTCTGCGTTCTTGACATAAGGCGCTGCATGATTTACAACTGTCCCGGGACGCCGCTCCTAAAGCCTCTTAGGGATCCCTTAAAGCGCCAATCCCTTTAGCGGGATTGATTTGACAACATCCGGGGAAATTGCAGAGAGTCAAATTCAAACTACAGAAAAATCAATACTCAACATTCACAAAAATATAAGTGTAATACATCAAAATAAAGCTTAACTTCTTGTTATCCAGCTGCTGTGTCAGATTTCAAAAAGGCTTTATGGCGAAATTATACCATGCGATTATCTGAGGACAAACACATGAAAATCATTTTTCAACCAGGCAGGTGCAACACAAAAGTCAGAAATAACGATATCATAAATGCCTTACCTTTGAAGATCTTCTTCTTGTTGCAATCCCAAATGTCTCAGTGACACAATGAATGGTCGTTTTGTTCGATAAATTCCTTCTTTATATCCCCAAAATGTCAATTTATTTGGCGTGTTTGATTCAGAAATACACCGGTTCCAACTCGCCTACAAAGTATCTAATAAGTTACCTGTAAACTTTGTCCAAACATTTCAAACAATGTTCCTAATCCAACCTCAGGTATCCTAAAATGTAAATAATTGATCAAATTTAAGATGGGATAATCTGTTTCCAATACCGAAGAAAAATAACACGGAGCGAGCTCCTGTTCAAGCGCAACAAAAGACTAGGGACCTTCAGATTGACACGTACAAAGAACAGCACTACTTCTTCATTTCTCAAAAGAAAACATCAACCAATTTCTAAAGACTGTTGACATCTAGTGGAAGCCATAGGAACTGCAACCAGGTTCCTAATAAATAGGGTTTCCCATAGAAAACATTTGGAAAATCCTATGACCTCAATTTTTCCCCCCTGAATGGTTTGTTCTCGGGTTTCACCTGCCAAATCAGTTATGTTATACTCACAGACATTATTTTAACAGTTTTAGGAACATTAGAGTGTTTTCTATCCAAATATACCAATTATTTGCATATCTTAGCTTCTGGGCCTGAGTAGCAGGCAGTTTACTTTGGGCACACTTTTCATCTGGATGTCAAAATACTGCCCCCTAGCCTTAAGAAGAAGATTTATTAAAACAGTTACAGAGTTGAATGGCTTTGACAGGAGAAAACTGATGATGGATCGACATCATTGTAGTTATTCCACAATACTAACCTAATTTAGGGTGGCAGGTAGCCTAGAGGTTAGAGTGTTGGGTCAATAACAGTAAAGGTTGCTAGTTCAAATCCTAACTGAGAGGTGAACAATTGGTTGACGTGCCCTTGAGCAAGACACTTACCCTAGTTGCTCTGGATAATAGCACCTAATAAATGACTACAATTTTAATTGACAGAGTGAAAAGAAGGAAGCCTGTACAGAATAAAAATGTTCCTGTTTGCAATAAGGCACTAAACTTGTAACATTTTTCCTGAATATAAAGTGTTATGTTTGGGGCAAATCCAATACAACACATTACTGTGTATCACTCTCCATATTTTCAAGCATAATGTTATAGGTATGCTTGTAATCGTTAAGGACTGGGGAGTTTTTCAGGATAAAAATAAATGCACTGAATGTAGCTAACCACAGGCAAAATCCTAGAGGAAAACCATTCCACCAGTCACTGGGAGATCAATTCACATTTCAGCAGGACAATAACTTAAAATACAAGTCTAAGTCTACCCTGGAGTTGCTTAACAAGAAGTCGGTGAACGTTCCTGAGTGGAAATGCAGGTGTGGAAGTCTCTTAGAAAACTTACCCAGAAAGACTCACAGCTGTAATCACTGCCAAAGGTGATCCCACAAAATATTGACTTGGGGGTGTGAATACTTATATAAATGTCTTTATTTCTTTTTCAATAAATTTGCAAACATTTCTAAAAACATGTTTTCACTTTGTCATTATGAGGTATTGTGTGTAATCTACACACAATAACCCAAAATGACAAATCAAAAACAGGTCAATTTGGTTTTTAGCAAATGTATATATTAAAAAAATACAGAAATACCTTATTTACAAAAGTATTCAGACCCTTTGCTATGAAACTGGAAATTGAGCTTAGGTACATCCTGTTTCCATTGATAATCCTTGAGATGTTTCTACAACTTGATTGTAGTCCACCTGTGGTAAATTCAATTGAATGGACATGATTTGGAAAGGCACACACCTGTCTATATAGGTTCCACAGTTGACAGTGCATGTCAGAGCAAGAACTAAGCCATGAGGTCGAAGGAATTGTCCGTAAAGTTCAGAGACAGGATTGTGTCCAGGCACAGATCTGGGGAAGGGTATCAATAAATGCCTGCAGCATTGAAGGCCCCCAAGAACACAGTGGTCTCCATCATTCTTAAATGGAAGAAGTTTGGAACCACCAAGACTCTTCCTAGAGCTGGCCGCCCGGACAAACTGAGCAATCAGGGGAGAAGGGCCTTAGTCAGGGAGGTGACCAAGAACCTGATGGTCACTCTGACAGAGCTCCAGAGCTCCTCTGTGGAGATGGGAGAACTTTCCAGAATGACAACCATCTGTGCAGCATCCACCAATCAGGCCTTTATGGTAGAGTGGCCAGATGGAAGCCACTCTTCAGTAAAAGGCACATGACAGCCCACTTGGAATTTTCCAAAAGGCACCTAAAGACTCTCAGACCATGAGAAACAAGATTCTCTGGTCTGATGAAACCAAGATTCAACTCTTTGGCCTGAATGCCAAGCATCGCCTCTAGAGGAAACCTGGCAGCATCCTTAAGGTTAAGCATGGTGGTGGCAGCATTATGATGTGAGGATGTTTTTCAGAGTCAGGGACTGGGAGACTAGTCAGGATTGAAGGAAAGATGAACGGAGCAAAGTACAGAGAGATTCTTGATGAAAACCTACTCCAGACTGGGCTGAAGATTCACCTTCCAACAGGACAACGACCCTAAGCACAGAGCCAAGACAACGCAGGAGTGGCTTCAGGACAAGTTTTTGAATGCCCTTGAATGGCCCAGCTAGGGACTTGATCCCGATCAAACATATCTGGAGTGACCTGAAAATATCTGTCCAGCGATGTTCCCCATCCTACCTGACAGAGGATCTGCAGAGAAGAATGTGAGAAATTCCCCAAATACAGGTGTGCCACGCTTGTAGCGTCATACTCAAGAAGACTTGAGGTTGTAATTACTGCCAAAGGTGCTTCAACAAAGTGCTGACTTTCACTAGGATCACTAGTCACTTTTAACAATGCCACTTTAAATAATGCCACTTTAATAATGTTTACCTATCTTTCATTACTCATATCACATGTATATACTGTATTTTATATAATCTACTGCATCTTGCCTATGCAGCTCGGCCATCGCTCATCCATATACTTATTTGTACATATTCTCATTTACCTCTTTAGATTTGTGTATATTAGGTAGTTGTTGGGAATTGTTAGATTACTTGTTAGATACTACTGCACTGTTGGAACTTGAAGCACAAGCATTTCGCTACACAAGCATTAACATCTGCTGACCAGGCGTATGTGACCAATACAATTTGATTTGATATGAAAGTAAAGGGTCTGACTACTTACGTAAGTGTGATATTTCAGTCGTTTTTTCTTTATAAATTTGCAAAAAAATATAAAAACTTGTTTTTTCTTTGTCATTATTGGGTATTGTGTGTAGATTGATGAGGGGAAAAAACAATTGAATCCATTTTTAGAATAAGGCTACAACATAACAAAATATGGAAAAAGTCAAGGGGTCTGAAAACTTTCAGAATGCACTGTATATTAATTAAATGGTCTAATGTGTCGTGCTGAACAAGATACATGGCTGGTGAACGAGACAGTAAAGATTTATTTATCCCTGATTGCCATCTTGTGGTAGATACTGTATCTAGCAGGCCTAATTTCAACAAAATAAAGCCTTCATTTCTAAGAATATGGTTTAGAAACTGTATTGAGGATTAACTCTCTTATTTTACTTATTTCAAACAAAAACAAAAAACTCAATTTTTTAAATACTTTTGTTCCCAAAGGATAGCCTACCTTATAAACAAATGATGTATATCCCCAAATGATGTTGAATTGTTATTAGATGTGTTATAGAAATCACCTAGTGCTGTGCATGTGAACATATGATGGGATGCACCATTGTTTTTGTTGATGCCCACTATTTTAAGATTTGCACACATTATAGAAAAAAACAAAATGTGTTACTATCTCAATTATATTCATTTCCAAGGTTATTTTCATCATGTATAAATTATATAAATATTATTGAGAACGTTCTAGTGGTATAAATTGTGCTATCGCGGTATTTCACTACTGTAAACCAGCGAGAAATTACGAAAGGGGCGTATTCTCTCGTGTACATTCTATTTAATAGCTACGTGAAATCAGCGACATTAAGCCACACTAAGCGACACTAACGGGTCCCAAATCGCGCAAAAAGCTTCAAAACAAAATCATAGATTTACCTGAACACGATCACAAATTGTATTATAGTTTGTCTGTTTCAAGATGTGTTCTGTTTTTCTGATCCTACCCTCATCTTTTCGTGTTATTTTAATAGATATTAAGGCTCATGGTTAAATTCTAGAGGTTATTTGTAAATATTCTGCCAAGGTGGGTAAATAAACAAAAAAACGCAATCATTCTATTTTAATAAGGGGACATATTTATTAAACATCAATGTTATATGTAAATTAGTTGAAAACGAATTAATGATTGAAAGTTAAATATTCTAATATTAGTTTAATTTCCATTCCACTGGATGACACTGTCCCCCATGCTGCTCCAGGGGTCTGAGGATTAAACTAGTCAAACACATGCATTGGTAGATTTGGTGTGCATGTTTATAAACTTTACAATTATTACACTGTTATTGACTGTTATAAACACATATTACATTGTACATTGTTATTACATTGTTAAAACAACAAACCCACATTGTGAAGAGTGGGTGAAATCATAAAGGGTTTGCAGAAGCACATGAGCTGAAGGGGGCAAGTTGTCCATATAAAATCAGTTACAAGAGGAGAACCAAGAAATAACCCACAGACTGTCATACAGACAGACAGACAGACAGACAGACAGACAGACAGACACAGACAGACAGACAGACAGACAGACAGACAGACAGACAGACAGACAGACAGACAGACAGACAGACACTTATCTGACTTATCTGAAGCTGATGAGGTTGTTGTAGATGAGACTGAGTTTCAAGTAACCAATAGGATTTGATATGCTGTTTTCATGTACATTTTTCTCAGTAGCCCCTACTAATTCTGCTCTCACCGAGATATTCCCGCTACTCACATCACCTATCATAACCACCAAAGCCATTCCCTGCTCACTCTGCCCCTTCCAAACACCCACCTTCCTACACCATCCACTGACACCTCCTCCTCCCTCAGGCCTACTAAGGGGTAAATATCACTCCCTACGTCGACTCCACCCATACCTTCCACCCCAAGATTCTTGCCATCATACTAAATACCAGAGTGTGGTCCAAGGCAGAATCATTCCCTGTGGCTACATTAATCCTGGTCCCTCGGCCATCATTCAGGCACACCAGCTCTTTCACCTCTATCAAAGTGGCCAATGTTCCCCTGCCAGAGTGTGTTGTGTGAATTAAATCGCCACACCACATTGTCATGTATAGTGTTGTCATAGAGGACTTAAATAAAATACAAATAAATGTCAGCAGTGGACGTAGATTTCTGCTGAAAAAAATAGCCTGATGACACAAACTTTGATGGTATAACACTGGATCCTATTAGTGTACGAGGATTCCAAATCACCCCCTTAATTGGATACAACTTGTATTGTTCCAATAGTACAGTAACAAATAGCTGTAAAGTGCTGTAATGAAAATACGGTTTTGGTAACAGTTGACAGTAGGTTTTCCTCAAATAAACTATTGAATGACGCAAATATAGCCTTCAAAATGATCAATGCTTTGCAGTTATGTACCTTTTGTAATGTTAGGGCTGCAGCCCATAGGTACAACGTATGAAATAATGCATTTAAATGTTTAAGTAACTTTAAACTACTACCGTTCTGATTTTATATTTAAAAAACGTACTGTAGGTCTAGTAAACATTTTTGAGGGGACTTTTATTATGAAATTTAGCCGTTTGATAATGTGACCTTAATGTCGCTAGGTTCACAATGCTCTATCTAATGACGTACCAAGCCTATTTGCTGTATAATAACTTACACAGTCTGGTCTAAAAACTCATGATAAGAACAAAGTCCACAGAATGTCAGATGAAGAGATTCCGTCAACTTCCAGAGAGCCTTTACCCGAAGATGAAGAGGTGAGCATTTGAAAGCAGACATCTTCTTTTCCAGAAATATGAGATAGAGTGTTAGTAGCTAGCTAGAAGTTTGCAGTATTGTTGATTTGGGGGGGAACATGGCGGGAAGGAGGCTTGCACATCTGCATAGCTCTCTACAGATGCTAGCTAACTAGATACCACCAGGTCAAACGCTGACCAGAAAACATTAGCTACAATGTTTGTCGTCGTGCAGTTGAGAGTAATGTAGCCAATATTCCCGTAGACTTTTAAATCCTGCCAATTTCAGTCTGACGAGCCTTGGAGTCCCAGAGCAACCCCAATGACTGTATCTGTAGCTTGTCGTCTGTTTCACTTAGCCCAGGCAGCACACCGCACAGTCGCATGCAGCAAGACCAGCCCAGAGCAAATCAGCTGTCTACTTTCAACACTAGCTGCTTGTTGCGCTCTGGGGACTGTCAATTGGTTACAGTAGCTAACAATGTCATGTTTATGTTTATGAAGAACAGGCGTGGTGAGGTGTACCTAACTGCGTGAACTTTAACATCGGTTCAATTGAAGGCATAACTTATTGCACACTTTATAATAAATAATATGGGAACGTGCTCAAAATGTATTATAATTGATTGTGCAACAAGCATCACATGTAGAAAACTTTCTCGACCGTCAATCATAAATCTGTATTGATTAAACGTATAATAGAATAATGAAGTCACAGGAAATGGTATACAATACACAGCTCATTCCCGTATAAGATAACTGAAATTGCCATACAAATTTGTTTTAAATTGCACATTATGTTGATTAAATGTTAGTGAATCATAAGCCAAATAAATATGTACAATTCAGTGAGCATGTCATAAAGTAGTCTACTGTGTTTGTGCTCAGGCAAAAGACCCCCCATTTCAGCTGAAGCCACCTCCAAAGGCTTTGCCTAAGGCGGAGGGAGAGGTGGATCCAGAATACGAAGAGAAAAGGGTGAGACAAATTGCTTTGTCACAAACTCTCTATGGATTAATTTAAGATTTTAAAATGCAATTGCAAGTTGAATGATTACATCAGGGAGTGACACAGATTAGTCACAGCATTGGTTAAATTCTGTGCCAGATATTTGAGAAAAACATAACATTTTTTTCCAACTTTTGCAATGGGCTCCCCACTGTGGTAAATGTGGGGAATTGCAGTGTGTAGTAGTGAGACTGCAGTGTATAGGGAGAATGTGAATGGCACAATTACAGTTAAGCATAACATTGATCTCATATCCTTACTAGTCAAAAACAATTTGTTGGTGTATTTCTGTATTCCCCCCCCCCCTGTCTTTTTACCATAGAAAACAGATAGAGCGAACCGGTTTGAGTTTCTGCTCAAGCAAACAGAACTCTTTGCCCACTTCATCCAGCCTGCGTCTCAGAAGTCTCCTACTTCACCCCTGAAAGTGAAACCTGGACGACCTCGCGTTAAACAGGATGAGAAACAAAATCTCCTCTCTGTTGGAGAGTATGTGGCTGCTGACTTGTTTTAAGAGTCTTGCCTTTATTTACAATTTTCTAAATGTCAGGTCTATGTTATTGTAAATAAACAAGCTATATTGGTGAATAATGCATGAATAATAAACAATACAATCTGTTTACCATTGTAGCAAAGCATACTATTTGTCCGCCACCTGTGTTTTTACAGTAACCGCCACCGACGCACAGAACAGGAAGAAGATGAGGAGTTGTTATCTGAGAGCAGGAAGGCAGCTAACGTCTTGGTTCGCTTTGAAGAGTCCCCATCCTGTACGATGTTTTCATATAGCTTTTAAATGCTAATTTTAATAGTCAGGCCTCCATGTAAATGAACTGTAGCAGGTGCTGTAAATGTTGTATTCTAGCAGGTGTATACCTTTAATACTAATTAGCTCCCATTTGAGAACTGCTGATGATTATTTTTTTTCCCTCCATTAATGACAAAACTTTTTGTCTTTTCCAGATGTAAAAAATGGAGAGCTGAGAGATTACCAAATCAGAGGTCTCAACTGGATGATCTCCCTTTATGAAAATGGCATTAATGGAATCTTGGCTGATGAAATGGTAATAATGACTGTAACTTAAACATAGAATTAACAATAGTTGATGTTTACTTGCCTCCATTAAGTGCCAGAGCCATATATTGATATCCAAGTGTAAAGGGACATCCACACCAAGGATGATAAAGATAAACTATACATAACTATAAAACGTTGGCAAGCCTCCACACTAGAGGAAGGTTTATTGTTCTGCAGCAGGGGTGGGCAAACTTTTTGGCTTTAGGGCCACATCAGGATTTTGAAATTCAGCGGAGGGCCAGAAAAAGAGCAGTTATTTGAAAATATATAGGTCCATTATAAAATACACACTTTCTATCTAGTTTTAAACATTCAAGTGACGTTTTTTTACACAAAACAATCATTTCCCAGCTCATCATTTTTACTCAAACCTCCCGCCTGTGTGGGCCGTAGTTTGCCAACCCCTGTTCTACACTCTAGGCTACACCTGTCAATCAACAGATTAACGCATCCTACTGCACGCTGTAGGCTTATCACTATTTTCATGGTGTGTTCATTTTCATAGTGACTACTGCAAATAGTACTTCAATGTAATTAATAATATAGAAACACAAATTTAAATGTAGCAATTCAACAACAAACACTGTTTAGCCTGTGCATCTTCATGTCGTGCTTGCCTAATTGCTCTAGTGGTTTGCAAGTGATTTCCATTTTTCTAATAGTTGTCAAATCTTCTTTTTCGCTGTGCTCATCTGTTTGTTCTGTACACCATTTGCAATGCAACAATGTTATCACCAGCTAAAGAAATCTCTTTCTCCTCAACTTGTTTTACATTCAGCAATTAGCAAGAGCAAGCCTGCTTGTGTCCTCGAATAGGCTGTTAGGTGTACTATTAAAAAAAAATGCAAAAATACAATTTTATATAGCTTTTGTAGCCTGTAGCTTTTCCTGGGAATGCGCATGGTAACAGCTGGAAGAGAGGCTAGTTGAGATGTGTCAAATCAAACATTAAATCACGTTTTATTTGTCACATGCGCCGAATACAAAAAGTGTAGACCTTACTGTGGGGCCCCCGAGTGGCACATCGGTCTAAGGCACTGCATCTCAATGCTAGAGGCGTCACTACAGGCCCTGGTTCAATTCCAGGCTGTATCATTACCGTCTGTGATTGGGAGACCTATAGGGCGGCACAAAATTGGCCCAGCGTCGTCCGGGTTAGGGTTTGGCTGGGGTAGGCCGTCATTGTAAATAAGAATTTGTTCTTAACTGACTTTCCTAGTTAAGTAAAGGTTAAATAAAACATTTATAAAATACTGTGAAATGCTTACATACAAGCCCTTAACCAACAAACATTTTTTATAAACTAAAGTAAGAAAAAAAGTAATACAATAAAATTACAATAACGAGGCTTTATACAACAGGTGGGTCTAATCCTCAATGCTGATTGGTTTAAACCGCATTCCAGCCAGTGTCTATTCCACAAGTTACCACCGGCTAAATCTATGACTTTAAAATGTCTATTTACTCTGTTTCATCTGACTGCGCAATCCACTGTCTCATCAGCCCAGCCAGGTAATTTATAAACTTGATCTCCACTATAAAAAGCATCTAGACATTATCTCACATTTCAATTTAGACTAATATTTTGTTTTCAACAGCGGAGATTTGTATAAACCTTGCTGTCTGTCTTTCCAACATTTGCAACATTGTTTAAAAATTCTAATTAGATCTCCAGCAATCCCATAGTGATGAGCGTGTTGAGACGAGACAGGCAGGCAGGCAGCATTTCTCAGCCAGTCAAAATCATGAGTCAGCTTTCATAATGACTCCCAACACCATCATTAAGTTTGCTGACGACACAACATTGGTTGGCTTGGTCACCGACAATGATGAGACAGCCTATAGGGAGGAGGTCAGAGACCTGGCAGCGTGGTGCCAGGACAACAACCTCTCTCTCATCGTGAGCAAGACAAAGGAGATGATCGTGGACTACAGGAAAAGGAGGGCCGAACATGCCTCCATTCACATCGACAAGGCTGTAGTGGAGCGGATCGAGAGTTTCAAGTTCCTTGGTGTCCACATCACCCACAAACTATCACTGTCCATACACACCAAGTCAGTCTTGAAGAGGGCACGACAACACCTTTTCCCTCTGAGGAGACTGAAAAGATTTGGCATGGGTCCCCAGATCCTCAAAAAGTTCTACAGCTGCACCATCAAGAGCATCCTGATCGGTTGTATCACCGCTTGGTATGGCAACTCCTCGGCATCCAACCGTAAGGCGCTACAGAGGGTAGTGTGTACGGCCCAGAACATCACTGGGGCCAAGCTTCCTGCCATCCAGGACCTATATACTAGGCAGTGTCAGAGGAAGGCTCAACAAATTGTCAAAGACTCCAACCACCCTAGTCATAGATTGTTCTCCCTGCTACCGCACAGCAAGCTGTACTGAAGTCTAGGTCCAAAAGGCTCCTTAACAGATTCTACACCCAAGCCATAAGACTGCTGAAGAGTTATTCAAATGGCCACCGACTATTTGTTGTTTTTATATTGCTGCTACTCTCTGTTAATTATCTATGCATAGTCACTTTACCCCTATCTACAGTACATGTACAAATTACCTCGACTAACCTGTATCCCCACACATTGACTCGGTACCGGTACCCCCTCGATATTGTTATTTTATTGTTTTACTATTTGATTGTATTTTTTATTTTAGTTTATTAAGTAAATATTTTCTTAACTCTATTTCTTGGTTAAGGGCTTGTCAGTAAGCATTTCACCTGAAGGTCTACCGACACCTGTTGTATTCAGTGCATGTGACAAATAACATTTCATTTGATCATTTTTAAGTATAGCGGTATATACAAAGAAAAGTCAATAGAAAAAAGGTCAAACGAAACGAAGTGCAGCAAGTTTGCAGTCTTTCCAGCTTCAGTTTGAAGTGATTGTGTTAGCTCTGTTGTTGGCTAGCTCCTAGAATAACAGTGTCCTGACTAGAGAGCACATTTTCTATGCCCGGCGAAATCGCGCCTCATTAGCTCATTGGATGTATCCAACTAAATGACTCTATAAAACAGCTTAAACAAATGCAAATGCAGCTACTCTTGGGATAAAGCAAGGGATAAAAAGATGCCAGCCAGTATGGCAATGGAACATTTTAGAATGAACGACTGGGTCGTGGCCATAGATACAGAACAAAAAGACTGAACGACTGGGTTGTGTCTCCGGTAGGGTTGCAAAATTCTGGGAACTTTCAATAAATTTCCTCAGCACTCCCCACAGCAGCTGGCCCAAGCCCCCCCCCCCCCCCCCCCCCGCTTCTCCTTCACCCAAATCCAGACAGCTGATGTTCTGATAGAGCTGAAAAATCTGGAACCCTACAAATTAACTGGGCTAGACAATCTGGACCCTCTCTTCCTAAAATTATCCGCCGCCATTGTTGCAACCACTATTACTAGTCTGTTCAACCTCTTTTTTTGTATTGTCTGAGATTCCTAAAGATTGGAAAGCGGCCGCCACAGCCCTCTTCAAAGGTGGAGACACTCTAGACCCAAATTGTTACAAACCTATATTCATCCTGCCCTGCCTTTCTAAAGTCTTCGAAAGCCAAGTGAACAAACAGCTCACCGACCATTTCGAATCCCACCATACCTTCTCCGCAATGCAATCCGGTTTCCGAGCTGGTCACGGGTGCACCTGAGCCACACTCATGGTCCTAAATGATATCATAACCGCCATCGATAAAAGACAGTACTGTACAGCCGTCTTCATCGACCTGGCCTTCGACTCTGTCAATCACTGTATTCTTATCGGCAGACTCAACAGCCTTGGTTTCTCTAATGACTGCCCGACTGATTCGCTAACTACTTCTCAGATAGAGTTCAATGTGTCAAATCAGAGGGCCTTTTGTCCGGACCTCTGGCAGTCTTTGTGGGCGTGCCACAGGGTTCAATTCTCGGGCCGACTCTTTTCTCTGTATATATCAATAATGTCGCTCTTGCTGCGGGTGATTCTTTGATACACCTCTACGCAGACGGTACCATTCTGTATACATCTGGCCCTTCTTTGGACACGGTGTTAACAAACCTCCAAACGAGCTTCAATGCCGTACAATACTCTTTCCGTGGCCTCCAACTAATCTTAAATGCAAGTAAAACTAAATGCATGCTCTTCAACCGATTGCTGCTCGCTCCCTCCCGCCTCACTACTCTGGACGGTTCTGACTTAGAATATGTGGACAACTATAAATACCTAGGTGTCTGGCTAGACTGTAAACTCTCCTTCCAGACTCATATTAAGCATCTCCAATCCAAAATGCAATCTAGAATCGGCTTCCTATTTCACAACAAAGCCTCCTTCGCTCATGTTGCCAAACATACCCTGGTAAAACTGACTATTGACTTCGGCGATGTCATTTACAAAATAGCCTCCAACACTTTACTCAGCAAATTGGATGAAGTCTATCACAGTACCATCCGTTTTGTCACCAAAGCCCCATATACTACCTACCACTGCGACCTGTATGCTCTCGTCGGCTGGTTCTCGCTTCATATTCGTCGCCAAACCCACTGGCTCTAGGTTCATCTATAAGTCTTTGCTAGGTAAAGCTCTGCCTTATCTCAGCTCATTGGTCACCATAGCAACACCCACCCATAGCACACGCTCCAGCAGGTATATTTCACTGGGCATCCCCAAAGCCAACACCCCCTTTGGCCGCCTTTCCTTCCAGTTCTCTGCTGCCAATGACTGGAACGAATTGCAAAAATATCTGAAGTTGGAGACTTATATCTCCCTCACTAACTTGAAGCATTAAATGTCAGAGCAGCTTACCATCGCTGCAGCTGCAGCCCATCTATAAATAGCCCATCCAATCAACTACCTACCTCATAACATATTTGTTTTTGTTTTTATGCTCTTTTGCACACCAGTATTTCTACTTGCACATCCTCATCTGCACATCTCACTCCAGTGTTAATTGCTAAATTGTAATTACTATGACCTATTTATTGCCTTACTTCATTTGCACAGACTGTATACAGATTTTTCTATTGTGTTATTGACTGTACGTTTGTTTATCCCAGGTGTAACTCTGTTGTTGTTTTTGTCACACTGCTTTTGCTTTATCTTGGCCAGGTCGCAGTTGAGAACTTGTTCTCAACTAGCCTACCTGGTTAAATAAAGGTTATATAAAAAACTACAGCCTCTACTCTTCTGGGAAGGCTTTCCACTAGATGCTGGAACATTGCTGCAGGAACTTTCTTCCATTCAGCCACAAGAGCATTAGTCAAGTTGGGCACTGATGTTGGGCGATTAGACCAGGCTCGCAGTCGGCATTCCAATTCATCCTAAAGGTGTTCGATGGGGTTGAGGTCAGGGCTTTGTGCAGGCCAGTAAATTTATTCTATACCGATCTTGACAAACCATTTCTGTATGGACCTCGCTTTGTGCATGGGGGCATTGTCATGCTGAAATAGGAAAGGGGCTTCCCAAACTGTTGCCACAAAGTTGGAGGCACAGAAACATTTAAAATGTAATTGTATGCTGTAGCGTTAAGGTTTCCCTTCACTGGAACTAAGGGGCCTAGCCCGAACCATGAAAAACATCCCAAGACCATTATTCCTCCTCCACCAAATTTTACAGTGGCACTACGCATTGGGGCAGGTAGCGTTCTCCTGGCATCCGCCAAACCCAAATTCGTTCGACGGACTGCCAGATGGTGAAGCGTACTTCATCACTCCAGAGAATGAGCTTCCATTGCTCCCGAGTCCAATGGCGGCGAGCTTTACACCTCTCCAGCCGACACTTGGCATTGCACATGGTGATCTTAGGCTGCTCGGCGATGGAAACCCATTTCATGAAGCTCCCAACGAACAGCTCTTGTGCTGACTGATGTTGCTTCCAGAGGCAGTTTGGAACTTGGTAGTGAGTGTTGCAACCGACGACAGACGATTTTTACGCGCTACGTGCTTCAGCACTCGGTTGTCCCGTTCTCTGCGCTTGTGTGCCCCACCACTTCACGACTGAGCAGTTGTTGCTGCTAAACGTTTCCACTTCACAATAACAGCTCTTACAGTTGACCGGGGCAGCTTGTTGGAACTGACTTGTTGGAAAGGTAGCATCCTATGACGGTGTGACGTTGAGAGTCACTGAGCTCTTCAGTAAGGCCATTCTACTGCCAATGTTTGTCTATGGAGATTGCATTTCTGTGTGGTCAATTTTATACACCTGTCAGCAACTGGTGTGGCTGAAATAGCCGAATCCACTAATTTGAAGGGGTGTCCACATACTTTTCTATATGATGTACATAGGAAAAAAATGGCTTCTTCTGACATTGAGATGCGCTATCTGTCGTGGATCATTAGTCTTCGAAGCCGTCCTATAATTTATGTGGATACCAATATGCTTACATGCCCATTTATTCAGAAAAGCTCACTGCACACTCTGCCTCTCCCCTCTGAGCGGCTATTCCTTGCTAACCTAGAACGCTTTAATAGAAAGTTTTTTGGATTGTTTTTTGACGTTGTACTGTTGGGGAGACAGGGATAAAATCACACAAAGTTATCCCAACGATAGCTATTGTTTTCCACTGTTTTTATAGTTATTGTTGTAGTGTGGACGCTGCTGTTCACTTGAATTATAAGAACGTTAAAAAAAATGTTTTATTGTTATTGTCCTTGGTGTGGATGGCCCTTAAGTGTCTGGTAAGTGCTACTAGTTGTGAGTCAATCTTATGCGCTGTATGTAAGACAGGTTGTTTATTTATTTGTTTATTGACCACAGGGCTTGGGGAAGACCCTCCAAACCATTGCATTGCTGGGATACCTGAAGCATTACAGGAACATTCCAGGCCCCCACATGGTTCTGGTTCCCAAATCAACGCTACACAACTGGATGAATGAGTTCAAACGCTGGGTACCAACCCTTAAGGCAGTCTGTCTCATCGGGGACAAGGATGCAAGAGTATGTCCTGTTTTCTTCTCTTGATTGACACTGATTAAACATCCCTTTTCATAACTCATTTTCAGGCGGGTAGGTAACCAAGACCACTAATGACTCCTTTGACAAATGTTCTCCTTATTCACCAGGCGGCTTTCATCCGTGATGTCATGATGCCAGGGGAATGGGATGTTTGCGTCACATCCTATGAGATGGTCATCAGAGAGAAATCTGTCTTCAAGAAGTTCAACTGGAGATACCTTGTCATTGACGAAGCTCATAGGATAAAAAATGAGAAGTCTAAGGTATGAACTCAAATTAAAATAATTTAGGGATAAAACACGTTTCTTTTTCTACTTTTCAATGAATGAAGTTTGGCCTATACACAATCATTTTTATGTAACCTTTACATGAATCCTGTGTTGTCAGCTCTCAGAGATTGTCCGTGAGTTCAAAACCACCAACCGTCTCCTCCTGACTGGAACACCTCTGCAGAACAACCTCCATGAGCTGTGGTCACTCCTCAACTTCCTGCTGCCTGATGTCTTCAACTCTGCCAATGTGAGTCCTGCCTCTGTTTGTTCTCTCCATGTATTCCTCTTGTAGTGATATTCCTCTCCTTTAGATTAATGTGACTGGAATACCAAATCGAGGAAGAAAGAAATTCATATTTCGCTCCAGACAAAAGGAACTGCATTCTTTTGTTGTTTTGTATCAAAAGACCCTCCAGCAGTATCTTAATGTTTTTTGTTGTTCCATTTATATCACCAAGTTTCAATTCGCTTCAGTCAATCACTGAGCTCCTCAGCCTCACCTGACATGCTTCTTGTCTTTCCATGATGTGTCAGAGGGAAAGGTAGCCCCGAGCATAGGCTTCCCCCCTCAGGCACTGCTCTGTTCTATTGTCAGTTCCTCCCAATTTGTCTGGGATCCCTCCCCCCAGTCACCCCCAGAGGCAGTAGCTGATCATATGTATCCTGTCCTTTTCTCTAACACAATCCTCTCTACAACCGAAGCCAAAGCAGAATCATCTTTACCTTTTTTTCCCCCTCTAAAATAACTTTTGCACTTTCACGGAAAATCTATGTGTTAAAAACAAAATGAACATTTTTCTTTAATTCTCAGGACTTTGATTCTTGGTTTGACACCAACAACTGTCTGGGGGACCAGAAGCTGGTGGAGCGTCTGCATGCGGTAAGCTGTGTTTCACACCTGCATTACGTTCAGAGTTCACTGCAGATTCCTTCTTATCTATATTTATTTTTAGTATACATAATACATCCCGAGTGGCACAGCGGTCTAAGGCACTGCATCTTAGTGCAAGAGGCGTCACTACAGTCCCTGGTTTGATTCCAGGCTGTATCACATCCGGCTGTGATTGGGAGTCCCATAGGGCGGCGCACAATTGTCCCAACGTCGTCCGGGTTTGGCCGGGGTAGGCCATTATTGTAAATAAGAATTTGTTCTTAACTGACTTGCCTAGTTAAATAAAGGTTAAATAAAACACATTTTTAAAATGAAATACACTGAGTGTACAAAACATTAAGAACACCTTTCTACTATTGAGTGGCACCCCCTTTTGCCCTCAGAACAGCCTCAATTTGTCAGGGCAAGGACTCTACAAGAAAGCATTCCACAGGGATGCTAGCTCATGTTGACTCCAATGCTTCCCATAGTTGTGTCAAGTTGGCTGGATGTCCTTTGGGTGTTGGACCATTCTTGATACACATGGGAAACTGTTGAGTGTGAAAAACCCAGCAACGTTGCAGTTCTTGACACAAATGGTACACTTGGTACCTACTACCATGCCCTGTTCAAAGGCACTTAAATATTTTGTCTTGCCCATTCACCCTCTGAATGGCACACATAAACAATCCATGTCTCAAGGCTTAAAAATCCTTCCTTAACCTGTCTCCTCCCCTTCATCTACACGGACTGTGTATGTCATGGAAAGAGCAGGTGTCCTTAATGTTTTGTACACTCAGTGTATGTAAAGAAATACTTGTAATACATGGGTAAAAATAGATGAATTAAAGCTTTTGCCTTGTTTAGGTGCTGAGGCCTTTCCTTCTGCGTCGCATTAAAGCTGAAGTGGAGAAAAACCTGCCTCCCAAAAAAGAGGTGAAGATTTACCTCGGACTGAGTAAGATGCAGCGAGAATGGTATGTGTTTGCTTCAAATACTTAGTACTTTCCAGTGTTGGCCATAGCTTTTGTTGGTTCAATGTTTCTACCAAGAAATTCAAGAAAAAAATATTTCAAATGAAACAATGTTTTGTTCTAATTTTGTTAGGTACACACGGATTCTGATGAAGGACATTGACATCCTCAATTCTTCTGGAAAAACTGACAAGATGCGTCTCTTGAACATCCTGATGCAGCTGCGGAAGTGCTGCAACCACCCATACCTGTTTGATGGGGCCGAGCCTGGACCCCCCTACACCACCGACACTCACCTTGTAACCAACAGCGGCAAAATGGTGGCCCTGGACAAACTGCTGCCCAAAGTCCAGGAGCAAGGTGCTACATTCTCTCTGATCATTAAATACTTTTACTGTAGTTTATCCCAACAGATAATAAGGGGGGTTAAACAAAAAATACATTATTCATGTAAATGTGATGTCTTTATCTCAGAGCTTTGATCTGTGGTTGTTACTGTACATTTTCAGTTGTAACAGACTATGCAATAGGTTGTATATACAAACTCTGATAGATTGAAGTACATAATGGTCCTTTAAAACCTCTTAAGGAATGTACTCTTTTTTTCAATTTTCGCCTAAAATGACACCCAAATCTAACTGCCTGTAGCTCTGGACCTGAAGCAAGGATATGCATATTCTTGATACTATTTGAAAGGATAGGAGTCTAGGTGTAATTTAGATGTTGGCCACCAGATGACAGCAGTGTGTGTGCAAAGTCAGACTGAGCCAGTGAATTACATTACTGCACAATATTTTGTATCAGGTCTGCCAGGAGTTTGCCCAAATGTGCTGAATTGGTCAATTGATAGATTTTCAAGTACATAACTATAGAGAACATTCAAAAATGCTATGGTAAAAAAAACGAATTAAAGTTTACACACTCTCAGGAATGTCATACATGATGAATCATTAGCTTATACACAAACTTTCACATCTAGGTGGTGAGGTGAGTGTGGAGCCAGAGACAGCAGTGGGGTCAAACTGTAGACCCCAGTTACTACATTTGAACATAAAAAATTATTTTATCAAACAAAACGATGTTACATTTTATCTCTGGGACCCTCAGGATGACAAATCAGACACCCATCTCGTAGAGGTTAAAAGGGTAAGGACAACCTCATAGGATGCAGGCTCAAAGGTTTGCATTTTGTTGAAGGATATCAGGATTCACATGTAGAATTTCATTTTTTTTCATGAAGCTTTCATGATGAGACATTCATTTGACAATCAAATTAGTCATGCTCATTTAGAATTAATCAAACCTTGCTGCATTTGAACTAGAGCTATGTGACCTGATATTGTATGCTGTTCTGTTCCCTTTACTGTTTTGTCTCATTGGTTGCCAGGGTCTAGAGTCCTCATCTTCAGCCAGATGACCAGGGTCCTTGACATTCTTGAGGACTACTGCATGTGGAGAGGTTATGAGTACTGCCGTCTAGATGGGAACACTCCACACGAAGCCAGACAGGTACGGGGCATGACTTCAGCTGATGAGGCCTCATTGACCACAATCACAGGCTCCCATGGAAACCATAAGGAGCTGTATTGGAACAGTTCAATCAAACCTACCATGGTCGTGTTTTTGTAGTATCTTTCCTTCAAAACACTGTACTTTGCCTATTGTGCTCGTACTGACTGTGCTTGTAAAATTTGTGTAAAGTGTAATTACTTTAACTACATGAAACAAAACTGATATCTTAGTGTGTCTAACTAATGCATTAGCTTTATGGCCATGTTTCAAGGAAGCCATAGAGGCCTACAATGCTGACAACAGCAGCAAGTTCATTTTCATGTTGAGCACCAGAGCTGGAGGTCTGGGCATTAACTTGGCAACTGCAGACGTCGTCATCCTGTATGACTCCGACTGGAACCCTCAAGTGGATCTGCAAGCAATGGTGAGAAACATTTCAGTTGTGGCTTCCTTGGAAACGTACTTCTATATAGACTGCTCAAAAAAATAAAGGGAACACTTAAACAACACAATGTAACTCCAAGTCAATCACACTTCTGTGAAATCAAACTGTCCACTTAGGAAGCAACACTGATTGACAATACATTTCACATGCTGTTGTGCTAATGGAATAGACAACAGGTGGAAATTATAGGCAATTAGCAAGACACCCCCAATAAAGGAGTGGTTCTGCAGGTGATAACCACAGACCACTTCTCAGTTCCTATGCTTCCTGGCTGATGTTTTGGTCACTTTTGAATGCTGGCGGTGCTTTCACTCTAGTGGTAGCATGAGACGGATTCTACAACCCACACAAGTGGCTCAGGTAGTGCAGCTCATCCAGGATGGCACATCAATGCGAGCTGTGGCAAGAAGGTTTGCTGTGTCTGTCAGCGTAGTGTCCAGAGCATGGAGGCGCTACCAGGAGACAGGCCAGTACATCAGGAGACGTGGAGGAGGCCGTAGGAGGGCAACAACCCAGCAGCAGGACCGCTACCTGCGCCTTTGTGCAAGAAGGAGCACTGCCAGAGCCCTGCAAAATGACCTCCAGCAGGCCACAAATGTGCATGTGTCTGCTCAAACGGTCAGAAACAGACTCCATGAGGGTGGTATGAGGTCCCGACGTCCACAGTGCTTACAGCCCAACACCGTGCAGGACGTTTGGCATTTGCCAGAGAACACCAAGATTGGCAAATTCGCCACTGGCGCCCTGTGCTCTTCACAGATGAAAGCGGGTTCACACTCAGCACATGTGACAGACGTGACAGTCTGGAGACGCCGTGGAGAACGTTCTGCTGCCTGCAACATCCTCCAACATGACCGGTTTGGCGGTGGGTCAGTCATGGTGTGGGGTGGCATTTCTTTGGGGGGCCGCACAGCCCTCCATGTGCTCGCCAGAGGTAGCCTGACTGCCATTAGGTACCGAGATGAGATCCTCAGGCCCCTTGTGAGACCATATGCTGGTGCGGTTGGTTCCTCCTAATGCAAGACAATGCTAGACCTCATGTGGCTGGAGTGTGTCAGCAGTTCCTGCAAGAGGAAGGCATTGATGCTATGGACTGGCCCGCCCGTTTCCCAGACCTGAATCCAATTGAGCACATCTGGAACATCATGTCTCGCTCCATCCACCAACGCCACGTTGCACCACAGACTGTCCAGGAGTTGGCGGATGCTTTTGTCCACCCTCAGGAGACCATCCGCCACCTCATCAGGAGCATGCCCAGGCGTTGTAGGGAGGTCATACAGGCACGTGGAGGCCACACACACTACTGAGCCTCATTTTGACTTGTTTTAAGGACATTACATCAAAGTTGGATCAGCCTGTAGTGTAGTTTTCCACTTTAATTTTGAGTGTGACTCCAAATCCAGACCTCCATGGGTTGATAAATTTGATTTCCATTGATATTTTTTGTGTGATTTTGTTGTCAGCACATTCAACTATGTAAAGAAAAAAGTATTTAATAAGAATATTTATTTCATTCAGATCTAGGATGTGTTATTTTAGTGTTCCCTTTATTTTTTTGAGCAGTGTGTATTCACACCCCTTCACTTCTTCCACATTTTGTTACGTTCAAGCCTTTTTTATAATCAATCTACACAATACCCCATAATATCAAAGCAAAAACAGGTTTAGAATTTTTTTAGAACTGTATTAAGAATATAACTTAAATATGACATTTACATTAGTATTCAGACCCTTTACTCAGTACTTTGTTGAAGCACCTTTGGCAGCGATTACAGCCTTGAGTCTTCTTGGGTATGATGCTACAGGCTTGCTACACTTATATTTGGGGAGTTGCTCCCATTTTTCTCTGCAGATCTTCTCAAGCTCTGTCATGTTGAATGGGTAGCTTCACTGCACAGCTATTTTCAGGTCTCTCCAGAGATGTTCGATCGGGTTCAAGTCCGGGCTCTGGCTAGCCAACTAAAGGACATTCAGAGCTTTGTCCCGTAGCCACTCCTGCTTTGTCTTGGATGTGTGCTTAGGGTCATTGTACTGTTGGAAGGTGAACCTTAGATTGGGGCTAAGGTCATGAGTGCACTGAAGCAGGTTTTCATCAAGGATATCTCTAGTTTGCTTAGTTTATCTTTCCCTCGATCCTGACTAGTCTCCTAGTCCCTGCCACTGAAAAACATCCCCACAGCATGATGCTGCCACCACCATGCTCCACCGTAGGGATGGTGCCAGGTTTCCTCCAGATGTGACGCTTGGCATTCAGGCCAAAGAGTTCAATTTTGGTTTCATCAGACCAGAGAATCTTTGTTTCTCATGTTCTGTGAGTCCTTTGGTTGCCTTTTGGCAAACTCCAAGCAGGCTGTGATGTGCCTTTTACTGAGGAATGGCTTCCGTCTGCTCACTCTACCATAAAGGCCTGATTGGTGGAGTGCTGCATAGATGGTTGTCCTTCTGGAAGGTTCCCATTTCTACAGAGGAACTCTGGAGCTCTGTCAGAGTGACCATTGGGTTCTTGGTCACCTCCCTGACCAAGGCCCTTCTCCCCCGATTGCTCAGTTTGGCCGGGCGGCCAGCTCTAGGAAGAGTTTTGGTGGTTCCAAACTTCTTCAATTTAAGAATGATGGAGGCCACTGTGTTCTTGGGGACCTTCAATGCTGCAGAAATGTTTTGGTAACCTTCCCCACACCTGTGCTTCGACACAATCCTGTCTCGGAGATCTACGGACAATTCCTTTAACCTCATCGCTTGTTTTTGCTCTGACAACTGTGGGACCTTATATAGACTGGTGTGTGCCTTTCCAAATCATGTCCAATCAATTGAATTTACCACAGGTGGACTCCAATTAAGTTGTAAAAACAGCTCAAGGAGGATTAATGGAAACACCTGAGCTCAATTTCGAGTCTCATAGCAAAGGGTCTGAATACTTATGTAAATAAGGTATTTCTGTTTTTTTAAATACATTTTCCAAAATATCACATGTTTTCACTTTGTCATTATGGGGTATTGTGTGTTGATTGATGAGGGATTTTAGTTTTTTTACATCAATTTTACAATAAGGCTATAACATAACAAATGTGGAAAAAGGAAGGGGTCTGAACTTTTTGAAAGCACTGTATATTAAGCATTTGGAAAAGTAATTATTAGTCAGTATTATTAAATTAAAGTAAATATGACTTAGTAATTATTAGTTAGAATTTCACACATAAGTGACTAATAAATACTATGTCATGCATACAAAAATACTAGTAATGTTAGTTCATAACACTGGCTTGTACCTTGTCTTTTACTTTTAAAAAGTGCCTTGTTTCAAAGAAATAGACACCTCCATACACTGAGGCAATCAGTGTGTTTGTTTTTGCCTCTCTAGGACAGGGCTCATAGAATTGGTCAGAAGAAACCAGTGCGTGTGTTCCGCCTCATCACTGATAATACAGTCGAAGAGAGGATTGTAGAGAGAGCTGAGATGAAGTTGAGGCTAGACTCCATTGTTATACAACAAGGTATTCAGCATGGTTTTAATTTGCAACTTCGTGGTTTGTCATTCCATGGCTTTCAAATCCATGTAGATCATCTGAAATTACTAGAGGGGTTATGTCATAAACCCTCAAAGTTCCATAATGGGGTGAAATTTGCAGCCAGCTTAGTCAGGAAGAAATCCAAAACCAGTCTAATTGGAATGAATGGCAGTAGAGGCATAATGTAGGTGATGCATTTCCTGCTTTTACTTAACACAGGAAAATAAAAGTAAGGCATGTGATGTATCAGAAATGATGTAACGGAATTATAGTCAACATAAAATATTGTCATATTATAATTACAGTATGGCGTTTTATACACATTTTCTGGATAAACAGCATCTAAAATATATGTAAACAGTCCATAACTGTCTCATGTTTTGTTTTCTTGGAAAGCTGAGTGCTATTATATGATAGAAATGCAGCAAGTACTGATATTGTAACTCATCCAAGTCCTATTTCGTGCCTTGGGTGTGAGAAAAGAGCTTTACAAATTAAATGAATTATTGTTATTATGAACTGATCTGAGCCTGTGTATGGCTGTGGATTGACTGCATTGTTTGAATGGAATGTTGGCATATTGGCAGGTGATTCCTCTAAAACTGCCTGGCTAGCTAGTTAATTAACACACAGTGCAGATACTTTCTTCACATTCATTGTTTTTCACAATATTTTATCACAGCACTGACAAACTGTGGTTGACTAACTCCCTGACCAACATGGCTGACCTTTGGACCATATATAAGAAGGTTCATGTCCATTCTAGTATTCTAATTCCATGTTCAAATCCCTTAAATGTGTCCTTAACTGTTTTTTTTTATTGTTTTTTTTTATGGTCTGACTCAGCAGACAGTAAATCAGACTTGGATTTGTTATTGGGACAGGCAAGACAGACCTTGGTTAGGCTTGAGACAAAATTAGACCACACATATATGCTGTAGATGCATGCATACATATACTTTAGTACTTTATAGAATGATCTAGACCCTGAGACATGGATGTAAGTGCCTGCTGCAGGGTCTTGTACATTCAGTCCCACACCCCAACTACTTCTCACATCTTTTCAACTTTCCAGGGAGGCTGATGGAGCAGTCCAACAAGCTGGGGAAAGATGAGATGCTGCAGATGATCAGGCATGGGGCCACTCACGTCTTCGCCTCCAAAGACAATGAGCTCACGGACGAAGACATCAACACCATCTTAGAAAGGGGGGCAAAGAAGGTGAGTGAGGACCATGTGAAGGATCAGTATACAGTGTTTGGTTGACAGACTGGCTGCTTGGTTTTCTGTGCTCACCTGTTCACAATTGTCATACTTGAGCAAAAGTAAAGATACCTTAATAGAAAATGACTCAAATAAAAGTGAAAGTCACCCAGTAAAATACTTATTGGGTAAAAGTCTAAAAGTATTTGGTTTTAAATATACTTAAGCGTCTAAAGTAAATTAATTGCGAAAATGTACTTCAGTATCAAAAGTAGAAGTATACATAATTTTATAATTATATTAAGAAAACCAGACAGCACGATTTTCTTGTTTTATTTTATTTTACGGATATCCAGGGGCACGCTCCAACACTCAGACATAATTTACAAACAAAGCATGTGTTTAGTGAGTCCGCCAGAACAGAGGTAGTAGGGATGTTCTCTTGATAAGTGTGTGAATTGGACCATTTTCCTGTCTTGCTAAGCATTTGAAATGTATGAAAAAAGTACATTATTTTCTTTAGGAATGTAGTGGAGTAAAAGCAAAAGTAGTCAAACATATAAATAGTAAAGTACAGACCCCCCCAAAAAATACTTTAGAAGTACTTTAAAGTATTTTTACTTAAGTACTTTACACCACTGCCTTTTGACTTATCCTAGACAGCTGAGATGAACGAGCGCATGGAGTCTCTGGGAGAAAGCTCCCTCAGGAACTTCACTGTGGACACCGGAGGAGCAGAGACCAGCCTCTACAACTTTGAAGGGGAGGACTACAGAGAGAAGCAAAAGGTATTAAATTACTACATGTTTTGTCATGACTCAAGGTTAATAGCATCAAAGAGCATTTTGCATTGACATTTTAGTCATTTAGTAGACTCTCTTATTCAAGAGCGACTTACAGTAGTGAGTGCATTCTTTTTTGCTCTGGTCCCCTGTGGGAATCATACCCACAACCCTGGCATTGCAAGTGCCATGCTCAACCAACTGAGCAGCTTGATATGGTACTGTACTTTGATTAGCTAAGTCCCTTGTGCCTCAGGTTGAATTTCATCTTAGATATTGAACTTTGTGACTACTGTGTGATGGAGGTAAAGATGGCATACAGAGTATACTATTCATAGGTGCTTATGAAATACACTTTATGAAACCACCGTAACCATGAAATGTGGTGTGCATCATGTACCGTATGCTGAGTTGGTTCACCTTGTGAGGGATGGACTGGTCTTTTTTTGTAGCTGAGTATGATGGAATGGATTGAGCCTCCTAAAAGAGAGAGGAAAGCCAACTATGCGGTGGATGCCTACTTCAGAGAGGCCCTGCGTGTCAGTGAACCTCGAGCCCCCAAGGTAACACCCACTCACAAACTGACACAGAAACCGCCAACTGCCTGGCTTTGCATCCCTGCTTATAAATGACATGCTTATTCAAGTGCTGTCCCAATCAGGGTTATTATACTAAACGAAAACTGAAACTAAAATAAAAACAAAATTGGAAAAACAATTTAGTTAAATAAAACATTTCTGAAAAACGTTTGAAAAACTAAAACTATACTAAAACTATTATATTTGACTACAAAATTAACTTAAAGGAAAAACCATCAAATTATCTTTAGTTCATTTTTTTTCTTGGACAAGGTTTTCAAGCTTCTAATGGGGTTTTCTGGCTTCTGAATCTGGAGGGTAAATGCTGCTAGTAGATGCCGATGTTTCAAATAGGCCTAGCTTGTGCATCACTATCATTAGCTAACAGGGAAGAAATCCAAAGGCGCGCATTGAGTATGTCTGGGCCAAGCTAGAACGGCTTGTGAAATTGCTGCAGCCGTTCACAATCTACACCGACCAACTTCAAACTGACAGCCAGTCGTAGTCTGATGTGGTGCCGTGCTTTCTCAACCTTGAGGCACACTTGCAGTCAATTACTATTGCAAAACAGTTGGCACAGGTCCTCCTGAAGTCAGTGTGAGCACTTCGCATGCATACTGAGTCTTCTGGCAGCCAATTTCGATCCATCCCCTGCAGCAGCTTGCTTGATGGACCCAAGTGTCTCTCTGTCACTTCGCTCAACAGACGGAGCCACTGATGAGGGAAGCAGAGTCTTTTGTACTTCAGCAAATCAGAGAGTACAGCCATGGGGCAGGAGTACCCCAAGAAGATACCAGCAAGATAAATCCAACAAGCATCTCGACCACAGTGCTTCATAAATATAGCTTTCTTGCATCGAGGATTGTGTCTGAGTTCACTGTCCCAAGAGTCAACCTGGCAGGGCATTAAGTGCCCCGTGTGAGCTGAGGAAATGCCTGGAAGAGGTGAAGGGGGGCATGTTTAGAGTCACCTCTCCAGTTCTGGCAGGCAAGGATGGCTGTTTATCCAAAGCTGTACCCTGTGGCACCGGATCTGGTTTCTGCCCCTGCATCCCAAGCGTTGGTGGAGAGAATATTCTCTGTCTGTGGACCACTGTCATCAGGCTTGAGAAACCGATCAACCACCTCTCAAAATGGTCATATAAAAATCTAAAAACGAATAGAAATAAAACCAACATTAAATCACAAAACTATAGTAACCGTGGTCCTGGTGTTCATGGAAGAGTTGCTAGTCAATCATTCGTAGGGTTGCAAAATAAACTACCAGAAATTTGGTAACATTCAAACTTTGGTAACTTCCAAACTGGTGGCAGTTGTGAAAAAAAAGTCAATACTTGGAAGAATTGCAGAGTTAATTGAAAAGAATGCCTTTGTTGATTATATACTTTTTATGATAATTAGGCTATTTTCTCTTTAACCATATGGTCTGTCCACTAGAAACTCATGGGCAATATGGACACAGATACAATAAATTAATACTATATATTAATAATACAAATTAGTTATTAAAGTATAAATGACCTAAATTGCCATAGATTACCTGTTCATTACCAAAATTATAGAAGATTCCGGTAACTTTGGTATATTACCTGTAGCTTTGGAATTCTAATCATTCCTCTTGTTTCCCACTTCTTCCAAATAATGATGGTCAAGAAGTCAGAATGATGAAGAGGTACATATGTTAATCTTGCTCACCAGAACATGATTAATAATGATGAATATATTTCAGGCCCCACGTCCCCCCAAACAGCCCAACATCCAGGACTTCCAGTTCTTTCCCCCTCGCCTGTTTGAGCTGCTAGAGATGGAGATCCTTTTCTACAGGAATACTATAGGCTACAAGGTAAGACGGCTGTAGTTAAGTCGTCTGATGGATAAATAAAGTGTGCCCATGTTGACAGGTAGCGTTAAGCCTAGCCATTTATACTCATGTATTCTTGTTTCCTGCACATGGTATTGTGACTTGAATGTCCCTTCTTGCTGGTTCTACTTTACTGAAACAATTTACAAAGTTGAATATTTAAAAACAATATTTTGAAATCTGTTGGCTTGGGCTTTCACAGAGCCAACATATTAGTTGTGGGATGGTGAATAGAGCCCATAGAAGTGTGTCTCAACTCTGACATTTGTGAGCAGCATCCCAAGTGCTTAACTGTGCCAAGGCACTCGCTGCCAAGGCAGACTGCTGAACTGAGACAGATTGGAGCTTTTACTCCTCCATGGTGCCAGAACCACAGAACACAAATACACACACATTCCCCCTATGCCACCTGATCCCAGGGTACATCTGCTCAGTTCTGCCCAGTTAGCCTGGTTCCCCAACAGGCCTGTCTATCGCTTCACCCAGCCTTAGGGGTCTCTCGCCCAGCTTAATAGCGAGAGACAGAGCCATTCAGTGTTTTGTCTCATCAGAGGTTTATCTAATATGAGCTGTGTCCGTCCTCTCCACTGTGCTGCTGCAGGTGCCCAGGAGCCCTGACATTTCTAACTCTGCTCAGGTGCAGAAGGAGGAGCAGAGGAAGATCGACGAGGCAGGGCCCCTCAGTCCTGAGGAGACTGAGGAGAAGGAGAAGCTTCTTACACAGGTACTGGAGGGCGCTAGGCTAGACACAACTGTCTAAGATCCCTATAGTGTTTGTCACAAAAGGTGCCACATTATTGTACATGCTAAAGCTTGTATCTAACAAGTGCTGTGTTTGTGGTGAATGTTATTTCGCAGGGGTTCACAAGTTGGAACAAGCGAGATTTCAATCAGTTCATTAAAGCCAATGAGAAATATGGCCGTGATGACATCGACAACATCGCTCGGGAAGTCGAGGGGAAAAACCCTGAAGAAGTCATTGAATATTCTGGTAAGATACCGGAGGTCCTCATCATCATCATGATCATCATTCCATTACAGTTGTTTACTAGAGACCTATTCTTTTATCTGTTTCAAATAACCATGGTTATTACAGCTTATTATCATTTTATATGCTCCACACTAGTCTTTTCATACTCTTGTTTTATTTTCAAGCCATTTTCTGGGAGCGGTGCAATGAACTCCAGGATATTGAGAAGATCATGGCCCAGATGGAGCGTGGTGAGGCCCGCATCCAGAGGAGGATCAGCATTAAGAAGGCACTGGATGCTAAGGTCAACTACTTTACATAGATTTTCTAAATAAGTGCTCAAGTGTGTTGGATAGTGGCTGATATTAAGTATTTTTGTATTGATCTTTAAAATGAAATGATTGCCTCTCTAAAACATATTTCCCTTGTATATACTGTGGAAATTACTTATTTGAATGTGATACTAGCAACCTTTTATTTTGAGTATGCTCCAAGATGAATTCTTATTTTCAAATTGACCAAATGGAAATGTTGTCTTGATTCATTTCAGGTTGCGAGATACAAGGCCCCTTTCCACCAGTTGAGGATTCAGTATGGCACCAATAAAGGGAAGAACTACACAGAGGAGGAGGACAGGTTCCTGATTTGTATGCTTCACAAGATGGGCTTTGACAAGGAGAATGTTTATGAGGAACTCCGACAGTGTGTCCGGAACGCTCCACAGTTCAGATTTGACTGGTTCATCAAGTCCCGAACTGCCATGGTACAGTACACCCTGAACAGTTTGACTATGTTATAGCTGTTAGAAGGGTTCTTTGAGCAAACATGGGGACAGGTATTTGATATGACACCTGGACTGCCTCTGGGATAGTCAATAAACCCAGTTACAGTGTCTTAGTGTCCTACTTCTTTGCTTTCTCTGGACCCATCATAAAAACCTGTTTTATTACTTTTATTATAGAAAATAGTACATTTGTAGTGAATTCAGAAGATCATCTTGTTTGCTTGCCTGACATTTATAGTAGGTATGGCGGAATATATGTGTTCCTCCTTTACAAGTTGAGATGGATGAGAATTCATGGGACGAACGACTCCTATAGATTCAGTTTCATGCGTCACTTGAATACAGAGACACTTACCTCTCTGGGGTTATTTTTCATTCCTTTGTGCTTTTGACAAAGTGGTATGTTACATGAACTGTTTTGGTTATTGAAATGTCAATATTACGAACAAAAACTGTAATAACCACACAAGAGCATATTGAATGAATATATATTTTTGTTGTTGCTACAAACAGACTGGCTAACAGAGAGGAACAGCAGACATACATTGTACTATTGTTTTCTTGTTCTCTGCTAACAGCTGTCTCTTGTTCCCCCAGGAACTCCAGCGACGTTGTAACACTCTCATCTCCCTCATCGAAAAAGAAAATATGGAGATTGAGGAAAAGGAGCGTGCTGAAAAGAAGAAAAAGACACCAAAAAGCCAGACGGTAATTGATCTTACCATTTCAAAAGAATAATATACAGATTTGAACCATTTTAATGTCCAAAATCCAACAGGTGTATTGGCTGACCATCTTGAGGATTCTGAACCATGTTACCATGACAAATGGATCAATACTCAAGTGTTAGAATATTAATATTTCATACATACATTGTAACATTCACACATAGACATGCAATTGATTTGATTCTAATGTCATTTTTTATTCTAAGGCTCACAAAAGGAAGGCAGATGCGTCATCAGAAGGCACAGGACGCAAAGAGAAGAAAGCGAGAGCCTGAAGATGTCATGTAATTAATGTAGCTCCCAGCAGGCCCAATCCTAACTTGAAAGATAAGTCATTTGATCATTTGATTTACGCACACAGTTCTCAAGTTAGGATTTGGCCCATCAAAAACAAACAGCATTAATCACCCACACAAAAAATACAAAAACAACCTTCAATAGTTGTGGAAGTGTGGCTTCTCATTTTTAAGACATTTTGTATTACTCTTTTTTGAAATTGTTTGATGACCTTTGAAATTCAGCATGCTATATGTAAACTCAGCAAAAAAAGAAATGTCCTCTCACTGTCAACTGCGTTTATTTTCAGCAACGTGTAAATATTTGTATGAATATAACAAGATTCAACAACTGAGACATAAACTGAACAAGTTCCACAGACATGTGACTAACAGAAATGGAATAATGTGTCCCTGAACAAAGGGGGGGTCAAAATCAAAAGTAAGTCAATGCAGCTGGTGGCCACACCAGATACTAAGTACTGCAGTGCATCTCCTACTCATGGACTGCACCAGATTTGCCAGTTGTTGCTGTGAGATGTTACCCCACTCTTCCACCAAGGCACCTGCAAGTTCCTGGACATTTCTGGGGGGAATGGCCCTATTCCTCACCCTCTGATCCAACAGGTCTCAGACGTGTTCAATGGGATTGAGATCCGGGCTCTTCGCTGGCCATGGCAGAACACTGACATTCCTGTCTTGCAGGAAATCATGCACAGAACGAGCAGTATGGCTGGTGGCATTGTCATGCTGGAGGGTCATGTCAAGATGAGCCTGCAGGAAGGGTACCACATGAGGGAGGAGGATGTCTTCCCAGTAACGCACAGCGTTGAGATTGCCTGCAATGACAACAAGCTCAATCCGATGATGCTGTGACACACCGCCCCAGACCATGATGGACCCTCCATCTCCAAATCGATCCCGCTCCAGAGTACAGGCCTCGGTGTAACGCTCATTTCTTCGACGATAAACACAAATCCAACCATCACCCCTGGTGAGACAAAACTGCGACTCGTCAGTGAAGAGCACTATTTTGTCAGTCCTGTCTGGTCCATCGACGTTGTTGCCGGTGATGTCTGGTGAGGACCTGCCTTACAACAGGCCTACAAGCCCTCGGTCCAGCCTCTCTCAGCCCATTGCGAACAGTCTGAGCACTGATGGAGGGATTGTGCGTTCCTTGTGTAACTCAGGCAGTTGTTGTTGTTGCCATCCTGTACCTGTCCCGTAGGTGTGATGTTTGGATGTACCAATCCTGTGCAGGTGTTGTTACATGTGGTCTGCCTCTACGAGGACGATCAGCTGTCCGTCCTGTCTCCCTGTAGTGCTGTCTTAGGCATCTCACAGTACGGACATTGCAATTTATTGCCCTAGCCACATCTGCAGTCCTCATGCCTCCTTGCAGCATGCCTAAGGCAGGTTCACACAGATGAGCAGGTACCTGGACATCTTTATTTTGTTTTTTTCAGAGTCAGTAGAAAGGCCTCTTTAGTGTCCTCAGTTTTCATAATTGTGACCTTAATTGCCTACCGTCTGTAAGCTGTTAGTGTCTTAATGACCGTTCCACAGGTGCATGTTCATTAATTGTTTATGGTTTATTGAACAAGCATGGGAAAGTGTTTTAAACCCTTTACAATGAAGATCTGTGAAATTATTTGGACTTTTACAAACTATCTTTGAAGGACAGGGTCCTGAAAAAGGGACTTTTCTTTTTTTTTGCTGAGTTTATCTACGGATTTGTTTTGATTGTTTAATTCCTTGTGTAGTTGGCGTTGTGGTGAAATAGCAACCTTTGTATGTTTGTTTTTCCTCTATTTCTGTGCATGGCTGTTTTTGAAGACCTGTGTTTGACACATTGTTATTATGTTACATCAAGCGGTTCCCTGTATGCACCTTATATAACCTGTTGCTTTGCACATATCCTCAGATCAATTTATATTGAGTTTAATTCCATTGATCCTTTTAAACTATTTTAAGTGTTGGTATCTGAACAAAAAGTACCTGTTGTATTTTGCTTTTCCTGTACATTTTTTAAATGTATGAGTTCATTAAACAAAATCCAACCTTAGTTATACTGTACTTTACCTTTTTTTGAGAGTAACTTTTGTGTCACACAAAATCCAAGTTCACAATATATTAAACTCATCAAACTAAACTAAAGAAAGCTGTGAACCCAACAATAGCAGATAGTATTACATAATTTGTATAAGTACAAATCTGGGTTTGGCGGATGCCAGGAGAACGCTACCTGCCCCAATGCATAGTGCCAACTGTACAGTTTGGTGGAGGAGGAGTAATAGTCTGGGGCTGTATCTCATGGTTCGGGCTCCGCCCCTCAGTTCCAGTGAAGGGAAATCTTAATGCTACAGCATACAATGACATACTAGATTTTTATGTGCTTCCAACTTTGTGGCAACAGTTTGGGGAAGGCCCTTTCCTGTTTCAGCATGACAATGCACCCAGTGCACAAAGCCAGGTCCATACAGAAATAGTTTGTTGAGATCGCTGTGGAAGACCTTGACTGGCCTGCACAGAGCCCTGACCTTAACCCCATTGAACACCTTTGGGATGAATTGGAACACCTATTGTGAGCCAGGCCTAATTGTCAAACATCAGTGCCAAACCTTACTAATGTTTTTATGGCTGAATTGAAGCAAGACTCCGCAGCAATGTTCCAAAACATTAGTGGAAAGCCTTCCCAGAAGAGTGTAGGCTGTTATAGCAGCAAAGTGGGGGACTCCATATTAATGCCCATGATTTTGGAATGAGATGTTCGACGAACAGGTGTCAACATACTTTTGTTCATGTGGTATATATTGTATTGACACTGACAGCTGCAACATGTTGGACCACCATTTTTGTTGGCATAAAATGTGTGTGGTTCCCCTTTTACAAATTCTAGAGCAATAATATGCTTCACTGAGCAATGATTAATCTAAGCTGCTCATTTATTATTGGGAGGGAACTCTTCGTGCTTCATGGAGGATGCAGTTACACTATATGTCCACATGGGGGCATTTTAACGCTGTCCTAGAATAAGAGGCAGCTTCACCAGTCTTGAACCAGGTGGCTAGTCTGAGAATATACTATAGTATATTCATCATGTCATTTTTAACCTGTTAAGAAACCAATGATATTGCAAACCACCCTTCAGTATGTGGATATTCCCCTTGAATCCAACTAAACTCGTTTTTTATTCTGTTTTCAAAAAGCAGTAATTCAAATCACACATACTTTACCTTTAATCTAATTGAAATAGAATCGCTGCTTCAGAGCTGTGAACTTACTTTAAGGTGTGAGACTGTGTTAGCATGATCTGATTGAGACCGTGATATTAGGCCCTGCAATTTATACTGTAACTAATACTTACAAACATCTGTAGAAAAACTGTAAGTGAATCTCGGTAGCATGCATATCTTTAAGGTGTCTTCTGCCAGAGTTGAAAAAACCTGGAGCTACATGCAGCCTAGTTCTAATTAACACGTACAGTAGCTGTGATTACTCAGGTGTGATAAATGTTAACAATGTTACATCCTTCCTAATGCATGGATTATCTAATTATCAGTTACTAGGGAGGTTCTCATTTGTCGCTTTTCAAATAGTCTAATTGGTGTGAATCACTAGGAGCTTTAGTTTGGGTCACTTAGTTGATACACAATTTCAATTCTGACCGGTGACAACAGTACACCTATTTTAAGCAGACTAAACTACATACGATGCATAATGCAGAGTTAAAATATTGTTGTTAGATGTATTATGTTTGTGTACATTGTCAATCAGGAACATCTTATACTGTGGGCTACTGCATTATCTGAAAGACAACATTGTGTGATACACTGACACTGCGTCAAATAGTTTTTTCTTTGTGCTGATGAATATGATTCCCTTATTTTAAGAGTGAAATTCATGCCATTGTCCTCCTAGAGAATATCCCAAGGTGAACTGTTGTCTTATAAATGCTCTGTGAGAAGAAGGGAGCCATGATGCATGACAGCCCTCATAAAACTCTGGTCCCAAATCGTAGAGCCAGCCTATCTATAATTAAGAAATAATGAGGCCCTCAGAGATTGGCATCAATTGATTAGAGGAAAGAAAAGAGCAAAAACTAAAAGAAAGGAAAGCAACAACAGCCTCTCACAGAGGAGGATCAGCATCCCTCCATTCAATGTGTTTGTCTTTGATTTTCAAGTGATCTCAGTCCCAGGTGAGACTGGGCTGAAGAAACACGACTTAAGACAAGTTAGAAAGGTGATGTTTTCAAGTTGACTTGTTTCTTGTCCCTGTGTAGATGGTACACAGAGATAATTCTGTTGACATTAACACAATATTGACTCTGTAATGGAGTTTGTAATCGATTTCTCCATCATAGTCTCCGTTTTTTTTTCTTCATTTAATTACTATCTTCCCCTTGTGATATTGCTGGAAACTATGGTGTATCAAAGTGTGAACTTCCATCTGAAATTACGCAATAGAAAATAGATTGTGTGAAATAGACAAATTTGAATTGGAGTTTCCTTTTGGTGGTTTTAGAATGTTTTAAATTATGGGTGAAGAGATATCATCTCTCATTGTACATGTAACAACTGTTGATATTCATACAAAATAGACAGAATTATCTTTAGATACATTTCTTGATTTACTACACTGATGTGAAAAATCCATGTCTTTGTAATTGTATTTTTAAATCATCACGATATGTCTAATAGATCAATGTGTGTTTATTTAGTGAAAATAATATTTTTTATAAGTTATTTCCCTGAGATTCCTTTGGCCCTTGAAATGTTCAGTCTGATCATTTTGGCGTAAGGAAAGAAATGTGAAGATATACACAGCCCTGATTGGTCCAGAGCCCACCCCCTTAACCAAATGAAAAGGTCTATTATAATCAGATCACATCGTGACTTCATGATGTGGGCTAAAAGTTCCATCTCACCTTTTTTCCTCAAACAGCTCATACACAAAAAGGGCATTATCATCATTGTCACAATTTCATTGTGTTATTTCAACCTGTTATTTCAACCAAAAATCCTTTAAAAAAATGAAGAACTGCACTGTTTTTTACTGCACTGCCCCTTTACCACTATTTTCTCAGTTTATATATGTGAACCAGTCAAAATGGCATCAGCTCTGTCTGCGAGGAAGACACAATGTTGCCCCTGAGACTATTTGGCCAACTAAACACCCTGTGAACAGTACATGATAATAGCTGCTATTCTCGCTGTCAGGCCCAGCAATAGAGGGGCGAGGAAACCTTGGCCTGTCTCCAAGTCATTTTCCATCACTTGACGGCTGCCAGTCAGGTTATGAGAGATGACACCCTGCACATTTACAGCACTAACGGCTGTCTGGTGAGAGAGCAATGTTCTACGTATGACAAGATGACTATTCTGTCTTACAAACCAACTAACAATGCTAATGATGGGGTGTTTCATGATTTGTCTTATCTTTCAGTAAGTACCACTGTTTTCTACAGAACCTGTTCAGGACTAAAGTGACCTACTTGTTGGACAAAATCACCTCACCAATCACTCTAAATGAACAACAATCACTATTTTTTATGAATATTGTTTATATTTGTAATTATGCACCTCATTAGGTTGCTGTAAGATGAGCTATATGCGGTCCACAATATCGGTATGACCTCCCAGTCTAATATCACTTCACAGTAGCGTTCTGATGCATGATAGGTGCCAAAGCCCTGTGTAGTGGTGTACAGATTTACATTCACATATGACCCGATCACAATGTCCCAAGGCGAATAGGCTGTTTATTCCATGTGGGGGAAGGAAACCATTGTGCACAGCTCTGTGTAGGCCTACTCTAACCAAGGTACTGTTTGTGGCAGAACGGTATGGCATGTGCAGTGCTAACATAATCACTTGATTTCCAAGTTTTTTTGGAACAGTATATTGTTTCTATGTATATCGCTTTGCCTATCATACGTATAATTGATATAATTTCCACGAGTGACATCAACATGACAGCAAGCCAGCTGAATTACATATAATGTTAAATGATAGTCAGCATACATCATAAAGAAGAAGAGTCTTACTTTGAAAGCCTGTAATTAATTCAGCTTACCATTCCTCCTACTTTTGACACCCAGTCCTAATATCCTGGGGCCTCCTCTGCTGCTGGCTTGTCTCCCAGTGCCTTGCCACTATGCCTTAGTGTAACTGTTAGTTCTGCTGTCAGAACTGCCTGCTGCTGCCTTTCTTTTGTATTGTTCAGCCAATGCCAAGTACTTTTTCATAATCTCCATCTGCTTTCCCACCTACCCATGTGCCATTCTTCCATACCCTCCTGCATCTTGTGATTCATTTGTTCCCGAATAGAAATAGCACATACACCCTGTGGTACAGCCCGTACTGTCTTTTATCAAGCACAGCAGGTCATTCTAACAGCACACCTGTTGACCAGCTCCTAAAACCCAGACCTTCAATAAGCCCCCCCGCTGTCCTTCTCCTTCAACACGCACATCTGGACATTGCTGCTGATTGGAAATCAATATGGCTTCATGAGACCTGTGTGTCTTTCACCTCTCATACACTGTTAAAAAGCCAGACAAGCTCTGCTGGACCTCTGTTTTTTTATAGGCACAGCAACATGGCACTGCCCTTAAAAATGAAACGTGGAAAGAACACCTGTGAAAAAACGTGGTTTTTGAAAACGTGTGACGTTTTATATTTTCACGAGTCAGGCGTGTTTTTCGGACACGTGTGACGTTTCACATGGATTTTTCACCTGTACGTTTTTCACATGACTCAGACACGTTGTTTCCCAACATTTTACGTGTGATATAAATTTGCTTATAACTGGCGGGATTAGAACCCAGGTCTCAGCCAACGTCTTCACCATTAGACCAAGAGGGGCATCACTAATTTTGAAGTCGCAGGCAAGGCTACCTCATCACATGACCATGAGCAACCATGACCGACTCATGTCACATGTGCATTTTCACATTTTAAAGTCAACTTGGGCTGTCAAACAATTCAACAATGTAATCGTGTATATCGCAGGATTGAGCTGTAATTTCATTTTTTTTTTATACAAAAAGCATTACATGAATATTGACGTCTTGATTTTGTCCAAAGTAACGATTAGCAAAATCAGGTAAATTGATAAACACTTTTTTTAACCTCAGAGTCAATTTGTTTTGACTTCGTATTGTTGTTTATAGCTGTATATATGATGCATTTTGCATGTTTTCAGTGTATTTTGAACGCTTTCACTAAAATTCACTGATTAATAAATGATAGCGCTAATTTTAACATGTTGAACAGGATAAATAAGGAGACACGGGGCGCTAGCTTCTGTTCTTTTCACTGGGCTTCTTCCAACGGTCACTAACGAACATATGAAGAGAGGCGTGCACCTGCAGCAGTAACATTCCGAATGGATGGCTCATCATTTTTAATTGAGTTGAATTATTACACTCAGGTAGGCTTTTACAGAATGGCATTACAGAATTTGCAATTGCATATGTGGAAACATTGCTACTGCAACGTGTTAACACCACCTTTTCAGATGTGAGGAGAATAACACCTTTTCCCCATGTTACATTTTCACATGCCAATGTTTCTTACATGTGAAACTCCAAATTAGATTTCACAACTTGCAATTCCACATTAGAAATGTTTTCACATAGGAAACTGCATATCAGTAGTGGAATTCACATGAGGTGAAAGCATGTTTTTTTTTCTCTCACATGTGAAAAGGTGGTGTGAACAACTCTAAATGTAAAACATACGAAAATATGGTTTCACATGTGTCATTTAAGCTCAACATGTGCAAACAGCCATTTCACATTCGAAAATGTGATTTTCACATGTGGAAATGCAAATTTGACATGTGTTTTTTTTTGTAAGGGCAAACTGGGTCACCTGTCACTTTATTTAAAAGAGAGAGCCCCGCATCCAATCTCACAGCAGATGTGTTCTGATCTGAGGAAAGGGACTACTGTATTACAGAGGCAGTGGAGCTCTGATTTTCCCCAACACCTGTAGAGGTGCTTGAATTAACCTCTGTATTCAGTCACACAGTGATTCCACTACCCGGGGCAGGACATGGCCCAGATTACTCATTACAGTCTGAATTACTCCCAGTCCAAGAGCCAGAATGCCATTCGCACTTTTTCTGCCTGTTAAATGAGCTGGAAATCCAATCTCACAATGCATTTTTGAGGTGGGAGGAAGAACGTAGCATAACTCACTGTTCATTTCTTCCGAAAATAAGACAGAAAACAAAAGTATATCAATATACAATAGAAATAAAAATGTCTTTGATTTTCAGTTTTATGTAGAAATAGAAACCCATGGTCAGTAATTTCTCAGTCTTATAAAGAATGTGTGCTTTTTTACCTTTACCATTACTTCTCTGTTTACTTGTAACGATCTAGCCTGGCTGACACAACACGTGTGATACACAGCGAGGGAGAGCTGTGACACACTGGTCTGGACAGGCGAGCAGTATTCGCTGTTAGTGTGGTATTTAAACAGAAGTTGAGGCTTAAGCTTTGATTGGTTCTCTCAACAACAACAAAAGGATCTGGGGGTTGAGACCTCCAGTTATTTGGATTTGAAAATCCAACAGTTGCATTGGAACGGGGCGACGCTCGGGGGCTGTGTGGATGTTTATGTGGATGTTTGAGTGAGAAAGACACAGAGGAGAACCAGTCAGTAAAGAAGCACAGCCCCCTTCATCATCGACACATCTTGCCTACAACATCATAGAGCCTTTCCAGACTAGTCAAGTATTTTTGTAAACAATTTGAAATGTGTATTCATGGGCTCTAAAGTGGTTTGTCTCAGAGTAGGGGTGGAAGACACACACACCAAACAATGATAGACAATGTAGATGCATTTTATTATACACCCTTTGTATTTACGTGATAGAACCTATCTTCTGGCACACTACATTTACTTCAGGGTGAATGTGCAACTTTCCTCCTCTCATAAAGTGGTTGATCTGCCCAACCAACCCTGGGGAGGTATAGGCATATTCTTTTGTAGTCCCCCTTTAATATCATGCAAATGCTAAGAAATGGATTCCAATTTGATATTCATGAGAAAATGCTTTGTATTGAATTTCATTTTCAACACCCTACAATGTTTCATTTATGTAGCCCAATACAAGGTTTCTTATAATGTTTTGTCAAAATGTCACTTTTGATTTCAGTTTTCCGATTCTCTTTGTGAATGGTCATTGACAGATGAAAGGCACATTGTCTAGCTGTCTTGATTCTAACAGAAACATCTAGACTAGAGCTTGAAATTGTTCAGTGGTCCTATTCTTTGAGATTAAAAGTAAATATCAATCTTGTTTTTTCTCTCTCAATTGTATTGTATTTGATCTATTTGGACATGCCATTTATATTTTGTTTTAAATGTGGCATCCATAATAATCATCGTCATATAAATCAAGATCTGTATGTGGGCTGGTTTCTCTCTGTCAGTCTAGTGTATGCCTCATTGGATTTGACAGCAGTAAGTATTCTGGCATGCACTGCTGCACATTTTGTTTCTTAGCAACAGGTCTCCAAATAATACTGTACAAGAGTGATTTGTGAGGGCTAGTTTCAGGCAAAGTGATTGAAATAATAATATTTCAATAATAAATGCTTAGGAATAATATATGACTATATTTTCTTATCCCAAAGCACTAGAATGTTGTTACAATAAAAAAATCTCACCCTTTCAAACTAAAAAAAGATGACCCCTCTGATTTAAAATTTAAGCATTAACTAATGATACATTTTGTTGACTCAACTTGATCTAGTCAATAGACAAAGCATTTCAATTACAGGGGTAACATAATAAAGTGAAGGACAGTAGCTAGCTGTGACATATTACTTTGAGCAGTGCAAATCTATGTGTCTAGAAATGGTTTTCCTTCAGATTATTGCAAATTTCAAATTGCCATGGAGAGGTGCTGTGGCTCAAATTAGACCCCCCCCCCCCCCCCCCCCCCCCCCCCCCCCCCTCCCCCCCACTGGTATCTCTTTAGCATTCAGGCTAGTCTGGCCTGATGTACAGACAAACTGGAAATTGGTGACAAAATTATCCCAGCTCAGCTACTCCAGAACCATTAGTAAACTGTAACTACTGCATGAAAGCGGGAAATACCAAGCATTAAGAAATATGAAGGCAGTGACATTTCAGGCTTAAGGGTACTACCAAAAGTAACCCTTTCTATGCTCATGGGAGCTGTATGTCTTTTCTCTAGGTCAATAAGTCATAGTAGACCTCTAAAATGATAGAATGGAATTAATTGAACTGTTTAAGTCCATCCAGGGATGAGAATACTTTGATGCCTTCTAGGCTGCTATGTACAGACTGGAAGCAGTCAGAACCAAACACACTTGAGGCGAAATTATTGACATGGTCTGGTAATAAAAGGATGGTCTGTTGTAAATATCAACATCAATAATTCAGCCATGGTAAACGGTGGCCACGGCAATAGTTCATACTACAATGCACAGAGCTTATTTGGGGAGAAACTCGGGAGTAAGAAAGTCCATATTTTTTCCACTGACAATGGTCCTGTGCCAAAGGCACAAGGCACTTTCTTTTAAGCAAAGCCGTGTTTTGCATCCATCATTCTGTCCATTAGATTTTTTTAAGGGAACTCTCAATGAAAGACGACCATGCCCCAATACCTACTGAGTAACACTCCCTATCTGTGGGGTAATGAAATATATATATTTTAAATTGTGTAGATTCAGGATGTACTGTATGGTTATACTGCATATGGGAAACCATACAACAATTTATATTCATGCAATAGCTTTAATGTAAGCATTAATCATTCATGCTGAAAACCTGTTTCAGAGAATGATACAAAGTTTACATGTAAATCTATGCCATATTAGGATATTAGAAAAGAAAAGATAATAAAAAAACAAGTAACATGCAGTATTTCTTTGTGCAAAAGTGTCAATGTCAATGTCACCCTGGGGTGAATAGTGGTGAGTGAACATTGATGTATCATGGGAGATTAAAATCATTTCTGAATCTTATGCCTATCGTACTACATCTAATTCCTGGCACGGTAGTGTGTATCACCATGATACTGTCACGACTTCTTGTTCGGGCAGTGTTTCGGCGGTCGACGTCACCGACCTTCTAGCCATCGCTGATCCATTTTCCATTTTCAATTGGTTTTGTCTTGTCTTCCATAACACCTGGTTTCTATCCCATCAATGACATGTTGTGTATTTAACCCTCTGTTTCCCCTCCTGTCTTTGTCGGTGACTGTTTGTTGTATGTTTTGTGCAAGTCATGTTCTGGTGCGCGCCGGGTTTTGTACCCTTTTATTTGGTATTTATTAAACTGCTCACTCCCCTGCGTCTGACTTCCCTGCCACCACCCATTACAGATACAGTATGTGATGTTGGGAGGTCACTTTGTGCTAACAACATATATTTTTTCCCATTTTACCCCAATCATGGTGAGCAGCAGGAAATTAAATGATAAACAATGGTAAGCACATCATTTGGATAAATAAAACAATTGAATTGCTGTTGACTTTCTTCAGGACTGAATTTGTCTTTATTAGGATTCTGCCCAGATGATGGATTCAGGGTGTCAGGTCTTTCTCTACCTGCCAGTTGATGAAATGAATCTCTTTAGGATTGATTTGCTAACTTCCCTTTTTTTCTCAGGGTGTGGGCTTGACAGAGGGTCAGTGAAGACTGGCAGAAGAGAGAATAATCTGTCCATACAAGATGGAAATGGAGAGAAGAGCAAGATACATCTTTAGTGAGCCATGGAGACTTTCCGTGTGTCTCTCACTCTGCTTTTCAGCATTGTGTTGTTGTTGATTTGTGGTAGGCCTACTATGAGTTAGTACACACTGTAGTACTGACATAGACAGTACATTTATTGTGATAGAACATTATTACTGCATTTGAAATAGTATTATTATTAGGCTATGTTGCCAGTGTGAGCCCAAATAACCACACATTTGGCACTATATGTTGTCCATTCATTTGTTGAAGGATAGTGTTGTTGAGAATCATTGAGAATTTTAAACCCCTTACCTAAATTCAAGAGTGAATTTCTGAATAAATATGTGATCATTTCAACTGTCTAGCACCTCAACAAGAAGATCTGACATCTCAAATGAGCTTCAGAAACAGCTCATCAAGGCTACATTTATGCATGCTTTACAAGGCATCAGGAAAAGTACATCTCTTTCATCCCTCGTGAGCATAGGTTTGAAATCCACTACAAAGAGATCAACACTAAGATTTTTTTTAACGTATGAAAGGTAAAGGCCTGGAGTTGAAAGGAAACCCGACTTGTTTTTAACTGTCATACGTTTTTAAGAAATAAAGCAAGAATTTCAATGTAACTAAAGCATGCAGCACGGTTATATTTAATTCTCTGCACAGAAACTTTTCTTTCTGTTCAGGCTCCTACCTCCAGTCAGTGTATGTACAGTAGCTATGATAACATGTTATATGTTTAGTAAAGTTAAAGCAGGAAGCAGTCACTAACTAAGCATCTAGGAAATAAAATGCACACATCAAATAAAGGGAGGGTCTTTGAAAACGAATTATACTAATACCACTTCAAGTTTTATACAAAATCTACTTTTCCCAGCCAACTCCACTCATGTTAAAATAGCCCATTGGAAATGAGCACGGTGGCCTCAACAGAGCATTTAATTGATAGATTTCTGTTTTGTCAGATTGTTATGTATTTATTATATTCACTGGCTTATTTTGTTGGGCACAATGAATGTTGCTGGTTAAAAAAGACTGATTTCAAGACAAACACATTTTTGCTTGTTAATTGAATGGAAGTTCATTTGATTTTTACAGGGACAGTGCACATTAATCAACGTTTCAGTAAAAGTGCCGGTTTTAGCCAGCCGGCTAATTTTCAATCGCCGTCCCTGGGCAGGTTATTAAAAACAATTACAATACAGACAATCAATGAGCAGTGAGCACACGCAGAGCAACACAGGACAAGCAAGACATAGCATGCAGACAGAGCAACATCGAACATCAAGAAGCATGCAACATGCAAAAGCAACAAAATGGTTTGACCTTATGAGGTTATTGATAGTGGAGATTAGGGTATGAACCAGAAAATCCCACCTGCCCTTCTGGGTTGTAATTGATAGAATGGTGTTGGACGAAGACGCCGGTCTCTTAGGACTCCTCTGGTGATAGATTGAATTAGCACTACTCTCGGTAATTTGAGCACAAACATGTGCACTCACATAATGCTGATGCAACAAAATACAACTTTGTTCAAGTATTAGCTCGATAAAAGGAGAGGAGAAAGGCCAGAAAGACAATGTCTAATCTAGTTATTTGTGTACCTATCTTTTCGATTTAGATGGGATGGAGGCATATAGCTGGATCTACACAACAGATACCACAGGACATGAAACCATCTCAACATAACACGTTTGATGTCTACAAACATCTGACAAATATGGGCTTTAGAGTGAGCTATCACTTTAAATGTTAACTGCACCAGAGATTTGGGACTTAATGAGGAATGATAAATAATTTAAAATGAAGTTCTCATCGCTGCGTCTTGGTAATAATTTAATGAGAGATAGTTAATGATATAGTTTTTTCTACATAGTATACCTATGGTGAATAAGCACAGTAAAATGAAGTGTGACCTGCAAGAGGCAGTGTCTCTTGTGATTTATATGTCATTATTGGGAAATAAACAGGAGATAGCTTGTTTATATATTAGCAATTCCAAAGGCCAATGACAGTTTCTCAGTTCAGAGGCTGGGGCAGCTGTGTTATACAGCATTTATCTGGCCCAGCAGGCCTGTAGATCTAACTATTACAGGTCTCTATATATCTGATTAGACATGTAGCACTAACTGACCCAATTGCAATTAACAGTCCCTGGATTTTACAGGTTTCTCCCCGGCAGTTTACTCACTCACTTTACAGCTCCCTCAAGGTAACATGTTTTATTTTCTAACATCAAAATGTTTGTGAGGATAAAAGCCACTGACATGTTTGCATTAGGGTCTGAAATATAGCAGCTGGGGTGATGATTCATACCGCAATGTCATATCAATTTCCTTTCATACTTTTGCAGGAAAACCAAACCATTTATATTGTATGGGACATGTGGACTTAAACAACCTCAATATTCATGGTATTGTATAAAGAAATGCCACCAGAAGCCCAATGATAGACACAGCAAGCACCCAGTGACCTTAAAGGAGCAATAGAAAAGCAACAATATGAAGGTGCCAGAGAAATGCCAGGGCAAAACACACTTCTGTTCCCTGTCCTTTTGTGACCCATTCTTCAACAAAAACCACCTTAAGATCATGGGGTCAGATGCAGGTCGTCTGTTTTTGGAATCAGTAGATAACGGGATCCAAAATTGAATGAAATATTCTTGATAAAAATGTGACAGAAACAGGAAATCCTCTGGGGAATGGGTAGGAAAAAAATATTTATAAAAAGCTATAAAACTTGTTCTGTACTTGCATTGTAACCTCATGAGTCAACTGAAATCTTGAGTTCACCTCAGCTAGTTGTGCTCAGTATAAACAACCATTACCTATAGACCTCTTCTCAGGTAGGTAGACCATTCATTAATCATGATAGCAAAGTGGTACACCCCTTCAGGGCACTTATAAAGGTTTACACTTTCGCGTTACTAACAAATACAGCACAAAATATGCAATGAAGGAAATCCAAAAACCCTCTCTCTTCTTAATTCTTACTTTAAAGCAGGAGGCTAACAGGATGCAGTATCGGTTTTCTTAATCTATTTAGGCATTCGACGTGGTTCAAGAGTAATCTTTCTAAGCCTTGGACGTGACATGGCAGAATCTCAGCCTTATTTGTTTTGGGAGATTAGGGCATGCATTTCCTGACTGCATGACAGTAATTTGCGACTGATTTGCCTGTTTAGGCACAAGGCTTTGAAACAATTTCACCCTTTAAATAAAATATGAAATATCCTTTAATTTATTGTTTCTCAACCATTCCCTTGAATAGAACATTGTTGTGAGGTCAAGACTATTACTGTTTTCCTCTGAATAAAACATGAGTGCCATAACTGCCACCCTTCATCCCTCTGATTTCCTCTGTTGGACGTTAAGCAGGGTGGGGCCTTTTCGAAACCTGGATGGGAGCCCATAAGATTCGGGAAGCGTGCTGTTGTTCGGATGGGACGCTAAATAGACGTAGTGACTCTCAATGGTCATTCAAAGATCGTATATCACTTGTCACAAGACAATGGGTGTTAACCCCAGTGTCCTGTCTGAATTCCCAACCTGACTGCCCATGGTACCATGACCACCTGAACATCCTGGCCTCAGATTGGCTCATTCAACTCTTCACCTCTCCTCTGCAACTCTTCCCTGGGTCATTATTAAAAAAGAGAATGTGTTCTCAACTTCTTCATCTACTTACCTGGTCAAATAAAGGTAAATAATGTTCATTTTAAATACCTTTTATGAATAAATTCAACAAAAAAAAGGATATTGCTTAACATGTTCTATCCTATGCAAAGAGGTGGATGGGCTGTCCATCAGCCTCCTGTCCATAGACATGTTTAGATTAGCTTTAAGTGATAAGGGAGTGCTGGAATAATTATTGGTTGGCGCTAATCCTGAAGGGATTCATAAAAATCCTTTGTTTGTCTTCTTGAGGGCAGAGAGGTCTTTGGAGACAAACTGTGGAAAGTGTGGATTACTGTGGAGGTAAGGTCTGCATACAGATAGTATATGATGTCAAGGACTTTGCTGCAGACTCTTTTAGTAGCAAGAGCAAACCTACAATGCTTATGAGGTCACAGAGTTAAGTTATAACGTCATACTCATCAAGAGCTGTAAACACGTCTAACATTATAAATGACAGGAAAGTAAAAAGAGAAAATCTGCATAAACTCGGACAAAACTGAAACCTTTCATATTTTCATGTTCTATCAAATCTGTAGGGGAGAGCGGGGCTGGTTCTCACATTTTTATGTATATATTACTCAGCAATGATTTTAAACATTAACAATAACACATTACATTTTTTATTTTGGTGGTGAAAAACACCCTCCAGGTTTTTAGTTATGAGCACTGTGACCAGAAACAACCAGTGTGAGAAGCAGCTGCGTTCTCCTCTTCTACTAGATGGTGCCTCGCTCTTCACAGCTCTGTCTGTATACATTATTCATTTTTCATTTTATTATCTTCACATCATCTTACAATCTAGTACAATTTTCAGTTATGTGACTGAACCTGACTGAAGACTAGGGCTGCAGGTTAACGTCAACCAAATCAAATTCTTACAGTGCAACTTTCCTTGCTACCGCACTATGACATTTTGAGGGTAGCCTACGGTCACCCTACCTTTTAAAACACCCTAACTGGTTTGACACTCCTAATTAGAAGTTTTCAGAGTGAATTTACCCCCAACTGGGGTGACATGACTTAGTAAGAGTTTTACAACCTCCTTCATTGATTTGCAGATTATCTCACACAGTGGAGCCTGTCCTCCCTTCGGGAATAAATGTGGGAAAGAGGCTGGAAATATCCCTGTCCTCTCCAGGGTGTGAGAGATCAAGAAGGAGAAGTAAGTAGACTGAAGCCAGCCCCAGCCCCTGACTCTTCTCTTTGTTCCTCTCTTAAGGTTAACCCTTTGCTGTTCTGTCTTCCACTCTGATTCTGAAGATCCACTGGAGCACGTCTGCAGTCATAATATATACCCTATGATATTTTGACCTGGCTATAAAATAATTAAGGTAGAGGAAGAATGTAATAGGATTACTGGACTATTTTTTGTGACCAAATTTTCTTTGTCGGGTAGGGGGTAGGGGGTGGGGGGCGGGGGGTTACAGGTACAATAGATACATTCTGTGGGCTGCCACTCAAAAAAGGAGTACAACGTATTGAATCATTTCACTTTGGAAACAATTATTATTTTTGCATCCACACCCAACCTGCTATCCCATTCCCCCAACCCCACCCAGCCAACATGTCTCCATTTAACCTTAACCAACCACTGCCACTCCCTTCCCCCACCACATATTGACTAAGTCCCCCTCCCCTCTACCCCCTAAACATCCAATGTTGCTTGTCAACCGAGGATGCTTTTACATCCACCCTCCTGCCCCCTCTCCCGGAAACCAGAGAAAACCTTCCCCCATATCAACCCATCCCTTTGGGCCTGAAAGTAAAGAAAGTACAAAAAGATGAAAATATGTATCTATACTTAACAAAAATATAAATACAGCATGCGAAGTGTTGGTCCCATGTTTCATGTTTCATCAAATATTGCACAAATGTATTTACATTCATGTTAATGAGCATTTCTCCTTTGCCAAGAAAATCCATCCACCTAACAGATTTGGCATGTCAAGAAACTGATTAAACAGCATGATCATTACACACATACCTTATGCCGGGGACAATAAAAGGCCACTATAAAATGTGCAGTTTTGTCATACAACGCAATGCCACGGATGTCTCAAGTTTTAAGGGATCGTGCAATTGGCATGCTGACTTGACGAATGTCCATGAGTGCTGTTGCCAGAGAATTGAATGTTAATTTCTCTACCCAATGTTGTTTTAGAGAATTTGGCAGTACGTCCAACTGGACTCACAACCGCAGACCACGTGTAACCACGCCAGCCCAGGACCTCCACATCTGGCTTCTTCACTTGCAAGATCATCTATTATCAGCCACCCTGACGGTTGATGAAACTGAGGAGTATTTTTGTCTGTAATAAAGTCCTTTTGTGGGGAAAATCTAATTCTGATTGGCTTGGCTTCTCAGTGGGTTGGCCTGGCGCCCAAGTGGGTGGACATTTGCCGTCCCAGGCCCACCCATGACTGCGCCCATGTCCAGTCATGTGAAATCCATAGATTACGGCCTAATGAATTTATTTAAATTGACTGATTTCCTTCTATGAACTGTAACTCAGTAAAATCATTGAAATTGTTGCATGTTGCATTTATATTTTTGTTCAGTGTATAAATACTGAGTACACAAAACATCAAAGCCACCAGGTGAATCCAGGTGAAAGCTATTATCCCTTATTGATGGGGGTGCAACTCAATAGGAAGTTGTTCCTAATGTTTGGTGTACTCACATACGATATATATACAGTATATTGTATGTGTTAGGCTTTATAGATTGTTTATTTGTATGTGTTAGGTTTTAGCTAAGATTATTCTTTACAGAGTCAAGTATATTTGTCCAGGTCTCAATTGTTCCTTGGCTAGCACCATTCATTCTCACTGTCGATCATTCTAATGTTATAACTTCTAATAGTAACTGTATCTACTGGTGAATCGGGAGAGAGTGAGGTGATTGTCATCTAAGAGCCAGCATCTTTTTTTTTGCGGCAGTCCTGCCTGCCAGCAGTAATCAACTCTGATTGATTGAGAGATTCAAGGAGCTATTATCGTTAAGTAACATAATAGATGCAAAGCATTGAATATATTGAATACATACTCCTACATCATATAAAGGAATGTGCATACCTGATTTAGAGGGCACAGTGAACAGTTGGGAGTTGGGGCCAATTTCATGGAGTATTGGACTATTGAAAGTTTGCAAGGGGGGTGAATTCCTTTTTGATTTTGGTCTTCCCTTACCACTTACCAGTGATGCAATGGTGATAAAATGTGAGGAAACATCCTGAAAAATTGATGCAGCAGTTCCAGTCTTTCATACTAATGGGTTCTGAGTCTGAACCTGCTGGTTCAGTCATACCTTGGGAGAGAGATCTTTATCTTTATTTACTTTACTGACACACAACCTTATTTTCCAAACTGCTACATACCAGATATTCAATTAATTCAATTTAAATTGTAACAACCTTACTATTGTATTATTGCTATATTCTTTAAAACTAGAAACTTTACGCATCATTCGGTAGCGGGTACCATTACTTAAAGTAAGTAACAGAAGTACACATTGTTACTACATTGTTATTACATATATAGTACCAGTCAAGAGTTTGGACACACCTACTCATTCAAGGGTTGTTCTTTATTTTGACTATTTTCTACATTGTAGAATTACAGTGAAGACATCAAAACGATTAAATAGCACATATGGAATCATGTAGTAAGCAAAAAAGTGTTTAACAAATCAAAATAGATTTTAGATTTTAGATTCTTCAAAGTACCACCATTTGCCTTGATGACAGCTTTGCACAATCTTGGCATTCTCTCAACCAGCTTCATGAGGAATGCTTTTACAACAGTCTTGAAGGAGTTCCCACATATGCTGAGCACTTGTTGGCTGCTTTTAGACTCTGCGGCCTAACTCATCCCAAACCATCTCAATTGGGTTGAGGTCGGGTGATTGTGGAGGCCAGGTCATCTGATGCAACACTCCATCCCTCTCCTTCTTGATCAAATAGTCCTTACACAGCCTGGAGGTGTGTTTTGGGTCATTGTCCATTGGGTCATTGTCCATGTGGTAGCATGCTGCATAAGTATGCCTTGAATTCTAAATAAATCATGAACAGTGTCACCAGTAAAGCACCCCAGACCATCACACCTCCTCCTTCATGCTTCACGGTGGGAACCACACATGCGGAGATCATCCATTCACATATTTTGCGTCTCACAAAAAATCACCAAATCTCACATTTGGACTCTTCAGACCAAAGGACAGATTTCCACCGTTCTAATGTCCATTGGTCGTGTTTCTTGGCCCAAACGAGTCTCTTCTTATTGTGGTTGTCCTTTAGTAGTGGTTTCTTTGCAGCAATTCAACCATGAAGGCCTGATTCACACAGTCTCCTCTGAATAGTTGATGATGAGATGTGTCTGCTACTTGAACTCTGTGAAGCATTTATTTGGGCTGCAATCTGAGGTTCAGTTAACTCTAATGAACTTATCCTCTGCAGCAGAGGTAACTCTGGGTCTTCCTTCCCTGTGGGGGTTGTCATAAGAGCCAGTTTCATCGTAGTACCTGATGGTTTTTGCGACTGCACTTGAAGAAACTTTCAAAGTTCTTGAAATGTTCGTATTGACTGACCTTCATGTCTTAAAGTAATGATGGAGTGTCATTTCTCTTTGCTTATTTGAGCTGTACTTGCCATAATATGGACTTAGTCTTTTAACAAATAGGGCTATCTTCTGTATACCTCCCCTGCCTTGTCACAACACAACTGATTGGCTCAAACGCATTAATTAGAAGGAAAAAAATCCACAAATTCACTTCTAACAAGGCACAACAGTTAATTGAAATGCATTCCAGGTGACTACCTCATGAAGCTGGTTGAGAAAATGCCAAGAGTGTGCAAAGCTGTCATCAAGGCAAAGGGTGGCTACTTTGAAGAATCTCAAATATAAAATATATTTTAATTTGTTTAACACTTTTTTGGTTACTACATGATTCCATATGTGTTATTTCATAGTTTTGATGTCTTCACTATTATTCTACAATGTAGAAAATAGTAAAAATAAAGAAAAACCCTTGAATGAGTAGGTGTGTCCAAACTTTTTACTGGTAGTGGTATGTGTTACCATATTTTATTTTGTTATTCTTACAGTACGTATATCATTCTCTTATTTAGCAATAAGGCTACACACAAATTAAACTATTTTGAATCACTCCCCTAATATGGACTCTTAATTATGGATGTGATCAAATCGATGAGCATACAGGTTCTCCTCCATGAGAAACAAGTCTCTAACTTTTGGTTCTAGTCAATCTGTATCGCTGAACCATTGCAGATTGTGCGATCGAAATGTGAAGGTAATTTCCAATAGAGCCGACATATGCAGCAGCGTTTACCGTGAATGCAGTCTCTGCTTACGTAGGAACGTTGCCTTTAAATTTGAATCATGCTGTAATGCTGAACTTCAACGATATGGTTGAATAGAGCCATAGTTCAATAGAGCCCTCCAATGTTACTTTGACCCTTAGATAGCCATCGGCTTTATTAAGATGACCTTTTGTTTTCACCATTCAAGGCATTTCTGTCAACAGAGGAAATCTTGAATCTGGGAACAATGTGAACTAGAGGTAAATATCTATGTGCCAATAGCTAATCTTTATCATTCACCTGCCTCACCACTTTCTGCCAGGTCTTTAGGGGCTGATCCATCCCCTGACTGCTACTGAGTTGGTCAGAAAATCCAATAAACCTGGGATTCGTTTTTCAAGTTCAACCCCCTCAACACAGGCTTCCCTGGTCTGATCTATTGGTAATGCCTCCCTTTTAAGGTGCCCTTTATGCTTAGTTCTTATTTTCATCTGAAATCCCACATAAACTTTGCCCATAGTGCAATCAATCCTGGAGCATCTTCACAGTTAGATTCTTGTACTCGCAGCAGGACAGTTGTTAACTGTAGTGTAGGTTTGGCAGCACATCAAATATTTGTTACATCATGCCAACTTTATTGTCCACTTGGACTCGGACAAACTCTCAAAGAACTGCTTATGTATGAGATTAGTTCCATTATAAAGGTTGGAAAACTGCGGTATTCACAAAGTGTCAACTGGGAATTGAATTGTAAACAGTGTAGACCAGTAAACCATGGTTATGTGAATATTCCCAGAACATTTGTTAGATTGCGGCAAATGTTCTCATAACTAGAAAACTGTCCGGTTGTGCTGGTGATTATACAATGTTTGAATATAACATTCGCCTGATGTTGTAAGAACGTTTCCAGAAAACATTTAGTCTGTTCTTAAAGGTTCCAAGAATGTTTCATTAGGTTGTGGAAACATTCTGGTGGGAACATTATAAGAACATCACAAAAGATGTGTTCCCAAAACACAAAAACTGTCCAGTCATGTGAATGATTATACAATGTTTATTTTAGGGTGCAAAAAGCATTCACCTGATGTTGCAAGAACGTTCTCAGAACAAATGTTTTATGTTCTTTAAAAGTTTCTAAAACATTTCTTTAGGTTGTGGTAACATTGTGGGGACATGACAAGAGATAAGACCCAGAACAACAAAAAATGGCCAGTTGTGCTGATGATTACAATGTTTCTATTAGGTTGAAAAAACATCTGCCTGATGTTGCAAGAACAATCCTAGAACACGTGTTATGTTCAATAAAAGTTCAGATGTTTTTTTTTTTTAGGTTGTGTTAACGTTGTGGGGATATGACAAGAGATCGGTTCACAAAACACAAAATCTGTCCAGTTGTGATGTTGCTGTATGTTCTAAACACATTACTGGTACACTGTGGTTTTACTTTACCTGGAAACCTAACGAGAACGTTTGGGGAATGCTCTGTGGTGGTTGTTACAGATGTTGTGCACAACATTTTAGTGAACATTAAGAGAACATTCTAAGGATACCTTATCTGAAGAATGTTTTTTATGAAGAAAAAAAAGATTTTGGGATGATATCATCCTAATGTTAGATAACACCCCAACTAGAACTTCATGGGAATCTTAGCTAATGTTCTGGGAATGTTCTCGGTTTGCTGGGAGGTACGTAAATTATGTTATTTTAGCAGGCTTTACCAAGCACTCTCTTTCTTTCTCATGCCAATAAAACAAACAATGATTTGACAGAGTGCAGCGGAGTATCCCCAGTTGAAATTCAAGAGGTAGATGCTAAATACCAATGTGCTTGACTGTGTGCCCCTTGATTAGCTCTACTTTAGACAAGCCAGCTTTGATTGTGTCAAGATAGTCTTTCGGGGAGGATTACTTTGAGTACACCCCTGAACCACATTGACATACTGAGGATTTCAAGTATGTCAGGAAGAAAAGCATTAATTGGCATAGAAATACAGATAGAAGTGATTCAAGAGTTTACTCAATGAGCTACTTTTGCAGGTGCTGTGGAAACGTTCAAAATCACGTAAAATTGAACAAGACTGAGTGAGATGAGTGAACATACACTGTTAAAATGAAGTGCTTTGCAACACCAAAACGAGTGGCAACTGAGTTGCCATCAATATGAATTGGACGAAACCTTAACTTGGAGTATTGAAACACAGCATCCTGATATGTTTTGAAACATGACAAAGTGTGTTGTAACACCATTTAACCAAGTGCTGTGCAACACCTTGCCAGGAACTGGGAGCACTACCAGAAGAGGTTGAAAACACACGTTTGGAGTTTTGAGTTCTGTTTAGAACATAAGTAGTTCCCTTTTGACGCCATTTCCTCCCTCTAAAACTTCTAAACACTATTATGGTGTTTCAAATCCTGCAGAATTAGATACATTCTTTTGGTGTATTTTAATGTTGAACATTGATTTATGTATCTGATCATTTGCCAGTTTAATATATTTTGGGAGGCATTGTTGAGCACAGGGCTAAATCCACCAGCAGTTTATTTGAATAACATTTTATTTAACCTTTATTTAACCAGGTAGGCCAGTTGAGAACAAGTTCTCATTTACAACTGCTACCTGGCCAAGATAAAGCAAAGCAGTGCTACACAAACAACAACACAGAGTTACACATGGAATAAAATAATGTACAGTCAATAATACAACAGAAAAAAGCCTACATACAGTGTGTGCAAATGGCGTGAGGAGGTAAGGCAATAAATAGGCCATAGTAGCAAAGTAATTACAATTTAGCAAATTAATACTGGAGTAATAGATGCGCAGATGATGATGTGCAAGTAGAAATAATGGTGCGCAAAAGAGCAGAAAAGTAAATAAAAGCAATATAGGGATGAGGTAGGTAGATTGGATGGGCTATTTACAGATGGGCTGTGTACAGCTGTAGCGATCGGTTAGCTGCTCAGATAGCTGATGTTTAAAGTTAGTGAGGGAGATATAAGTCTCCAACTTCAGCGATTTTTGCAATTCGTTCCAGCCATTGGCAGCAGAGAACTGGAAGGAAAGGCGGCCAACGAGGAATTATCTTTGGGGGTGACCAGTGAGATATACCTGTTGGAGCGCGTGCAATGGGTGGGTGTTGTTATTGTGAGCAGTGAGCTGAGATAAGGCGGAGCTTTACCTAGCAAAGACTTATAGATGACCTGGAGCCAGTAGGTCTCGCAACTAATATGTAGCAAGGGCCAGCCGACGAGAGCATACAGGTCGCAGTGGTGGGTGGTATATGGGGCTTTGGTGACAAAACGGATGGCACTGTGATGTGTTGGAGGCTATTTTGTAAATGACATCGCCGATAGTCAGTTTTACGAGGGTATGTTTGGGGGCATGAGTGAAGGGGGCTTTGTTGCAAAATAGGAAGCCGATTCTAGATTTAATTTTGGATTGGAGATGTTTACTATGAGTCTCGAAGGAGAGTTTACAGTCTAGCCAGACACCTAGGTATTTGTAGTTGTCCACATATAAGTCAGAACCGTCCAGAGTAGTGATGCTAGTCGGGCGGGCGTGTGCGGGCAGCGATCAGTGGGAAAGCATGCATTTAGTTTTACTAGCGTTTAAGAGCAGTTGGAGGCCATGGAAGGAGTATTGTATGGTATTGAAGCTCGTAACTAGCAGTAACTAGAGGTTTTACAGAAAGCATTACAGGCTACTGTATTTTCCTCTACAATTAAAAAATTAAACGCAATTTTGGCTGACGGTTTTTATATCCGTTCATCATGATCCATTACACCTGATGGTAAGCTGCTTTATACTAATATAGAAGTATACTTTTATTTTTTCAAACGCGCATCCAACATTTTTTAAAATAATAGTAAAGTATAAAAATGACCCACAATCCTCAATAAATACAGCCACGTACAAGATAGGAAGTACAAGGAGATGAAAACCAGACTTCCAATGATTAAAATCACAACATTTTCCCTATCTTTGGTTATCCTCATAAAATATATTTACAAGTTGTGCAACATATTAAGTTGGGTTGAAACGACTTACATTCTTTTTTATTAAGTATATGTTGCTTGTTTTTGTTTTAAGTCAATTTCAATTCACACCAGAATAAGGTTTTACAGTGTGGCTGTGTAGTTGAGTGTGTAAAATTCCGATGAAATGTGCCATATTACTGTTCCAGAAGTTGGGGGGTTGAATTCCTGCTTCCACCCACCCACTACTTCACTGTCTTTTTCTGTTTCTGAAGTCTAAAAACCTTGAAAAATGAAGGTGGAATTTCACAAAAATATTTTACATAGCCCTTATCATCAATCAACATTTAGGCTATAAACCATTTGATTGTATGAGTGTCACATCCTGATCTAGTTCACCTGTCCTTGTGATTGTCTCCACCCCCTCCAGGTGTTGCTTATTATCCCCGTTGTATTTATCCCTGTGTTTCCTCTTTCTCTGTGCCAGTTCGTCTTGTTTGTCAAGTCAACCAGCGGTTTTCCTTGCTCCTATTTTTCACCAGTCTCGTGTTTCTAATCCTCCTGGTTTCGATGCTTGTCTGTCCTGACTCCGAACCCGCCTGCCTGACCACTCTGCCTGTTCTGACTACCAGTCTGCCTATCCCCTTGTACTGTTTTGGACTCGGCCTGACCTCGAGACTGCCTTTTGTCTGGTACTGTTTGGACTCTGACCTGGTTTATGAACTCTCGCCTGTCCCCGACCTGCCTTTGCCTACTCCCTTTGTTATAATAAATATCGGAGCTCTACCATCTGCCTCCTGTGTCTGCATTTGGGTCTCGCCTTGTGCCCTTTAAATGAGAGACACAGTGTGTGACGTAGAAGTCCGTCACTGGCCGCGGGCAGCATTTGGTACTTTAAAGCACGCACACATTCATCACTCCTCCCTGCTCCATTATCAGATAAGGTAACAATGTACGTCGACACACAAGTTAACTTCTGTCTTAGTACATACATTTCACACTTATGTCAATGTTCATAGTTAATATAAGCAATATGTATTATACTTATCTATGTTGTGGATGAGCGCTTTGTTTGTTTGTTTGTTCTGTTCCTCTCTATCTCTATAGCTTCCGGGTATGCTGGATAAGGACCCGAGCTAAGGGAATTGGGCTGACTTTGTAGTGCCTGTCCCAAATGGCTCATTAATGTAAAGACACTGTCAGTAGTGATGTAATTTTGTAAATATTGTGGTGATATTGTGGTGATATTGTTTAATACACATGTTGTAATTGCTTAATTAATTAGTGTTAATTGTTCTGAGGGGAGGGTAGCCCTACAAAAGGAGCCTCTCTTTCAGTTCATGGAGAGGCCATTTTGGATTGAGCTGTGAATGGGGCAGCATTGTTTTTAGCTGTCCCATAAGGTAAATAAACACCCTTTCACAGAAGAACATTTGCGGCTCCGCCATCTTTTTATTTTGATAGAGGTTAGGTTTTCCAGTATAGCCTTCTGGCCTACTCTACGTGACACAGTGTTTTGATGCTGCCTTTCACATGCACTGAAACCCCAAAAAGTGTTATCGCAACTCTCTCTTAAAAACACCAATATTCAGATTGAATAACCACTTTGGGTGTTTCAGAGTACTTCTATTCTGTTTTAAAACACTTTCTGTGTATCATAACACTTGCAATGGGTTTACTGTAATGTCAAACACCCTCCAAACACCAGATTTCCGGTTACGTGCACTACTTTCCATGGTTTTATTACACAATCATGGTGTTTTAAATATGTCTATTTTTACAGTGTAGCTATACATAACTGCCCATAACAGGAGTTTGGTTATGCCATTTTTTTTTTGCCACCTCTCTTGCTATATACTGTATGTATTCACATAAGATTTGTCTTTGATTTGTATTCACATATAGTCTTTACTTCACAAGCATCTTTTCAAAACAAAATCAAGTTACGAGTGCAAATCGAATTCGACCCTGAGTCGAATTCCACTGGGACGAAAAATCCATTGTATATAAAGCCATTGCATATTTTGTATTTTATTCTCTACACACGACTACACTGTCAGCCTTGGTATCCAGGCTATTTAGATACTTTTCAGATAACAGTAGGTCCTTGTACAATAAAAAATATGATTATGAAATTTGTCAATCCGATTATTAAAGGTTCACTGTGATTGATAATGAATATTTTTCATAGGAAACACGTGCTCTGAAAGTTTAAAAACATCTTGTTAATTACCCCCTCAGAACATCTGTCCTGCTTTATTTGCCTGTAGCTTTTTGACCGGTGGTGGACCTGCAAACATAAGTCTTCCTCCACGGGATCGTCTGCTGTTAGTGTGGGGGTTCATTTGATAATAAGCTCGATGGACACAAAATAACTGCAAATAAGCTGCAGTCAGTGAGCAGACCACTGAAAAGCAACCACGCATCTGCTCAAGGTTTTTAAATATAGATTTCACCCTGGAGGGTGTAACTAATAAATGTGACCTTGAATGAGTCATTAATTAGATTAATTTCTCTCCAATCATGTCCTTTGCAGACAGGACTGGCACAGGAGCAGCCCAGGAGTCAGGACTCTGCTCCGCTCGGCTGCTACACTACTTTCCTGTGGGGACAGGATGGGGGCAGTAGAAAACACGACACAGCTCATTTCAGAGAGCAGTCTTAGGCCTTGGAGGAATGACAAGTTTAAGTACAAACTAACAGTAATAATGTGATCTAATGTGCTGAGACAGATGAGATCACTACAAATCTGCTGAGATTTACTAATAGATCGTGAAGCCACAAGGGTATACGAAAATGATTAAGACGCATGAATACACAACTTCACAATGGATGTCAAAATAGTGTTTTCTAAGTTATTTTAAATGTCAATGTCATCCTTTCAGTACTGTATTCAGTGCCATCAGAAAGTATTCATACTCCTTGACTTATTCCACATTTTGTTGTGTTTGTTGTGTTTGTTGATTTCAAAATGGATTAAATCGATTTTCTGTCACCCATACACACACTACACAACAAAGAAAATGTGAAAATATGTTTAAAGAAATTCCAGCAAATGTTTTGAAAATTAAATACAGAAATATCTAATTTACATAAGTATTCATACACCTGAGTCAATATATGTTAGAATCACCTTTGGCAGCAATTTCAGATTTGAGTCTTTCTGGGTATGTCTCTAAGAGCTTTGCACACCTGTATTGTACAAACATCTTCAAGCTTTGGTGATCATTGCAAGACAACACATTTTAGGTCTTGCCACAGATTTTCAAGCAGATTAAAATCTTATGTTGTCTTAAGGGTCAGAAATGATCCGCAGCTATGTTTAACGGCAGAGAAAACCCCCTAAATTATATTTTTTCCAACTTGAAATTTGATGATTTTTCCTAGAGTGACCCCAACACTAGAAAAAGTGAAACATCGCCTTTGTTCACATTTCCATGAAAGCTGTACTCCACCAGGGTACAAAGATTGTCTTAGGGTCATTTTTGACCCAGCAGTTATAAAATCATGTATACACCACAAAAACCACAAAGACACACACACAAACTCACAATGAGAAATGTAGATTATGAGTGCTACTGATTGAACTCAGACACAACTTTATTGTGCATGTGCAGCATCTCCCCTCCACGACCCCACACATGACTCAAGTTCACAGACAAAATAAACTAAATTTCAGACAACATAAACCAAATTATAGACAAAATAAACATTTATTGAAAGCATTGTTTACTAATGGGGAATGCAGTCAGAGGCTATAAAGGTGCTGTAGATGACAATCCCCCCACTTTTTCAGATTTCCAGGAGGAGCAAAAGAACATTGATTTAGAAGAGGAGGTATCTGAAGAAGAAGATGGGAAAGAATACAACATAGAGCACAAGCACTTCATCTTCAGATGAAGAAGAAATCCTCAAGCTGAAAGAGAGACATTTTTTTCAAAGAACAGCAAAATAATATGGTCCTTGTCACCATATGACAACCAAGGCATAAGGTCATGAGTCATAAGGATGACCCCAGTGCCCACAAGACATGCAGTTTCCATGCCCAGGACATCACCTCAACATTCTACATGTTCATCACACCAGCCATCAAAAAAATCATCCTGGAGATGACAAATTTGGATGGTTTCTGTAAATATGGAGACAACTGGAAAAGGATGGATGAGATTGACCTGCGTGCCTACATAGGGCTGCTAATCTTAGTGGGTGTGTATAGGTCCCGAGGCGAGGCTACATGTAGTCTCTACGATGCAGAGAGCGGAAGGGTGATATTCCATGCCACGATGCCACTGAAAGTCTTTCACACTTTCTCAAGAAGGCTACGATTTGATGACCGTGAGTGAAGACCTGCAAGACGTGTGAGAGACAAACTGGCGGCCATCGGAGAGGTCTGGGAGAAGTGGGTGGAGCCATAAGAGAGGTCTGGGAGAAGTGGGTGGAGCATCTGCCATACCTCTACAACCCTGGGCCTGAAGTAACAGTGGATGAGCAACTTGTTCCATTCAGAAATAAATTTGTATTTTCATATCTGTAATGCAAGTGATTTTCACCGTTAATTGAATTATGTATTGCTGTAATATCATTGATTTATGTGATTGTTTCTGTGGCACTGATACTAATTACTGATAGTAATCTCTTTTGTCAAAAGGTTGCTGTCCTCTCCGGCAGAATATGCCCAGCAAGTCAGCAAAGTATGGCATTGAGATATGGGTGGCCTGTGACACACAATCCAGCTACGCTTGGAAGATGCAAGTCTACACAGGGAAGCCGACCAGTGGAGGCTCGGAGAAGAACCAGGGGATACGGGTTGTGCTTGATGTGACAGATGGACTGAGGGGGCACAATGTCACATGTGACAATTGCTTCACCTATTATGAACTCAGCCAGCAGCTCCTTAAGAGGAAGATCACCATGGTTGGCACAGTTAGAAAGAACAAGCCTGAGCTCCCCTCTGCACTCCTCACAACAAGGGGGAGAGAGGCCTTCTCATCAAAGTTTGCCTTCACCCCCACCACCACTCTAGTTTATTACCTCCCAAAGAGGAACGAGAATGTGGTCCTCGTGAGGACAGGAAGCCAGCCATCATCCTGGACTACAACCACAACAAAGGAGGCGTGGACAACCTGGACAAGGCGATTAGAACTTACAGCTGCAGGAGGATGACTGCCCGCTGGCCCCTGGTCATCTTCCATAACATCATTGATGTGTCCTCATACAATGCCTTCATGATATGAAACAAGATCAACCCTACCTGGATGCCTGATAAGCAGAACAAGAGGAGGCTGTTCCTGGAGCAGCTGGGAAAGGCACTTGTAACCCCACACAATCAAATAAGTGAGTGCCCTCCCCCACACAGCCGCCTCCGCAGTGCTTGTGAAAGCTGTTCATGGGGCTGAATCTTGTCCTGATCCACCTGAGGCTGCAGCTGGGGCAGGCAAGAGGAGGACATGCCAATTCTGCCCCCCAAAGATAGACTGTACATGTGAGAAATACATCTGCAAAGTCCATGCACAAACAATTGCATACAGTCCTACATGTGCTAATTAGAGTTGATTGATTTATGTTCTTCACGTTTTGTTTTGTATCTATTATCTTATTTTATTCTTATTTATTGTCATACACCTTGTGGGTGGGGGCAATGGTTAAAAAATAGGAGAAGACTAGTATTTTGTAGTTGAATTCCTCATTGTACAGTATTTAAGAATATATCACTATTTTGCCAAAAAGTTCAAGACTGTTATTGTTTCCCTTCAATAAAATGCATTCAAAACTTCTTTCTACACATTTCTACTATTTTCTTAGGCTATACAAGTGCTATCTCTTGTTAAAAAAAATATGTTTACACCTATGCAGTACCTTTAACAATAATAATAATAATAATAAACCTCTACTTTAGTAAAGAAAACAATTATGACAGGTGTGTTGTAAGAAAAACGAGTGGTGACCACTGATTAAATGCAGTCGTTCTGCATTATGAAGAGGGAAAATCCAGATGTTCACAAAGTTCGTGATGAATGACAGGTTGTTTCTTCATGCAAAATATATTTGGGGTTTAAAATTCAATTAAGCTGCTTTATTTGAGGGGTTTAGTGAAGGCGGGTCATTTTTTACCTTCAGGACAACGGGAGTATACAGAATGCTAAGACTACACAAGGGTTAAGACAAAACTGTAGCTCGGTCACTCAGGAACATTCGCTGTAGTTTTGGTAAGCAACTGGTCCAGTGTTTAAGGTTATTGTCCTGCAGAAAGGTGAATATGTCTCCCAGTGTGTGTTGGAAAACAGACTGAACCAGGTTTTCCTCTAGAATTTTGGCCGTTTCTTTTTATCATAAAAAACTCCCTAGTCCTTGCCGATGACAAGAATACCAATAACATGATGCAGACATCAATATACTTGAAAATAAGAAGAGTTGTCACGACTCCCGCCGAAGTTGGCTCCCCCGCCTGTTCGGGTGGTGCTCGGCGGTCGTCGTCACCGGTCTACTAGCCGCCACCGATCCCTTTTTCTTTTCGGTTAGTTTTGTCTCATTTGTTACACCTGTTCCCATTTTGTGTGTGCTTGATTTGCTTCCATATTTAGCGTGTGGAACCCGCCCCTTTGTTGTGCGGGATTATTTTGATGTTCACGTTGTGTCATTGGTGTTGTTTGTGCTCTGGACCGTGTTACCCGTTGTTTTGGGTTGGTCAGTGTTTTGCGCCCTGCGTGTTTGGGCATTTCAGGTTGGTGCCGCATTAAAGTGCATCTTTCCCCTGGACCTCTCTGCTCTCTGCGCCTGATTCCTCTCTACACACCTAGCCAGCCGTGACAAGAGCAGTACTCAGTGATGTGCTGTGTTGGATTTGCCGCAAACATAATGCTTTGTATTCAGGACATGAAGTTAATTTCATTGCCACATTTGTTTTACAGTTTTACTTTAGTGCCTCATTGCAAACAGAATGCATGTTTTGGAATATTTTTTATTCTGTACAGGCTTCCTTCTTTTCACTCTGTCATTTAGGTTAGTATTGTTGAGTACTTTCAACAGTGTTGATCCATCCTCAGTTTTCACCTAGCTCAGTCATTAAACTCTGTAACTGTTTTAAATTCCTTATTAGCTTCTTGGTGAAATCCCTGCAACTGAGTTAGGAAGGACGCCTGTATCTTTGTAGTGACTGGGTGTATTGATACACCATCCAAAGTGTAATGAATAACTTCACGATGTTCAAAGGGATATTCAATGTCAGTTTGTTTATTTTTTACCAATGTACCAACAGGTGCCCTTCTATGCGAGGCATTGGAAAGCATTCCTGGTCTTTGAACCTGTGTTTGAAATGTACTGCTTGACTGAGGGACCTTACAGATAATTGTATGTATGGGGTTCAGAGATGAGGTAGTCATTCAAAAATCATGTTAAAACGTATTATTGCACACAGGGTGAGTCCATGCAACTTATTAGGTGACTTGTTATTAAGCAAATGTTTACTAGACTTATTTAGGCTTGCCATATTAAAGGGGTTGAATACTTATTGACTCAGAGCATTTCAGCTTTTCGTTTTTAATACATTTGTATACATTTTGAAAAACATAATAATGACATTATGGGGTATTGTGTGTAGGGGAGTAACACAACAACATTTGGAAAAAGTGTGAATACTTTCTGAAGGCACTGTACACTCTTAAAAAAAAGTGCTATCTAGAACCTAGAAGGGTTCCTCGGCTGTCCCCATAGAAGAACCCTTTGAAGAACCCTTTTTGATTGCAGGTAGAACCCTTTTAGGTTCTATGTAGAACCTCTTGTACAGAGGGTTTTACATGGAGCCCAAAAGGGTTCTACCTAGAACCAAAAAGGGGTTTACCTGGAAGCAAAAAGGTTCTCCTATGGGGACAGCCGAATAACCATTTTTTTAAAGAGCATAAATATAACCTTGTGTAATAATACCCATGGTCACAGGTACTTGGTACATTATGTATCTATTCTGTTACATGATAGCCCTGTGAATGACATGACATGTCATTAAATAAGAAATAAGTGCTGTCTTGGGGCAGACATTGGGGTGACACTTGGTTGTTAAATGAAAAAGAATAAACATGAGGTATTCTGTCAGATACAGTAATATAAAGCATTGCCCACAGCAGGGTAGCAACATTGCCAAAAAACATGTTTTATTTAGCTGAAGAACAAACTAGTGTCTGTTGATTGACAGCTGTCATATGTGCTGAATATTCCAAATGGAATGCTGAAGTTTTCATGTCTTTGGTCTCCTTGGAGACGGTGTTGAAAAGTGCTGTCTTCCTTGAAGGCAATTAAACAGTTGTACTTGATTTCCCATGTCACTTTACAATCTGGGGATCCAGATGTTGGGCAGAGTCTCTGTTGCAAAATCTGAAACAAAATAAATATTTACCATATATAAACCCTTGCTGCAGATGATGCCACATGTTAAAATGACTGCAGGCTGTTGCAAAGTATGGGGGTGTGGTACAGTATGCTGCATAGAACTTACCTTGACCTCGCCTGTAGACCTTATTTACAACATTGTAGATTATGTTGTTTGCACAGGCATTTACAACGTAAAGCTGTCCATTGCTTAATCAATCGTTCCAACAATGTGAGATTACATCAATTGTCTCAGCTCTGTTTATCACGCTCCCCCTCCTCCGTGTCAGCCTTCTTTTATCCTTGGCTTGATTCTTTTTATCCTCAGCCTCTGCACCTCCCAGCGGAGGTAAATCGACCATCATACAGCATGCACAGGTATAGGTTATTCCATTCATCAAAATGTCACTGCTGATGGCATGTTAAATTATCCATGCATTTTCTCCTCTGGTCCTTTTTGCTAACAAAGCTACCTCAGGTGGAAGCCGGGGTTTGTGAGGTTGACTCGATGCAGCCACCCCGGGGAGCTCATGTTGTAAGGCCTCTTGTTAATTTGTCGTTTTATCACATGACATAACTGAAACGGATACATGTGAAGCAAACGATATACAGTTTCTTCAGAAAGTATTCATACCCCTTTAGTTATTCCACATTTTGTTGTGTTACAGCCTGAATTAAAAATGGATTAAATATTTTTTTTTCTCTCACCGATCTACACAATACCCCATAATGACAAAGTGAAAACAAGTTTTAAAAATACAAAAATATCTAATTTGCATAAGTATTCACACACTAATCAATATTTTGTAGAAGCACCTTCGCTGGCAATTACAGCTTTGAGTCATCTTAGGTATGTTTGTATCAGCTTTGAGTCATCTTAGGTATGTTATGTTTGTATCAGCTTTGAGTCATCTTAGGTATGTTTGTATCAGCTTTGAGTCATCTTAGGTATGTTTGTATCAGCTTTGAGTCATCTTAGGCATGTTTGTATCAGCTTTGCACATCTGGATTTGGGGATTTTCTCCCATTCTTCCTTGCAGATTTTCAAAAGCTCTGTTAAATTAGATGGGGAGCGGCGGTGAACAGCAATCTTCAACTCTTTCCACATATTTTCAATGGGATTCACGTCTGGACTTTGGCTGTATGCTTGGGGTCATTGTCCTGTTGGAACATAAATATTCACCCCTTGTCTAAGGTTGTTTGCACAATGACGCAGGGATTTGCCTGTATTTGGCTTAATTCATTGTTCCCTCTATCCTTACCTGTCTTCCAGTCCCTGCTGCTGAAAAGCATCCCCATAGCATGATGCTGCCACCACAATGCGTCACGGTAGGGATGTTAGATGGCTGATGAGCTGTGCCTATAAGGGCACAAGGCAGGACACAGATGCAGTCACAGGAGGCAGATGGTTGGAGTCGTAGATGTTTATTAGTTCAAAAAGGGGTAGGCAAGAGAATGGTAGTGGACAGGCAAAAGGTCAAAACCAGTTCAGAGTCCAGTAGGTACTGAAGGGCAGGCAGGCTCGAGGTCAGGGCAGGCAGAATGGACAGGCAGGTGGGAATGGAGTCCAGAAAACAGGCAACGGTCAAAACCTGGGAGGACTAGCAAAGAGAAGAGAAGAAGGACTACGGAAAAAAACACACTGGTTGACTTGACAAACATACAAGACAAACTGGCACAGAGAGACAGGAAACACAGGGATAAATACACTGTGGAAAATAAGTGACACCTGGAGGGGGTGGAGACAATCACAAGGACAGGTAAAACAGATCAGGGTGTGACAGTGCCTGGTTTTTCTCCAGACATAATGCTTTGCATTTAGGTTGTGGACAGGTGTCTTTTATGCTGATAACAAGTTCAAACAGGTGCCATTAATACATGTAACGAGTGGAGGACAGAGGAGCCTCTTAAAGAAGAAGTTACAGGTCTGTGAGAGCCAGAAGTCTTGCTTGTTTGTAGGTGACCAAATACAGTGCGACCAAATACAGTGCGAAAGTATTCGGCCCCCTTGAACTTTGCGACCTTTTGCCACATTTCAGGCTTCAAACATAAAGATATAAAAGTGTATTTTTTTGTGAAGAATCAACAACAAGTGGGACACAATCATGAAGTGGAACGACATTTATTGGATATTTCAAACTTTTTTAACAAATCAAAAACTGAAAAATTGGGCGTGCAAAATTATTCAGCCCCTTTACTTTCAGTGCAGCAAACTCTCCAGAAGTTCAGTGAGGATCTCTGAATGATCCAATGTTGACCTAAATGACTAATGATGATAAATACAATCCACCTGTGTGTAATCAAGTCTCCGTATAAATGCACCTGCACTGTGATAGTCTCAGAGGTCCGTTAAAAGCGCAGAGAGCATCATGAAGAACAAGGAACACACCAGGCAGGTCCGAGATACTGTTGTGAAGAAGTTTAAAGCCGGATTTGGATACAAAAAGATTTCCCAAGCTTTAAACATCCCAAGGAGCACTGTGCAAGCGATAATATTGAAATGGAAGGAGTATCAGACCACTGCAAATCTACCAAGACCTGGCCGTCCCTCTAAACTTTCAGCTCATACAAGGAGAAGACTGATCAGAGATGCAGCCAAGAGGCCCATGATCACTCTGGATGAACTGCAGAGATCTACAGCTGAGGTGGGAGACTCTGTCCATAGGACAACAATCAGTCGTATATTGCACAAATCTGGCCTTTATGGAAGAGTGGCAAGAAGAAAGCCATTTCTTAAAGATATCCATAAAAAGTGTTGTTTAAAGTTTGCCACAAGCCACCTGGGAGACACACCAAACATGTGGAAAAAGGTGCTCTGGTCAGATGAAACCAAAATTGAACTTTTTGGCAACAATGCAAGACGCTATGTTTGGCGTAAAAGCAACACAGCTGAACACACCATCCCCACTGTCAAACATGGTGGTGGCAGCATCATGTTTTGGGCCTGCTTTTCTTCAGCAGGGACAGGGAAGATGGTTAAAATTGATGGGAAGATGGATGGAGCCAAATACAGGACCATTCTGGAAGAAAACCTGATGGAGTCTGCAAAAGACCTGAGACTGGGACGGAGATTTGTCTTCCAACAAGACAATGATCCAAAACATAAAGCAAAATCTACAATGGAATGGTTCAAAAATAAACATATCCAGGTGTTAGAATGGCCAAGTCAAAGTCCAGACCTGAATCCAATCGAGAATCTGTGGAAAGAACTGAAAACTGCTGTTCACAAATGCTCTCCATCCAACCTCACTGAGCTCGAGCTGTTTTGCAAGGAGGAATGGGAAAAAATTTCAGTCTCTCGATGTGCAAAACTGATAGAGACACACCCCAAGCGACTTACAGCTGTAATCGCAGCAAAAGGTGGCGCTACAAAGTATTAACTTAAGGGGGCTGAATAATTTTGCACGTCCAATTTTTCAGTTTTTGATTTGTTAAAAAAGTTTGAAATATCCAATAAATGTCGTTCCACTTCATGATTGTGTCCTACTTGTTGTTGATTCTTCACAAAAAAATACACTTTTATATCTTTATGTTTGAAGCCTGAAATGTGGCAAAAGGTCGCAAAGTTCAAGGGGGCCGAATACTTTCGCAAGGCACTGTACTTATTTTCCACCATAATTTGCAAATTAATTCATTAAAAATCCTACAATGTGATTTTCTGGATTTTTTTTCTCATTTTGTCTTTCATAGTTGAAGTGTACCTATGATGAAAATCACAGGCCTCTCTCATCTTTTTAAGTGGGAGAACTTGCACAATTGGTGGCTGACTAAATACTTTTTTGCCCCACTGTATATGCCTCATCACAATTATATCCCGGAGATCTACGGACAGTTCCTTCGGCTTCATGGTATAATTTCTGCTCTGACATGCACTGTCAAGTGCGGGACCATATGTAGACAAGTGTGTTTCTTTCTTAATCATGTCCAGACAATTGGCCACAGGTGGACTCTGATCATCCTTTCAAGTTGTAGTGACATCTCAAGGATGATCAAAGAAAATTGGATGCACCTGAGCTCAATTTGGTGTGCAAAGGGATGTGCATACTTATGTAAATGAGATATTTCTGTATTTCATTTTCAATACATTTGCAAACATTTCTAAAAACAGGTTTTCACTTTGTCATTATGGGGTATTGTGTGTAGATGGGTGAGAAAAAAATATATTGAATCCATTTTGAATTCAGGTTGTAACACAACAAAATCTGGAAGTCAAGGGGGTGTAAGGCACTGTATACCAGAGGCTTTGTTGGTTATACATAGGATGTGAGCTAAGTGTGTTACAACACATTATAGGGGTTATAAAATTGGCTAGAATGACTGTATCAAATCGTATTTTTATTAGCACCCCCCTATGAATATCACAAAGATGAATTGATGATTAAATCAAAGCTTGAAGCTCAAAATGGGAACCTTATGTGCAAAACAAATGCTTGCAACCAGATCTGTTGTTGCAATTTTTTTTGACTTGAATCATATAGCCTTTAAGTGGTGGAGGGTCAAAATAAACATTTCTTTTGAAGTTTAATTTAGTCAGTTCCCAGGACAAATTGACTGGATGACTGACAGGCTGGGCTACTTGGCTACAGGCAAAAGTAATTGGAGGAGAGTGGTAGAAATAAAGCTTTTTGAATGGGTCACTCTAAATTCCTTTTAGACACAGCAACAGGATATGCACATATTTATTAGCAGATGTGGACTGTGCACTTCTAATTCAATGAATTTACAATTTTATGTACAATTTACCCTGCCACAACTTAACACCTGCAGGCACTAGACAGCATTGTACAGGTTTGCAATGTATTGCTTTGATGCATCTGGAAATCTATAGCAGCTGCGGAATTATATGTTAATATCCAATGTTGTTGTCACCATGCTCATTGACAACACAATTTCACACCGTAATTTATTCAAAGCAAGTGCTATACAAGTCACTGTATGGTACGCAACACACTATGCTGATGTATCCATTATGCATGCATGTAAAGGAAGCGCCTGCCAGATATTGTAGGTGTAAAATTGTCTTTGAACACTACCAGATAGATATTTATAGGTTTCATAATGGAATAATTCATTGGTCTATAAGTTCAAAATAACTTTATGCTAAGCATTGTAATGATACAATACTGCAGAAACATTACTAGCCTACTGCATTCAGACCAATGAAAGCTTTGATGTTGTACATTATTTTTTCATACCACAGAACGTTTAAAAAAAATGCATCCAAGAATATTCCTACCATTTGTATTGTATGATAAAGATTATTTAGAATCATTTAGAACAAAAAGTGTATGAATATAATATCAATATATCCAAAGATCTAAAAGATACAATATGCCTAAAATCTTGCCAGCTGGGTGATTTTACTTCATTGACATATACTTCAGAAAGTTCCGGTATATTTCTAATATTCATACCCCAGAGTTAGAGAATAGTGATTGTGTTATTCACACCCCCCTCACATGACAATCACAATATTACAGGATAAATGCATGGTGTTAACATATGTAATTATTTTGTTCTTTCCACAATATTTTCCACATACAAATGGCAGCATGACTGTACACAACTGTACAATCATCAAGTTTACAGATGACTCAACAGTAGTAGGCCTGATGACGAGACAGCCTACAGGGAGGTGGTAAGGGCCCTGGGAGAGTGGTGCCAGGAAAATAACCTCTCACTCAACATAAACAAAACAAAGGAGGTGATCGTGGACTTCAGGAAACAACAGAGGGAGCACCCCCCTATCCACATCGACGGGACCGCAGTGGAGAAGGTACACTTCACTGACAAACTGAAATGGTCCACCAACACAGACAGTGTGGTGAAGAAGGCTCAACAGCGCCTCTTCAACCTCAGGAGGCTGAAGAAATTTGGATTGGCCCCTAAAACCCTCACAAACCTTTACAGATGCACAATTGAGAACATCCCGTCGGGCTGTATCACCGCCTGGTACTGTAATTGCATAGCCCTCAACCGCAGGGCTCTCCAGTGAGTGGTGCAGTCTGTCTAACGCATCATCAGGGGAAACTACCTGCCCTCCAGGACACCTACAGCACCTGATGTCACAGGAAGGCCAAAAAGATCATGAAGAACATCAACCACCCGAGCCACGGCCTGTTCACCCCGCTATCATCCAGAAGGCGAGATCAGTACAGGTACATCAAAGTTGGGACCGAGAGACTGAAAAACAACTTCTATGTCAAGGCCATCAGACTGTTAAATAGCCATCACTAGCCGGCTTCCACCCTGGTTACGCAACCCTGCACCTTAGAGGCTGCTGCTCTATATACATAGACTGGCCACTAATAATGGAACACTAGTCACTTTAATAATGTTTAAATAATGTTTACATACTGCTTTACTAATTTCATATGTATATAGCGTATTCTATTCTACTGTATTTTAGTCAATGCCACTCCGACATTGCTCAATTTAATATTTATATATTTATTAATTCCATTATTTTACTTTAAGATGAGTGTGTGTTGTTGTGTATTGTAAGATATTACAGCACTGTTGGAGCTAGGAACACAAGCATTTCTTTACACCCGCAATAACATCTGCTAATATGTGTATGAGACCAATAAAATTAGATTGGATTTATTTGAACTAGTTTGTTACATTGTAATTACTCTGGTCTAAGCCCTGTGTAATGTAGCGTGTGGCCATGTTCTTGATTCTGGTCATACATGACAATTCTTCATCTGTCTGCTCCAGCAGTGCTGTGAGCCAGCTGGAAGTGGCCAGGGACTTGGCTGAGTGCTGTGACCACATGGAGGACTGGAGTGGATTGGACTTGCCCACCTGTGTCTCTGAGGCAGCCATGTCATCTTCACTGTACAGCCAACAGATGAGACATATTGATTAAGACCTTCAAACCTTCTCATACCTCTGCCTTTTATGATTGCATTGCTGCAAGATTTCAATCTTTTAGCGCTTTATCTTCAAAAGCAGCGATACCTTTTTGTCTACATATCATCGTGCGAAGCTGGATCTCGACATGGCAGTGGTGGACTGGAGTTGAGTGTTCTATGTTCACAGCTGTAAATTGCGACTGTGTGTGAGCAGTAGCCCACTCATGCTGTCATTTTCTGTTACTCATGACAGATAACCAGAGGTGGTCCAATAGTCCAGGTCTCATGTTTTAAAAGGTATTTTAGGATCATTCCATCTATTTTAGAAAATGCCAAAAGCGACATTAGTATCAAAAGTGTATGTGTTGCAAGATTTATTTCAAAACTTGGATGCAATAATTTATTCTGCATTACACCTAAACAGTGTGGATACTCAAACACTATTAGATGCAGCATGTTTTGACTTGAGTTCCACACAGAGTATTTAGGCAATATGGCAAGTTTGACAACAGCATCATGTTTTTCTGTGTGCAAAATGACAACATCCCACCCAAGAAAAATATTTTGATTGAACATTTAAATGACTCATCAATGGCTTCATTGCAGGACCAATGATTACTATAATTGGCACAACCAGATGTACATCACAGTGCCATCAATCTACTAGGAGACAGTAATAGTAAAACGAATTTGATCTTGTCAGCAAAAACACAATTGACAGGGAATTGCTGCTTGTAATACAGTCCCTGGTACCATCGCAGCAACTGTGCAACACACATACTGTTATAAGTGTTTGCTTGTGTTGTAACCAGGGGTGAAAGTAGATTTAATTTCTTACCGGTTATGGAAACCCAAGTGTGCACACACATTTTTTTTATACTTCCAAAATGACAGGGTAGCCTACTCTGCTGATCCATATAACCGGCCTACAAATAGGGGAGACACAAATACAATACAACGTCCATCTGACCTGGAGGAGAAAATGATTGTCCAAGAACAAACAAAAGTGTCACTGACCCAATGATCAAGACAATGAATATGCACACTCACTGGGGATATGGCCAATGTTCTTCACTGGTGCCAATAAGATAGGCTACTGTTCACTCAATTATGTTAAGAATTTTGATAACTAACGACAGATTGGAGTCTTTTCATTTTCATCTCTTTACAGCAATAGCCATTTGCTTTCCAAACAGTTTTCCCACGATTGCATTTTTAAATATTGCAATATGCCTGGCTGGGTCTCTGCTTTTCACTGACAGTGTCAACTCAACAATCATCTATTGGTATTTGCATCCCAAATTGCAGGCCCTTCCGACTGTAGGCTATGCTATTTAAAACAATCTACATGTTTTTTTAAAAGAAGCTAATTATCCTCTGTGGCTAAATCATGCTTTCTGGTGTAGTAGCCTATTTTGAATGATTTTATTTATTTGTGTATAGACAGGAGTAAGCTAATTAGGCTACATCATTTTGTAAATTTAATTACATTTACTTTAGGGAAAGCTTAGCTTCCCTAGACTAATGGACACGCCGCCTATGCCTTTTAATGTGGCATAAACACAAACGGTCATGATGTTTTCATCTGATTGTCAAACAATCACTTAACAAAGGTGCTCATGTAGGCTAGCAGAGCATTTTAGTCCGCTCACAAAATAATTTCAGCATCCAAACCCCAACAGTGCACTGTGAACCCGCGATTTGATGAGTGGAAAGAGACATCTGTTACTAAACACCTACGTGTATTGTAATGACATTCAGTAATTGTCATTAGGCCTACAAATGTAGCCTGAATTGATGCATCCACTGTTGTCCACGTGTGCCTTTTTCATGCAGCTGACATGCAGTAATGTTAAGTAATGGTGTAATTGCCTATATTTTTGATGGCATGTTGTATTATTAGTTGTGATAGGCTCATTTTTTACCTGTTCGGATAATTTATTTTGCCGGGACACCATACCGGACTGTACCGGGTTACTTTCTTTCACCCCTGGTTGTAAACCCACAAAATTCTATAGTTCCTTGATATGTGTATAGGCTGTGGCCTCCACCATGGTCACTCCCTAGACATACCCATTGTCACTGGCTGCATTGTTTTCGGTGATGAGGAAACTTTTGTTAGTTTGAACACCTAGTTTCTCTCATATACACATGAGACTTGTCTCATAGCATTTTAAAGAGTTTTACTTTCGGTCAACCTGGTCTCAGAGCATTTTGTATTACTCTGTACATAAACCCAAGACACTCCATTTAGTATCATATGTTACTTTTCGTATAGTATGTATTAATTTGTGGATGTCCATCACCCATTTCATATGATATGTTACAAATTACAATTCATATTAAATGTTACGAATCTGCAAAATGTATGATTTGTTACAAATTTCAGCTAGGTGGCTAATGTTCGCTAGCTCGCTAATGTTAGCTAGGCTATGGGTTTGAATTAGGAGTTAAGGTTAAGTTTAGGAGTTAGGTTAACGGGTTAAGGTGTCACGCCCTGGCCTTAGTTATCTTTGTTTTCTTTATTATTTTGGTTAGGTCAGGGTATGACATGGGGGATTTATGTGTTTTGTCTTGTCTAGGGGTTTTGTAAGTTTATGGGGCTGTTTCCGTTCTAGGTAATTGTATGTCTATGGTTGCCTAGATTGGTTCTCAATTAGAGGCAGCTGTCTATCGTTATCTCTGATTGGGAACCATATTTAGGCAGCCATATTCTTTGGGTATTTTGTGGGTGATTGTTTCCTGTGTCAGTGTTTGTGCCACACGGGACTGTTTCGGTTAGGTCACGGTTATTGTATTTGTGTTCATGTTCAGTTTTTCTTATTAAAAACCATGGACACCTACCACGCTGCATATTGGTCCGATCCTTGTTTCACCTCTTCAGAGGAAGAGGAGGAAATCTGCCGTAACAGAATCACCCACCAAAACAGTACCAAGCAGCGTGGTGACAGGCAGCGACAGGAGGAGCAGCGCAATCAGAACTTTTGGACGTGGGAGTAAATCCTGGATGGTAAAGGACCCAAGGCAGAGTTGGAGGCAGCGAAGGCGGAGAGGCGGCATTACGAGGAGCAGGAGAGGCAGCGATGTCAGGATTATTGGACTTGGGAGCAGAATCTGGACTATACGACTTGGGAAGAGATAGACAGGTGGGCGATCGACCCAGGGAGAGTGCCGGAGCCTGCCTGGGATTCGCTGGAGCAGTGCGAGGAGGGTTACAGGAGAATGGAGTTGGAGAAACGAGCACGGCGGCGCGGTAGGAAGCTCAAGAGTCAGCCCCTAAAATGTCTTGGGGGCGGCACACAGGAAGTATGGCGAAGCCAGGTAGGAGACCTGCGCCAACTTCCTGTGCTTACCGGAGAGCGAGAGAGACCGGGCAGGCACCGTGTTATGCTGTGGAGCGCACGGTGTCTCCAGTGTGGGTGCATAGCCCGGTGCGGTACATAACAGGTCCTCGAATCGGCCGGGCTAGAGTGGGCATCGAGCCAGGTAAGGTTGGGCAGGCTCGGTGCTCAAGAGCTCCAGTGCGCCTGCACGGTCCGGTCTATCCAGTGCCACCTACACGCACCAGCCCTCCGGTGGCAGCCCCCCGCACCAGGCTTCCTGTGCGTGTCCAGAGCCCAGTACTCCCTGTTCTTCCTCCCCGCACTCGCCCTGAGGTGCGTGTCCTCGGCCCAGTACCACCAGCACCGGCACCACGCACCAGGCCTACAGTGCGCCTCGCCTGTCCAGAGCCGCTAGGGTCTCCCGCCTGTCCGGAGCTGCTAGGGTCTCCCGCCTGTCCGGAGCTGCTAGGGTCTCCCGCCTGTCCGGAGCTGCTAGGGTCTCCCGCCTGTCCGGAGCTGCTAGGCTGCTAGGGTCTCCCGCCTGTCCGGAGCTGCTAGGGTCTCCCGCCTGTCCGGAGCTGCTAGGGTCTCCCGCCTGTCCAGAGCTGCTAGAGTCTCCCGCCTGTCCAGAGCTACTAGAGTCTCCCGCCTGTCCAGAGCTACTAGAGCCGCCAGAGCAGCCAGGATCCTGCAGAGCCGGCAGTCTGCCAGGCGCACCAGGCCTACAGTGTGCCTCGCCTGTCCAGAGCTGCTAGGGTCTCCCGCCTGTCCGGAGCTGCTAGGTCTCCCGCCTGTCCGGAGCTGCTAGAGTCTCCCGCCTGTCCAGAGCTGCTAGAGTCTCCCGCCTGTCCAGAGCTGCTAGAGTCTCCCGCCTGTCCAGAGCTACTAGAGCCGCCAGAGCAGCCAGGATCCTCCAGAGCCGCCAGTCTGCCAGGCGCACCAGGCCTACAGTGCGCCTCGCCTGTCCAGAGCTGCTAGGGTCTCCCGCCTGTCCAGAGCTGCTAGAGTCTCCCGCCTGTCCAGAGCTACTAGAGCCGCCAGAGCAGCCAGGATCCTCCAGAGCCGCCAGTCTGCCAGGCGCACCAGGCCTACAGTGCGCCTCGCCTGTCCAGAGCTGCTAGGGTCTCCCGCCTGTCCGGAGCTGCTAGGGTCTCCCGCCTGTCCGGAGCTGCTAGGGTCTCCCGCCTGTCCGGAGCTGCTAGGGTCTCCCGCCTGTCCGGAGCTGCTAGGGTCTCCCGCCTGTCCAGAGCTACTAGAGCCGCCAGAGCAGCCAGGATCCTCCAGAGCCGCCAGTCTGCCAGGCGCACCAGGCCTACAGTGCGCCTCGCCTGTCCAGAGCTGCTAGGGTCTCCCGCCTGTCCAGAGCTGCTAGAGTCTCCCGCCTGTCCAGAGCTACTAGAGCCGCCAGAGCAGCCAGGATCCTCCAGAGCCGCCAGTCTGCCAGGCGCACCAGGCCTACAGTGCGCCTCGCCTGTCCAGAGCTGCTAGGGTCTCCCGCCTGTCCGGAGCTGCTAGGGTCTCCCGCCTGTCCGGAGCTGCTAGGGTCTCCCGCCTGTCCGGAGCTGCTAGGGTCTCCCGCCTGTCCGGAGCTGCTAGGGTCTCCCGCCTGTCCGGAGCTGCTAGGGTCTCCCGTCTGTCCGGAGCTGCTAGGCTGCTAGGGTCTCCCGCCTGTCCGGAGCTGCTAAGGTCTCCCGCCTGTCCGGAGCTGCTAGGGTCTCCCGCCTGTCCGGAGCTGCTAGGGTCTCCCGCCTGTCCGGAGCTGCTAGAGTCTCCCGCCTGTCCAGAGCTACTAGAGCCGCCAGAGCCGCCAGGATCCTCCAGAGCCGCCAGTCTGCCAGGATCCGCCAGAGTCGTCAGCCCTTAGTCCCGAGCTGCCCCTCAGTCCAGTGGGGCCATTTAGTAGGGTTGCCAATCCTAGGTCGGCAGCGAGGGTCGCTGTTCCTAGGATGCCACAAAAGCGGACTAAGACTGGTGGAGTGGGGTCCATGTCCCGCGCCAGAGCCGCCACCGTGGACAGACGCCCACCCAGACCCTCCCCTATGGATTTAGGTGTGCGGCCAGGAGTCCGCACCTTTGGGGGGGGGGGGGGGGGGGGGGGTACTGTCACTCCCTGGCTTTAGTTAGCTTTGTTTTCTTTATTATTTTGGTTAGGTCAGGGTGTGACATGGGGGATTTATGTGTTTTGTCTTGTCTAGGGGTTTTGTATGTTTATGGGGCTGTTTCCCTTTTAGGTATGTTGTATATCTATGGTTGCCTAGATTGGTTCTCAATTAGAGGCAGCTGTCTATCGTTGTCTCTGATTGGGAACCATATTTAGGCAGCCATATTCTTTGGGTATTTTGTGGGTGATTGTTTCCTGTGTCAGTGTTTGTGCCACACGGGACTGTTTCGGTTAGTTCACGTTTATTGTTTTTGTATTTGTGTTCATGTTCAGTTTTTCTTATTAAAAACCATGGACACCTACCACGCTGCATATTGGTCCGATCCTTGTTTCACCTCTTCAGAGGAAGAGGAGGAAATCTGCCGTGACATAAGGTTAGGGGAAGGGTTACCTAACATGCTAAGTAGTGGCAAATTAGCTAAAAAGTACTAAATAGTTGTAAAGTTGCTAATAAGCTTAAATGCTAAAGTTGTCCGTGTTGAGATTTGAACTTGCAACCTTTGGGTTATTTGCCCACCCATCCACCCGACTAACCACCCTCCTTTCATTTTTGCTTTAAGTAACCTTCCTTGTTGTGTAACCATACCAAATGGAAAATCTCGGATTTACGTACAGAATAACAAGAAATGCTCTGAGACCAGGTTGTTTTGGTGGATTATCCCACTCTGTCAAAAGGACAACATTTTGGAAGGCTATTTCTAAGGAGTTTTTTTAATGTTTTTTTTATATCTTACCTGGACTTGAAACTGAAGTGTATTGACTTTCAATGAACAACAGACTGTATTTTTCATTGTTATTTGTGAGTTTATTTTGGGATGTTCTGATTTGATTTTGCATGCCATGCCATCTACTTTATTTGTGAAATACACATCTTAATTTCATGACATACGTGCCCTCCCTTATTCTTCTCTTCGCGCCGTTGGTTTTAGTTCTTACCGACCATTATATTGTATCAAGTGGATAAATAAAAAAGCCAAGTGTGCATATATTTGAATTACACCAAGTAGAGATTTAGTGGAGTCCACTATTTTAGTTATTTTCTAGTCAGCTCACCTGTTAAATGAGTTCGGATGCACTTTAAATGACAATTGCGCGACTCTAAGAGGTCATCACAAATACATTTGTGCCCAAAGACCTGATCTATAACAGTGCCCCTCTCAGCTTATCCCTCTGCATGTTAGTCAAAAGAAAATAATCATGGTATCATAGCCCTCCCATCCCCTGACAAACGCCTTTATAACAAAATATGTATTAATGGCTGAAAAGATCTACAGAGAGACATTTTCAGAGTTGTTAGTATTTCATTGTCTTCAGAATGTTCCTACAGAGTTCCAGCCGGTGTCTACCATCTGCATTTTGACCAGGCTGGCATCCTAATGGTGGGAGGAAAAGTTACTTCCAAGTTTCCATGGAGGCGCAAACTGTACCATCCATCTGCCGGTTTTGTTGAAAGATTTTACAAAATACCCTAATTGCCACATTTCAAAATGAAAGTCTGTTGATCTTGACCGTCTCCAATCTGGTAGGGTACATCACCCTGAGAATGTATGTAAGAGAGCATGCTCCTGCTCTCTTTTGAGAAATACATTGTACACAAGCAATGATTTAGATCTACAGTCAGCAGGATAAATATGTTCTAAATAATTCATATTTTTGAAAGTATATTTGTCAATTTAAGTTTGAATAAATGAGAAAACAATCCAATAGTTCATTTCACTCTTACTCCATCAAGTTGTCTTTGGAAGAGCCGTGTCTGCTTCGTTGAATGGACATCAACCGTCTGTTATCTGTCAAAAAAGCTCATGCTGTTACAAGTTCTCTGTTTCTATGGCAACTGTGTATGCACACAAGCCATCCACACATGCACCAATGTCAAAGCTAAATTCCAACTGTATCATCCCTGCTCTCCATCAGCGGGATGTCTCACCAAAGGGCTGAAAACACTAAAATTGTTATCTCACAAATGGTGACTGTTATCCCATGGTGTGATACACAAAATTCTGGAGACAAAGCTACTTCTTTATCACTACTTTTCCATCAAATGGAACAGCTTGCAACTGCAAAGCACTGGAACTGTTGAAGAAGAGGATTGTGAATTTCCCACATGTTTGGAAGAATCATGAAGTTAAGATGTGTCAGGAGAGAAAAGATGAAAGGCTATTACCAATGGAGGGATTCCAAACGGTGACACAGAGTGATATTTCTTTATATGGTTTTACTCTTTTTATAACAGCAGAAGATAGTATCTTCATCAAGGGATTACATAGCCTGATGATGCTGTGTTACCCCCGTGACTGAGTAATAGAGCCGCCACGCTGAGCCAGGGCCATTATAATTATACAGCTATTGTTAAATGGTAATTAAGGTGTTTAGTTTAATTGTGTGTTTTACAAGAGATGGAGATTTGATTATTCAGCCAAGTATATGATGGCTAAGAATTGAACACTCAAACATTATTTCATTAATTGTCAATGATTAAAGTCTATTTTCCTTAACACTCTTTCCAGGTGTAAACAGCAGTGGTGCATTGGTTCATCTCCTTCAGTGTGGAACACATTCGACTAATAAAACATTTGGATCTAGGACATGTGAAAGAGGTCCAGTATTCAACTCACTACAGGATCCGGAGCCTGCTGGTTTTCTGTTCAACCTGATAAGGAATTGCACCCACCTGGTATCCCAGGTCTAAATCAGTCCCTGATTAGAGGGGAACATTGAAAAAACACAGTGGAACTGGCTTTGAGGTCCAGAGTTGAGTTTGAGGGGTATAGAGTATGTCAGGAAATGACCGATTTGATCCTAGTTTTGATTTTCACATACCAGTAACCTCAGCCTTTTTGTTGTTGTTAGTACAAGCAATTTACAGAACACACCCATATGTTTGTTTTGTTTTGTAGAATTCAATTCTCAACAAAAAAACATTGACATAATTGCGTTATTCCCTGATATGATATATGGAGTTACAAATCTTACTGTTGCGGCCTTACTGTTGCATGGTTTCCTTTCTAGAGAGAAGCCATGATCCTTCTGTTGTCTTTTCACCCTTCCTTCATACATCATTGATTTATAGGTTAGCTCAGTGTAAAGGATTGGTTGTTGGACTCAGACTAGCCATGTGGGAGACGCCTCTTACTGGCTTCTACAGATACTATTGTGATACACTAAAATTGATGAGCACAGCCAAGTATTGACATTCCTATATCGATATTTTCTGCAGTAAGTCCTCTGATATGTTCAACTGTGGACCACAATGTACCCAAGCCAAAGGATCTTATGTGCAGTGGGTTTAGTCTCTATGGTAACACTGTCACAGTATGGGGATATTGCCATGTCGCTACTTTATCTGAATGATCTCAGAACATCTTCATATTCCTGACCACTTTTTAAATAGCAACATACAGGTATGCACACTTGAGATGCTATCTACATTTATGTCATATCAAATCAAATGTTATTTGTCACATGCGCCAAATACCTTACAGCGAAATGCTTACTTACAAGCCCTTAGCCAACAATGCAGTTTTATGAAAAAATAAGTGTTAATTAAGTTAAAAAAATAGCTAAGTAAAAAAAATAAAAACAACAGTAACAAATAATTCAAGAGCAGCAGTGACATAACAATAGCGAGGCTATATACGGGGGGTACCGGTACAGAGTCAATGTGCGGGGACACCAGTTAGTCGAGGTAATTGAGGTAATATTTACATGTACAGTAGGTAGAGTTAAAGTGACTATGCATAGATAATAAACAGTGAGTAGAAGCAGTGTAAAAGGGGGTGGGCAATGCAAATAGTATGGGTAGCCATTTGATTAGCTGTTCAGGAGTCTTATGGCTTGGGGTAGAAGCTATTAAGAAGTCTTTTGGATGTAGACTTGACGCTCCAGTACCGCTTGCAGTGCAGTAGCAGAGAGAACAGTCTATGAATTCGGGTGGCTGGAGTCTTGAAGCTCTCAACCTGCTCCACTACAGCCCCGTTGATGAGAATGGGGGCGTGCTCCGTCCACCTTTTCCTGTAGTCCACAATCATCTCTTTTGTCTTGATCACGTTGAGGGAGAGGTGGTTGTCCTTGCACCACACTGTCAGGTCTCTGACCTCCTCCCTATAGGCTGTCTCATCGTTGTCGGTGTTGTGTCATCGGCAAACTTAATGATGGTGTTGGAGTCGTGCCTGGCCATGCAGTCATGAGTGAACAGGGAGTACAGGAGGGGACTGAGCATGCACCCCTGAGGGGCCCCCATGTTGAGGATCAGCGTGGCGGATGTGTTGTTACCTACCCATACCACCTGGGGGCGGCCCGTCAGGAAGTCCAGGATCCAGTTGCAGAGGGAGGTGTTTAGTCCCAGGGTCCTTGAGGGCACAATGGTGTTGAATGCTGAGCTGTAGTCAATGAATAGCATTCTCACATAGGTGTTCCTTTTGTCCAGGTGGGAAAGGGCAGTGTGGAGTGCAATATAGATTGCATCATCAGTGGATCTGTTGGGGTGGTATGTAATTTGGAGTGGGTCTAGGGTTTCTGGGATGATGATGTTGATGTGAGCCATGACCAGCCCTTCAAAGCACTTCATGGCTACAGACGTGAATGCTACGGGACGATAGTCACTTAGGCAGGTTGCTTTTGTGTTCTTGGGCACAGGGACTATGCTGGACTGCTTGAAACATGTTGGTATTACTGACTCAGTCAGGGACATGTTGAAAATGTCAGTGAAGACACCTGCCAGTTGGTCATTTATGCTCGGAGTACTCCATCTGGCCCTGCGGCCTTGTGAATGTTGACTTGTTTAAAGGTCTTACATCGGCTAGCTGATGCTCTCAATCATGTTTCAGTGTTGCTTGCCTCGAAGCAAGCATAGAAGTAATTTAGCTTGTCTGGTTTGGCTCGTGTCACTGGGCAGCTCGCGGCTGTGCTTCCCTTTGTAGTCTGTAATAGTTTGCAAGCTCTGCCACATCCGATGAGTGTCGGAGCCGGTGTTGTACGATTCAATCTTAGTCCTGTATTGGCGCTTTGTCTGTTTGATGGTTCGTCGAAGAGCATAGCGGGATTTTTTATAAGCTTCCGGGTTAGAAAGCGGCAGCACTACCCTTTCGCTCAGTGCGGAATTTGCCTGTAATCCATGGCTTTTGGTTGGGGTATGTACAACAGTCACTGTGGGGACGACATCATCGGTGCACTTATTGATGAAGCCAGTGACTGCAATGCAATGCAAAAATCCTGGAACATATTCCAGTCTGTGCTAGCAAAACAGTCCTGTAGCTTAGCATCTGCTTCATCTGACCACTCTTTTTATTGACCGAGTCAATGGTACAGTACTTCCTGCTTTTATTTTTGCTTGTAAGCAGGAATCAGGAGGATAGAAATATGGTCAGATTTTCCAAATGGAGGACCCCTCACACAAAAAGCTTGTGCGCATCTCTGTGTGTGGAGTAAAGGTGGTCTAGAGTTTTTTTCCCTCTGGTTGCACAATTAACATGCTGGTAGAAATGAGGTAAAACGGATTTAAGTTTCCCTGCATTAAAGTCCTGACCACTAGGAGCGCCGCCTCTGGATGTACGTCTTCCTGTTTGCTTATGTCCGTATACAGCTCATTGAGTGCCGTCTTAGAGCCTGCATTGGTTTGTGGTGGTAAATAGACAGCTATGAAGAATATAGTTGAAAACTCTCTTTGGTAAATAGTGTGGTCCACAGCTTATCATGAGACACTCTACCGCAGGTGAGCAAAACCTCAAGAATTCCTTAGATTTAGTGCAGACACCGCTTGTTTTACCAGAGGCGGCGGTTTTATCCTGCCAAAAAAGTGTAAAACCCGTCAGCTGTATGTTATTCATGTCATCGTTCAGCCACAACTCTGTGAAACATAAGTTATTACAGTTTTTAATTTCCCGTTGGTAGGATATACGTGCTCATAGTTCATCTATTTTATTATCCAGTGATTGTACGTTGGCTAATAGGATTGATAATAAAGGCAGATTACACACTCGCTGTCAGATCCTTACAAGGCAGCCTGACCTACTCCCCCAATATCTCCGTCTATTTCTCCTGCGAATGACGGGGATGAGGCCCTTGTCGGGTGTCTGGAGTAAATCCTTTGCATCCGACCATTAAAACCTCTCTAGGGTATGTGGGACGCTAGCGTCCCACCTGGCCAACATCCAATGAGATTGCAGAGCACCAAATTCAAATGCAGAAATACTCATTATAAAAATTCAGAAAAGATACAACTATTTTACATAGGTTTAAAGATGAACTTCTTGTGAATCCAACCAATGTGTAAGATTTCAAAAATGCTTTACGGTGAAAGCATATCTTACAATTATTTGAGAACATAGCCCAGCAGACAAATCATTACAAACAGTAACCAGCCAAGTAGAAGAGTTACACAAGTCAGAAATAGAGATGAAATGAATCACTTACCTTTGATGATCTTCATATGTTTGCACTCAGAAGACATTCATTTATTCAATAAATGTTCCTTTTGTTCGATAAAGTCTCTCTTTATATCTGAAAACCTTCATTTTGTTTGCGTGTTTTCTTCAGTAATCCACAGGCTCAAACGCAGTCACAACAAGCAGACAAAAAAATCTAAATTGTATCCGTAAAGTTCATAGAAACATGTCAAACGATTTTTATATTCAAACCTCAGGTTGTTTTTAGCCTAAATCATCGATAATATTTCAACCGGACAATAAAGTCGTCAATATAAAAAGGTAAACAAGAAAGGCACTCTCTCGAGTTGCGCGCATGAAAAAGCTCTGTGACAGGGCAGGGTCCATTCATTCAGACTGCTCTTACTCCCTCATTTTTCAGATACAAGCATGAAACAATTTCTAAAGTCTGTTGACTGACTTCTAGTGGAAGGCATAGGCACTGCAATTTGAGTCCTAAGTCAATGGATACATTGAATGGAGAACTACCAACAACAACAAAAATCCTACTTCCTGAATGTATTTTTCTCAGGTTTTCGCCTGCCAAATCAGTTCTGTTATACTCACAGACATTATTTTAACAGTTTTGGAAACTAGAGTGTTTTCTATCCACATCTAATTATATGCATATCCTATCTTCTGGGCCTGAGTAGAAGTCAGTTTAACTTGGGCATGCTTTTCATCCAAAATTCCAAATGCTGCCCCCTACCCTAGAGAAGTTAAAGAAAAAAAGTATTCTTCCAGTACATGGTGAGTAATCGCCATCCTGAAATCTAGAAGCTCTTTTCGGTCATGAGAGACGGTGGCAGAAACATTATGTACAAAATAAGTTACAAAAAACACACACAATAGCACAATTGGTTAGAGGACCGTAAAACGGCAGCCATCTCCTCCGGCGCCATTATTCCAGCTAGTGAGTGTTAGCCATGACCCAACCTTTCAAAATAATTTGGTGTGGAACACATCAGACTAATTAACATGTGGATCTAGGACATGTAATAGAGGTCCATTTGTATTCAAAACAAAGCATATGTGTTCCCAGGCTGCACATATATATTAGGCAGTGTGGTGTGTGGGAGCTTTTGGAGTCCAGGGAGCTGTGAAACATTATGGCTGTGTTGCCATTTGAGATGGCCAAGAATACCAATGAATACAAATTAAATTATCTCCTCCTCACAAGATGTGAGAAAATCTCAAAATTATACATGGTTTTCATTTACATTCTCCATGTATACTGTACTGTCGGTACAAATAACGATGTTTTCCTCTGATCCTGTTGACCACCTCTAATGACATTCTGATAGTTATTCTCCAAAATAATTCAATTATATTGTTTGTTATCATTCATAAGTAAATCATGAGTCTAATTATCTTATCTGCTTGTTAGTTTGTTTATCTTACTATTCCTCTATGACACAGGATAGGTAAGCTACAGAGCAAAGATTTAAACATGGATTTATGTAAAGGTTTGACAATCACACTTCAGTCAGAAACCACAAGCAGAATATCTCCTCTTTGATTTGACATTTCACGATCACTATATGGGAATATGACATGGGTGCAGGAAATTGTGGCGTTTGAAATCAAATATAGACATTCTGACAGTGCCAACCAAAAAGACTGTGAATATGTGTTCTGAAGCTGGGTAAAAATGAGCGCTCGTCAAGGGAAACATAATTAGCCTCCTCCAAAACGGAGGCAGCGTCAGGTGTGAGGGCGTCTTTGAAGACAAACAAAGAGCCTCTTCCCCTGACATTTATCAGCAGTGAAACCCCCAGGGTGTCACCAAAAATGATCTGAGTCTATACGCACCACCTCGGAATCTTATGGAGAAATGCGGAGGAAACGTGTGGGTTGGTGATGAAGCGACATCCCGACTGTAACACAAAGATTAAAGATCTAAAACAGAGTTGTATATAGGGCTACAACAACATAAAAAATACCTGAATGGTTTGTTAACATACAGTAGCGCTCTTGTAAATTGTTTTTGAAAGAAACATGTTTAAGATTAGGTTGTCTTTGAAATATAAGTGAGCTTCTTCACTCTAATAACTTAAAGGCTTCTGAAACTCCTCAGCACCCAGCCGAACCTAGACTGAAGTCTAAAGAAGATGTGAACAAATCAATGCAACCACAGTAAGTTTCAAGTTTTAATATCACGTGCACAAGTACAGTGAAATGATTTTCTTGCAAGCTCCAAACCAAAAAATGCAGTAATCAATATCAATGTAGCACTAAAAATAACATAAGGTAGAACCGAAACACACAAGAAATAAAAATAAGGAACAAGAAGAACACGAGAAAGTAAGAAGCTATAGATAGGGTCAGTGTGTATACTGTGTATCAGCACATCCGGTTGTCTCAAAATTGTGGGTCTGTATTACAGTCAATAAACTGTTTATTATCCTCTGTACTAACAGGACAATGTTGTCTAAACCTTTTTATCACCTGTCTGGTTGAGATAGTCCACCTTTTACTCTCTCTTTCTCTATACACACATCCCAGATGGTCCACATATCAATTATTGATGAATCAGGGTCAGAGCACTTGTGGCTCAAAATACTTCAATCAGTGAACCACAGCAATGCAATAGCTGCTGACAAAATAACCAGGAAAAGTCAGACAAAATGCATTCAAGAATTAGTTTGAAGGCCGTTAGAACAAATTGTGTCACCTTGCTACAACTATTTAACAATGTTCACTGATTTCATAAAATATCCAGGATGTATTCAAATAAATACCTACTGTATATAAATTATTCAAGCGCAATACCTTTCAGCAGTGTAAGCCACTCACCCCAACATGATTTGCCAGTTTGAAGTATTTAATTATAACAGTTTTGCCTTAAATTGCACTTCATTTTGTGTAGGTTTTTTGCCAGTTGTCATTCATTGGCCTATTTTGCTAGCACACAATGATTACCTCAACACAGTGGAAAGACCCCAGACTTCGGCGATTTGCCTACTTTCTAGCAGAGTAATTATCTCTGTAGAGGTGCCATGCTGGCGCAATAATGAATGCTCCTGCAGCTTCATCTGATTTGAGAGGCCAGCCAATTAGGCAATCACAGTGACAGGTTGGAACAGTATTTCAGCAGGCTGTCACATCGCCTTTGCTGTGTCCAGATACAGCTGGAACTGCTGTCCTAATGAATCCTTCATCACCATGAGGACACCAACTAGGCATTGGGATATATCTCCTATACTATCAACAACTTGTCTAATGCTGGTGTAGTGCTTCATTTAGATTTGTTATATATTTTCTTGCAGTTGTAAGACAATCAAGGACATGCAGAGCGTGCTAAAGTAGTGTCAAAGACGTCAATTATTATTTTTACCTCCCTAATGGTAACTTTCTAATATCAGCCACACATGATGAAGATATTAACCATGTTCTACAAGTCTACCTTCCTTCAACAAGCTTTCAGTGATAATATTCTTTGCATTATAGTAATGGTATGCAATAATCTATGCTCTTATGTTTACTGACCCAGAAGTATGACGTTTACATTTGCCTACTGCATCAATTCAATTGTAGGTTTCAAGTTGCAATGTTTAGCTCTGCAACTTAACATTTAGTCCAGAGTTTGTCCCTTTGAGAGACCATAAATGATGAAGTGAGCTGCCGGGGCATTCTATGTACAGTAATTGGCCTCTACTCTCCTTAGCCAAGTCAGCAAGCCATAAAGAACACTGAAATGTTAAGGGAGGTGGGAAGGTACCTGCTTACAGGCCCACTTAAGATTATGGAATAATGACTTCACCCATTTTATATTCCCGGTCATCACATTCATGCATTTAATAGTGAGACATTTCAGAGAGTTACTAGAGCAAAACTCCAATTATTCAGGTGAAATCATCTCCCTATAATCAGACTTGATTAATGGGATTGTCATGCTGAGAAATCTGAGACGTTTGACAAACAACTCAAAGGCAGGCAGACAGGAAAATCCTATCAATTTCTCTAAGCCAGATAGAAGGTTAGAACTATTACCCTGAGTCGTCACATGATCGCTCTGTCCTCAGCAAGGATTGGTTAGAGACATTGGCCAGCAATTGAAGCGGCAAAACCTTAATATCTCCAGAGCTCGTCTGACCAAGTGGTCATGTGATCCTCTGGTCATTGAGCAGTAATTATAAGCTGACTGCACAGTCTGTACGCACTAGAGGTGGTCAGATGAGTCAGACCTCACATGGATTAGAAGTGGAAGGCTTAGCATAGTGTTGTCAGCACTTCTCAAAGTCCCCAACTGGTCAAATCACTCACCGTGCATGGCCCTACCCTTGAGAGAGTGTGAGTAAGTGCCAAAGATGTCAATGAAGTCTACATCTCTACATCATATGTGTGCACTTTGAGTACCTATCCATTTTGGGGATGAGAACCGAAGGGGATGAGGTAATGATATCTCCCGGCCCCTTAAGAAAGTCAAGATAAAGAAAACATATTCAAAAGTAAGTATGGTAAAGATCACTGCATGACATACATTAGCTCCTACACTGATTGAACATAATAGAACACTCCAACTAATGGTTCCGGTATTGTAAGGGAATCTATGTGGTAAACTCGTAAACACCATGTACAAATGAAGGATCTTAATTTGATCACTCTTTTGTTGCTGAACATTTTCCTGCACCACAGGAAATGCAGATGAGCTTCATTACTTACATAAATGTACTGAAAATGTGCACTAACACACAGTTATATTAACAGTATTGCACTTTTCATGATGCCTAATACTGGCCAGCTAATAGTCTAACCACCAATCAAGCTACATTATGGACTGAATCTTCAAATCCTATTGGTGCAGGATTATTTTGCTGTGACACTGGTCAAATTAAGATCTGTATAGCTTATAGCTGTAAAGCATTAATTCACTGAAAATGTAAATGATGAAATGTATTGAGAGAGCAAGAGAGCTAAGAGAGAGGGAAAGAGAGAGATGAGACCAAGAGAGAGAGAAAGAGAGAGAGAGAGAGAGAGAGAGAGAAAAAAGAGAGAGAGAGAGAGGAGATGTTGTGTAGCATCCATGGGCTGAGTGAGAGGAGACAATTCTCACAGGCTAGACAGGAAGAGAGCTATACAATAGCCTGAGAGGCAGAGTGGTGGTAACCATGGAAACAGCACTGAGAGTTTCAACAGCGAAGGTTGCAATATCAAAACTCCTGAGAAATAATGGCACTGCAGCGGTTCGTTAATGCCATTGCTGAATATCTCACAATTGGGAAGTTAACTATTGCGGTTGATAATAGTGGCAATGTCAAGAATGTAAAAGTAAAAAATGCAGAAATATCAGGAGATATGGAGCATAAGTGAGAATATCATTATGTGGTATTGATGTATAGGCTACAGTATATTTCTGACTCACTACACTAATAAGTTTGTGTATTATTTTTCTCAAGGATGTCAGGCTCCTACAGTTGCACCAATCAATCCTTAGTAGTTGCATCAATCATTATATTTCTATTGTGTTAAGCAATGTTGAGTTTGAGACCATCTAAAGCGGGACTGATTCAAGATCAAATCACCACCATAACAAAATGTCCAGTATTTCTGTGTTCATTTTTCAGAACAACATATGGATTCTTTAGACATTCAGAATAGTGAATAAATGCTGCTGAGGAACAATAGAGACACTCTACAAATTATTACTAACCCAGACATGGTGGGGAACAATGGGCCTTCTACGCCTTCAGAGGCGGGCTAAGGATTTATATAATAATGATTCTAATAATATTATATTATTATTTTCAATGATTTTCTGATTTAATCTCTTCAATTTCTGTTGGAAAGGAAAGGGTTTTCTTTGCTGGTCTCCGGGGAGATATATCTAGCTAGCTAAATCAGCCATGGGCTAGTCCACCAGAAGCTAGATAAAGGCATCTGCCATTCAACTGTATAAGGGCAACATTTTGGAGTGACAGTGGAATCAACCAATCACATTTTGACTTAATGAGTGGCACCAAATCTTATTAAAATCTGTTCATATACAACCCCAGGAAGAATATGACATTTAAAAAAAGAAATCAGACAAGCGACCACTTAGATATGGTCATTTTCACGTTTCCCTAAATTCTTAGAATGTTTGGGAATTATGTATACTAAGGCATTTGTGAAAATCCTATAGCAATATTGAGTGGGAAATTGGCCGTGTGTTTGGGCAACTAATATACTGTACACTGCAGTAAATAAAACTAAATAAAAACATTTGTCTTGTCCAGGACCGGTGTCTTCACAGACCGGTGTGCTATAGCCAATCAGAGCTACAGTATATTTATCTAATTGGGAAAAAAAGTTAAATATTTTATTTTTTTTAAAGAAAGAGCTACAGTAGACCTTTATACAAACAAGTTATTTGCCACATGGTTCTGCCATCATTCACTTTGAACTAGCCACATTATGACTGACTTGTGATCATTTCCCTTGCTAGTTAGATTGTAATTGACATTCCCAGCTTTAGTTACATTCCTCTGTTTTTTTTAACATTCGTCCAAAATACTGAATCATTGAAACTGAAACAAGGCATCCCGAATGGAGGCAGAAAACAATATACCAGGCCAGCTGTGATGTGTTGGTGAATTATATGAATCATGCATTGAATTGCATCCATCTATTCTGCCAACAATGCCTTAGTGTACGTCATGGAACGTTGAGTCAAATAGAACCTATTTTTAAAACCTCTTATAAAGTTTGTTTTGTAGCATAAACTGGGAATGTTATATTCTGGCTGATATTACGATTTCTCTTTTTGTTACATATCTGCATAGTAGTTAAAACTCTGTCAGTTCTACTTTAATATTTAGGTCATTGCATACTTTGTGTGCTAAATGCGAAATGTTTTTTTTGCAATGGGGAATAACAGTAGTACATTTTGATTGGGAAATGCTTAATGGTTGTGTTTTTGTAATCTTAGGATTGAGACCAATTGGCTCATTAAGTCCAAGTTTATTTCCTATAGATTTTTCAAATTTTCACTCTCAAAATAACACTTTTTAGAATAGAAATAAGAAAGAAAATGTAACCTCTAAGTCCACAACAATCCTTAAACCACATCAGTCTGATTGGGTGGGCCTGTCAAGGCCTGGCTACCCAGTGGGTGGGCCTCTGACCACCCAGGTCCATCCATGTCTAAGCCCCTGATGCAAACAAGCATGATGACAATTGGGCATCACTAATAGCCTACTAACCAACACTTCGGACTAAACCTATTCAATACCTGGTTTGCGTACCCATTGTTGCTATAGTTGGCATTTACTGGTAGATATCATAAATTGAAACGTCTTTCCTACCCTACCGGCTACCGATGTCATTCTTCGGTGAGCTGCTCCATTCCAAAACCAGCTGGAAGCTGCACACTCTTGCTGCCTGCAGATGATATTCCACTGAAACTAGGTTGTGTGCAGCTCGCATGTGAATATATTTTAGTGCTTTGCGATTGTGTAGGCTACTTTGTTCATCATCTTTCTATTGCACTACATAATTGATAAGTCGTATACCACCTCTACACTAATTTGATATGCATATGTAGGGATAAAGAAGTGAGTATAAGCAATGCCCACTGAAAATAAATGGGTATACGGTTTATACCTGCATATACCATCCTCTACACCACTGGCCCTTTGTTTAACAAAAAATGCACTCTCCTACATGAGTGTGCTGAGTGTGCTGGTATTACGGCTGTTGTCCTTTCAGAATCACAGACCTGTCACACAGTGAAGGCTTATTGGTTTCTCTACTGCGCAAACATGTCTATAATACATATAAAGGCTGTTAAGATATTAACATTTCAAGAAAGGAGTGTATATAATTGGCCTGGCGAAGAGGTTTTATGTGCTGACTGAATGGATGCTGATAAATTATTTTTTACTCTGCTTGGTCTCGGCTGGTCTCAGGAAGATATTTCGAGTTCTCACTGTCCGAGACAGAGTACAACTGTATCCAACACAAAGACAAGACCTATACATTTGGCCGCAGGTTCCCAAACTGAGGTTTGTTGACCACTGGTGATTCATGAGATGTTCCCTAGAGGTCCACAGGAGACTTTGAATTAGCCTACAAAACCGAATCATATTTTTTATGATCTACAGTGATTGCATTATTACAAAGGCTGTCATAAAAGTACAAAGGTAGTGAGACAACAGAAATCTGCTTCATATCAAATAAAGGGAATTGAGGATTCTAATAAAACAGCACAGCAGGTGTTCTCCAACACATCTGTTTTCAAATAACAACATTATGATGCCAGGGTCGCTTTTAAACAGGGAGGAATTAGCCCTTTGGCCCATGGGAATGGTTCATACACCATTGGTTTCTGGGCCTCATGCCAGTCCCTGAGGTCCCTGTCTGTTTCCAAACAAAAAGCTCTCAAACGACACAATCAATTGTAGGCTATCCTTGCGTAATCAACACTCCCTGTGATGTCAACTTGAAGTGAAGTTTACAATTTTTGTGCGTACAGACATTTAGTTGTTGTGCGTACAGACATTTACTCTCTAGGCCACATCATATCTGACTCCTTACAACTCTCTCACAATACTGCTGAATATGAAGATGTTTTTGTCTGTTTCATACAGTATTTAAAAAAGTGTATTGCAGGGGTAGTTCATGAAGCATGTGTGTCATGACATTTGTAACTGTTCTGATGTTGCTGAAAATAAATAAACCGATTGAAAGCGTTAGAGTTCCCACTCTCCTGGATTTTTTAAGATAGTCTTTTCCACTCTCTTTGACACATGCTGGGTGCTTCAAGCTGTAAAGCCAAAATGATTGCATCCACTGTGCTCTGTACAAAAAGCAATTGTGCGCTAGTAAAGTATTTGCTCAATGTAAGAGAAGGCATACATACCAAGTGCCTGGATATTTAAAATAAAAAGTGACTGTCTCCTGGGCTTCTGAGAGGGACCTATAGGATTTTAGTATGCATTGGGGAGCACAGTGGATCCTCACACATCTTGTTTGATAGTGTGTATTCCAGACACAAGGTGTCAGCTCTTGTTAAAGCGGGAAGGACACCAAGCACATGGAAGAGAGGCCTCTCTCTCTGTCTACCTTATGCTTACTATTTATTAAAACAGGCTCCTTTTTTATTTGTAAATCAGTTGTCTTTCAAAGTGATGGGATGCCTTGTCAAGTAGACCCAGGTAGCCCCTGGAGTTTGATAAAGGTCTGAATTATACAAACAAATCAAGGATTTCCCCCGACACTAAAGGAGTAAACTGCTAATAATTATCTTATTATCTTACTGGAAGTACACCCTGATGCAACAGAATGCACTGAGTGAAATCAAAGTTGACTGCAGGTGTCACGCGGAGTGGAACAGGTGAATCCAAGAGCAGACTCTGAGGAGGAGACTGGGATGAGGTAACCAATGTATTTATTGAAACACGGGGGGGTGCAGGCCAGGGGAAGCTCGGGCGGGTTGCTGGAAACCAGGTACGGAGGCTGAGGCTGGAGCGAGAGGTGTGGGGACAGGGTAAGCAGGTCCGGAGGGGAATCCAGGACAGAGTAGCAGGATGACGAGATGTGGGACAGGAGACAGGGACCAGAGTCAGAGCTGGCAGAACAATAGCGGAGAGGAAAACAGCATCAGGCAAGGGAAGATAGGCACAACAGGAACAACCAGCTAGAAACATGGGCTGAGTGGGCAGCAATTACGATCTGGCAGTGTTGAATTGGCAGGACTGAGTATTTGTAGAGGTCTTGATTATGGAACAGGTTGCAGGTGGTGGGGATCTGCTCTGACTCCAGCACACCTGTCTCTGCCCACAGAATCACACACACACACAGAGAGAGAGAGAGAGGGAGGGAGAAGGAGAGAACACTGGGGGAGTGGCGGCAGGTCAAGGAGACACCGGATGAGCACTAGAGGGCATGGCAGGAGAAGATGTGACAGCAGGTCTTTATTTCAGTATTATATGAGGTTCTGAATCTGTAATCCTTAACACTCCCTAATGCTTAAAAACTCAGATACAGTTGCCAAGACTTTGCAATAATTATTGCAAATACTTGATGACGACTCACGAGAAGTCTACTGGCAGTCAATAGCCAAAATATTATTATTAAAATAATATTATTCCTATGAGTGAATCATGTAATATCTACAAAATGTAGCCTATTACTATTTTAAAATTAAGAGTTTTCTGTAATGAGAGCTTTTTGTAGATTCACAGTGGGATAATGTTTTCATCCACTTCCATTAGAGCAGTGGTTCCCAAACTTGTTATAGTCCGTACCCCTTCAAACATTCAACCTCCAGCTGTTTACCCCCTCTAGCACCAGGGTCAGGGCACTCTCAAATGATGTTTTTCGCCATCATTGTAAGCCTGCCACACACACACACGCTATACGATACATTTATTAAACATAAGAATGAGTGTGAGTATTTGTCACAACCTGGCTCGTGGGAAGTGACAAAGAGCTCTTATAGGACCAGGGCACAAATAATAATATAATAATAATCAATCATTTTGCTCTTTATTTAACCATCTTACATATAAAACCTTATTTGTTCATCGTAAATTGTGAATAACTCACCACAGGTTAATGAGAAAGGTGTGCTTGAAAGGAGGCACATGGATGGTTTTGTTGGATGGTTTTGTTGGATGGTTTTGGAGACAGTCTTAGTCTTAAATCATTTTCCACACACAGTCTGTGCCTGTATTTAGTTATCATACTAGTGACGGCCGAGAATCCACTCTCACATAGGTACGTGGTTGCAAAAGGCATCAGTGACTTAACAGCGCGATTTGCCAAGGCAGGATACTCTGAGCGCAGCCCAATCCAGAAATATGTCAGTGGCTTCTGATTAAATTACATTTTCACAGAACCGCTTGTTGCAATTTTGATGAGGCTCTCTTGTTCAGATATCGGTAAGTGGACTGGAGGCAGGGCATGAAAGGGATAACTAATCCAGTTGTTTGTGTCATCCGTTTTGGGAAAGTACCTGCGTAATTGCACACCCAACTCACTCAGGGGCTTCATTATATCATATTTGCATTGTCCGTAAGCTTGAGTTCATTTGCACACAAAACAATTATACAATGATGGAAAGACTGTGTGTTGTCGTTGCTAATGCCGACAGAGAAGAGCTCCAACTTCTTAATCATAGCCTCAGTTTTGTCCAGAACATTGAATATAGATGCATGAGAGTCCCTGTAATCCTAGATTCAGATAATTCAGGCGAGAAAAAACATCACCCAGATAGGCCAGTCATATGAGAAACTCATCATCATGCAAGAGGTCAGACAAGTAACAATTATGGTCAGTAAAGAAAACTTTAAGCTTGTGTCAATGCCCCGTGATAACCAGCGCACTTCTGTATGTTGTAAAAACGTTACATGGTCGCTGCCATATCATTGCATAGTACACAAATACACAAGAGTTCAGAGGCCTTGCTTTAACAAAGTCTACCGTTTTCACTGTAGTGTCCAAAACATATTTCAAGCTGTCAGGCATTCCCTTGGCAGCAAGAGCCTGCTTGCACATGCGTTACCACTCTACTATGTCTCCCTGTCATGGCTTTTGCACCATCAGTACAGATATCAACACATCTTGACCACCAAAGTCCATTTGAAGTCACAAGCTGTCCAGTACTTTAAAAACATCCTCTCCTGTTGTCTTGGTTTCCAGTAGTTTGCAGAAGAGGATGTCTTCCTTAATTGACCCCCCCATAAACGTAACGGACATATACCAGAAGCTGTGCCAGGCCCACCTCGTCTGTTGACTCATCCAGCTGTAATGCATAGAACTCACTGGCTTGTATGTGAAACAGTAATTGTTTCAAAACATCTCCTGCCATCTCACTGATGTGTCGTGAAACAGTGTTGTTCGGTATTGTCTGTATAGTTTTTGGATGGTGTTTTTTTATGGTTGCTTTTTTATCTGTTGCTTTTGTACATGTCTTACTACTCGAAAGTCGTCTTAATTCTCGCTCAAAAAACTCCCGTGGCTTATTTTTCAAATTGGTATGTTTTGTTTCTAAATGTCTGCGCAACAGTGAAGGTTTCATTGAGTTGTGAGATAGTACTTTTGCATATATAACACACTGTGGCCTAGGAAAGGCACTACTTCCAATATAAGTGAACCCCAAATAAATGTAGTTCTCATCATATTTGCGCCTCTTCAATGGTCCAATGTCCCTGTCTGTTGTTCAGTGCTTACCCGGGTAAGAGGGCAGTAGGTCTTCGGCTACATCACATTCACAACTGTCAGTGTCCATGCTAGCTGGGCTAGCAACAAATGTACAATTACTGATGATAGCATTGGATGTGCTCGTGGAAGCAGAACAACTTGTGTTGTTGACAGGTGCAGGTTTAGTACTGCTGGTAGTAGCAGTACTACCAGTAGAGCTGGTATGTGTCTCTATAGACACAGGCCTTACTTTTTTAAACCATTTATCAATTTTCGAGCAAACGGAATGAGCAGCAGCTATGTTTGGCTACATATGGACCATTAGAGAGTAGCGGTTAATGTGATTGGATGTTAATTATTTGACTAGGCTACCTGTATTTGACATTGTGTTGTTATTTCGCTGAACACTAGATGGTTTAATTTTATTTTTGGCAGTGAAACGAAGCTACTCAAGCAAGAAAAAAACCTCACCCAAATGTATAGCCCCGTTGGAAAATATAAATGGACTGTTATTTTTAATTTTTTATGTGAATCACCTTTTTATTTGGTGTACCCCCGACAGCATTGGGTGGGAATACCTGAACTAGAGTAATGGCATAACTGGGGAACACCATTGCTATGGAGGCGTCTCTTACTGCTTCAGGTATACCTGATAAGGGAGTGGGTATTGACACAGTGTGTCACACAATTCTCACAATTTCTCTCATTATTACACTGTATTTACGCTGTACTTACTATGGGTTAGGTTAAGGTTAATGTTACTGGTTTCAATACAGTGTGAGTACAGTGTAATAATGAGCCATTATAATACTTGTTACATTGTAATTACATGGTAGTTACACAGTAATAAGGGCACTGTACTGAATTGGTGACGGATAGGAATAAAAAAAAAACACATGGCAATAGTCCCAAAACTGCTGCATTGCGCAAACAGTGAATAAAATATACATTGAATTTATAGCATAGATAATGTTACTCAATATACTTTTTTAACACATTCAGATGTGCATCATATCAGCTAAATAGGACATTCTGGTTTGTGGTGTGACGTCCATGTTTCTGTCAGAGTGCCAGCTAGCTGCCCACGTATTGTCTCTTTGTCAATAAGCCTGTGTCCCCAGTGATCGCACACTGATTGAATTGTTGCCTGGACTTGGCATGTGTCAGACATTCAGTGTTTAGAGAACACTCAGGTTCTGGCACCAAAGCTGACAATGCTGATCAAGCAGGGATGCCTTTATCGTGGGATAACTATGGCGATTAGAACAGATAGATGCTGGCTAGGATTTCCAGTTCCGTGTACGAGGGCAAACTGGGCAAACAAAGAGTATGCCTAGAGCTTACAGCTGATAATGCAAACAAAGAGTATGCCTAGAGCTTACAGCTGATAATGCAAACAAAAAGTGCTGCCATTACTGCATATGATATGCAGTAACATTTTAACAGCAGAAGGGACAGGTCTTACACAAATAAATATGTGTATTTCCATAAATGGCATATTCAATTGAATCTAAAACATAGACATACAGTGCGTTCGAAAAGTATTCAGACCAGTTTTTTTCCACACTTTGTTATGTTACAGCCTTATTCTAAAATGGATTCAAAATAAATAAATTCCCCTCATCAATCCACACAATACCCCATAGTGACAAAGCAAAAACTGTTATTTTTATTTATTTTTGAAAATGTATAAAAATTGAATTATTACATTTACACAAGTATTCAGACACTTTGCTTAGTACTTTGTACCTTTGGCAGCAATTACAGCCCCGAGTCTTCTTGGGTATGACGCTACAAGCTTGGCACACCTGTATTTGAAGATCATCTCAGGTTGGATGGGGAGCATTGCTGCACAGCTATTTTCAGGTCTCTCCAGAGATGCTCGATCAGGTTCAAGTCCGGGGTCTGGCTGGGCCACTCAAGGACATTCAGAGACTTGTCCCAAAGGCACTCCTGTGTTGTTTTGGCTGTGACCTTAGGGTTGTCCTGTTGGAAGGTGAACCATTGCCCCAGTCTGAGGTCCTGTGTGCTCTGGAACAGGTTTTCATCAGTCATCTCTCTGTACTTTGCTCCGTTAATCTTTCCCTCGATGCTCACCAGTCGCCAAGTCCCTGCCACTGAAAAAAATCCCCACAGCAGGATGCTGCCACCACCATGCTTCACCGTAGGAATGGTGAAAGGTCTTCTCCAGATGTGACGCTTAGCATTCAGACCAAGGAGTTCAATCTTGGTTACCTCAGACCAGAGCATTTTGATTCTCATTGTCTGAGAGTCCTTCAGGTGCCTTTTGGCAAACTCCAAGTGGGCTGTCATGTGACTTATACTGAGGAGTGGCTTCCATCTGGCGACTCTTCCATAAAGGCCTGATCGATGGAGTGCTGAAGAGATGGTTGTCCTTCTGAAAGATTCTCCCATCTCCACAGAGGACCTCTGAAGCTCTGTCAGAGTGACCATCGGGTTCTTGGTCGCCTCCCTGACAAAGGCCCTTCTCCCCCGATTGCTCAGTTTGGCAGGACTCTTGGAAGAGTCTTGGTGTTTCCAAACTTCTTCCATTTAAGAATGATTGATGCCACTGTGTTCTTGCGGACCTTCAATGCTGCAGATATTTCTTGGCACCCTTCCCAAAATCTGTACCTCGACACAATCCTGGCTCGTAGTGCTACGGACAATTCCTTCAACCTCATGGCTTGGTTCTCTGACATGCACTGTCAACTGTGGGACCGTATATAGACAGGTGTGTGCCTTTCCAAATCATGTTAATTCAATTGAATTTATCACAGGTGGACTCCAATCAAGTTGTAGAAACATCTCAAGGATGATCAATGCAAACAGGATGCACCTGAGCTCAATTTTGAGTCTCATAGCAAAGGGTCTGAAAACCTACAGTTGAAGTCGGAAATTTACATACACCTTAGCCAAATACATTTTAACTCAGTTTTTCACAATTCCTGACATTTAATCCTAGTAATAATTCCCTGTTTAGATCAGTTAGAAACACCATCTAATTTTAAGAATGTGAACTGTCAGAATAATAGTAGAGAGAATGATTTCTTTCAGCTTTTGTTTCTTTCATCACATTCCCAGTGGGTCAGAAGTTTACGTACACTTAATTAGTACTTGGTAGCATTGCCTTTGTGTAACTTGGGTCAAACGTTTCGTGTAGCCTTCCACAAGCTTCCCACAATAAGTTGGGGCAATTTTGGCCCATTCCTCATGACAGAGCTGATGTAACTGAGTCAGGTTTGTATGCCTCCTTGCTCGCACACACTTTTTCATTTCTGCCCACAAATTCTCTATGGGATTGAGGTCAGGGCTTTGTGATGGCCACTCCAATACCTTGACTTTGTTGTCCTTAAGCCATTTTTCCACAACTTTGGAAGTATGCTTGGGGTCATTGTCCATTTTGAAGACCCATTTGCGACCAAGCTTTAACTTCCTGACTGATGTCTTGAGATGTTGCTTCAATATATCCACATAATTGTCCTCCCACATGCAGCCATCTATTTTGTGAAGTGCACCAGTCCCTCCTGCAGCAAAGCACCCCCACAACATGATGCTTCCACACCCGTGCTTCACGGTTGGGATGGTGTTCTTCGGCTTGCAAGCCTCCCCCTTTTTCCTCCAAACATAACGGTGGTCATTATGGCTAAACAGTTCTATTTTTGCTTCGTCAGACCAGAGGACATTTCTCCAAAAAGTACAATCTTTGTCCCCATGTGCAGTTGCAAACCGTAGTCTGGCCTTTTTATAGCGGTTTTGGAGCAGTGGCTTCTTCCTTGCTGAGCGGCCTTCCAGGTTATGTTGATATAGGACTCGTTTTACTGTGGATATAGATACTTTTGTACCTGTTTCCTCCACCATCTTCACAAGGTCCTTTGCTGTTGTTCTGAGATTGATTTGCCCTTTTTGCACCAAAGTACATTCATCTCTAGGGGACAGAACGAGTCTCCTTCCTGAGCGGTATGACGGCTGCGTGGTCCCATGGTGTTTATACTTGCGTACAATTGTTTGTACAGATGAACGTGGTATCTTCAGGTGTTTGGAAATTGTTCCCAAGGATGAACCAGACTTGTGGAGGTCTACAATTTTTTTCTGAGGTCTTGTCTCATTTCTTTTGATTTTCCCATGATGTCAAGCAAAGAGGCACTGAGTTTGAAGGTAGGTCTTGAAATATATCCACAGGTTCAACTCTAATTGACTCAAATTATGTCAATTAGCCTATCAGAATTCTTCTAAACCCACATCATTTTCTGGAACTTTCCAAGCTGTTTAAAGGCACAGTCAACTTAGTGTATGTAAACTTCTGACCCACTGGAATTGTGATACAGTGAGTTAGTTATAAGTGAAATAATCTGTCTGTAAGCAATTGTTGGAAAAATTACTCGTGTCATGCACAAAGTAGATGTCCTAACCGACTTGCCAAAACTATAGTTTGTTAACAAGACATTTGTGGAGTGGTTGAAAAACGAGTTTTAATGACTCCAACCTGTATGTAAACTTCTGACTTCAACTGTATGTAAAGAAGGTATTTCTGTTTTTTATTGTTAATACATTTGCAAACATTTCTAAACACCTGTTTCCGCTTCGTCATTATGGGGTATTGTGTGTAGATTGATGAGGAAAATGTTTTTATTTAATCAATGTTAGAATAAGGCTGTAATGTAACAAAATGTGGAAAACGTCAAGGGGTCTGAATACTTTCCAAATGCACTGTGTACAGTGTAATATTGTAACTCACAAGGTTCCTTGTGATGTGTATTAGGATGTAGGTTCCAGTCATTCTCCAAACACAACTATAGTCACTTTCTGGTGTGAGTCAAATAGGAAGTAGGTGTGTCAGGAAGCCATCTTGAATAGGTCAGTTTTCTCACTACATACATGTGGTAACATTCTGAAAGACTTGTTTAAGGGATATTAAGTGATTTTTAAGAGACATTTCTTCTGTGGATGATTGCGTCTAAGGACAAAAGTTCTGAATGCTATTTCTAAGGCCTACTTACTGTATATATTGCAGGGTTTTCTTCTGGACACCACTTCCTTTGGATTTTTCAACGTAGTCTCATGGCATTTCATATAATTCTGTACATAAATCTGTGACACTCCATTTGGTATGATATGTAACTTTACATTTGGTTACTTTATGAATGGAATAACGGTCGTACAATGGCATACAAATTGGATGATGTTACGTTGGTGGTTATGTGAACTAATGACAAAGATTAGGATACTTTATGTGAAAGGTTAGGGGAACTAAAATGACAAAGGTTAGGTGAATTTACTTAGCAGGTTAGGTGAATGGGGTTAAGTTTAGAATAAGGATTAATGAAAGGCTTTGCTAAAACGCTATAGTTGTCCCCAACACAACTCAAACATGGAACCTTTGGATTGTAGTCGCAGATTATACCCATCCTTCCTGACCAATCTTCCTACCTTCCTACTTTTGTTTCTGTCTAAAGTATCTAGACCATTAGTAGACATCATATGTCTTGGAGGTGCTCAGAAATCTTATGTCTCTAAAGCCAGGCTGGATTTGTCATGACTTCCGCCGAAGTTGATCCCTCTCCTTGTTCGGGCGGTGTTCGGCGGTCGACATCGCCGACCTTCTAGCCATCGCCGATCCATTTTTCATTTTCCATTGGTTTTGTCTTGTCTTCCATCACACCTGGTTCCCATCAATCCCATAAATTACATGTTGTGTATTTAACCCTCTGTTTCCTCTCATGTCCTTGTCGGTGATTGTTTGTTGTATGTTTTGGTGCAAGTTATGGTCTGGTGTGCGACGGGGTATTGCACCCTCTTATTTTATTTTGTATATTTTGGTTTTTCTGAGTTTTTGTATATTCATTAAACTGCTCCGTTTATACCAAGTTCACTCTCCTGCACCTGACTTCCCGGCCACAAGCACGCACCCATCACAGGATTATTACACAGATTTACAATTGAGCTTGTGAAATCAATTTTCATTTCATTTCTTGCAGTTGGATTATTTTAATTTCTTGGATTTCATACTTTTTTGGAGGGACAAAAGCATTGTTGCTCAACTAAAACACTGACTTGACTTAGCATTTTCATTTGTGATTCAGAGACTGAGCTTTTATACATTTTGAGTACATTTGTGTTGGATTCTTTGTGCCAGCTGATTCATTTGTGAATACACACAGTTCTTTAAATTACATTTGTTTTGTTTTTCTATTAGTGGCATTGGGTTTAGTGCTAACTGACCGTTATACTTTGCATTAGACCATTTATAGTATGTGTTCCCTCCAATGGAGGCCTTAAACTACTGTAAACAGGGTCTTCAAGAAGCTGCATGCCGTAATTTGAGTAATATGATTTGATTGTTATATGTGTAGTGTTATTTCTGAGAGGCTAATGCAATGAGGGAGGTCCTCCACTGCAGTCTGCCTTGAGAGATATTCAGCCAAATATCATATCCATTAGGGGTGTACTGTTAATCACTAAGTAGGTCTATCAGGATCAAATACTTCCCACCTAGTGGACCTCTACTGGTGGGAGATGCAGGGGTACAGTCAGAGAAACAGCCATCAGTAACGTTCATGCTGTGGATGTTCATGTTTTCATTTGGTGCAAATAAAATCGAATAAAGAGGCTCAAAGCAGATGAGCAGAGTTTAGCATAATTACTGTAGCAATCGTAAGGCAAAACAACTCTCCATTTCTTGGTCAGATGGCAGCGACGAATGGGAGCTGATTATTTGACCCCATGCAGTTCACCTACAGAGCCAATAGAGTCAACATGGGCCTTCACTACATCCTCCAGCACCTCAACAACCCAAGGACATATGCGAGGATATTGTTTGTGGACTTAGCTGAGCCTTCAACACAATCATTCCGGACCTGCTACAGCACAAACTCAACCAGCTAAACGTACAGTACCAGTCAAAAGTTTGGACACACCTACTTATTCAAGGGTTTTTCTTTATTTTTACTATTTTCTACATTGAGAATAATAGTGAAGACATCAAAACTATGGAATAACACATATGGAATCATGTAGTAACCAAAAAAGTGTTAAACAAATCAAAAAATATGTTTTATATTTGAGTTTCTTCAAAGTAACCACCCTTTGCCTTGATGACAGCTTTGCACACTCTTGTCTTGGCATTCTCTCAACCACCTGGAATGCATTTCAATGAACAGGTGGGCCTTGTTGAAAGTGAATTTGTGGAATTTCCTTCCTTCTTAATGCGTTTCAGCCAATCAGTTGTGTTGTGACAAGGTAGGGGTGGTATACAGAAGATAGCCCTGTTTAGTAAAATACCAAGTCCATAATACGGCAAGAACAGCTCAAATAAGCAGAGAGGATCAACACTCTATAATTCCTTTAAGACATGAAGGTCAGTCAATGCGGAAAATGTCAAGAACTTTGAAAGTTTCTTCAAGTGCACTTGCAAAAACCATCAAGCGCTATGATGAACCTGGCTCTCATGAGGACCATCACAGAAAAGGAAGACCCAGAGTTACCTCTGCTGCAGAGGATAAATTCATTCAAAATTCAGAAATTGCAGCCCAAATAAATGCTTCACAGAGTTCAAGTAACAGACACATCTCAATATCAACTGTTCAGAGGAGACTGCATTAATCAGGCCTTCATTGGTGAATTGCTGCAAAGAAACCATTACCAAAGGACACCAATAATAAGCAGAGACTTCCTTGGGCTAAGAAACATGAGCATTGTTCTAATGAGACCAAATTTGAGATTTTTGGTTTCAAATCCCGTCTCTTTGTGAGACGCAGTTTAGGTGAGTGGATGATCTCCGCATGCGTGGTTCTCACCGTGAAGCATGGAGGAAGAGGTGTGATGGTGTGGGGTTGCTTTGCTCGTGACACTGTCTGTGATTTATTTTAGAATTCAAAGCACACTTAACCAGTGTTACCACAGCCTTCTGCAACGATACACCATCCCATCTGGTTTGCGCTTAGTGGGACTACTGTATTGTTTGTTTTTCAACAGGACATTGACCCAACACACCTCCAGGCTGTGTAAGAGCTATTTGACCAAGGAGAGGGATGGAGTGCTGCATCAGAAGACCTGGCCTCCACAGTCACCCGACCTCAAAGTTTTGTTGTCTTCAGTAGTATTATTCTACAATTCTCCAGCACGGGGGCACCTTGCAGTCATTGGTGTACTCACTTTACACCAATGACTGCACCTCCAACGACACATCTGTCAAACTACTAAAGTTTGCTCATGACACCACCCTGGTCTGTCCCATCTACGATGGCGACAAGTCCAATTAGTATGGAGAGGTTGACCGCCTGGTAGCCTGGTTCAGTTGCAATAACAGTCAAAACCTTGGAGATGGTGGTTGACTTCAGAAAATGCCCCCACCATATTTTCCCCTCAAGATCGACGGCTCAGCCGTAAGCAAGGCCAAGTCATTCAAATTCCTGGGGAACATCATCTCCCACAACCTCAAGTGGATGGACAACATCACAGCTGTACTAAGTAGGATCGACAAAGCATGTAAACTCAGCAAAAAAAGAAACGTCCATTTTTCCGGACCCTGTCTTTCAAAGATAATTCGTAAAACTCCAAATAACTTCACAGACCTTCATTGTAAAGGGTTTAAACACTGTTTTCCATGCTTGTTCAATGAACCATGAACAATTAATGAACATGCACCTGTGGAACGGTCGATAAGACACTAACAGCTTACAGACGGTAGGTAATTAAGGTCACAGTTATGAAAACTTAGGACACTAAAGAGGCCTTTCTACTGACTCTGAAAAACACCAAAAGAAAGATGCCAGGGTTCCTGCTCATCTGTGTGAATGTGTCTTAGGCATGCTGCAAGGAGGCATGAGGACTGCAGACGTGGCCAGGGCAGTAAATTGCAATGTCCGTACTGTGAGACGCATAAAGCAGCGCTACCGGGAGACAGGACGGACAGCTGATCGTTAGGAACGCACAAGCACCCCATCAGTGCTCAGACTGTCCGCAATAACCTGAGAGAGGCTGGATTGAGGGCTTGTAGGCCTGTTGTAAGGCAGGTCCTCACCAGACATCACCGGCAACAACGTTGCCTATGGGCACAAACCCACCGTCGCTGAACCAAGACAGGACTGGCAAAATAGTGCTCTTCACTGATGAGTCACGGTTTTGTCTCACCAGGGGTGATGGTCGGATTTGCGTTTATCATCGAAGGAATGAGCGTCACACCGAGGCCTGTACTCTGGAGAGTGATTGATTTGGAGGTGGAGGGTCCGTCAAGGTCTGGGGCGGTGTGTCACAGCATCATCAGATTGAGCTTGTTGTCATTGCAGGCAATCTCAACACTGTGCGTTACAGGGAAGACATCCTCCTCCCTCATGTGGTATCCTTCCTGCAGGCTCATCCTGACATGACCCTCCAGCATGACAATGCCACCAGCCATACTGCTCGTTCTGTGCGTGATTTCCTGCAAGACAGGAATGTCAGAGTTCTGCCATGGCCAGCGAAGAGCCAGGATCTCAATCCCATTGAGCACATCTGGGACCTGTTGGATCGGAGGGTGAGGGATAGGGCCATTCCCACCAGAATTGACCTTGGTGGAAGAGTGATGTAACATCTCACAGCAATAACTGGCAAATCTGGTGCAGAGGAGATGCGCTGCAGTACTCAATGCAACTGGTGGCCACACCAGATACTGACTGTTACTTTTGATTTTTAATCCCCCCCCCCCTTTGTTCAGGGACACATTATTCCATTTGTGTTAGTCCCATGTCTGTGGAACTTGTTCAGTTTATGTCTCAGTTGTTGAATCTTGTTATGTTCATACAAATATTTACACATGTTAAGTTGGCTGAAAATAAACGCAGTTGACAGTGAGAGGACGTTTCTTTTTTTGCTGAGTTTACTATCTGTGGCAGCTGAGGAAACTCAAACTCTCTCAGACAATTCTGGTTTGGTTCTACACGTCCATCATTGAGTCCATCCTCTCCTCTTCTGTCACATCTGGTTTGGATCTGCGTCTGCCCACTGCAACGGCAAAGTGCAGTGCATCGTCCGGTCTGTGAAGAAGGTCATTGGCTGTCACCTGCCCTCCATCAAGGACCTGCACGCCTCCAGGACAAAGAAGTGTGCAGGTAAGATCATCACTGACCCTGCCCACTCCGAACACCCCATCTTTCAAAGACTCCCCTCTGGCAGACGGTTTAGGTCAATCATGACCAAAACCAACCGCTACCACCTGAATAGTTCTTCCCCCATGCTGTGACCTTTGTCATCCGGCCACCGCACTCTTTGGGATTAAGTGACTTTGCATTGAGCCGATTACTGCACCTTGTCATTAATGACCTCTAACACAAATCTGCACTGTACTGTACACCTCCCCACAACACTGTATATATTCACCACAGCAGCATCTGCTTATATACACTGAACAAATATATAAACACAACATGTGAAGTGTTGTTCCCATGTTTCATGAGCTGAAATAAAAAATCCAATATATTTTCCATATACTCAAAAAGCGTATTTCTCTGAAATGTTGTGCATACATTTGTTTACATCCCTGTGTGTGAGTATTTATTCTTTGCCAAGATAATCCCTCCACCTGACAGGTGTGGCATATCAAGAAGCTGATTAAACAGCATGATCATTACACAGGTGCACCTTGTGCTGGGGACAATTAAAGACCACTTTAAAATGTGCAATTATGTCACAAAACACAATGCCACAAACGTCTCAAGTTTTAAGGGAGCGTGCAATTGGCATGCTGACTGCAGGATTGTCCATCAGAGCTGTTGCCAGATAATATATTAATTCATTTGTCTACCATAAATTGCCTCCAATGTCGTTTTAGAGAATTTGCAAGTATGTCCAACCGGCCTCTGCACCCTGCTCAGTCATGTATAATCCATAGATTAGGGCCTGATGAATTTCTTTATATTGACTGATTTCTTTATATGAAACTCAGTAAAATGTTTGAAATTGTTGCATTTTGTATTTGTATTTTTGTTCAGTATACAGTGCATTCGGCAAGTATTTTGAACCCTTGACTTTTTCCACATTTTGCTACGTCACAGCCTTATTCTAAAATTGATTAAATGAATCAAATCAAATCAAATCAAATTTTATTTGTCACATACACATGGTTAGCAGATGTTAATGCGAGTGTAGCGAAATGCTTGTGCTTCTAGTTCCGACAATGCAGTAATAACCAACAAGTAATCTAACTAACAATTCCAAAACTACTGTCTTATACACAGTGTAAAGGGATAAAGAATATGTACATAAAGATATATGGATGAGTGATGGTACAGAGCAGCATAGGCAAGATACAGTAGATGGTATCGAGTACAGTATATACAGTGCCTTGCGAAAGTATTCGGCCCCCGTGAACTTTGCGACCTTTTGCCACATTTCAGGCTTCAAACATAAAGATATAAAACTGTATTTTTTTGTGAAGAATCAACAACAAGTGGGACACAATCATGAAGTGGAACAACATTTATTGGATATTTCAAACTTTTTTAACAAATCAAAAACTGAAAAATTGGGCGTGCAAAATTATTCAGCCCCTTTACTTTCAGTGCAGCAAACTCTCTCCAGAAGTTCAGTGAGGATCTCTGAATGATCCAATGTTGACCTAAATGACTAATGATGATAAATACAATCCACCTGTGTGTAATCAAGTCTCCGTATAAATGCACCTGCACTGTGCAGGCCAAAGAGTTCAATCTTGGTTTCATCAGACCAGATAATCTTGTTTCTCATGGTTTGACAGTCTTTAGGTTCCTTTTGGCAAACTCTGAGCAAGCTGTCATGTGCATTTTACAAAGGAGTGACTTCTGTCTGCCACTCCACCATATAGGCCTGAGTGTTCTTCTGGAAGGTTGTCCTTCTGGAAGGTTCTCCCATCTCCACAGAGGAACTCTGGAGCTCTGTCAGAGTGATCATCGGGTTCTTGGTCACCTCCCTGACCAAGGCCCTTCTCCCCCGATTGCTCAGTTTGGCCAAGCTTAAAGGAAGAGTCATGGTGGTTCCAAACTTCTTTCCATTTAAGAATGATGGAGGCCACTGTGTTCTTGGTGTGTTCAATGCTGCAGGCATTTTTGGTACCCTTCCCAAGATCTGTGCCTCGACAATGTCCTGTCTCATGGCTCTACTGACAATTCCTTCAACCTCATGGCGTCGTTTTTACTCTGATATGCACTGTCAACTGTGGGACCTTATATAGACAGGTGTGTGACTTTCCAAATCATGTCCAAGCAATTGAATTTACCAGAGATGGACTCCAATCAAGTTGTAGAAAGGTTGATCAATGGAAACATGATGCACCTGAACTCAATTTCGAGTCTCATAGCAAAGGGTCTGAATACTTATATAAATACGTTTTAATTAAAAAAAAATTGTTAATACATTTCTAAGAAACGTTTTTTGCATTATGGGATATTGTGTGTTGATTGATGAGGAATATGTTTTTGTAACGGCTTTCTTTGGGTGAAGTAGAGTCGGACCAAAATGCAGCGTGGCTATTGCAATCCATGTTTATTTAATAATGAAGAAACACGAACTGTACAAAAACAATAAACGTAATGTGAAAACCGAAACAGCCTAAACTGGTGCAAACTAACACCGCGACAGAAACAAGGACACTAAGGACAATCACCCACGAAACACTCAAAGAATATGGCTGCCTAAATATGGTTCCCAATCAGAGACAACGATAAACACCTGCCTCTGATTGAGAACCACTTCAGACAGCCATAGACTTAACTAGAACACCCCACTAAGCTACAATCCCAATACCAACACACCACATACAAAAACCCATGCCACACCCTGGCCTGACCAAATAAATGAAGATAAACACAAAATACTTCGACCAGGGCGTGACAGAACCCCCCCCCCCCCCCCCCCCCAAGGTGCGGACTCCCGGACGCACATCAAAACAATAGGGAGGGTCCGGGTGGGCGTCTGTCCATGGTGGCGGCTCCGGCGCGCGAAGTGGACCCCACTCTATCAATGTGGGGCGGCAGGGTAGCCTAGTGGTAAGAGCGTTGGACTAGTAACCGCAAGGTTGCAAGTTCAAATCCCCAAGCTGACAAGGTACAAATCTGTCGTTCTGCCCCTGAACAGGCAGTTAACCCACTGTTCCTAGGCCGTCATTGAAAATAAGAATTTGTTCTTAACTGACTTGCCTAGTTAAATAAAGGTAAAATAAAAATTAAAAAAATGTCTTAGTCCCTCCTCCTCCTCTAGGATAGTCCACCCTTGCCGCCAACCATGGCCTAGTAGTCCTCACCCAGAATCCCACTGGACTGAGGGGCAGCTCGGGACTGAGGGGCAGCTCGGGACTGAGGGGTAGCTCGGGACTGAGGGGTAGCTCGGGACTGAGGGGTAGCTCGGGACTGAGGGGTAGCTCGGGACTGAGGGGAAGCTCAGCACTGAGGAGAAGCCCAGCACTGAGAGGAAGCCCAGCACTGAGAGGAAGCCCAGCACTGAGAGGAAGCCCAGCACTGAGAGGAAGCCCAGCACTGAGAGGAAGCTCAGGCAGGTAGTTGGATGCGGCAGATCCTGGCTGGCTGGTGGTTCTGGCAGATCCTGGCTGACTGGCGGATCTGGAAGAGTCTGGTTGACTGGCGGATCTGGAAGAGTCTGGTTGACTGGCGGATCTGGAAGAGTCTGGTTGACTGGCGGATCTGGAAGAGTCTGGTTGACTGGCGGATCTGGAAGAGTCTGGCTGACTGGCGGATCTGGAAGAGTCTGGCTGACTGGCGGATCTGGAAGAGTCTGGCTGACTGGCGGATCTGGAAGAGTCTGGCTGACTGGCGGATCTGGAAGAGTCTGGCTGACTGGCGGATCTGGAAGAGTCTGGCTGACTGGCGGATCTGGAAGAGTCTGGCTGACTGGCAGATCTGGAAGAGTCTGGCTGACTGGCAGATCCTGGCAGACTGACGGATCTGGCTGCTCTATGCTGACTGGCTGCTCTGGCTGCTCCATGCTGACTGGCTGCTCTGGCTGCTCCATGCTGACTGGCTGCTCCATGCTGATTGGCGGCTCTGGCTGCTCCATGCTGACTGGCGGGTCTGGCTGCTCCATGCTGACTGGCGGCTCTGGCTGCTCCATGCTGACTGGCGGCCCTGGCTGCTCCATGCTGACTGGCGGCCCTGGCTGCTCCATGCTGACTGGCGGCCCTGGCTGCTCCATGCTGACTGGCGGCCCTGGCTGCTCCATGCTGACTGGAGGCTCTGACTGCTCCATACAGACTGGCAGCTCTGGCGGCTCCTTGCAGACTAGCAGCTCTGGCGGCATCCTGCAGACTGGCAGCTCTAGCGGCTCCTTGCAGACTGGCAGCTCCTTGCAGACTGGCTGCCAGCTCCTTGCAGACTGGCAGCTCCTTGCAGACTGGCAGCTCCTTGCAGACTGGAGACTCCGGCAGCGCTGTAGAGACGGAAGGCTCTGGCAGCGCTAAACAGGCGGGAGACTCCGGCAGCGCTGGAGAGGAGGAAGGCTCCAATTGCGCTGAACAGGCGGGAGACTCCGGCAGCGCTGTAGAGGAGGAAGGCTCTGGCAGCGCTAGATAGGCGGGAGACTCCGGCAGCGTTGGAGAGGAGGAAGGCTCTGGCAGCGCTGGACAGGCGAGGCGCACTGTAGGCCTGATGCGTGGTGCTGGCACTGGTGGTACTGGGCCGAGAACACGCACCGGAAGCCTGGTGCGTGGAGCTGCCACCGGAGGGCTGATGCGTGGAGGTGGTACTGGATAGACCGGACCGTGCAGGCGCACTGGAGCTCTTGAGCACCGAGCCTGCCCAACCTTACCTGGTTGAATGCTCTCGGTCGCCCTGCCAGTGCGGCGAGGTGGAATAGCCAGCACTGGGCTATGCAGGCGAACCGGAGACACTGAGCGCATGGCTGGTGCCATGTAAGCCGGCCCAAGGAGACGCACTGGGGACCAGATGCGTAGAGCCGGCTTCATGGCACTTGGCTCGATGCTCACTCTAGCACGGCCGATACGCGGAGCTGGAATGTACCGCACCGGGCTATGCACCCGCACTGGAGACACCCTGCGCACCACAGCATAACACTGTGCCTGCCCGGTCTCTCTAGATCCCCGGTAAGCACAGGGAGTTTGCGCAGGTCTCCTACGTGGCGTAACCATACTCCCTGTTAGCCCCTCCCCCAATATTTTTTTGGGGCTGACTCTCGGGCTTCCATCCGCGTCGCCGTGCTGCCTCCTCATACCAGCGCCTCTCCGCTTTCGCCGCCTCCAGTTCTTCTTTGGGGCGGCGATATTCTCCTGGCTGAGCCCAGGGTCCTCTTCCGTCAAGGATCTCCTCCCAAGTCCAGAATGCCTTATTTCGTATCTCCTGCTGACGCTGTTGCTTCTCCTGCTGCTCCTGCCTGTTGACACGCCGCTTGGTCCTGTTTTGGTGGGTGATTCTGTAACGGCTTTCTTTGGGTGAAGTAGAGTCGGACCAAAATGCAGTGTGGCTATTGCAATCCATGTTTATTTAATAATGAAGAAACACGAACTGTACAAAAACAATAAACGTAATGTGAAAACCGAAACGGCCTAAACTGGTGCAAACTAACACCGCGACAGAAACAAGGACACTAAGGACAATCACCCACGAAACACTCAAAGAATATGGCTGCCTAAATATGGTTCCCAATCAGAGACAACGATAAACACCTGCCTCTGATTGAGAACCACTTCAGACAGACATAGACTTAACTAGAACACCCCACTAAGCTACAATCCCAATACCAACACACCACATACAAAAACCCATGCCACACCCTGGCCTGACCAAATAAATGAAGATAAACACAAAATACTTCGACCAGGGCGTGACAGTTTTATTTAATCCATTTTAGAATAAGGCTGTAACGTAATGTGGAAAAAGTCAAGGGTCTGAATACTTTCTGAATGCACTGTAGATATATCCCTCTGTATAATCCCACTGTTATCAGCCTATAATACTCCAGAGTTTTATGTTTACCATTCTGGTATTGTATATTCTGTATGATGTCTATGTGGACTTGTGTCTGTATTCTGTTTGTATTTGCCTTATTTGCCATTTGCCTTATATGCATTTTAAACTGTACTATTACGACTAATTGGCATTCCCAAATCTCCAAATATTTTGACTTCTGCCATGTTAGTTTGGAGACTCAATCAAGGAAATTCCACCAGCTGAGATTAGCGGAGTTTTCCCATCCCTGTTTATTTTTTATATGTAACCTTTTATTTAACTCTTATTTACAATGACGGCCTACAACGGCCAAACCCAGACGACACTGTGCCAATTGTGCACCGCCCTATGGGACTCCCAATCACAGCCGGTTGTGATACAGCCTGGTTTCGAACCAGGGTGTCTGTAGTGACGCCTCTAGCACAGAGATGCAGTGCCTTAGACCGCTGCACCACTCTGGTTAATCTACACAGACACAGTGATTCCCGCCTGCCCTCTCTCTGCACAGCCTCCATAGCCTGCAAATAAATAAATAAGATAGTATGAAAGACAGGGGAATAGGAAGCTGTAATGACGTTTTTGAAGCTGCACAACAGGGATGATACATTTTTGTAGCTTACATCTTTAATTAGTTTTATGGTATAAGGCACTGGGAATTGTTACCCCAGCAGAAAATCAAGTTTTCCACTCCGCTGCTTAGCCCTGTTATAGTGGCAAACAAACCTGCGTCATCAGCAGTGTTTCAACTTGTACACGAAGACATGGAGGGATCAGCTTTGGATGATTTCTCCTCTGAAATTGAATACAAGAGGTGGGCCTACGCACAAAATACTACTCTACATTGTCTCTGGGAAGGGAAAGACTAGAAGAACACAGAAAACATCCACTGACATGTACGATATACATGCCTCTTGGTAATACTCCGACATAATGCAAAGGTAATAGGATGCATCCTTTTTTATTTGAAGTTGGTTGGTTATATGCACAGGGATATCAACAGAGTCGGTTGATTATATGCATAGGGATATCAACAGAGTTGGTTTGATATCTGCATAGGGATATCAAAAGAGTTGTTTGGTTGTATGCATAGGGATATCAACAGAGTTGGATGGTTAGATGCATAGGGATATCAATAGAGTTGGTTGTATGCATAGGGATATCAACAGAGTTGGATGGTTAGATGCATAGGGATATCAACAGAGTTGATTGGTTATATGCATAGGGATATCAATATGGTTGGTTGGTTATATGCATAGGGATATCAACAGAGTTGATTGGTTATATGCATAGGGATATCAATAGAGTTGATTGGTTATGTGCATAGGGATATCAACAGAGTTGAAATGGCTACTAAGCAATCCTAAAGTTAAAATTAATTCGGAGTTTCCATTCAGATAAAATACCTTTTAGAAAACAAATTTACATTGTCTAGGACGATCTGATTCTGTTTGCCCACAGTGGTACAAAAGCGGTAAAACATGACTTTGTGGAGGAGAAAACATTCTGTCTTCTCAATATTTTATTTTTGCTCTTGTCATGTACTTTGAATAACCCCTGTGTTGAACCCTGCTGTAGAAATGTGATATCAATCTAGTGAATCTTTAATCCATTTACATGTACTGTGAATGTCAGCAGGTTTGTCAACAGTAGGCAGATTGACGTAAACAGCGGGACCAGAATGGATTATGGGAATTAATCCACAGAGAAACACAGATCTTTGAAACCCAAGGGCATTCTAGCAACTCAGCACTTGAGAAAGGACCCTCTACGTCGAGAAACCTACAGTAGGTAGAGCTGACATTTCTTTACGTCCAGAAACCTACTGTAGGTAGAGCTGACATTTCTTTATGCCCAGAAACCTACAGTAGGTAGTGCTGCATTTCTTTACGTCCAGAAACCTACAGTAGGTAGAGCTGACATTTCTTTATGTCCAGGAACCTACAGTAGGTAGAGCTGCATTTCTTTACGTCCAGAAACCTACAGTAGGTAGAGCTGCATTTCTTTACGTCCAGAAACCTACAGTAGGTAGAGAACTGACATTTCTTTACATCCAGAAACCTACAGTAGGTAGAGCTGCATTTATTTATGTCCAGAAACCTACAGTAGGTAGAGCTGCATTTCTTTACGTCCAGAAACCTACAGTAGGTAGAGAACTGACATTTCTTTACATCCAGAAACCTACTGTAGGTAGAGCTGCATTTCTTTACGTCCTGAAACCTACAGTAGGTAGAGCTGCATTTCTTTACGTCCAGAAACCTACAGTAGGTAGAGAACTGACATTTCTTTACATCCAGAAACCAGCCATGTAGGTAGTGCTGTATTTCTTTACGTCCTGAAACCTACAGTAGGTAGAGCTGCATTTCTTTATGCCCAGAAACCTACAGTAGGTAGAGCTGCATTTCTTTATGCCCAGAAACCTACAGTAGGTAGAGCTGCATTTCTTTATGCCCAGAAACCTACTGTAGGTAGTGCTGCATTTCTTTATGCCCAGAAACCTACAGTAGGTAGTGCTGCATTTCTTTACGTCCAGAAACCTACAGTAGGTAGTGCTGCATTTCTTTACGTCCAGAAACCTACAGTAGGTAGAGCTGCATTTCTTTACGTCCAGAAACCTACAGTAGGTAGAGCTGCATTTCTTTACGTCTAGAAACCTACAGTAGGTAGTGCTGCATTTCTTTACATCCAGAAATCTACTGTAGGTAGAGCTGCATTTCTTTACGTCTAGAAACATGCAGTAGGTAGAGCTGCATTTCTTTACGTCCAGAAACCTACAGTAGGTAGAGCTGCATTTCTTTACGTCTAGAAACCTACAGTAGGTAGTGCTGCATTTCTTTACATCCAGAAATCTACTGTAGGTAGAGCTGCATTTCTTTACGTCTAGAAACATGCAGTAGGTAGAGCTGCATTTCTTTACATCCAGAAACCTACAGTAGGTAGAGCTGCATTTCTTTGCGTCTAGAAACCTACAGTAGGTAGAGCTGCATTTCTTTACGTCCAGAAACCTACTGTAGGTAGAGCTGCATTTCTTTACGTCTAGAAACATGCAGTAGGTAGAGCTGCATTTCTTTACATCCAGAAATCTACAGTAGGTAGAGCTGCATTTCTTTACGTCTAGAAACATACAGGAGGTAGAGCTGACATTTCTGCCTATTATATCTAACATTTGTTTGCAGACAGGATGCTTTTAAATGTACATCTGGCATGAATGTTCAGCCAGTGTGGCAGCCATGTTCAGACAGTATTTCACAGAATAGCAGACCATTAATAACTAAACTCATTCCAATATTTAGGCCACTGTCACCACTGTTGATAAATGCAAAATATATGTTCAAATACATTTGACTATAAGTGTTAGCAAGACAAGGATACAGGGAGCAAAATGTTATTCAGAACTATTGGTTGTTTGGTTTGGAGAACGTTTGCCATCTCATTACAATACACTAGTCTGTTCCTTTCTCTTTAGTTCAGCTATTCACAAAGCACCTATACCATGGCCTGTAAGTACGGCAGTAGTGTAAACAACATGCTGAATTTGAACCCGTTTCAATTACTGCCCACATGCTAAACGTGCCTCACATGTTATCATTGTAAAAAGGCATAATAATACTATGAATCCACCCATTACTGTTAGAGAAAACAGATTTATTTTTCATGTGTATTTTAAATATTGCAAATGCACAGGGTTATGAAAAGTCGCAGGGCCCAAAGCTATGTATGTAATGGGGGAAGTGATATCATGTTACACAATGCATGACTAATGAATGTTGCACTTAGTTTCCACTCCTCTCCCACGCACCAGTCTCCCATGTTATCAGGCAGAAGGAATCACTGAGACGTGGAACAATGGTCCAGGGGACATGTCACCTCTGTGCTCACTGAGGTCCCCTTTTCTTCTGCCATCTAGCTATGATCAGCTGGGTCTGTTCTGTTCTCCACCTCACTGCTAAATATATTATTACAGTGTGAATGGATCCAGCATGAATATGCCTCGTCTTGGGGTAGCATGTGGTATATGGAGATTTGTCATTATTGAAGTGGATGACTAGAATGTCTGTGTCTTGGTTATCAGAATAGCCTTTTGTGTAGGCATATGTGCAAGGGTCTCCAACAACTCTGAGAATATGCCACTATAGATAAAATAGCCAGGTGATTCACAAGTAGGGAAATATACTGAAAATACAATGAGTGTGACAGAATGTGCGACTTGATAATGACCTAAGTAAGGTTACTCTCAAACGTGAACGTCAAGGTAACTCTGTGATGCAAATTCACCCTTGGAGATAGCATGGAATATATGTATATTTAATTAAGTCTAATGCGTTTTCAATATCTGACACTGGCTTTCTACCCTGCTGTAAACACCATTGTCCTGTATCAGTTACTTAACCTCTACGGCATCGGTGTAAAGACAATAATAAAGACATAAAACTATGAAATAACACATCTGGAATCATGTAGTAACCAAAAAAGTGTCAACAAAAACAAATCAAAATATATTTTATATTTGAGATTCTTCAAAGTAGCCACCCTTTGCCTTGATGACAGCTTTGCACACTCTTGGCATTCTCTCATCCAGCTTCATGAGGTAGTCACCTGGAATGCATTTCAATTAACAGTTGTGCCTTGTTAAAAGTTAATTTGTGGATTTTCTTTCCTTTTAGCCAATCAGTTGTGTTGTGACAAGGTAGGGGTGGTATACAGAAGATAGCCCTATTTGGTAAAAGACCAAGTCCATATTATGGCAAGAACAGCTCAAATAAGCAAAGAGAAACGACAGTCCATCATTACTTTAAGGTCAGTTAATGTGGAAAATGTCAGGAACTTTTAAAGTTTCTTCAAGTGCCGTCGCAGAAATCATCAAGTCCTATGATGAACCTGGCTCTCATGACGACCACCACGGAAAAGGAAGACCCAGAGTTACCTCTGCTGCAGAGAATAAGTTCATTAGAGTTAACTGCATGATTGCAGCCCAAATAATGCTTCACAGAGTTCAAGTAACAGACACATCTCAACATCAACTGTTCAGAGGAGACTACATGAATCAGGCCAACATGGTCGAATTGCTGCAAAGGAACCACTACTAAAAGACACCAATAATAAGAAGTGCCAATAAACACAAGCAACTGATATTAGACCAGTGGAAATCTGTCCTTTGAGAAAATTTGAGATTTTTGGTTCCAGCAACTGTGTCTTTGTGAAACGCAGAGTGGGTGAACGGGCGATCTCTGCGTGTGTAGTTCCCACCATGAAGCATGGAGGAGGAGGAGTGAGGTGTGGGAGTGCTTTGCTGGTGACAGTCTGTGATTGATTTAGAATTCAAGGCACACTTAACCAGTATGGCTACCACAGCATTCTGCAGCGATGCACCTTCCCATCTGGTTTACGATTAGTGGGACTATCATTTGTTTTTCAACAGGACAATGGCCCAATCTGTGTAAGGGCTATTTGAAGAAGGAGAGCGATGGAGTGCTGCATCAGATGACCTGGCCTCCACAATCACCCGACCTCAACACAACTGAGATGGTTTGGGATGAGTTTGACCGCAGAGTGATGGAAAAGCAGTCAACAAGTGCTCAGCATATGTGGGAACTCCTTCAAGACTGTTGGAAAAGCATTCCAGGTGAAGCTGGATGAGAGAATGCCAAGAGTGTGCAAAGCTGTCATCAAGGCAAAGGGTGGCTACTTTGAAGAATCTCAAATATAAAATATATTTCGATTTGTTTAACACTTTTTTGGTTACTACATGATTCCACTTGCGTTATTTCATAGTTTTTATGTCTTCACATTTATTATACAATGTAGAAAATAGTCAAATAAAGAAAAACCCTTGAATGAGTAGGTGTGTCCAAACTTTTGACTGGTACTGTACCAAATTGAGGTGTGAGCATGCATGCTTGCACGTGTGTGTGTGTGTATGTGTGTGTGTGCAGTAGCAGCTAACTTGTCACATTTCTTTCCTGAAATTGCATAATATGTGAATAAGCAGAGCAGCCACCCATTCACACTGTCTGTCAGTTACCTTTCATTAAATGTGACACCGTACTCATTGAATGTTGACAACCTGTCTGTCTGACTGGGCTTGTCACTCTCATCTGATCCGATGCATAGTGAAAGGCTCTGACAGCTTTGACCCTGCATGAGACCCTTTCTGTAGGTAAACTCCTCTTAGCAATGACGATGCTAATAGCATCCGATCTCTTCATCCTCGGTACCTGTGGATTGGTGTTTCACTCAGTCAGGACTAACATGCAGTCAACCGTTTTACCCTACACACACACACACACACACACACACACACACACACACACACACACACACACACACACACACACACACACACACACACACACACACACACACACACACACACACACACACACACATATGATGGATGAACTTCACTCTAGTTTTGCTCATTGCTGATGCATCTTGGAGTGGTGATCAGGGCACTCCTGGAGGTCTTTCAGCCCCCCTCTTGGAGTCCACAGCCTTCAAACCTGCTAGTTAATAAGGGTTGCACTGCAATTAGCCCACAGCATTCCCAGCTCTGCCTTGGGGATAGATATGTGCCATAGAAAACAAGATAAATGTCCTTGGATTTCAACATTGGGGAGCATCTCAAGGCAACTATAAGGCATGACTGTTCCTGCTAATGCCATGGTGGCCGAGGTGGCTGTGATTTCAGCCCATGCTGTCACTGATGAATGAGGGACCATGGGGACTGTCTCAAAGAAAATAGCTTCCCTGTGCAGGAGCAGGTGCACGGTACACGTGGAGATCTAAGCCTTATTCTCCTCAGCTTTAAAGCTTTGTGATAGGTGGGCTTGGTCACCCTCGACGATAAGGAGACGACATTGTCCTTTGTGCACATCTCCTGTCTCAGAGGTCTGTGTGATTGTTTGCAACTAAGTGATTGGTTTGGTTAGAGATGCTTATTTTACCTGAGTCATGTGCAGCTTGGTAGAATACATTTTGTTAGTATTCTGTTCACTCCGGATATTTTGTTTAAAAAATGCAAATAATACTTGTATCCATTTATTTGATAAGCATGTTTTGTTGGGAAACAAATGCCAAGCCAAAGAGTATCCTGATATGTTTTAATTGCTAATTTGGGTATTGAAATGAAATTATTCTTACATGCAAATGATTCCATGGTCAGTGTTAACTTATTTGAGAATTTAAATCTTTTTTTTTTTTTTCATAAAATAGGAATAAGTTAACTTCCTGAAAATGCCTGGATGATGACAGTGAATAACATCAGTACTGCATAACATTATAAGGGAGATATGTTAAGAGCTGTATATGGAAAGTATAAGAGCTGTAAAATGCATTTGGCTCTTTATGTACAATAAGTCAGAGTTCTGAGACCAAGCCCAGGGCTTTCCTTGGATTTATCTCTGTATCACTGACCTTATAGCAAAAGGTGCTAAAATTCTATGAGCTGCCATAAGGAAAAGATTCTCACAGTCATCTAGTTCAAGCACACACACTTACACACGCACGCACTCGCACACACAGACACACACACACGATTACATGCACACGATTACATACACAAGACGACACACACTCAAGTGTACATTCTCTGAAAATGTCATTCACACTTTAATTAACTATGGTTTCTATTTTTTGTATTATTATTTAATTTACACACACACAAATACAAAACAATATGATGAAGGTTTAAAAGATAAACAACAAGAACATGCGCAGGACAGGTGAGTAAGAAACCCAGAGGGAATTGTACTGTAGGCACCTCCCCCCTTCAACAAAACCAAAACGTACAAAAAACGTCTGATTTGTAAGAGAGATAAACAAATCATTACAGATGTACATGAAGAAAAAGGAAAACAGATGGTTAAATAAGGTATAGAAGAAACAAAATGAAAGTTCAAGTACAATGCATAATCAAAATAAAGATCTGCTAGGCAGATATAAGTTATTGGGATGAGACAGTAAGTGGAATGTCCTCTAGATATTTGTTTTATTTTGTGTTTGAAGTAGCTAAAGCTGATGCAGTGCTTGAGGTGGTCCGGGAGACTGTCCCAAAAAACTGACCTCTGTAGAAGATAGAAAAATGTATATTCGTCTACCACCAAAAAGGAATTAATAAAACTCATTCCTCCAATAATAACAAGTCTTTGAGAGAGAGAGAGATAGAGAGAACAGAGAGAGAGAAAGACTACATAAAGACATCTTTGCCATTGCACTATGCCTATTCAAGTGAGAAATGATCCCTTTCAGAGACCCTCTGAGTCCTGAGTGACATTTTTACTGCTGTCCCATCACTATTGGATTTGCATTTCTTTGCAAAAAAAAAAAAAAAGTGCACCTTGCAATTCTCCAATTCAGATGTCTCCACTCTAGTTTGAATTGTGACCAGACATCTCCTCTACTGCAAGCTAAATGAGTCAACCTGAAGGTCAGAACTATTGTTATGCAGACAATGACCATGAGACAATAACAGGCAGGGATATTGTGGAATATGTGTGTCATGTGATTTTGTAGCACTAGAATGCTCTTATAAAGTACTGATTCCTTATCTGATGGTGTTTACCCTAGAAAAGTATGTAGTAACATATGCAGCTGCTAAGGCCATGTTTATTTAGTAGAAGAATCCTCACGTGAGCAGTCTTCTTTCAGCATTTCTTGATGGATAATGTCATCCTAGTATTTCAATATGTTTCAGACAATTCACGAAAACAAGACTGTTTTCTTAGTGTAACAGCAGGTATTCTAAGATACAACTTGGTATAAATTATTCCATGGAGATTCCTCATTTGGAACAACTGAATACCTGCTGTTGCCTCTAGAGTGGGCTATACCGTCATGGCCAAGTGTCACTGTAATATGTTTAGGTTGGTGTTGTTAAGGTATTTGTGTTTGTTTTGCCAAAAACAGCTACAGTAGATGGCATGGGGAATACTAAATACTCAGATTGTGTCATTTCTGACAGTTTAGCGAATTCCTCAGAGTGGTACTGTCTTTCATAAACCTCCTGCTTTCTTCTTGTTAAATATCAAATGCCTTTTATGACCAATATGCTTCTGGTATAGATTGCTGTGGTTGTGCTTACAACATCCAAAGCATGCATTTGATGTTGGATTTTAAATGCCTGGATCAATGACAGTAAAAGCTATATTTCCAGGAGCTTATACTGAGCTAGTATCTGTACAAATGGTTCTCACGAGGGAGAGGGGGAGAGAAAGGAAGACATTGTTCTGATAAATACTTGATGAATCTTCCTGAATATATGTATGTGGATGCGTTAGAAAGAGCCAACGTTTTCTTGTTAGCCACAGTCCAAGCAGCTGTGGATCTGCTCCAGGGAACCCTAATGGGAAGACTTTGAGAACAATGAGTTCAGAGAGGGGAAGAGACCAGAGAGAGAGAGACAGAGAGAGGCAGAGAGAGAGAGACCAGAGAGAGAGAGGCAGAGAGAAAAACAAGAGAGGGAGAAAGAGGGAGCGAGAGAGGAAGAGGGAGAGAGAAAGCGGGCAGAGAGAGAGAGTCACAAAGAGAGAGAGGCAGAAAGAAAGGCAGAGAGAGGGAGGCAGAGAGCATAGCTGTTTCGCCTAAAGTTTTTTTGTTCTCTCTAAGGACCCTTGCACATATTGGCAAGTTTCAGAGCAACATCCTAAAAAAAAATGCACATACAATATCATCAAAATGCAAATTCGAGGCAAGAGAGCAGTGTTTCGTTTTACCACACTGGAAAGATTCATAAAGATTGATTGGGATAACGTTTTATAACAGATATTCTCTACAAACAAATATATTGATACATGTCTGAGGGTTAGTCAAAACAGTAACACAAACTCTCATGAGTTTACCTTCAATAAGAAAAAGCCTACAGTAAAAACATCTAATGTGTTTTTAACGGTTAATATACAGTATGACATTTCTACTAGGTGCTAAATCATTTCTACCATGTGCTATTTTAGATATAGAAATGGGTACCTTTGTTCCTCCATAGCATTTTGTTTCAAGCCATTGTCCATTCTATTGCATTTTTATAATCTGCCTGAAAGTAGTGCAAACAATGCCCTCCCACAGCCCCCTCCATCCTCCTACCTGCCAGACAACTAGGATCAAACACCTTGGCTGCATAATTTGTTGTGCAATCAACTGCCTGAGGCTTGTTGGCAGTGAGTCTATGCACAATACTGTACAGTGTGATCGATAAATCAAAAACAATGTTTAAGTCTCAGACTGTTTCAGACAAATACTTCACTTTTCCTCCTGTTGATCAGTGCAGGTTTCAGTCCATGTCCACTGGGCACAAACTGGTTGAATCAATGTTGTTTCCACATCAAAGAAAATTAAATAAATAAATAAATCTATGTGATGACGTTTAATCATCGTGAAAAACTGAATGGATTTGCAAAAAGTCATCAACATAAAGGAATTTCGGTATTGTTTGCAATTTTTTCACCAAACAATACTTTACCTTTTACATTTGAGTAATTTAGCACTCTTATCCAGAGTGACTATTTTGGTGAGTGCATACATTTTCAGACTTTTTTTTCATTTACCTAAATCAAATGACATGGCTCACATTTTTGTTGATTTCACATTGAATTCACCTTAGTTGACAACTAAATCAGATGTAAATCAAAATTAGATGTTGAACTGATGCCTGTGTCCAGTGTCTGGTCCACCAGCTACAGGCCTGATTGATCAAATGTAAGATTAAGATAACTTTATTGCTCAATTGCAAAATTGCACACAAGGTCTAACCTAAATTTTACTTCCTCTTTTAACCCAGCCCCTACGACAAATCCACATACACTAAGCTCCAAAAGTATTGGGACATTGACAGTTTGTTGTTGAATTGGCTTTAAAATTATACAATTGAGGTTAAAGTGCTGTCAGCTTCAATTTGAGGGTATTTTCGTCCATAACTGTTCAGAAATTCTTACGAAGCCACTCTTTCGTTGCCCGGGCGTTGTGTTTGGGATCATTGTCATGCTGAAAGACCCAGCCACGTTTCATCTTCAATGCCCTTGTTTTCACTCAAAATCTCATGATACATGGCCCCATTCATTCTTTCCTTTACACGGATCAGTCGTCCTGGTCCCTTTGCAGAAAAACAGCCCCAAAGCATGATGTTTCCACCCCCATGCTTCACAGTAGGTATGGTGTTCTTTGGATGCAACTCAGCATTCTTTGTCCTCCAAACACGACGAGTTGAGTTTTTACCAAAAAGTTATATTTTGGTTTCATCTGACCATATGACATTCTCCCAGTCTTCTTCTGGATCATCCAAATGCTCTCTAGCAAACTTCAGACGGGCCTGGACATGTACTGGCTTAAGCAGGGGGACACGTCTGGCCCTGCAGGATTTGAGTCCCTGGCGGCGTAGTGTGTTACTGATGGTAGGCTTTGTTACTTTGGTCCCAGCTCTCTGCAGGTCATTCACTAGGTCCCCCCGTGTGGTTCTGGGATTTTTGCTCACCGTTCTTGTGATCATTTTGACCCCACGGGGTGAGATCTTGCGTGGAGCCCCAGATCAAGGGAGATTATCAGTGGTCTTGTATGTCTTCCATTTCCTAATATTTGCTCCCACAGTTGATTTCTTCAAACCAAGCTGCTTACCTATTGCAGATTCAGTCTTCCCAGCCTGGTGCAGGTCTACAATTTTGTTTCTGGTGTCCTTTGACAGCTCTTTGGTCTTGGCCATAGTGGAGTTTGGAGTGTGACTGTTTGAGGTTGTGGACAGGTGTCTTTTGTACTGATAACAAGTTCAAACAGGTGCCATTAATACAGGTAACGAGTGGAGGACAGAGGAGCCTCTTAAAGAAGAAGGTACAGGTCTGTGAGAGCCAGAAGTCTTGCTTGTTTGTAGGTGACCAAATACTTATTTTCAACCATAATTTGAAAATAAATTCATTAAAAATCCTACAATGTGATTTTCTGGGGGTTTTTTCTTCTAATTTTGTCTGTGATAGTTGAAGTGTACCTATGATGAAAATTACAGGCCTCTCTCATATTTTTAAGTGGGAGAACTTGCACAATTGGTGGCTGACTAAATACTTTTTAGCCCCACTGTATGTTTTTCTTTCCCCACTCCCTTTATTTAACTAGGCAAGTCAGTTAAGAACAAATTTGCATTTTCAATGACGGCCTAGGAACAGTGGGTTAAACTGCTTTGTTCAGGGGCAGAACAACAGATTTTTACCTAGTCAGCTCTGGGATTCAATCTTGCAACCTTCAGGTTACTAGTCCAACACTCTAACCACTAGGCTACCTGCCGCCCCATTATAGGCTTCTACCTATAGGCATAGACTAGGAATCACTGGCCACTCAAAGGAATGGAACACTAGTCACTTTGATAATATTTACATATCTGGCATTACTCATCTCATATGAAAATACTGTATTCTATACTATTCTACGGTATTTTAGTCACTTAATAATGCTTACATATCTTGCATTATTCATCTCATTTGTATATACTGTATTCTATACTATTCTACTGTATCTTAGTCCATTCCGCTCAGACATCATTGTCCCATATGCATATAGTCTTAATTCATTCCTACTTAGATTTGTGTGTATTGGGTACATGTTGTGTAATTTGTTAGATATTACTTGTTAGATATTACTGCACTGTCGGAGCTAGAAGCACAAGCATTTCGCTACAACCGCAATAACATATGAAAATCAAGTGTATGTGACCAATAACATTTGATTTGATTTGATTCTCAATAAAAGTGACTCCAAAATGACACAATACATTATTTACCATTCATTTCTATTGGACACAAAATAATCTGAAACACAACCAAAACAAACAGCAAATGCATCCAACAAATGTCAAGTCACAAGCTTGATATAGTCATTGTGTGCTATGAATACTTCACTTTTCTACTTTAATAGTCATATAAGTGAATTTGTCCCAAAACTTTTCAATCAAAGGGCTGAGCCAAAACCCCCAAAATATGTCACCATCCCCGGTACTTTTGGAGCTCACCGTACATACAAGTGTATTCAGACCCCTTCGCCTTTTCCACATTTTGTTACGTTACAGCCTTATTCTAACAGGGATTAAATAAAACATTTTTTTTTCATCAATCTACACACCCCATAATGACAAAGTGAAAAACATTTTTTTTTTTTTTTTTTGCAAATGTATTACAAATAGCAAACAGTAATACCTTATTTACATAAGTGTTCAGACCCTTTGCTATGAGACTCGAAATTGAGCTCAGGTGCATTCTGTTTTCATTGCTCATCCTTGAGATGTTTCTACAACTTGATTGGAGTCCACCTGTGGTAAATTCAATTGAATGGACATGATTTGGAAAGGCACACACCTGTCTATATAAGGTCCCACAGTTGCCAGTGCATGTCAGAGCAAGAACCAAGCCATGAGGTTGAAGGAATTGTCAATAAAGCTTCGAGACAGGATTGTGTCGAGGCACAATGTTTTTCAGTGGCAGGGACTAGGAGACTAGTCAGGATTGAGGCAAAGATGAACGGACCAAAGTACAGAGAGGTCCTTGATGAAAACCTGCTCCAGAGCACTCGGGGCCTCAGACTGGGGTGAAGGTTCACCTTCCAATAGGACAACGACTCTAAGCACACAGCCAAGACAACGCAGGAGTGGATTTGGGACAAGTCTCTGTATGTCCTTAAGTGGCCCAGCCAGAACCCGGACTTGAACCCGATCGAACATCTCGAGAGACCTGAAAATAGTTATGCAGCAACGATCCCCATCCAACCTGACAGAGATTGGGAGGATTTGCAGAGAAGAATGGGAGAAACTCCCCAAATACAGGTGTGCCAAGCTTGTAGCGTCATACCCAAGAAGACTCGAGGCTGTAATCGCTGCCAAAGGTGCTTCAACAAAGTACTGAGTAAAGTCTCTGAATACTTGTATAAATGTGATATTTCCATTTTTAATTGTGTGTAGATTGATGAGGGGAAAAAATTATTTAATCGATTTTAGAATAAGGCTGTAACGTATAAAAAAAGTCAAGGGGTCTGAATACTTTCCGAAAGCACTGTACACATACAGGTTTTGGAGAGGTGTGGGGTGTGCCACACTAGGGGCCTGGGGAGCTGTTGTTTTGGGGAGTTAAGTGACATCTAGGATTTGATACCAGCAACCTTCCGGTTGGCAGCTCACTTCCCAACACATTTTTCCCATCAGACCCGGAATTTGAACACACAATTCCAGTTGCTGGCTCACCTCTCTAACCACTAGGCTACCTGCCTCATACAACAAACAAGCTAGAGTTATTAGACCTTTCCCCTCTCCCTGGTGTCAACATGCACCTCACAAGTTAACTGCTATATTGCTCTCAGTGAAAACCTCATTACCACATAATGTGTCAGTGGAAACTATTATTGGCTATGTATCGAGATCTGTGCTTCATCCAGCAGATAGTATAAAAAAACGTATAAAATGAACACAACATTAGCGTCTCATTTGGATTCAGCTCCTGCTGCAGTGGTGACCTCTATAGGCAAACTTTCTTGGCTTGGAAATATTGGTGTATTTGGAAAGCAAATGATCTGTGCTCCGTGTTCAACAAGCCTATTTTAATTTCTCTGAGAATTATACTATTTGTTTAATTCATTCAAACCGGATGTGGGTTTTTGCTGTTGTTGGAAAAGGGTAGCCTTTAAAATGTTTGACATTTCGTATCTGAAGTGAACCATGTCACTCAATTAATGAACATAAGCATGCAATTCACCAGTTTGGGTGAATAAACTGTAGGTATTTCTTAACATACAATTTTGGAATTAGGCTACTGTAAAATGTAAATCTAGGGAAAGTAATAATGTCACTGGTAATTCAACTGAAATGCATAGAGACAGAATGCCATGGTACACAGAGGCATAAATTGGCAAGCTATCTTATTTGAGAAACACTGAAGAATGCCAAGACATTATTTCCAAAACAAAAAACTTGCTAATTAGAAAGCAGAGATTAAAATCATTCTCCATGAAGGTCACCTCGCTGTTTGTTCAGATTTGTTTTCACATTTCACATTCCATCCTATTCCAGGAATGCTACTGTGTAAAATCAACTTAACACACAAATCAAGAGAATAATGACTGCATTAGACATGCTGCTCAATCAAAATAAAGGATGGGCATGTTGTGTTATGAAATCAAATGTATGGCATCATAGTATCAGGGAAAAAATAGTTTTGATCATACATTAATGAGGAGTTCTAAAGCTACAGTAGAATCAAGCCAGCCAAACAAAAGTCCATTCTTTCAATATGTTCATATGCACCTGATGTATGTGTAAAACACATACATTTCATATAATAACATTTATTTGATGGCACTTTTGTGGGGTGTTTCTTTCATTTCTAGCTTGGCAGCCACTCATCTATATTCCACGTCTATAGGTCTCTCCCCCTGAGTTTGGTTGCCTCAAGGTATTTCTATAGCCAGCCAGTACCGCTGGATTTTCTGTCCTTGGGTTATTGTCTGGTTGCTGTCCAAGGTTCTGAAACAGAAGTGAGCAGTTCACATACTGAAAAATCTGTACGAACATACAATCTTGTATAACTTTTTTATATTAACATAATGTATTTTCCATTTCTCAATAATGCTCTAGCCTTATTTTCTCCCTAACTGTGTATCTGAGTTAGGATGACGTCAAATACAATCTTTACTATGGCTGCAGGATCAGGTCCAGACAACTACTGTATTTCTATAGGCTAAACAAACATGCCTACTTCTGAGAAGATTGAACCTCTAAAGTATGTCTTCCTAAGGACAGAACTTAGAAACCTCAACTCAGACAGGAGTAACTTTGAAGTTACATTGTGGACCAAAGCCAAATCGGATGTAAGAAGTTGAAAAGAGCAGTTTATTAAAACAGTGTCTTACATAATGATGCCAATAAAATATTTTATTCACAGGCAATGGTAAAGTTACCCCAGTCATTTCATGAAGATATCATTTAATTTGTGTGGCTAGGTGTTAGACAGATGGGTTTAAAAGTATACTTTTTCACAAGGTTCCATTTGAAACCCTTGCTATTTGAAACACCAATTGATTTGATTTCACGCCCTTTTCCTAATTAGCATGACAACTGAAGTGGTTTCAATAGTTTCCCTTTTGATAACCATAGGAAAACAATGCAATGAGTAATCACTCTTTCATGTTTTATCAAATCCACTTAACAGACTCCAGTGAAGGACATGAGAGCTCTTACAGATAGATTTATATGGTCACTCACTGAGTCATGACTGACCAGCACAACGAGTTTGCACCATTGTGCCACACCATTATGTTCATTATTAGTGTAAACAAACCAAAATGACAAACACTTGCATATTAGTGGAGCACTTTAAAGGAATACAGCAGTGAATTGCAGGCTTCATCATAATAGTCTGCTATGTTTGGATATTTTTGGACAGCAGGTGTGTAGATTTGTATTCTGCTGGTGTCGTCTGGCTGAAGTTCAGCTTAGTAGGCTACATAAAACTGATGAAGCAATTAAAAAGGTACATCCACAATCAACAGAGTCAACATTCTGTGCTAATCAGTGAATCAGGTAGTGTATAATTTCACTTGTCTGACAAACGTGGTGTTTAGCTGTAATTGTGAGAGTGTACTGTAGCTAGGGGGGTCGTTCCTCGAAATAAGTGCCTTTGATATTTTAAGTCAAGATTGTGCACGAACATTGAATTTTAAAAGCCTTTTTTATATTAATTAAGACTTGCTAAAGTCGCAAATTCAGCATTTTGACATGTCCCTCTGTGAATCATTTGTAACTTATAGGAAGATTTTAACCCACTTAACCCCAACATTTTCCCAAGTATCACCACCATTCTAAAGCCATAGTTAGTTTGTTACTTTGATAAAGTCATTTCTGAAGATTATGTGATTAGTGATTCTTTTTAAGTTAAATAAACAACAACCACAACCTGTCTCTCATTTTAAGGTCAACCTGAACTCTCCTTTTAATAAGGTGAAAGTATTCCTTTCTTTTTTCATTTTTATATTGAACATCTAATAGTCATATCATAGTGTAAAATCAGGTGAGCTGGTCTACTCTTTTGGGCCATTTTCTGGGCATTCTGTGGTGGAAAACTGAGCGGGTCGAGTATAACACCTCAACCCTTTTACCAGTAGATACATAGGTTAGAAATGTTTTTTTTTTTTTATGAAGCTTGCGTTCAATTGCCCTTCACTGTTACACACAACAAACTTCAATTCCCCATGTAACAAGATGATTATGGTTGATTTAGGATGAAATTGTCAACCCTGTTACTTTAATCGGCACTTAATAGGCACTTACTTAATAGTCACTTACTATAGTCATCTTAATAGGCAATTACTAGAGTTCTTTTTTCTCTTAAGATGGGAAAACACGTTTTTTATTAAGTTGAACATGTGCTCTTTATGACAGAATGTAACATTTTTTGTGAAATAAAAATGTCAACAAGTTACACTCCTCAAAAGGCACCTAATTGGTGGAACGACACAGCTGTGATGTATTCTGTGGACATGCTCTACTGTGTCAGTCTGAGCAGATGAGACGGAGGCTTTTCTACTCTAATTCAATCTCAGTGCTTCAAGTACAATAATCTCACTGTATTCCCTGGCTTTCTCTTCCTAAATCTCTAGTATGGTGCCTGAGTAAATTAGCTTGAAATTGCAAATCATCTTTGTTTTGAACAAAGCTTATTGTTTAATTGTATTGTTATCATGTACAGTGTTGAGGAGAATTTGTTGTTGCTGTCATGGTGAGCCATATAGTTTATTTTTGTGTTTTGCTTTTTGTTTTTCTACACAGGCTGTAGGTAACATACTGTACCCCATCCTCACTCTGAAATACTGTATACAGTATAAGGAGATGTTTAATTGGATCGGTCAACTTTTAAATACATCTATTATAAATAAATCTATTGTCTCAGTATGATGTCTCATTGAATCCCGGCCTATTGGTATCTATATCATGCAGTATTTTACTTCTACGAGGTAATGAAAATATCTAAAAAGGTTATTGTAGAGTTATGGCAGGACTCCCTATTTTACCATAAGTTTTTACTGCCTACTGATTAGGTTTGGTCTGCCTGCTAAACTGGGAATAAATAATGCATGTAAATAGTTTAATTCTCTTCTTGCCTTAGTATTCCAACAGCACCGGGTAGCCTGCCGTCCTGGAGAGATTTGCTGCACGTAGGCGATTACATGTTTGGGTGGAGATGTCCTCGATTCCCTAGAGGCGTAGTTTTAGAGGAATTGTGGCGTTGGAGGATGGCCCAGGATCGTTTTTCCGCTTCATTTCCACCATGTCTCTCCTCTCAGGCTGCGCCCTGCTCCGCTCTGCTATGAGGCTGAGCTGCATGGTAGTGCAGGGAGCAGGGACAGTACTGGAGTCGCCCTGCTCGGTAACCGCACGGAACCCCCTCTTCTCCCTCTCAAACAAACACAAAAAACCTGGGTATAAATAAAAGATGCAGGCCTAGAAACAGGTCAGAAACAGATATAAAAGCAGGGTTATGCCCAAAGCCTAGGGACATTGTATCTCACATTCATGCTGTTGTGTTTATTCTAATTTTCAGAATGAGCTGTGACTCAACAACGAAATAATCATGTTTAAATGATATTATACCGGTACTAATTTTGGCCTGCATGGTTAACATTAGCAGCAAGAGGCCAGCATTTTTATTAGTTGCTGGCAGAGCACTTTCCCCATTATACAGTAGAGCAGAATGTAGTCAACGTAGAGGACAGGATGTGGTCTAGATACAGTGGGGCAAAAAAGTATTTAGTCAGCCACCAATTGTGCAGGTTCTCCCACTTAAAAAGATGAGAGAGGCCTGTAATTTTCATCATAGGTACACTTCAACTATGACAGACAAAATTAGAAAAAAAATCCAGAAAATCACATTGTAGGATCTTTAATGAATTTATTTTTGCAAATTATGGTGGAAAATAAGTATTTGGTCAATAACAAAAGTTTATCTCAATACTTTGTTATATACCCTTTGTTGGCAATGACAGAGGTCAAACGTTTTCTGTAAGTCTTCACAAGGTTTTCACACACTGTTGCTGGTATTTTGGCCCATTCCTCCATGCAGATCTCCTCTAGAGCAGTGATGTTTTGGTGCTGTTGCTGGGCAACACAGACTTTCAACTCCCTCCAAAGATTTTCTATGGGGTTGAGATCTGGAGACTGGCTAGGCCACTCCAGGACCTTGAAATGCTTCTTACGAAGCCACTCCTTCGTTGCCCGGGCGGTGTGTTTGGGATCATTGTCATGCTGAAAGACCCAGCCACGTTTCATCTTCAATGCCCTTGCTGATGGAAGGAGGTTTTCACTAAAAATCTCAAGATACATGGCCCCATTCATTCTTTCCTTTACACGGATCAGTCGTCCTGGTCCCTTTGCAGAAAAACAGCCCCAAAGCATGATGTTTCCACCCCCATGCTTCACAGTAGGTATGGTGTTCTTTGGATGCAACTCAGCATTCTTTGTCCTCCAAACACGACGAGTTGAGTTTTTACCAAAAAGTTATATTTTGGTTTCATCTGACCATATGACATTCTCCCAGTCTTCTTCTGGATCATCCAATTGCTCTCTAGCAAACTTGAGACGGGCCTGGACATGTACCGGCTTAAGCAGGGGGACACGTCTGGCACTGCAGGATTTGAGTCCCTGGCGGCGTAGTGTGTTACTGATGGTAGGCTTTGTTACTTTGGTCCCAGCTCTCTGCAGGTCATTCACTAGGTCCCCCCGTGTGGTTCTGGGATTTTTGCTCACCGTTCTTGTGATAATTTTTACCCCACGGGGTGAGATCTTGCATGGAGCCCCAGATCGAGGGAGATTATCAGTGGTCTTGTATGTCTTCCATTTCCTAATGATTGCTCCCACAGTTGATTTCTTCAAACCAAGCTGCTTACCTATTGCAGATACAGTCTTCCCAGCCTAGTGCAGGTCTACAATTTTGTTTCTGGTGTCCTTTGACAGGTCTTTGGTCTTGGCCATAGTGGAGTTTGGAGTGTTCAAACAGGTTCCATTAATACAGGTAACGAGTGGAGGACAGAGGAGCCTCTTAAAGAAGAAGTTACAGGTCTGTGAGAGCCAGAAATCTTGCTTGTTTGAAGGTGATCAAATACTTATTTTCCACCATAATTTGCAAATTAATTCATTAAAAATCCTACAATGTGAATTTTTTTTCTCATTTTGTCTGTCATAGTTGAAGTGTACCTATTATGAAAATTACAGGCCTCTCTCATCTTTTTAAGTGGGTGAACTTGTACAATTGGTGGCTGACTAAATACTTTTTTACCCCACTGTTTAAGCTCATGGTGGATTTGACCTACTGTACAGTGTCAGGGCTTCCACCTTATACAACATCAGCAGCAGTGCTGCTGCCCACTGAGCATCTTTGTGAAGGTAGCTTCCTTTCAATCCTTTGACTCAGCCACAGTATTGTTTTCCCTCTGCATGCTAATGTGCTGGAGAAGATGTTATTGATCACCTTAAAATCTTTAAAAACCTCCTTTTCCTCAGCAAATCGTGTTAGCGGACCATTGGTGCACACACTGAGCAGTACAGACTCATTCTTATACTGTGGCTCCCTTGCAAGAAATAAGCCTTTTTCTTAACATGCCACATACAGTAGAGTAAAGCAGGATCAATGGATCTCCAACAACACACTGCCTTCACATGACTCCATAATGCCTACCCGGATCAGCACTGCCCACCTTAACCTCACAGAGCCTTGCAACCCACTACAATTCAATCAACTGCTATTACACTTAAAATATCTATAATGGACCATGACTCTGAGCTGACTTACCATGACCTACGCTTTATATTCTATCTATATTTATTTTCATGATCTTTATACTTTAAGAGTCTGGGTGGGCACATCGCCCTCATGGCCCTTGAGTTTTATAGTGAATATCATGCTCATGTGTGCATTCCAGGGGGGTGCAGTAAGAGGAGATAGATTTACCCCTTTCACGGCTTGTTCACTCTAGAAAGGTTTGTTCCCCCTAATGCCCAGCCATCCTCATAATGGCCTCTCTGTTTAATACAATTAATAGCCATTAGTGTTTTTCCAGTTTTGTTTTCAGTTGAGAAACTTTGTACAAATAAAATTGGTCAGGAGTAACTAACAGCCCTGAGTGGATTTTGTTTTATGTTCCTAGCGATGGGAATAGTACCTCAGCAGACAATTATATACCAGGCAATAGCACTGAAATTAAGTACCTGTTTGATGATCTGGCACAGTGTAACATTGTGAAGAGAAAGAGAAGACATCAGATATGTGGAAGACATCAAGACATGACCACAAAACAAAGCCTATTAGCATATTTATTTGTGGTTGAGATACTGTATGCAGTGTGGATTGCAGATTTGCAGCATGCACAGCTTTTTAGTTTACACTATAACTGGGTGTGTGCTGTATAATGATGTAAAAAATAAAGTATGATATAGCCACAGTTCTATGGCCTTATGAAAACAGTACAATAGCTATGATACACATTAAAGACACAGCCTTAAGTATGGGTGCCCTAGAGCACCATGGAAACAGACCATGCCCCCAAACATGACATTTTTGAGAGAGAGAGAGATGCGGCAAGAGAAAATTGAAATTGTAAACACAATGTGTCCCCCCAGTATGTACACAATGCCTCTCTCCCTGACAGTGTTTACTACTGTGGCACAGATTCATTGTTCTCATCAAATATTGTTGTGTGCGATCTTGTTAAAATCAGTAATGTTTCCTACCCATCACCAGGAAAGCACTCTGTCTCCACTCTGAATGCCATTAATGCAAGGTGCAAGAGGAAGAGGCAAGGGAGGACAATGTGGTGTGGGAAAAGGCTCCAGTTTTCCATCCCATCCAGCTGCCTTTCCATACCCCTGGGGAGAGAGAAGCATGTATTTAAGCAGGATACGACCCTAGCCTGAGGAAAACGCATGGTGTCACAGTGGGAGAGAGAGAGAGAGTCAAGTTAATATGACACAGACCGCAGCACATACAATTGAGACAATGACCTCACTCCGAAGCAGGGTAAGACTAGCGCCAGGAGTAGTATGAATGCATTTACACTTTTTTCTGTGACATTTTATAATTTTAGCAAACACTCTTATCCAGAGCAATTTACAGTTAGTGCATTCATTTTAAGATAGATAGGTGAGACAACAACATGTCACAATCGTATCAAGTACATTTTCCCTCAACAAAATATTTATCAGGTAAGTCATTGATAGTAGGAAATGACAAGGGCCATTTTGTTTAAATCACTGAGGCAGCGCAAGTCTACAGTGCATTTGGAAAGTATTCAGTATTTTGTTACGTTACAGCCTTATTCTAACATGGATTAAATGAATACAAAATTATCATTAATCTACACACAATACTCCATATTGATCTAGCGAAAAAATGTTTTAGAAATACCTTATTTACATAAGTATTCAGACCCTTTGCTATGAGACTTGAAATTGAGCACAGGTGCATCCTGTTTCCATTCATCATCCTTGAGATGTTTCTACAACTTGATAAGAGTCTACCTATGGTCAATTCAATTGATTGGACATGATATGGAAAGGCACAAACCTGTCTACATAAGGTCCCACAGTTGACAGTGCATGTCAGGGAAAAACCAAGCCATGAGGTTGAAGGAATTGTCCGTAGAGCTCCCAGACAAGATTGTGTCGAGGCACAGATCTGGGGAAGGGTACCCAAACATTTCTGCAGAATTGAAGGTCTCCAAAAACACAATGGCCTCCATCATTCTTAAATGGAAGAAGTTTGGAACCACCAAGACTCTTCCTAGAGCTGGCCGCCCGGCCAAACTGAAAAATTGGGGGGGAAGGGCCTTGGTCAGGGAGGTGACCAAGAACCCGATGGTCAACCTGACAGAGCTCCAGAGTTCCTCTGTGGAGATGGTTGTCCTTCTGGAAGGTTCTCCCATCTATGAAGCACTCCATCAATCAGGCTTATATGGTAGAGTGGCCAGACAGAAGCCACTCCTCAGTAAAAGGGAGTGGCTTCCATCTGGAGTATGACAAAGCCACCTAAAAAAGCCACTCTTAGACCATGAGAAACAAGATTCTCTGATCTGATGAAACAAAGATTGAACTCTGGCCTGAATGTCAAGTGTCACGTCTGGAGGAAACCTGGCACCATCCCTACGGTGAAGCATGGTGGTGGCAGCATCATGCTGTGGGGATGTTTTTCAGTGGCAGAGACTGCAAGACCAGTCAGGATCAAGGGAAAGATAAACAGACCAAAGTACAGAAAGATCCTTGATGTAAACCTGCTCCAGAGCGCTCAGGACCTCAGACTAGGGCAAAGGATCACCTTCCAACAGGACAACGACTCTAAGCACATAGCCAAGACAACACAGGAGTGGCTTCAGGACAAGTCTCTGTATGTCCTTAAGTGGCCCAGCCAGAGCCCAGACCTGAACCCGATCGAACATCTCTGGAGAAACATGAAAATTACTGTGCAGCGATGCTCCCAATCCAACCTGACAGAGAGGATCTGCAGAGAAGAATGGGAGAAACTCCCCAGATACAGATGTGCCAACCTTGTAACCTCATACCCAAGAAGACTCAAGGCTGTAATCGCTGCCAAAGGTGCTTCAACAAGATACTGGGTAGAGGGTCTGAATACTTATGTAAATGTAATATTTCAGTTATACATTTTTTATAAATTAGCCAACATTTCTAAAAACCTGTTTTTGCTTTGTCATTATAGGTTAGTGTGTGTAGATTGATAAGGGGGAAAAAATATTCAATGAATTTTAGAATAAGGCTGTAACTTAACAAATCTGAATACTTTCCCAATGCTCTATAGTCTATCATGCTGAGGAACTGTACCACTAATACCACTAGTAATACTATGAATACAGTACTATCATATTTATTTAGTGTGAGGAGGCATGTAAAACTTTTGTCCCTTCATGTTCATGGCAACTTGCCAAGTAGTCCTTATCTGTCATTTCTTCATCTAGTTGACAGACAGTCATAGTGCTATACCAGCATGTATAATGTAAAAAAAAGGCCAAGTTTACCAATTGCTTAATCAAATCAAAATCAAATCACACAAAAATGCTTACTTACAAGCCCTTAACCAACAATGCAGTTTTAAGAAAATACATTAAAAAAGCAAAGTAAGAGATAAGAATAAAAAATGATTAAAGAGCAGCAGTAAATAACAATAGCGGGGCTATATTGAGGGACTACCGGTACAGAGTCAATGTGCGGGGGCACCGGTGTCGAGGTAATTGAGGTAATATGTACATGTAGGTAGAGTTATTTAAGTGACTATGCATGGATAATAGCAGAGAGTAGCATTAGTGTTCCAGAGGGGGGTGGGGGCAATGCAAGTAGTCTGGGTGGCCATTTGATTAGCTGTTAGGAGTCTTATGGCTTGGGGGTAGAAGCTATTTAGGAACCTCTTGGACCTAGACTTGGCGCTCCGGTACAGCTTGCCGTGTGGTAGTAGAGAGAACAGTCTATGACTAAGGTGGCTGGAGTCTTTGACAATTTTTATGGCCTTCCTCTGACACTGCCTGGTATAGAGGTCCTGGATGTCAGGAAGCTTGGTCCGGTGATGTACTGGGCTATACGCACTACCCCCTGTAATGCCTTGCGGTCGGAGGCCGAGCAATTGCCATACCAGGAAGTGATGGTGCAGCTGTAGAACCTTTTGAGGATTTAAGGACCCATGCCAAATGTTTTCAGTCTCCTGGGGGGGGGTTGTCTTCACAACTGTCTTTGTGTGCTTGGACCTTGTTAGTTTGTTGGTGATATGGACGCCAAGGAACTTGAAGCTCTCAACCTGCTCCACTACAGCCCCGTCAATGAGAATGGGGGTGGGCTCTGTCCTCCTTTTCCAGTAGTCTACAATCATCTCCTTTGTCTTGATCATGTTGAGAGAGAGGTTGTTGTCCTTGCACCACACTGTCAGGTCTCTGACCTCCTCTGTATAGGCTGTCTCATCGTTGTCGATGATCAGGCCTACCACTGTTGTGTCATCTGAAAACTTAATGATGGTGTTGGAGTCGTGCCTGGCCGTGCAGTTATGAGTGAACAGGGAGTATAGGAGGGGACTGAGCACGCACCCCTGAGGGGCCCCCGTGTTGAGGATCAGCCTGGAGGATGTGTTGCTACCTACCCTTACCACCTGGGGGCGGACCGTCAGCAAGTCCAGGATCCAGTTTCAGAGGTAGGTGTTTAGTCACAGGGTCATTAAATTAGTGATGAGCTTTGAGGGCACTATGGTGTTGAACGCTGTGCAATGCAAATTGGAGTGGGTCTAGGGTTTCTGGGATAATGGTATTGATGTGAGCCATGACCAGCCTTTCAAAGCATTTCATGGCTACAGACGTGAGTGCTATGGGTCGGTAGCCATTTAGACAGGTTACCTTTGTGTTCTTGGGCACAGGGGCTATGGTGGTCTGCTTGAAACATGTTGGTATTACAGACTCAGACAGGGAGAGGTTGAAAATATCAGTGAAGACACTTGCCAGTTGGTCAGCGCATGCTCGGAGTACACATCCTGGTAATTCGTCTGGCCCTGCAGCCTTGTGAATGTTGACCTGTTTAAAGGTCTTACTCACATTGGCTGCAGAGAGCGTGATCTCAGTCATCAGGAACAGCTGTTGCTCTCATACATGCTTCAGTGTTATTTGCCCCGAAGCGAGCATAGAAATTATTTAGCTCGTCTGGTAAGCTCGTGTCACTGGGCAGCTCACGGCTGTGCTTCCCTTTGTAGTCTGTGATAGTTTTCAGGCCCTGCCACATCCGACAAGCATCGGAGCCGGTGTAGTATGATTTGATCGTAGACCTGTATTGACGTTTTGCCTGTTTGATGGTTCGTCGGAGGGCATAGCGGGATTTCTTATAAGCTTCTGCGTTAGAGTCCCACTCCTTGAAAGTGGCAGCTCTACCTTTAGCTCAGTGCGAATGTTGCAAATATTAGCTAATGTGTTATAGTTTGTTTACTCAACAAGTTCTGCTCGAAGTGATCTGAATTTGCACAAGCTTGTTGAGTAAAATTACTCATGGATGTTCCCAGTTTATATGCTTAAGGTACTCTAAATAATCAATCTTCCCTACCACAGCAGTCATTCTCAATCCATGTTGTGGGTGATTAAAAGTTCCAATTGTTGGATATCCTCAATCTGGCTAGATTCCAATAGGAATTACACATCACTTTGCAAGTCACATTTAAGGCTACAGGAATGACAGCCATTAAATACGACAACCATGTCTCTTGTCGCTAACAAATACAGTTATGGGTGGTAACTACAATTTACTCAAAAGGCAAGGCACAGTGCTAAATATGCAAATATTTTTGAATAAATTCTCAACTTGAATTGTACTAGTTAAATTGTAGTATTCACTCAGCCAAAAGTTGAATGAACATATAATTAAATTTAAGAATGTATGTTGGTTCAGCTACTGTGTATGTCCAAATGTTGAGTAAACTCACAATCCTATTGCAGCTGGTTGCCTTACAATTGTATGTTGAATCAAAAAAATTTTTTATACAGTGTACTGATGTTTAGACTTTGCAGTCAAATAAGACCAATGTCCATAAGAGGCCATTATTAACAGCATTTTCTCACTTAAATCCTACATTTGACCTTGATCTTACAGCAGCTGACATGTGACCTTTATTTTCAACCAAGAAATATAAATGCATTAGATGCTGTAAAACGCTTTAGTGCTTGTATTCCATATGTATAGCTATGCATAAAGGGATCATTGCAATTACTGTATGTGCATGCAGACAGGTGAGAGCTTCACGCTATCATGTGGCCTTACGCTCTTAGTTCCCACATGGATCAGAGCACGTCATAAGGATGAGATAGATTCCCTTTGACGCAGTTCATTATAAAAACTTCATTTAGCTTAGAGTATTTCACCAGATCACTAGGGATGGCACCTATACCTCTTGTAACACAGTTACATACTGCAGCCACACACTGTATACTGCCCTGCCGCTTCCAGCCAGTATTGTTGGCTTGATTTACAACGGGTGTAGACTGTTAATTACCGGGTGACATTGAAAAGCACCGAGGATTTATGATATTCAGCGACCCCCCTTGTGGCAGCTACAGGAGATGAGCCTCACAATGGTGAACATCAATGTGTGAGAGGAAGAAAAAAGCATTTCCTAGTTTCTCACAGCAAGGCTTTAAAAGCCACAGGCCTAAACATATTAAGCCTTGTTCCAGGAAGCAAAAAGGCAAAGACCATTCCTCCCTCAGACCAATAATAATTGTTTGTCCCTCTTAACCATAGTTTTACCCTTGCACACCATACTGAATACCCACAGATAATTTAGACCCAATAAATCACATATTTACTTTGATGTGATATTAATGCATTTTCTCATTTGGGGGCTGGCTAGTGGTTCCTCGTCACAATCCTGTCAATGGAATAATACAGGATGCAATCCAAGGACATATTCCCCTCGCTTGCTATTGGGGGTGTATTTCTACCTCATGTTTCTGTGGTCATTGCAGCTGAAATACATATGAACATTAAGTAGGCTGAAGTTTATTTTTATCGGGAGTTGCCATAATGAAAATGTAACTTAATAATGTCGTCACTCGATTTGTAGTTTCTCTGACTCCTCCGGTATTCACAATGGCTGCCAGTTCCATTGGCATGGTGGGTCTGTATTTTCCTTCCCAAGATGGCAGGCTTTCACAATGATACTAATTTGTCGGAAGCTATTAAGCATGCTTTTAGCTTTATTGCCTCTCATTATAACACATAATAACAAGATGTCCAGACATGACTGCCTAATTGCATTGGAGCATATTCATTATTCACTTATCCATTCAAATGAGTGCTTCTGTAGGGCACTATGAAATCCTCTTTGCCAATACTTAAATGCTACAGCACGGGTGGATGATATAGAACCGAATCACATGATTCAGACATGCTATGACAGGATTAATAATGTAAAGTAAGGGAGCACAACAGTATTTTTTTTAAACCAATGTGTCTATAAGAGGTTTTAGCTGTCTCAGAAAAAGCTGCTTAAAGGGCAACAAAGGGTGAGATCTGCGTGGATGCAAAGTCATATAGGTGAAAGAAGAGCACTGTTGTCAGTTATGATATGTTTAGTTTGCTGTTCACCAAAGCAATTGTTAAGGAAGCATAAAACATCAGTCTAAGTATTTTAACACAAATATCATCATATCTGTTGTATCGGTCCTGTGCCATAACTCAAGGATTTGGTACTATAATGAAAGGGTTAATAATCAGATGTCAGATTGTTATTTATTTCTTTCTATTGGAAATATTTGAAAGTACATTTGAAAATATAGACCTGGGTTCAAATGCATGGGCGTGTATTTGAGTATTTTCAAATAATGTATATACCAATACTTTCCAAGTATATTTCCAAATACATTCCAACATTCAAATACTTGTATTTTTCAATTAAAAAATATAAAAATACTTACTTCCAAATGTCTTTAAAAGTAATTAAAATACCCTAAATAGTATTTGAACAGAGGTCTGTAATTCATGTACCACATTCAGTTACCTGACATTGCATGTTCCTGTAGATGGGGAAGGATGGCATCAGAGATGAGGCTTCTCAGCCAATGACAGATGGAGTGGTTGGCATTGAGTCCTGATTTAAAATCGGGTACCTTCTGTATTTTCTACCATACATCTGCTCACTGTTTACAGACCTCCAACAACAATGGACGTATTCCTCCATTCTTTCGAAATTCAATGAAATGTGTTTTCATGAAAGGAGCCAGAGCTGCAAAAGGAGAACAAGACGAGAGAGCAGTGAGAGTAAACAATGATGAGCCATGAAAGGGTCAGAGTTGGGATGCCTACACAGCGTAGATGACATTTAAGACTTTATCTGCAGTTTCTGCATGGGCAAAAAAGGGACAGGGACGTGGAATATAAACCCTTTCATCTGAAGTTTGATCTTTCCCTGAATACGGTCATCTTACAAGTAGAAAGGCTGGCCAAAAGGTTTTCTTGATAGCTGAGAAAGTCAGATACTACAAATAAGGAAGTGGATTATACTTCCAGGAGAAGGGGACAGGGGAAAAAAACTATTATTTTCTACCAAGCTGTTATAAGCTTTGATCAGAGGATGAACCCTCTCTTTGAAGCACAAATATATTCTTACAAAACCGTATCTATCAGTTACACAAGCAACTGCTAGTCCTAATTTTAGTTTGTATCAAAACCAACAAATGTCCAACGTGTCCCAGTAGTTCCCTTTGTAGATCGATACTTATTGTGCCACTGGAAATGCAAAGGCAGACTAAAAACGACAAAAGTACTCAGGCACACCAAGGGATGAGACAAATAAACCACCCCTGCACTATAGATGTAAAAATAAAGCAGTATAACTGCTGTCTTTACATGGGGTTTGGGTAGTTTGGTGGATGTTGTCGTAAAAAGAGTATATGGCCCCACAATGTCAAATAAAAATGAAAAATGTGTAACTGTCCCTATGTCCTTTTGATCTAATCTATGTCTATAAAGCATTACTACATAAATGATAAGGCTCCCTGTGTTAAAGATAACACAAAGATGAGATAATCATATTAAGAAGACAGAGGTCATTTTCCAAGGACACTGATACTAAAGTAGACGCTGGTTGAATGTACGGGGAACTCACTGTCACAGTTAGATTAAAGACAAATACAGATCAGTATCAAAAGGACATGTTGGAAAATTACCGTGCCAACTTTCAGAACAGCTGTAATTTGAATATAGCCATTTTATATGCAGGAACAATAAGAATTTCAAAACAAACCCCATCTCCAACAATTAACCTACCGTCCTTTGGGACTCATAGCTGGCGGGAATATGTTGATTTTAATGATGAAAAACCTCTCTGTGGCCCTCTGTCATAGTCCCATTGTATAAATTGTGCATTTTATTAGTAAATTGTGCATTAAATTGATGGTCAAATTTTTTTGACTGCTTCTATGTGAGAATATTGTTCTGCACCCGTTTGCTAGTAGGACCTCGATGCTCGTTAAGTAACTCACTCTCCTTGTCATAAACTTTCATTTTAATCATAGGCTTCAATGATTTAGAAAATGTCCCCCCCTCCTTTTACCATAGCAATGGATATACCATAACAATGGATATAATTTGTGCCTTAACAAAGGAGCTGAGAATTATCTACACTATGCCGGAATTAACTCCATTTCAACACCAATCGCGTTACCTGAAAATACCATGTACTCTAGAGAATGTCACTGTGCCTGCTAGATACCGCATCCAACTAAGGGAGTTTAAAAATGAAACAGATATGGTTAGATATGTACAGTGCCTTCAGAAAGTATTCACACCCCTTGACTTTTTCCACATTTTGATGTGTCACAGTCTGAATTTAAAATGGGTTACATTTAGATTTTGTCTCACATTTTTATGAATTAATTAAAAATGAAAAGGTCAAATGTCTTGAGTCAATAAGTATTCAACCCCTTTGTTATGGCAAGCCTAAATAACTTCAGGAGTAAAAATGTGCTTAACAAGTCAGATAATAAGTTGCATGGACTCACTATGTGTGCAATAATAGTGTTTAACATAATTTTTGACTGACTACCTGTCACGCCCTGACCTTAGAGAGCCTTTAAGTTCTCTATTTGGTAGGTCAGGGTGTGACTAGGGTGGGAAATCTATGGTTATATTTCTTTGTAGGCCGAGTATGGTTCCAATCAGAGGATCGTCTGTCTGTCGTTGTCTCTGATTGGGGATCATACTTAAGGCAGCCCTTTTTCCCACCTTCTGTTGTGGGATCTTGTCTTTGTTTGTTGCATGGGTTGCAATCCTAAGCTTTTCGTTCGTTGAGTTGTTTATTGTTTTTTTGGTGGAACATTTTAATAAAGAAAATGTACGTCTACCACGCTGCACCTTGGTCTCATTCGAACGACGAACGTAACAGAAGATCCCACCACCAACGGCGCAAGCAGCGTGGTCAGGAGGACTGGACCTGGGACTGGACCTGCTCCCTCCTGGAAAATCCTGGAGGGAGCAGGACCCTGGACAAGGGCCGGGGAACTTCCAGTGCATCTCCCCAGTCCGGTGAGACCTGTTCCGGTTCCACGTACCAGGCCTCCAGTATGTCTCCCCAGCCTGGTAAGCCCTGTGGCAGCTCCACGCACCAGGCTTCGAGTACGTCTCCTCAGTCCGGTGAGACCTGTTCCGGCTCCACGTACGAAGCCTCTAGTGATGATCCATGGCACGAAGCCTCCAGTGATGATCCATGGCACGAAGCCTCCAGTGATGATCCATGGCCCGGAGCCTGTAGGGATGATCCATGGCACGAAGCCTCCAGTGATGATCCATGGCACAAATCCTCCAGTGATGATCCATGGCCCGGAGCCTGTAGGGATGATCCATGGCACGAAGCCTCCAGTGATGATCCATGGCATGAAGCCTCCAGTGATAATCATCAGTCCGGAGCCTCCCGCGACGGTCCCCAGTCCGAAGCCTCCAGCGAGGGTCCCCAGCCCGGAGCCCCCAGCAACGGTCCCCAGTTCAGAGTCTCCAGCGACGGTCCGCAGTCCAGAGCCTCCAGCGACGGTCTGCAGTCCAGAGCGACGATCCGCAGTCCAGAGCCTCCAGCGATGATCTGCAGTCCGGAGCCTCCAGCGACGATCTGCAGTCCGGAGCCTCCAGCAGTGGTTCCCAGTTCAGAGCCTCCGGCGATGTTCCACGGTCCGGTTCCTCCGGCAACGATTCACGGTCTGGAGTCTCCGGTGATGGTCCACGGTCTGGTTCCACAGAAGCGGAGGGATCAGCGTAGGGAGCGGGGGCTACGTCCCGAACCGGAGCCGCCACCGAGGGTAGATGCCCACCGGGACCCTCCCCTATAGGTTCAGGTTTGCGGCCGGGAGTCCGCACCTTTGGGGGGATACTGTCACGCCCTGACCTTAAAGATCCTTTAAATTCTCTATTTGGTAGGTCAGGGTGTGACTAGGGTGGGAAATCTGTTTATATTTCTTTGTTGGCCGAGTATGGTTCCCAATCAGAGGCTGTCTATCATTGTCTCTGATTGGGGATCATACTTAGGCAGCCCTTTTTCCCACCTTCTGTTGTGGGATCTTGTCTTTGTTTGTTGCATGGGTTGCACTCCTAAGCTTTTCATTCGTTGAGTTGTTTATAGTTTTTTTGGTGGAACATTTCAATAAAGAAAATGTACGCCTACCACGCTGCACCTTGTAGTGTTATGACGAACGTAACACTACCTGTCAAGACTTCCGCCGAAGTTGGTCCCTCTCCTTGTACGGGCGGCGTTTGGTGGTCGACGTCACTGGTCTTCTAGCCATCGCTGATCCATCTTCCATTTTCTATTTGTTTTGTCTTTATTTTCTACACACCTGGTTTTTATTATCCAATTACATGTTCATGTATTTAACCCTCTGTTTCCCCCATGTTTGTTGTGTGTGATTATTTCTATGTTCAGTTCGGTTCATGATGGCTGGTTTTTCGACGGGTGCTGTGTTCACCCGTGCGTAATATTTACAGTTAGTTTTTTGGTCAAGTGTATTTGTTTACCTTGTGCCTTTAATTTTTGAGTAAAGTACATTGCTCACTAATTTTGTTCTCCTGTGCCTGACTTCATGCACCAGCTACACTCACCTTCTGACACTACCTCATCTCTGTACCCCACAGATACAATTATCTGTAAGGTCCCTCAGTCGAGTAGTGAATTTCAATCACAGATTAAATCACAAAGACCAGGGTAGTTTTCCAATGTCTTGTTATGGGTGAAAATAAAAACAAGCAGACATTGAATATCCCTTTGAGCATGGTTAATTACACTTTGGATGGTGTATCAATACACCCAGTCACTACAGAGATACAGGCATCCTTCCTAACTCAGTTACCGGAGAGAAAGCAAACTGCTCATGGATTTCACCATCAGGCCAATGGTGACTTTACAACAGTTTCAGAGTTTAATGGCAGTGATAGGAGAAAACTGAGGGTGGATTAACAACATTGCAGTTACTCCACGATACTAACTTAAATGACAGAAGCCTGTACAGAATACAAATATTTCGAAACATTTAGCCTGCTTAAAATATTTGGAAATTTTCTTCATTTTTTTCCCCCACACCAGAAGTAAACATATACATACAAACAACAGTTTAGAGACGCACATAAACAACGACTACATCTCATCTGCCTAGACCGACAGGCTCACACTCCCCATCTCTTTTGCCTATATTATTGTTTACCACATGGCCTTAAATTGTACCAATTTGTTATTCTTGGTCACCCATGCTATTTCAAAATTTTAAAAATAAATAATTAGATTTTTCCATTGTGTTAATGTTGGCGGATTGATTGATTTCCAAGTTTTTAGTATACGTTTTTTCAAGATGAGTGATGAGAAGAGAATCGTCCAGCCCATTGGGTATCTCACTACACCCCCATATGCCATGTCTTCAAATATGCAGACAGACGGATTAAAAGTAAGTTTACATTGTAATACCTCTGACCAGTGGCGATTTTAACATTCAAATCTGGGTGGGGCAAACTCCCCATAACATTTTTAGATGCATGCCAGCAGAGCCACTACACAGGACTAAATAATACATTAATTGCACTATAACGGTGACAAACAGCGCCGACAAACTGTTAGGCCTACATAAAGCTGTCCCAACATCAGGAGTCCCAACAGCAAAACAGTTCATTCAGCCTCATTTACTGCCTTTAATACAAATATAACTGATGTGGCTGACTTGCTTAAACAAATGTGTTTTCTATTGACAATTGAGATGTACAAACTATGGCATAAGGGGACGATGAGCAGATAAGAGGCAATCCGCAATTTTGATTAAGACATTGATGAGCGAGTTAGGATGGATGTAGTCAATATAACTATTTGTTCAGCACTTTTGAAAAGTACAGCGACAGAATTAAGAACATAGGCCGTTCTTACAGTATTCTCCCTGTACACCAAGTCAGAACCATAGGATAAATAAAGGGGGCAGATAAGAGGACAATGAAAGCTTTTTGAATATTCAATGATGACATTTCGCTAAAACAGGCTATAGGCTAAATGTGCACCACCAAGTCAGAACAGTGGGCTAAGTTATGAGGTAAAAGGGACTAAATGATTAGGGTGAGACACATGGGCTAATAACAGCTTGCTACACAACATACACTTAGTATTACGGTCTTAGCTACTGTATACATATCTCCGTGGCATTTTCCATCATTTATGCAGCAGCATACAAGACATTGGACTCACCTTGTTGTGCTGTGCTCATCTGAACAGGAAGGTGGCGCAGCATACCTTCTTGTGGGCTCTAGAAAGAGGCCCGAAATCCCAATTTGGAATTCAGAGTTTGATTTTCTGTATATTCCCAGTCGGAGCTAGTTGAACTCACTGAAGCCTGAGATTTCCCAAATCCAAATTTGCAGTTGTTTTGAATGCGGCAGAAGTCATGCTGGATTGACAGCATAGCTAATGTATTCAATCTTCTTTGGCCCATGGCGTTACACTATTCTTTGTGATATCCAATTGGTTGTTACGATCTTGTCTCATCGCTGCAATTCCCCTACGGACTCGGCAAACTGCACTGCTTTTTGATACACTGCTCACTTAAACCTGGAAGCCAGCCGCACCAATGTGTCGGAGGAAACATCGACTGGCCCGCCACAAGGAGTCATCAGAGCACGATGAGACAAGAACATCTCAGCTGGCCAAACCCTCCCCTAACCCAGACAAAGCTGGGCCAATTGTGCGCCATCTCATGGGTCTCCCAGTCACGGCCGGCTGGGACACAGCCTGGGATCGAACCCGGGGCTGCAGTGGCGCCTTAGCACTCATTGTTGAATTTGCAATTTCCAACTTGTTTTGTAATGTTTATGTCAAATGGCCAATGAGCACCGATACGTTTTATCTATAATTTATCTTCATATGACAAGGATTGAAAAATATTTGCCAGTAGATTGCTGACTTGATGCAGGATGATGACTGCTTGTCTAGCTTCCTAGCTAAGATTTTGAAAGTATGATGTTGACATGATCAATCCAATCAATGCTAAGGGAAATATAACGAGATTTGACATTGTTTTATCTGTGGCCAATGACTTTGAGCCTTCTTGGATGGGCACTTCTAATGTAACTCTATGGCACCACCCAAGGGGCTTGAATTTTCGAGTGACAGAACACTGAGAAAATCACGGCGCAACTAGAGAACATACGTAGCGCAGGGGAGAACCAATTTTTTGCTAGCTTCCCCACCACCACAGAAACCACTTAGCAAGTGCAAGTCCTGTTAATACATTTGTTATTATTCTTTTTTATCTAAATAAAAGGTGAGGAGGTGAGGAGGAGGTGAGGAGGAGGATTATTTAAGATACTGTTTGAAGAGGTAGGGTTTAAGAGGTTTTCGGAAGATGGGCAGGGACTCTGCTGTCCTAGCTTGATTGGGGTGCCAGGACAGAGAAGAGCTTGGACTGGACTGAGCGTGAGCTGCCCTACTGTAGGGGTGGGAGGGCCTAGAGACCTGAGGTGGAAGAACGGAGTGCTTGAGCATAGCCTGAAGGTAGTGATGGGCAGTTCCTCTTGCTGTTCCGTAGGTAAGCACCATGGTATTGTAGTGGATGCGAGCTTCAACTGGAAGCCAGTGGAGTGTGCGTAGGAGCAGGTTTACATGAGAGAACTTGGGAAGGTTGAAAACCAGGCGGGCTGCTGTGTTCTGGATAAATTGCAGGGGTTTGATATCCCAAGCGGGGAGCCCAGCCAACAGCGAGTTGCAGTAGTCCAGACGGGAGAAGACAAGTGCCTGAATTAGGACCTGTGCCGCTTCCTGTGTGAGATAGGGTCATACTCTATGGATGTTGTAGAGCATGAACCTGCAGGAGCAGGTCACTGCTTTGATGTTTGCAGAGAACAACAGGGTGTTGTCCAGGGTCACGGCAAGATTCTTTGCACTCTGGGAGAGCGACACTGTGGAGTTGACAACCGTGATGGAAAGGTCTTTGAGCGGGCAGGCCTTCCCCGGGAGGAAGAGCAGTTCCATCGAGGTTGAGCTTGAAGTGGTGGGTTGACATCCAAGTTGAGATATCTGCCAGGCATGCAGATATGCGTGTCGCCACCTAGGTGTCAGAAGGGTGTAGGAGAAAAGTAGATGAGTATCATCCACATAGCAATGATAGTAGAGACCATGTGAGGATATGACGGAGCCGAGTGACTTGGTATATAGCGAGAAGAGTAGAGGGCCTAGAACCAAGCCCTGAGGGACACCAGTAGTGAAAGCACATGGTGCAGACACAGATCCTCTCCACGTCACCTGGTAGGAGCAGCCTGCCAGGTAGGATGCAATCCAAGAGATGCCCAGCCCTGAGAGGGTGGACAGGAGAATCTGATGGTTCACGGTGTCAAAGGCAGTGGATAGATCTAGGAGGATGAGAACAGAGGAGAGAGAGTCAGCTTTGGCAGTGCAGAGAGCCTTTGTGTCACAGAGAAGAAAGGGAAAAGGAAAGAGGGATACCTAGTCTGTTGTACAACTGAACGCCTTCAACTGAAATGTGTCTTCCGCATTTAACCCAACCCCTCTGAATAAGAGAGATGTGGGGGCCTGCCTTAATTGACATCCACGTCTTCGGGTCCCGGGGAACAGTGGATTAACTGCATAGCTGAGGGGCAGAACGACAGATTTTTACCTTGTCAGCTAAGGGATTCGATCCAGCAACATTTTGGTTACTGGCTCAACACTCTAACCACTAGGCTAACTGCCGCCCCGAAGAGCAGTCTCAGATAAGTGACCCGTCTTGAAGCTTGACTGGTTAGGGTCAAGAAGATCTTTCTGAGAGAGATAATGACAAAGTTGATCAGAGAAAAAGTGTTTTGGAAAGAAAGAAGGGATACAAGTCTATAATTTTTGACGTCAGATAAGTCGAGAGTTGGTTTCTGGAGGAGGGGGTCGAGCAGACAGGATGTCGGGTGGCCAGACCTCACTAGTCGCAGGATGTCATCTGGAGAGAGAGTGGAGAAAAGGTCAAGGCGTAGGGTACTTCTGTGTGAGTGAGACCAGTGGACCCAATAGTCTGAGTGAATGAGTAGCAAATGTCGTTAACCTTTTTTTCAAAGTGGTTGACAAAGTTCTCCGCAGAGACGGAGGAGGGAGGGGGAGGGGTTGGGGGATTAAAGACAGAGGAGAAGGTGGAAAAGAGTTTCCTAGGGTTAAAGGCTTGAAATTTAGAGTGGTAGAAAGTGGCTTTAGCAGTGGATACAGAGGAAGAGAAGGTAGAGAGGAGGCAGTGAAAGGACGATAAGTCTTCCGAAAGTTTAGTTCTCCTCCATTTTCACTCAGTTGTCCGCAGCCCTTTTCTGCAAGCTCCCAATGAGTCACTCAGCCACGGAGCAGGAGCGGCAGGCCGAGCCAGCCGAGAGGAACGTACACAGCGCAAGTCATAGGATGCAGAAACGGAGTAGGGTCAAAGAGGCAGAATCAGGAGACAAAAGGGAGAAAGATTCAGCAGAAGGGAGAGACGTTACGATAGAAGTGGAGAGAGTAGTGGGAGAGAGAGAGTGAAGATTGCGACGGCGCATGACCATCTAGGTAGGGGCTGAGTGGTTAGGGTTGGAGGAAATTGAAATTAAAAGTTTCAAGCATATGACCGTTTGTGGTAGATGGTGGCATATTGTGATGAATTGTGTAATTCTGTCATTGCACTACACTATCACAAGGGGGAGTAAGAACGCTGATCTATTGGTAGTCTAAACTGTGGCACAAATAAAAAATGTGGAGGTGAATTAATGGAGGTGTGAATGTTTCAGTCCGAGAGTCTCTCTTCTCTGGCACTAGAGTCCTGAATCAGGCAAAAAAAATTGTATGCTGGCTGGTGGTCCTGGAGTTGAGAGAGAACTTTGGTAAATACAATGGCGCAATTACACTTGACAGGTGGACTGACGATTTTCGAAAAATAGGCATGGTGGGCTTTTGATATCTCTTGCTCTAAAAAACAGAAAGAAATAATTGTAATTAACAAACTGTCTTTATTTACCACAGTGTGAAAGAGTGATAGCCCCTCTATATAAAGTGTGTTTCTGAAACACAGTGTCCTTCTTTGCTGATGTGAAGAAGAAACTGAATGAAAGAGAGTCCAGCGAGGATAGGGAGGGGAAAAAGGTTGCCCATATTTTCAAACCTGTGCTACTTCATTTATTTATGGCAATTTAAGCAATTTAATATATTTGTTTAAGCTTGGCCTATTTATTAGGCTATTTCGCAGCATATAGCTACAGTGCCTTGCGAAAGTATTCGGCCCCCTTGAACTTTGCGACCTTTTGCCACATTTCAGGCTTCAAACATAAAGATATAAAACTGTATTTTTTTGTGAAGAATCAACAACAAATGGGACACAATCATAAAGTGGAACGACATTTATTGGATATTTCAAACTTTTTTAACAAATCAAAAACTGAAAAATTGGGCGTGCAAAATTATTCAGCCCCTTTACTTTCAGTGCAGCAAACTCTCTCCAGAAGTTCAGTGAGGATCTCTGAATGATCCAATGTTGACCTAAATGACTAATGATGATAAATACAATCCACCTGTGTGTAATCAAGTCTCCGTAGAAATGCACCTGCACTGTGATAGTCTCAGAGGTCCGTTAAAAGCGCAGAGAGCATCATGAAGAACAAGGAACACACCAGGCAGGTCCGAGATACTGTTGTGAAGAAGTTTAAAGCCGGATTTGGATACAAAAAGATTTCCCAAGCTTTAAATATACCAAGGAGCACTGTGCAAGCGATAATATTGAAATGGAAGGAGTATCAGACCACTGCAAATCTACCAAGACCTGGCCGTCCCTCTAAACTTTCAGCTCATACAAGGAGAAGACTGATCAGAGATGCAGCCAAGAGGCCCATGATCACTCTGGATGAACTGCAGAGATCTACAGCTGAGGTGGGAGACTCTGTCCATAGGACAACAATCAGTCGTATATTGCACAAATCTGGCCTTTATGGAAGAGTGGCAAGAAGAAAGCCATTTATTAAAGATATGCATAAAAAGTGTCGTTTAAAGTTTGCCACAAGCCACCTGGGAGACACACCAAACATGTGGAAGAAGGTGCTCTGGTCAGATGAAACCAAAATTGAACTTTTTGGCAACAATGCAAAACGTTGTGTTTGGCGTAAAAGCAACACAACTCATCACCTTGAACACACCATCCCCACTGTCAAACATGGTGGTGGCAGCATCATGGTTTGGGCCTGCTTTTCTTCAGCAGGGACAGGGAAGATGGTTAAAATTGATGGGAAGATGGATGGAGCCAAATATAGGACCATTCTGGAAGAAAACCTGATGGAGTCTGCAAAAGACCTGAGACTGGGACGGAGATTTGTCTTCCAACAAGACAATGATCCAAAACATAAAGCAAAATCTACAATGGAATGGTTCAAAAAATAAACATATCCAGGTGTTAGAATGGCCAAGTCAAAGTCCAGACCTGAATCCAATCGAGAACCTGTGGAAAGAACTGAAAACTGCTGTTCACAAATGCTCTCCATCCAACCTCACTGAGCTCGAGCTGTTTTGCAAGGAGGAATGGGAAAAAATGTCAGTCTCTCGATGTGCAAAACTGATAGAGACATACCCCAAGCGACTTACAGCTGTAATCGCAGCAAAAGGTGGCGCTACAAAGTATTAACTTAAGGGGGCTGAATAATTTTGCACACCCAATTTTTCAGTTTTTGATTTGTTAAAAAAGTTTGAAATATCCAATGAAATTCGTTCCACTTCATGATTGTGTCCCACTTGTTGTTGATTCTTCACAAAAAAAATACAGTTTTATATCTTTATGTTTGAAGCCTGAAATGTGGCAAAAGGTCGCAAAGTTCAAGGGGGCCGAATACTTTCGCAAGGCACTGTATATTTGTCAGCATAAAGCTGCGTGACTTACTCATTCATGGCTTAGGATCAAAAATAAAATAAATAAGTACCAACATGATTTCTGATAGTCTTTCATAAAGAAATATTTTGACTAAGTTAATCTGTTCATGTTGTGTGTTTTTAAATATTTGTGACATTGTGGATACAATGAAGAATGTAAATAAATAAAATAAATCCTATTCATAATTAATCATCAAATGCGTGTTGTAAGATTTTATTTTATATTTTTAGACAATACAAAACATACACATACAAACAACAACTACATCACACCTGCCCAGACCCACCTGCACCTGTTTCTCTCCGTCGCCCACAAAAACTTTCAACATTTGGATAATAAATAATTTAAAGGCTGACCTTGGTTGATTTTCAGTTTTTAAGTATACGTTTTTCAAGATGATTGATGACAAAAAGACCAACCCATAGGGTATCTCATTGCAACCTTATATGCCATGTCTTGAAATATGCAGATAGATGGATTAAAAGTTCATTTCCATTGTAATACTTCTGACAACAAAATGTCTAACTCCACCCATAACTTTTGGACTTTATAACATTCCCAGAAGGCATGGATTATGGAAAATGAATCTGGTAATCTAATTTAATTTACTGCAGCCCTAAGACCTGTGGGTCTTATAGACACTGCCTTTTAATGAGTTCCGAAAGCCGATCCGTTACCCTACAAAGTAATATCAATTTATTTAGCCTAATTGTTTTTATGACTACAGACAGTAGACTATTATTACTATTTTCTGCATTAATTAATTTGTGGGCATGTCTATACAACATTTGGCTAAAAATAAACCATGCCATGAATTAAGAACAGATAATTTTTTGCAAAATCCAAAGCGGCACATTGACAACTCAAATCGGTTTAAAGAGCCTTCTAATATTAGACAACAAATATATATACTAAAACAACTCCGGGACCACCCGCAAGATGATTTTTATTCCTGATGCAGGACTCTAGTGCGATAGGAGAGAGCCTGACTGAAACATTCACGCCTCCATTAATTTACAAAAGGATAGTCTAATAGCTTGGCTGGATGTGAAAAATCCCCCAATTTGATCCACAGTTTAGACTACCGATAGATGATACGATCAGTCAGAGTTGAGTCCTATTGTAAAGTGTAGCCTAATGGCCAAAAAAAGGGAAATTTACAATGTATTCAATGCTTAAGTACTCTAGACTGCATGCTAAAGACAATCAGAAAGACTGTCTTTAACCCTGCATTACAAAATAACTTATTTTGAACGAAAGCCAAGAAGGAGTGAGTCACTCAGCTATATGCTGTTCCTGCTTCCGTAGCCTATTTGAGTGTTTGTTTAATATCCTACTGATTCTGTGATCACCAGGCCTCATGCTACCTCAAAATGTTGGATAAAGCAATTTCACAAATCCGGCTGTTTTTGAATGTTCATATGCTGTATTAAAGGCTTTACAATTTTGTTTTCATTAGAACAGACTATCTGGTATTACTTATACTTTATTTGGTACTGTTTACACTGTTCCAAACTGGCAGATAATTTGTATTGTAACCTAAGAGGACCTGTTTGTCATGCAACAGTATCTCTTGACAATGATTTTACATGAAGTATAATTCACATGACATTCCTAAAATACATATATCCACTAGGCTAATAAATAATCCCATTTTTCCTTTGGAATACGTAATTAACCTATAGAACGTTATTTCAAGTTATCCTTTTGGAGCACATGCAAAAGTGATTTGGAGTTGTTTAACAGTAGTGACAAAATGTACTACAATTTAATTTGAATTAACTGATGAGGATGAGGATGAGGATGAAGAAGAAGATAGTGATTGAATTTAAACAATAGTATAAGAATTACTCTTCCTCTGTCCTGCGCGCACACAAAAAAAACGTTGTTTCTACTTTGTCAGAAGAAGCTCTAACTGGACCGTAGCTTATTACTTACTAAAACTGTTGTTACACTGTAAGGTTTTTATTCTAAGATAAATGAAAATGGTCTGTTATATTCCATTCCATTCTTAAAATATTGACTGAATATATGCTAAATTAACAAGTTGATGGAATAGCCATAAAGCCTCCGCGACAAAGCACAGACCCCGCACCCCCCCCCCCCCCCCAAAAAAAAATGTGTTCTCATATTTTCAAGACCTGAGCTATTAAATGTAGGTGTTTTAGTTATTACATTTACTTGTGGAATGTTTTTACAATTTTTAATTTAACTAGGCAAGTCAGTTAAGAACAAATTCTTATTTTCAGTGGTTAACTGCCTTGTTCAGGGTCAGAACAACATATTTTTACCTTGTCAGCTCGGGGATTTTATCTTGTAACCTATCAGTTACTAGTCCAACGCTCTAACCACTAGGCTACCTGCTGCCCTGCTGTTACTGAAAAGATAACAATAGAAAGAATAATCTGGTGGCATTGGTAGAGAGTCAGGCAGAGAATGGACAGCGTTGCACTGTACTGGAAGTACGCAACAACGCTGTGGGCCAGGGGTAAATGGTTTAGCAGCCTTTCCAATAAATTGGAATACAAAAGAAGCCATCCACCCTTGATGGGCTATCAGCAGGACAATAGACTCTTGCCGAGTTTAGGGACTAAATGTATTAATGGATGTTTGCGAGGCATGTCACTTAACCCACCACATGCACTGTTTTCTAACCACATCTGGGTGGATCCATAATGAATAGCTATGGGAATAAATATCACTGAATGACAGAAATATTGGAATAAAGTAGGCTAACACAATTGAAAGCAACAAATTGTTGCTTACTGAAACACCCAAAGTCATCCAATTATTATAATAGGATTTGAAGCAATAACCTACCCGCATGTGTTCAACTACTTCAGCAACGTTTCGTGCTGCTTTGAGACAAGCATGAGGAATGGTCTTGATGAATCAATTATATTTTTATTTTCATGAATGTCCGTTTGGGTATTGGTTAGCCTAACATTAGGATGTGTAAATGTTAAGATAATTTTGCCCTTCACTCGCAGTCGCTTAGTAGCCTAGACCTACGGTACGTTGTACAGCGCCACATTTTCCAGGAAACCCTGAGGCCTACATAGGCTACTGTAAAATGCATTTTTGTTTTTCTTGAAATAACATTTTAGGCTTGAACAAATCTTGTGTTTTAATTCTGACGTACAATAATACCTTTCAGAGTTTTGTCAGTTTCATCTCACCAACAAAACACCAAACGGCTTCCAAGGAGTGCTACACGAACAAGCATAACACAGAATAAAAAAAACAGAAGTTAGGAGAACTGGAAAGATGTATCCTGCACATTTTAAAGTTAAAAGTCTCCATTCGCTGTTACTCCTCAGTTGAGTTTACTTCACATTTAGGTAGCTATTGTAATGGATTTGTTTGCCAGCGCAAGTCCAGATAACATGAGCTGTATTATGCCTACAACAGGGAAGTTTCAGTCCGCTAGGTGTATCTCTACACCATGGGCATATCTCTGGGTGACGTGGACATCCCCATGCAAGCACCTTAACAAAATATGACAAATTCAATATTGCACCATCCCATTCTCTGGACTATGTCTGCAATCATAACCAGTAGGATCTACCAGGAATAATGAATCATATAATTATAATAGATGTTTGGTGAATATATTAATTATATATAACCACTCGAGTATTTTCGAATGTATTTAATCACTGAAAATCTTGCCAAAGCATATTCTGTAGGAGGGGTTAATATGAATGTACAATAATTTGACATGATTTATATGAACATATGGACTAACATGAAATGAACAAGGGAGAGGTTAAACATAGGCTAAATCTGGCATAAGCTTATTCCCACACTTTACAATAACTCTGTTGCAGTATTCTTAGGTAGTCTCTGTATAGGCTATTCTCTCCATCACAACACTACTGCCCAGTTGAAGAGCTTGTGATCTCCATGCAGCACCACAGCACCATGCGCCTTTGGAAAAGCACCCCTCAGCCTCAGAAGATACCCTTCTGGTAGCATGCAGCCATAGTCATACCCTAATGTATCCTTATTCGCCTACTAGCCAAATAAATGGCAGAGCATGCATGATGCATGCTACTCATCATTCCAACATATTTGAATATCTATTCTGTCATTTGTCTGCTGTAATAGGAACTAAATTGAGAATAAAACAGTCTTATCCATTTGTTTATTGAAATCCATGTGTGTATTCAAAATTATCTACTTTCTCCAATGTTCTTTAGCCTATCTCTTTAATAATTCAATGTTTAATTTGGGGCTTTCCAAATAAAAAAAATAGACCTTCGAATTGAAGGCATTACAATTTAGGCTAACGTTTTGGGTACTGGTGTCTTGCGGAAAAATTGTATAACTCTGTTTGTGTTTTATAACTGTTTTGATTATAGGACTCCCCTTAAAAAGATACCCTAGCTCACAGGTGTAACGATTCTCTTCTTGTGAAGTAGAGGCGGACCAAAGCGCAGCGTGGTGGTTGTTCATTGTACTTTATTTACGACACTATACAAGAACAAACTAACGAAAAAACAAGAAACGTGAGAACTCAAAACCTAATACAGCCTATCTGGTGAACACTACACAAAGACAGGAACAATCACCCACAACCAAACAGTGAAACCCAGGCTACCTAAGTATGATTCTCAATCAGAGACAACTAATGACACCTGCCTCTGATTGAGAACCATACTAGGCCGAAAACATAGAACTGCCCCAAAACATAGAAAAACAAACATAGACTGCCCACCCAACTCACGCCCTGACCATACTAAATAAAAGCAAAACAAAGGAAATAGAGGTCAGAACGTGACAGTACCCCCCCCCCCAAAGGTGCGGACTCCGGCCGCAAAACCTTGACCTATAGGGGAGGGTCTGGGTGGGCGTCTGTCCGCGGTGGCGGCTCTGGCGCGGGACGCGGACCCCACTTCGCCATTGTCTTAGTCCGCCCTATTGTCCGCCTCCGTGGCTTACTCACCATGCCCACCCCTCTCAATGACCCCACTGGACAGAGGGGCTGCTTGGGACAGAGGGGCAGCTCGGGACAGAGGTGAAGCAGCTGCTCGGGACAGAGGGGCGGCAGCTGCTCGGGACAGAGGGGCGGCAGCAGCTCGGGACAGAGGGGCGGCAGCTGCTCGAGACCGAGGGGCGGCAGCTGCTCGGGACAGAAGGGCGGCAGCAGCTCGGGACAGAGGGGCTGCTTGGGACAGAGGGGCAGCTCGGGACAGAGGTGAAGCAGCTGCTCGGGACAGAGGGACAGCTGCTCGGGACAGAGGGACAGCTGCTCGGGACAGAGGGACAGCTGCTCGGGACAGAGGGGCAGCTGCTCGGGACAGAGGGGCAGCTGCTCGGGACAGAGGGGCAGCTGCTCGGGACAGAGGGGCTCTAGCGGCCCCTGGCTGACTGGCGGCACTGGCGGCCCCTGGCTGACTGGCGGCACTGGCGGCCCCTGGTTGACTGGCGGCACTGGCGGCCCCTGGCTGACTGGCGGCACTGGCGGCCCCTGGCTGACGGGCGGCACTGGCGGCCCCTGGCTGACGGGCGGCACTGGCGGCCCCTGGCTGACTGGCGGCACTGGCGGCCCCTGGCTGACTGGCGGCACTGGCGGCCCCTGGCTGACGGGCGGCACTGGCGGCCCCTGGCTGACTGGCGGCACTGGCGGCCCCTGGCTGACGGGCGGCACTGGCGGCTCCTGGCTGACGGGCGGCATTGGCGGCTCCTGGCAGACGGGCGGCACTGGCGGCGCTGGGCAGACGGGCGGCACTGGCGGCGCTGGGCAGACGGGCGGCACTGGCGGCGCTGGGCAGACGGGCGGCACTGGCGGCGCTGGGCAGACGGGCGGCACTGGCGGCGCTGGGCAGACGGGCGGCACTGGCGGCGCTGGGCAGACGGGCGGCACTGGGCAGACGGGCGGCACTGGCGGCGCTGGGCAGACGGGCGGCTCAGATGGCGCTGGGCAGACGGGCGGCGCTGGCGGCGCTGGGCTGAGTAGCTCTCCTAGCGCCGAACAGGCGGGAGACTCCGGCAGCGCTGGAGAGGAGGAAGGCTCTGGTAGTGCTGGACAGGCGAGGCGCACTGTAGGCCTGATGCGTGGTGCTGGCACTGGTGGTACTGGGCCGAGGACACGCACAGGAAGCCTTGTGCGGGGAGCTGCTACCGGAGGGCTGGGGTGTGGAGGTGGTACTGGAAAGACCGGACCGTGCAGGCGCACTGGAGCTCTTGAGCACCGAGCCTGCCCAACCTTACCTGGTTGAATGCTCACGGTCGCCCTGCCAGTGCGGCGTGGTGGAATAGCCCGCACTGGGCTATGCAGGCGAACCGGAGACACCGAGTGCAAGGCTGGTGCCATGTAAGCCGGCCCAAGGAGACGCACTGGGGACCAGCTGCGTAGAGCCGGCTTCATGGCATTAGGCTCGACGCTCAATCTAGCCCGGCCGACACGCGGAGCTGGAATATACCGCACCGGGCTATGCACCCGCACTGGAGACACCGTGCGCACCACTGCATAACACGGTGCCTGCCCGGTCTCTCTAGCCCCCCGGTAAGCACAGGGAGTCTGCCCAGGTCTCCTACCTGGTGTAGCCATACTCCCTGTTAGCCCCCCCCCAAGAAATTTTTGGGGCTGCCTCTCGGGCTTCCTTCCGCGCACTGCTCCATCGAATCCCAGGCGGGCTCCGGCACTCTCCCTGGGTCGGCCGCCCACCTGTCGATCTCCTCCCAAGTAGTGTAACCCATGCCATTGCTGTCCATAACGTCCTCCCATGTCCATACCTCCTCGCGCTGCTCCTGCTGCTGCTTTCTCCGTTGCCCATTACCACACCGCTTGGTCCTGTTGTGGTGGGTGATTCTGTAACGATTCTCTTCTTGTGAAGTAGAGGCGGACCAAAGCGCAGCGTGGTGGTTGTTCATTGTACTTTATTTACGACACTATACAAGAACAAACTAACGAAAAAACAAGAAACGTGAGAACTCAAAACCTAATACAGCCTATCTGGTGAACACTACACAAAGACAGGAACAATCACCCACAACCAAACAGTGAAACCCAGGCTACCTAAGTATGATTCTCAATCAGAGACAACTAATGACACCTGCCTCTGATTGAGAACCATACTAGGCCGAAAACATAGAACTGCCCCAAAACATAGAAAAACAAACATAGACTGCCCACCCAACTCACGCCCTGACCATACTAAATAAAAGCAAAACAAAGGAAATAGAGGTCAGAACGTGACAACAGGCCTCTAAATATAGCCTATAAATCCATTTTAAACAAGTTGAAGAAGCACATGCAGTGGCTGATATGGAAAACAGATCTGGCAATAAGAATAGGCTATAGATAGTTATAGCCAAGACTTAATCAATATTTTGTTTTGTCACATTTATTGATATGGGTAAAGCCTCTGTGTGATGGGGTTGTACAATGCAAATGGCAATAACAAGTCTACATACAGAGTGGAATTCACTAAAACAACAGTCAAAATGCCTAATATAAGACCTACAGTCCGTGCTCCCAAGTACTGGAAAAAGTGTGATTCATTAGGTTACATGATCACCACAGTAGCCCCCCACGGCTATAAAAATAAATTATGCAATTATATGGTCATTAAATAACACAACAGCATGGCATATTTCGATAGTGGAATAGGCCTAGCCTAAATCATATTTACTTTCTATTTTGCAGCTCAGGCGGTTATACTTGGCTCTTCTGTGTCATTATATTAAAATTCTCACACAAGTCATTTGCTGAAAGCCCAAGCCTATACATGCCATCTACTGGTGTAACGTCATTATCGAATGCCGTTCTAAAACAAGCTCTAGACTTTTATTTTGGAAATTAAACCAGAAGCTCTAGCATAGACTCTAATGTCTGGGCTAGAGTTGGGTGATTGACGAGCTAACTTTGGCTAGCTATGTTCGGTTCAAGTCCATCGAGCACTACAACAATTTTCAAATTTCCACTCAGCGCTACAACAAGCACTGCAGCAGTAATGAATGAGTAGGAAAATGTATCTATAGGCTTGCGTTGTTGTTATTATTAGCGGCTTGGGTATTTTTTGATATTGAGGAATATTTCACTTTCTCTGTTCATAGGAGAAACAACATTAATTTGTCCATGAGGCAGAAATAATGCGATGAGACTCAAGTTTCGCCATCAGCTGGAAGACGGTCTCCCCTTTGGTCAGTGTCAGTGGAGGAAAGGGAGAGCGGAGTGATGTTGAGAGACGGACCCTCAGTCTGCTGCTCTCTCCCTCCGCTTACACTGACCATCAGATGCAGGCACCATCAGCCCAGTAAAATAAAAATAAAAAGTGAATTATTTAAATGTATGGTCACTCAGCTGTGCATCACAAAAAAAAAAAAGAAGATCTATTACCGGTGTGATCATATAGCCTACCTCAAATTTGTAAATATATATTTTTGAAATGGCTGAAAAACAATGCATTGGCAGGGCAATTCAAGCAAAGCCAATATGCGCTGATAATGTATTGGGCCTATAGCTTAAAGCACAAACCTCATTGCTACAGTACTGTTTTGAATTGGTTAATGTTGTATAGGCTAACGTTTTTTAAGCGGTAAATCTCGGCTTGTTTTTTGATTCAAAGTGATCTTGACTCAGAAAAGGTTGGTGACCACTGTTCTAGAGTTTTCACTATCAACATTTCCCTTTACTGTGGCAATTGTGCTCGAATCAGCGCAATATTAGCTACTTTCAATGCAACATACCGAAACAAAACAAACTACTGTATGCAAGAGATTTTGATGTAGGCAGAATGCATCGGAGTAGGATTCTACTGCATTTACACACACTACTCAGCCCATGAAACGAATGTGAAATGTCAGAATAATAGTAGAGAGAATGATTTATTTCAGCTTTTGTTTCTTTCATCACATTCCCAGTGGGTCAGAAGTTTACATGCACTCAATTACTATTTGGTAGCATTGCCTTTAAATTGTTTAACTTGGGTCAAACGTTTTGGGTAGCCTTCCACAAGCTTCCCACAATAAGTTGGATGAATTTTGGCCCATTCCTCCTGACAGAGCTGGTGTAACTGAGTCAGGTTTGTAGGCCTACTTACTCGCACACGCTTTTTCGGTTCTGCCCACAAATGTTCTGTGGGATTGAGGTCATGGATTTGTGATAGCCACTCCAATAACTTGACTTTGTTGTCCTTAAGCCATTTTGCCACAACTTTGGAAGTATGCTTGGAGTCTTTGTCCATTTGGAAGACCCATTTGCGACCAAGCTTTAACTTCCTGACTGATGTCTTGAGATGTTGCTTCAATATATCTTCATCATTTTCCTCCCTCATGATACCATCCATTTTGTGAAGTGCAAAGCACCCCCACAACATGATGCTGCCACCCCATGCTTCACGGTTGGGATGGTGTTCTTCAGCTTGCAAGCCTCCCCCCTTTTCCTTCAAACATAACGATGGTCATTATGGCCAAACAGTTCTATTTTTGTTTCATCAGACCAGAGGACATTTCTCCAAAAAGTACGATCTTTGTCCCCATGTGCAGTTGCAAATCGTAGTCTGGCTTTTTTATGGCGGTCTTGGAGCAGGGGCTTCTTCCTTGCTGAGCGGCCTTTCAGGTTATGGCGATATAGGACTCGTTTTACTGTGGATAAGTAAGGTCCTTTGCTGTTGTTCTGGGATTGATTTGCACTTTTCGCACCAAAGTACGTTCATCTCTAGGAGACAGAATGCGTCTCCTTCCTGAGTGGTATGACGGCTGCGTGGTTCCATGGTGTTTATACTGCATACTATTGTTTGTACAGATGAACATGGAACGCGTTTGGAAATTGCTCCCATGGATGAACCAGGCTTGTGGAGCTCTACAATTTTTGGCTGATTTCTTTTGATTTTCCCATGATGTCAAGCAAAGAGGCACTGAGTTTGAAGGTAGGCCTTGAAATAAATCCACAGGTACACCTCCAATTGACTCAAATTATGTCAATTAGCCTATCAGAAGCTTCTAAATCCATGACATCTTTTTCTGGAATTGTCCAAGCTTTTTAAAGGCACAGTCAACTTAGTCCCATAGGACTCAGTCCCATAGGACTCAGTCCCATAGGACTGCACATAATTGGCCCAGTGTCGTCCAGGTTAGGCAGGGGGGATTTATTTGGCTCAACGCGCTCTAGCAACTCCTTGTGGTGGGCTGGGTGCCTGCAGGCTGACCCGGTCACCAGTTGAACGGTGTTTCCTCCGACACATTGGTGCGGATGGCTTCCGGGTCAAGCTGGCGGGTGCTAGGCGGGTCATGATTTGGAGGACGCATGACTCCACTTTCGCCTTTCCCAAGCCAGTTGTATAATAATACAAAAATACTACAATACAGTTATGGAAAGCACAAGTAAAACAAATCACCCGGAAAAACTGTTGCTTTCCTTCACAAAAAAAGTCCATAATCAATACCTTAAACTGCCTGAACAGCACCAGAACATCAAGATGAAATGCATGTTGAATTTTGTTGCAGCAATACGGTGCATTAAAACTAAAAGCAGATTTACTTTACTCAGTGGATCCTCGAATCCAAACCTGTAAATGGGTTAGGCAACTCAGGTGTCTATACTTCAACAGCAAAGTTACAGTAGATGGAAGCTTTTGACGTAGGGCCTTGTAAACAAAAAGGGAGTAATGTAGAGATCTACGGGTCTTTAGCGAAGTCCAGCCTTTAGATACAGGATGCAGGGATGAGTGTCAAAACGGACACCTGTAACTAAACAAAGGGCACTATGGTAGATGGCATCCAAAGATTTAAGAGTAGTAGCAGCGGCACTTTGATAATCAAGAACAGATAAAAAGGTTGACTGAATAATTGACTTCCTACTGCTTAGAGAAAGGCACAATCTATATCTGTATAAAAAGCCAACTTAAAGTGTTAGCTTCTTAACCAGCTCATCTACATGTTTTTTTTAAAGTAAAATCCATATAAATCCAAATGCCTAAGTATTTATATGTGGGAACACGGTCGATTGGAGAACCATCTAATGAGTGAACATATAATTAATCTCAAACATTCTTACAAGAGAATGTATTTTGTTTTGCCCCTATTTAGCACAAATGTTAATCGCCAAGGGATTCCTGCAAGCTATAAAATCTGACTGTAGTTTGGAGACAACAGTCAGGGCAATAGCATACATAATAGTATCTTCTGCATGTAGATGATACGCATTTTTAACAGACTAACCAGTGGTGTTTATATACAGATGAAGTTGGAAGTTTATATACACTTAGGTTGGAGTCATTAAAACTGTTTTTCAACCACTCCACAAATTTCTTGTTCACAAACTATCATTTTGGCAAATCGACTAGAACATCTACTTTGTGTATGACACAAGTAATTTTTCCAACAATTGTTAACAGACAGATTAGTTCACTTATAATTCACTGTATCACAATTCCAGTGAGTCAGAAGTTTACATACACTAAGTTGACTGTGCCTTTAAACAGCTTGGAAAATTCCAGAAAATTATGTAATGGCTTTAGAAGCTTCTGATAGGCTAATTGACATAATTTGAGTCAATTGGAGGTGTACCTGTTGATGTATTTCAAGGCCTACCTTCAAACTCAGTGCCTCTTTGCTTGACATCATGGGAAAATAAAAATATGGCAGTGTCATGTTGTAGGGGTGCTTTGCTGCAGGAGGGACTGGTGCACTTCACAAAATAGATGGCATAATGAGGGAGGGAAATTATGTGGATATATTGAAGCAGCATCTCAAGACATCAGTCAGGCAGGAAGTTAAAGCTTGGTCGCAAATGTGTCTTCGAAATGGACAATGACCCCAAGCATACTTCCAAAGTTGTGGCAAAATGACTTAAGGACAACAAAGTCAAGGTATTGGAGTGGCCATCACAAAGCCCTGACCTCAATCCTATAGAAAATGTTTGGGCAGAACTGAAAAAGCGTGTGCGAGCAGGGAGGCATACAAACTTGACTCAGTTACACCAGCTCTGTCAGGAGGAGTGGGCCAAAATTGACCCAACTTATTGTGGGAAGCTTGTGGAAGGCTACACAAAATGTTTGACCCAAGTTAAACCATTTAAAGGCAATGCTACCAAATAGTAATTGAGTGTATGTGAACTTCTGACCCACTGGGAATGTGATGAAATAAATAAATCATTCTCTTTCCTATTGTTCTGACATTTCACATTCGTAAAATAAAGTGGTGATCCTAACTGACCTAAGACAGGGAATTTTTAGAAGGATTGTGAAAAACTGAGTGGAAATGTATTTGGCTAAGGTGTAAATTTCCAACTTCAACTGTAAATAGTGAAGATAATACAGTACTAGAGGTCGACCGATTATGATTTTTCAACACCGATACCGATTATTGGAAGACCAAAAGAAAGCCGATACCGATTCATCTGCCAATTTTATTTACTTATTTGTAATAATGACAATTACAACAATACTGAATGAGAACACTTATTTTAACTTAATATAATACATCAATAAAATCAATTTAGCCTCAAATTATGAAACATGTTCAAATCATCGCCGGAGGAACCAGACCGCCAATCATTGCAGGAGGATCCGGACTAGGAAACATCGCTAGAGGCCCCGGACTGGGACCGTCGCTGCAGGCTCCGGACTGGGGACCGTCGCTGCAGGCTCCGGACTCACCAGGCTGGGGAGACACTGCAGGCCTGGTGCGTGGAGCAGGCACAATACTCACCGGGCTGGAGAGACACACTGGAGGCCTGGTTCATGGAGCAAACGCAACCTGTCCTGGCTGGATACCCACTTCAATCCAGCAAGTGCGGGGCACCAGCACAGGACGCACTGGGCTGTGAAAGCACACTGGAGGTCTGGAGCTTAGAGCTAGCACAACCCCTCCTGGCTGAATCACCACTTTAGCCCGGCACGTTCGAGGCGCTGGCACAGGACCAGGAACACATTGACAACAGCCACCCTCGAAGCAGATTTACCCATGCAGAGCAAGGGGAACAACTACTCCAAGTCTCAGAGCGAGTGAAGTTTGAAACGCTATTAGCGCGCACCCCGCTAACTAGCTAGCCATTTCACATCGGTTACACTAGCCTAATATCAAGAGTTGATAGGCTTGAAGTCATAAACAGCTGTCACGCCCTGACCTTAGTATTCTTTGTTTTCTTTATTATTTTGGTTAGGTCAGGGTGTGACATGGGTGATATGTTTGTTTTGTCTCATCTAGGGTGTTCGTATTGTCTAGGTTTTTTTGTAGATTTATGGGGTTGTTTTCATCTAGGTGTTTATGTAGGTCTATGGTTGCCTAGATTGGTTCTCAATTAGAGGCAGGTGTTTATCGTTGTCTCTGATTGGGAACCATATTTAGGCAGCCATATTCTTTGGGTATTTTGTGGGGGATTGTTTCCTGTGTCAGTGGTTGTGCCACACGGGACTGTTTTGTTTCCAGTTTACTTTGTATTTGTGTCATGTTCAGTCTTTTCTATTAAAACATGGACACCTACCACGCTGCGCATTGGTCCTATCCTTGCTACACCACTTCAGACGAAGAGGAGGAAATCCGTTACAACAGCTCAATGCTTGAAGCATTGTGAAGATCTGCTGGTGCCTACCATCGCTCAGTCAGACTGCTCTATCAAATCATAGACCTAATTATAACATTAACACACAGAAATACGAGCCTTTGGTCATTAAAATGGTAGAATCCTGAAACTATCATTTCGAAAACAAAATGTTTATTCGTTCAGTGAAATACGGAACCGTTCAGTATTTTATCTAACGGATGGCATCCCTAACTCTAAATATTGCTGTTACATTGTACAACCTTCAATGCTATGTCATAATTATGTACAATTCTGGCAAATAACTACGGCCTTTGTTAGGAATAAATGGACTTCCCACAGTTCGCAATGAGCCAGGCGGCCCAAACTGCTGCATATACCCTGACTGCTTGCAAGAGAAATTACACAATTTCCCTAGTTATAAGAAATACATGTTAGCAGGCAATATTAACTAAATATGCAGGTTGAAAAATATATACTTGTGTATTGATTTTAAAGAAAGGCATTGAAGTTATGGTTAGGTACATTGGTGCAACAACAGTGCTTTTTTTCGCAAATGCGCTTGCTAAATCATCACCCGTTTGTCGAAGTAGGCTGTGATTCAATGAGAAATTAACAGGCACCGCATCGATTATATGCAACGCAGGACACGCTAGATAAACTAGTAATATCATCAATCATGTGTAGTTAACTAGTGATTATGTTAAGATTGATTGTTTTTTATAAGATAAGTTTAATGCTAGCTAGCAACTTATCTTGGCTTCTTGCTGCCCTCGCGTAACAGGTAGTCAGCCTGCCACGCAGGCTCCTCGTGGAGTGCAATGTAAGGCAGGTGGTTAGAGCGTTGGACTAGTAACCGGAAGGTTGCAAAAACGAATCCCCGAGCCAACAAGGTAAAAATCTGTCGTTCTGCCCCTGAACAAGGCAGTTAACCCACCGTTCCTAGGCCGTCATTGAAAATACGAATGTGTTCTTAACTGACTTGCCTAGTTAAATAAAGGTGTCATTTTTTTACATTTTTTTAAATAATCGGCAAATCGGTGTCCAAAAATACAGATTACCAATTGTTATGAAAACTTGAAATCGGCCCTAATTAATCGGCCATTCCGATTAATCGGTTGACCTCTATACAGTAGGTCCCAAAATCAACCCCTGTGGTATACCTTTATGTACTTCAAGAAATTCAGACTTAACCCCATGAATCACGATGGCCTAAATTCTGTCACTTAGATAATCATGAACAGGGATCAGAGCTCAGGCACATCGAGGACAATTTATTTAAAAAAAATAGCATGATAGCACGTTTGATACAATAGCATAAAAGGCTTTTGACGGGTCCACAAACAAAGCAGCACATTACACTTTAGTGTCTAAAGCATTGACAAGAGCATTAATAACAACTAAATTGGATGCTTTAATAATGCTATGCCCAGGCCTAAACCCTGATTGGTTTACATTCAAAATTCATTTATCAGATAAAAAAGAGAAAGGTTGTACATTTACCTAAGATTCAGGAATCTTATCTAGATAAGAAAGCCTTTAAATTGGGCGATAATTGTTAAGATCACTACTAACCACACCCTTATTGAGTGGCAGCACAAAAGCTGATTCCCATACTTTTGGAATATTTCCAGATAACAATGTTAAATAAAAATGTTTTTTTTGACCCAACAATGATGGGCGCTGCATACTTCGGCCCCTGTGGATTTCTTGTTGTCTATTGCTAGCAAAGCATCCAGTACTTATTTTTCAGTAAATAGCCTAAAAGAAAAACTTTGACTATGTGAGGCGGTTTGTTTTGAAAACATGCATGTTTACAGTAGCCTACTTTGCCCTTGAGCGAAGCATTGTGTGATCCCCTCAGTACTAGCATGAATGTCCCATGCTGACCAGCGCAAGATGTGGGCAGTTGTAATTTGAACTATGAGATATAGGCCTATCATTTGGCCCGTGTTTCTATTGTCTAGATGAGTGAGCTAAAGGCTGTCTGAGCAACCTCTGATTGATCTCACAGTGTCCAGTCTGATCCATTGAAATTTAATTACTTTCTGTAATGTAGTACACCACCCTTAGATAGCTGTATCTCTTTAACTAAAGAGATCTTTGTGTATTCCACATGTAATGCTAGTGTTATGAGATGAACATTATCAATGTACTATTTGATTTGACATCAGTCTTTCATTTTGGCATGGAGACATGGGCTGTAGTTAAAATGCCATCTAGTGCTGTCAGAGTGACCCAGTACTGTGTTTGTAGAATGATAGATAGGCTGATCCATTCCTCTGTGAGATAAATGAACAAGCTGCTATGCATCGGGATTAGTAGTCCTTCCACAGACTCCCAGATCAAAGCCTGCGTAAGCTCACTCTCTTGGCTGGAACTGCAACAAAAGTGTTGAAAGCTGTCTGAGAAAGAGAGATGCAGCAAAATATTACATGTCTCCCTTGGCTTAAATAAGTATGTAAAGATTTCAGTCTCAGTGGCTGGCTGCTGGTTTCTCTTTAAGCTACCCAGCCACTATGTGTCGGATGCAATTGTGATATGTCCTCTGACACAAGGACAAATAAAATGTCATCTAAAAGTACTTCTTTGTCTGTGTGTTCCAAAGAAAGGCCTTGGCATTTATAACCACAGACTAAGCCTACTCCCTACTGGGCAATGACGTCAGATCAACATCCAGTTTTGATTGGATTGTCAACAAACATGGATTTGGTTTTGAATTGACCAAACCCTTGAAACCCTGTTGTTGATTTTTGTTTGAAGATGTGGTTCAGTTGAGAATAAAACTTTGTAAATTGATGACTTTGTAAATTGATGTTAATTGTTAAAAAAAACGACTTCTATACATTGATATGGTATGGTGAAAGTTTAAACAACGTTTCACATTTATTTTTGATTGATGGGTTGATAGCTACAGTACTTGAATGAGCCTTCGGTCTACCATCCTGGCCAGACCAACGAAATCCTGCTTATTTTCCTGTTTCCATTAGTCTGTTTTTGTGTTGAAGCACTAACTGTGAGTGTCTAGTATTGAAAAGGAGCTGCACAAAATTAGATTTCCCATCAAAACAGTGTTAAAAATGCACTCACCGAGAGATTATTTCTCATGTTCCCTGGGGACGGTCGTATGAAAGCTATAATTTATTTTTCTCACTCTGATCTTCTAGATGTTGCCTGTTTCCCTGCAAGATGATAATAAGACAAGATTTAAAAAAAAATGTTTTTAAATGAAAACAAAAGATTATCATTACATGGAGACCCTCACAATGTGAAAGCTTTGAACAGCGTTTTATGTTAAGAAAGGTTTAGTTTTCATTTATATTTCACAGATGTTTTAATAGGTTGCACCATTTCCTTACAAAAGTCACGATACTCACAAAGAGGAAATCCTTGAATGATTCTGAATCCTACTGTGTCATCTGTACACCACTGTGCAGCTCATTAGTCTGCACTAGATTAATCAGAATAGACACTGACTGCAAGTTCAGCCTGCTACATGACATCATCTCACCCCTCTGCCAAAACATAGTGAAAGTAATCTATCATCTATCACTATACTGTGGCTTGACTGGTCAATCTACTGTACTGCAGTGGGCCCTCATAGTGGTTTGACTCATGAATAGAGCCCACTCATTTCCAGGGGCTAATGGCAAACTATGGTGTTAAGGAGATCTTCAGTGAATGTACAGCAACTATACATTACATACAGTATAATTTGCTTGAACAGCATTCAACTTAAAGGGGCCCTCAGTTGTAATGGGTGTACGCCTCTGCTGATGAGCATGTGCTTTGTCTGTACGTTTGCTTTAGCCTATATTTATTGTTTTAATGTCATAACACAGGAACTCTTTCTTACACCATTGAAATTAGTCCTTGATAAGGCCCAATGATTGGGTGAGGCGGTAGGTATTTAAATCTTCTGTATTGATTAATCTTGTTGCCTTGGTGCACAGCAGAGGCAGAGCTGTGGCCTCCCAGAGTTTATAAGACTCAGTCCTTGGTTCCCTCTGGCAGCAGCCTCGCGCAAACAGATTGCAATTCAAATTAGCCATGATAAGCTAGCAACCTTGAATACTAATGGAAGAAAGCAGCCAGTTCACAGGCAGGGATTGCACTCAACTCACCTCCCTATTTGGATCTGTCTACATCCATTATTGTCCCTGTTGCATGTTGTCTACCATAACATATCTGTTGAAGAAAATGGCTTGTGAAAAATAAAGCACCACCAACTGGTGATGGACTCTGAAAAGTGAAGTGCCGGTTCAGATAAGGGATGGTTGCGCTGGGTACCCGGTTAAAGGTACAATGACGAACAGGACACACACTCAATTTGAACATTTTATTATACTTCAGACACACACAGCTTTATGGTGAATTAATTATTTTTTCTTTACAACACACCAGGGAGTTTCCGATTTTGTAATCCAGTTCATGTAGGAATGAGTCCATGGAAAAAGTTGAGCTCTTTGTGATGTAATCCTTTCTCTGGAAAAGTGAGACTGACATGACCCCGGCTTGGGTTGGCTGACCCCTTATATATCCGTCCCGGCCTAATGTTCTGATATGCCCAGGCCAGGGTCAGGGGTGATGATTGGCGGGTCAAAGGTCCCATGAGAGATCAGAGGTGTGTCATGTAAACAGATACTTCACACCTCTGAGGAGAGGTTGGAGCACTCCCCCCCTGCAGCAGACCTGCATCCAAAACAAGACAGAATCTGGAGGAAGTGAGGTCTTCTACAGCTTGAGCTAACAGTTGGGCAATACACGAACAGAGGGACACATTATTTTAATTGTAGTATGTTGCCATACAACACAATAATAACATTTAAGTAGACAATCTTATCCAGTGAGGGCATACAACTTCATACTGGTTCTCCATGGGAATCAAACCCACAACCCTGGCGTTGCAAGCATCATGTTCTACTAACTGAGATACACGGGACCAACAATAACAATAGTAATACTACATTATTAAAGCCCATGTTTCACCTCCAAAAATATATTTTAAAAATGCATTATTAAATAAATAATAATAATAATAAAATAATAAATACAAAAATATTATATATAAAATGAGAAGTACATGTATGAATCTGATATGTCACTTTGTTTTTCAATCGGACATTGTAAATTGGAGAGACACTCTATATACAAAAGTATGTGGACACTCCTTCAAATTAGTGGATTCGGCTATTCATGCAATCACCATAGACAAACATTGGCAGTATAATAGCCTTACTGAAGACCTCAGTGACTTTCAATATTTAAAAGGTCTAAAATAAAGTCTCATGTCCAGAGTGAATACATTTTCATTAGTGTATGTCATACAGGTATCTCAACTAAAACATACACTGAGTATATAAAACATTAAGAACACCTGCTCTTTCCACAGACTGACCAGGTGAATCCAGGTGAAAGCTATAACTCCTTATTGATGTCACTTGTTAAATCCACTTCAATCAGTGTAGATGAAGGGGAGGAGACCGATTAAAGAAGGAGTTTTATACCTTGAGACAATTGAGACATGGATTGTGCCATTCAGAGGGTGAATAGAGAAGACAAAAGTTTTAAGTGTCTTTGAACGGGGTATGGTAGTAGGTGCCAGGCTCACCGGTTTGTTTTAAGAACGGACACGCTGCTGGGTTGTTTCCTGTGTGTATCAGTTTCTCATGTGTATCAAGAATGGTCCACCCCCCAAATGACATCCAGCCAACTTGACAGCTGTGGGGTCCTTTGGAGTCAACATGGGCCAGCATTCCCGTGGAATGCTTTCGACACTTTGTAGAGTCCATACCCCGATGAATTGAGTCTGTTCTTAGGGCAAAATGGGGGGGATTCAACTCAATATTTGGAAGGAGTTGCTAATGTTTGTTATACTCGGTGTGTATCCCAGACAAGATTAAAGAATTGGACAGAGTGAATATGTCAGCGCTCACATCTGTAGAGGTTTGCATGACTTTGAGTGGTTACATACAATACATGTTGACAGAATGGCTGTGAGACAGAAAGAGAATGTGGCTGTACTCCACGGTAAGTGCCTTGCTTCTGGAACCACTGAAGACCCCAGTATTCAATCAGGAAGTTTGAAGAAGATGTGTCACCATCCAGTCCATGTCACAGCATGCAGTGGCCTGATAGGGAGATGACAATAAATGCATTATGTCTCTTTAATCACCAAAGCCATGTTCACTGCATATGTTGCGGAACATTTCAACCCTTTTGTTAGTGTCATTGATACTGTGCATTCGGAAAGTATTCAGACCCCTTTACATTTTCCACATTTTGTTACGTTACAGCCTTATCCTAAAACATATTTTTTTAAATTATAATACAAAAAATCAATCTACACACACATCTACATAACGACAAAGTGAAAACAGGTTTCTAGACATTTTTGCAAATGTATAAAAATAAAAACAGAAATACCTTATTTACATAAGTATTCAGACCCTTTGCTATGAGACTGGAAATTGAGCTCAGGAGCATCCTGTTTCCATTGATGATCCTTGAGATGTTTCTACATCTTGATGGGAGTCCACCTGCGTTAAATTCAATTGATTGGACATGATTTGGAAAGGCACACACCTGTCTACATAAGGTCCCACAGATGACAGTGCATATCAGAGCAAAAACCAAGCCACGAGGTCGAAAGAATTGTCCGTAGAGCTCCGAGACAGGATTGTGTCGAGGCCCAGATCTGGGGATGGGTACTCAAACATTTCTGCAGCATTGAAGGTCCCCAAGAACACAGTGGCCTCCATCATTCTTAAATGTAAGAAGTTTGTAAACACCAAGACTCTTCCTAGAGCTGGCCGCCCGGCCAAACTGAGCAATCAGGGGAGAAGGGCCTTGGTCAGGGAGGTGACCAAGAACTTGATGGTCACTCTGGGAGAACCTTCCAGAAGGACAAGCATCTCTGCAGCACTCCACCAATCAGGCTTGCAGAGCGGCCAGGGAAGCCACTCCTCAGTAAAAGGGCACATAACAGCCCACTTGGAGTTTGCCAAAAGGCACCTAAAGGACTCTCAGACCATGAGAAACAAGATTCTCTGATCTGATGAAACCAAGATTGAACTCTTTAGCCTGAATGCCAAGCGTCATGTCTGGAGGTAACCTGGAACCATGCCTACAGTGAAGCATGGTGGTGGCAGCATCATGCAGTGGGGATGTTTTTCAGTGGCAGTGACTAGGAGACTAGTCGGGATCGAGGGAAAGATGAACAGAGCAAAGTACAGAGAGATTCTTGATGAAAACCTGCTCCAGAGTGCTCAGGACTGAGCGCGAAGTTTCACTTTCCAACAGGACAACCACCCTAAGCACACAGCCAAGACAACACAGGAGTGGCTTCGGTACAGGTCTCTGAATGTCCTTGAGTGGCCCAGCCAGAGGCCGGACCTGAACCCGATCGAACATCTCTGGAAAGACCTGAAAATAGCTGTGTAACAACGCTCCCAATCCAACCTGACAGGGCTTGAGAGAATCTGCAGAGAAGAATGGGAGAAACTCCCCAAATATAAGTATGCCAAGTTAGTTGTGTCATACCCAAGAAGAATCAAGGCTGTAATCACTGCCAAAGGTGCTTCAACAAAGTACTGAGTTAAGGGTCTGAATACGTATGTAAATGTGATATTTCAGTTTTTATTTTTAATACATTTGCTAAGATTTCTTCAAATGTGTTTTTGCTTTGTCATTATGGGGTATTGTGTGTTTATTTATGAGGTACAAAAACAATACAATCCATTTTAGAGTAAGGCTTTAACATAACCAAGTCAAGGTGTCTGAATACTTTCCGAATACACTGTATATGGAAATACACATACAAATATTAGAATCATAAGCAGTGACTGTAATACCCCCCTTGTCAATGTAATCATTCATTGTGATATAAAAGTAAAAACTGATCCTAAATCAGTACTCCTTCTCTGAGATGCTTTGTGAATACGGGTCCTGGTCTGTCTGGATGCTGCTTTTCTAGTGAGCTAACTCCCTCTCTGCCTGAAATTAAATATCACCAAAAACATTAATAAGAATTAGCCTAGTCAGTCAGTAACTTTGTTAACTAATGAAACACTAATTTAAACTTACACAAGCCTATTGGGCCTAATTATACCAAAACAACACAGCCATTTGCTGTGAAATCAACAGGGTATTTTTCTTGACAACTTTTTCAGTCACCAGTGCATCAATAAAACGAAGGGGAACAAAAAAGTGTTCACAATAGTCAGTATTATAGCTAGCAAATATATAGTTCTTAATTTCTACAAATCTAGCTATAGGCCACTTAGCTAGCTAAGGTGGTGAACTCAGACTGGTGGTGGGAGTTCGGTAACGTTAACTTTCCTCCAGCAGTTTCAGTCTAGCTAGCTAGCTAATGGCATTTTTATCAACTGTATCAATCAGATGGATAGCTTAGCAAACATAGCTATTCATTTTCCCCTCTCATGTAAATTTGCCTGATACAGCCTGCCAGTTGCTATTAAGTAGCATGAATAAATCATAAGCCAGCTAGCAATGCCAAGCTCATGCCTTTTACCCAGGATTGAATGTAGATTTAATTTCTTACTGGTATGGGAAACCCAAGTGCTCTCATGCATTTTTTTTAATACTACAAAAATTACAGGGTAGCCTACTCTGCTGATCCATATAACCGGCCTACAAATAGGGGAGACACAAATACAATACCACGTCCATCTGACCTGGAGGAGAAAATGATTGTCCAAGAACAAACAAAAGTGTCACTGACCCAATGATCAAGACAATGGATATGCACACTCACTGGGGATATGGCCAATGTTCTTCACTGGTGCCAATAAGATAGGCTACTGTTCACTCAATTATGTTAAGAATTTTGATAACTAACGACAGATTGGAGTCTTTTCATTTTCATCTCTTTACAGCAATAGCCATTTGCTTTCCAAACAGTTTTCCGCGATTCCCGACTGTAGGCTATGCAATTTAAAACAATCCACAGCTTTAAAAAAATAACCTAATTATCCTCTGTGGGTAAATCATGCTTTCTGGTGTAGTAGCCTATTTTGAAGGATTTTATTTATTTGTGTATAGACAGGAGTAAGCTAATTAAGCTATATAATTTTGGCAATTTAATTCAATTTACTTTAGGGAAAGCTTAGCTTCCCTAGACTAATGGACACGCCGCCTATGCCTTTTAATGTTGCATAAACACAACCAGTAATGATGTTTTCATCTGATTATCAAACAATCACTTAACAAAGTTGCTCATGTAGGCTACCAGCGCATTTTCGTCCACTCACAAAATAATTTCAGCATCCAAACCCCAACAGTGCACTGTGAACCCGTGATTTGATGAGTGGAAAGAGAAATCTGTTACTAAACACCTACATGTATTGTAATGACATTCTGCAATTGTCATTAGGCCTACAAATGTAGCCTGAATTGATGCATCCACTGTTGTCAACGCGCCCAGCGGTGGAAAAAGTACTCAATTGTCATACTTGAGTAGAAGTATAGATACCTTAAAAGAAAATGACTCAATTAAAAGTCACCCCAAAAAATATTACTTGAGTAAAAGTCTAAAAGTATTTGGTTTTAAATATACTTAAGTATCAGAAGTAAATGTAATTACAAAAATATACGTAAGTCTCAAAAGAAAAAGTATAAATAATTTCAAATTCTCTTGATAATTGTGTGAATTTCTGTCCTGCTAAGCATTCAAAATGTAATGAGTACTTTTGGGTGTCAGGGAAAATGTAAGGAGTAAAATGTACATGATTTTCTTTAGGAATGTAGTGGAGTAAAACTAAAAGTTGTAAAAATATAAATAGTAAAGTAAAGTACAGATATCCATAAAAAAACTACTGAAGTAGTACTTTAAAGTATTTTTACTCTGTCTTGGCCACTCATCTCCGGCTTGACAAAATGTAAGGGTTCTGCTCAAACCACAATGCAATTTGGAACATATACCACCTGGTTTCTAGTCAATTCACACATTTTTCATGCGGCTGACATGCAGTAATGTTAAATAATGGTGTAATAAAAAAAAAAAAAGAATAATAATATTTTTTTCGCGCATGTTTTAATTGTGATAGGTTTACGTTTTACACGTTCGGCGTAACCCCGCTATTTATTTTGCCGGGATGCAGTACCTGATCGTACCACCTTACTTTCACCCCTGCTTTTACCAACAAAAATCATCTACACTTATAAAAGAGACAATTACCTTCAAGCAGATCATTTGTATTTTATTCAAGGACTTCAGGCCGAGGAGTAATAGCTACTTGTTTGTAGAACCGGCATCTTCACTTGAACAAATGTCACAGGCAAAATTACAGGCTGCGTCGGGCACTCGAGGGGGCGTTGCTTACCAACGCAGGTGCTTCACCATTTTTTTCTTTAGATACCCCCCCCCCAAATAAACTTTTTTTGTGTTGCTATTTACAAAGGGGTGTATATTCTATTTATATTGGCAAATTTAACTTGCAACATGGCCTTTAATAGCCACTAATAACAACAACCATAATAATAGTAAAGGTCATGATTATCATCATCATTAATTGGACAATTACACATCGTTTAAAAGCTTGTTTTTGCATAACACTACACAAGCCTACCATTATAAGAGAGGGATAACTAGGTTTGCAATGTTCAACAATATCTCTTCAAGCTGAAACACTCATTTTGTTCCAACTTTAAGCACCTTGTCCCCCAACCAAATGAACTGCCAATAAGCCAACATTCCATTCAAACAATACAGCCAATCCACAGTCATACAGTATACTTACTGAAATCAGTAGACCAGAGGACTAAAACAAGTTGTAAATGGAACAAGTACTGAAATTAGCTTTAAAACAGCAACATTTTCTCTCAGCCTCATGGCAAAATGTGTAGAATTGTAGGATTGTAGGATGCGTAGCATTGTTAAACCCCAGAAAAGAGGGCTCTTGCTCAGACCTTGCGGACGCCCCGCGGAATTGCGGTACGCCACTGACCTTACCTCGTCAGGCTGGCTGTGTTGGATGGTGAAATTATTGCTCACCGGTGCCACACCCCCTTCTTCTCTGTCGTGTATGGTATATTCCAGTGATGCTGAGTTGGTGATTGTGTCCACCAGGGAAGATTTTTTTTTAAAGATGAACAGTTGAATCATAACCATTAGAAAAAAGCAAATCACACGCGTTCCGCTCTACATATCAAACGCTGTCTTGCCATTCTCTTCGACACATTCACCGGAGCATCATAGCCTATTCAACTGAAGCCAGCGTAGCTCAACCGTCATCATTGCGTTATTTGCCAAGGATACACGAGGATAAAGCATATAATAATGTGAACAGTCTTCTTCTTATTTCTCATGAAGTGAAACTATGGCATGGGAATAAGCCTCCGGTATGGTCACATCACGAAAAGGTGAGCCATTTGTCTACTAGCTACTGCTTTCAGCCTGTGTTTATCGCAGAATTGTTACGTGGCGCGCTATATCCTACTGTATCGCTCCTGAATCGTGGTATCCTCAGGTGTAAAAACATTCGAGAAAGGGATTGTAGGCTATAGTGAGTGCAGTGATAGCCCCGTACACAAGGTGCCGGCTAGGCTATGGGATATTCCCATTCGGCGGGCCCGTGGTGCTAATGGACATTATCTTTATGTTCCTAGCTGGTGATACCAACTCTGAGGAAAGGACATTCTGTGGTAGCCTACCTAAACATGACCATTTTGCTAAGGCTACAGACTACACCTGTCCCGTAAACTTTACAGACAGCAAGATAATTGGAGTTGCCATGTTGGTCAGCAATGAACCAGTGCATTACAATATATTTATTAGGCTTACATTGTGTACATTAAGGTTAGGCTATAACGTAGCTTAACTTGTGTATCGTATTGTTAGTAGTATGTATTAGCAGTAGTATTATACATTCAGTAATGTCGGCAGTTCTGCGAATATAGCCTGATCAGTCGATCAGCTTTCTCGAGTAAAGATGTAGACAAATAGCCCACGTAAAATGTTATACTAATGCACTTGGCTTGATGACATGACCAGAAACAAAATATATTTTTACAACTTCCAAAGATGAAACAAAAATAAAATAAAATCATTTTTATAATAATATCTCAATGGTATCTATGACAGGTTGTAAAATTGCTGCTATCTGTTGACAACCTTGTGCAATGTGCAAGACAGACCCGTCTGAAACTGGCAACAGACATATTTCTTACTCAGGGGTGTCCAGTAATAGCTTTAATAACATGTGTTTAATTGAAAACAACTATTACATATTATTACATATATGTTACCTGCAATTATGATTTTGTTTTTTATATGATAACGCAACTGAGTATGATGGCATTTATTGGCATTCATTTGCTCTCAGGAGCCACCTGAAACACACAGGCTCTGGGCTATTATAGTCAGAGGCAATGCTGAGCTTCCATTACTGCATTTTTGGAAAATGTTAATTATATTAATCTGCATTGAGTAGGAGAGATGAAACTACTGCAGACTGCAGATGTGCTATGCGAAAGCCATATTCATGTACCGTTATGTAAGCCTACCTCATGTAGTGTAATGGATGATAATTCTTGATATTCTTATCAAATGCTATGAACCTCTTGAATAGATCAATCCGAATATCATCCAAATAAAACACAGCTCTAAAATCTAAATACCAGTAGGCCTATCGGATTGATAAACAGTGTGACAACAGTTCATTTTCTCGATAAAAATACACAGTCATTTTTTTTTTTAGAGTTATTGAGTTTAAAATCTATACAAGCAAGTCTCAGTGTGTTTTGAGAAGTTATGTACTGTACACTGAATTCAGAGTGGTTTACATTGTACATCATCAAGCAGCCAATCCCCTTGCCTTATTTCTCACTCCTTTCAATTTTATCACTGGGTTTAGCTGTAGAAAAAAATATTGGGAAAAAAATAGATACTGTTACATATCGCAATATTATTTTGGATGATATTATATCAATACTTAGACTTTTTGTTGTTGTTGCTAGGTAGCGTTACCTAACGCTAGTCGGCTGTACCAGTGCCAAAACTACAGTATTTTTCATCCTATAGCTTGTTATCCATATTCTTTTGAAATAGTGAGCCAATATGTTTTCAGCACTTTTATTTCCAAGACTGATCAAAACACATTGTCTCGTGCTATCTCCTGTCTCTCTGCAGCAGACATAAAGTGAGCAATATGTTTGGAACATCAAATCACAATAAAATCGCAGCAACAAATCGCAATACATATAGAATCATGAGAATTGGGAGAATTGAAATACATATCGTACCGGCACCTGCTTCATTCCGCCAATTAGGTTCCTTTTAAGTAGTGTAACTTGGTGCAAAAAAACATTCTGTCATAAAGTGCACATGTTCAACTTCATCAAAAACATGTTTCCCATCTCAAGAGGTTAAATAAAAAAAAACACTATAGTAAGTGCCTATTAAGTGTCAAATAAAGTAACAGGGTTGATGACTTCATCTCAAATCAGCCATGAATCCCCTTTTGACAGGGGGAATGGAAGCTTGTTGTGTGAAACAGGGAGTGGCAATTGATTGCAGGCTTGCCATTTTTTTAATTGTTAAAACATTTCTAGCCTGTCTATCTATGTGCCATCAAACCCCTGCAGCATGTCCAGAATGCTGCAGTCTACCTGGTGTTTAACCATCCCAAGTTCTCCCATGTCACCCTGCTCCTCCGCACACTCCACTGGCTTCCAGTCAAAGCTCGCATCCACAACAAGACCATGGTACTTGCCTACGGAAAAGCAAGAGGATCTGCCCCTCCAAACCTTCAGGCTATGCTCAAACCCTACACCCTAACCCAAGCACTCCGTTCTGCCACCTCTGGTCTTTTTGGCCCTCCCACCACTACGGGAGGGCAGCTCCTGCTCAGTCCAGTCCCAACTCTTCTCTGTCCAGGCACCCTAATGGTGAAACCAGCTTCCCACTGGGGCTAGGACAGCAGAGCCCCTGCCAATCTTCAAAAAACATCTGAAACCCTACCTCTTCAAAGAGTATCTTAAATAATCCCCTTTACTAGCTCTGACTTTGCTGACAGTTACTTTATTGAAGAGAAATGTACTTTCTATGCCTGTGATATGTGGTTGTCCCACCTAGCTATCTGAAGATGAATGCACACACTTTATGTCACTCTGAATAAGAGTGTATACTAAATTACAAACATTTTAATGTAACGGGGTTGACCTTTTATGCTCAACCCGCTTAGTTTCATACCACAAAACTAGAGGTCGACCGACTATGATTTTTCAACGCCGATACCGATTATTGGTGGACCAAAAAAAGCAGATACCGATTAATCGGACAATTTATTTTATTTTATTTGTAATAATGACAATTACAACAATACTGAATGAACACTTATTTTAACTTAATATAATACATCAATAAAATCAATTTAGCCTCAAATAAATAATGAAACATGTTCAATTTGGTTTAAATAATGCAAAAACAAACTGTTGGAGAAGAAAGTAAAAGTGCAATATGTGCCATATAAAAAAAGCTAACGTTTAAGTTCCTTGCTCAGAACATGAGAACATATGAAAGCTGGTGGTTCCTTTTAACACGAGTCTTCAATATTCCCAGGTAAGACGTTTTAGGTTGTAGTTATTATAAGAATTATAGGACTATTTCTCTCTATACCATTTGTATTTCATATACCTTTGACTATTGGATGTTCTTATAGGCACTTTAGTATTGCCAGTGTAACAGTATAGCTTCCGTCCCTCTCCTCGCCCCTACCTGGGCTCGAACCAGGAAGACATCGACAACAGCCACCCTCGAAGCATCGTTACCCATCGCTCCACAAAAGCTGTGGCCCTTGCAGAGCAAGGGGAACAACTACTCCAAGTCTCAGAGTGAGTGACGTCACCGATTGAAACGCTATTATCGCGCACCCCGCTAACTAGCTAGCCATTTCACATCGGTTACACCAGCCTAATCTCTGGAGTTGATAGGCTTGAAGTAATAAACAGCTCAATGCTTGAAGCATTGCGAAGAGCTGCTGGCAAAATGCACAAAAGTGCTGTTTGAATGAATGCGTACGAGCCTGCTGCTGCCTACCATCGCTCAGTCAGACTGCTCTATCAAATATCAAATCATAGACTCAATTATAACATAATAACACACAGAAATACGAGCCTTTGGTCATCAATATGGTCGAATCCTGAAACTATCATTTCGAAAACAAATGTTTATTTTTTCAGTGAAATACGGAACCGTTCCGTATTTTATCTAACGGATGGCATCCCTAAGTCTAAATATTGCTGTTACATTGTACAACCTTCAATGTTATGTCATAATTACGTAAAATTCTGGTAAATTAGTTCGCAACGAGCCAGGCTGCCCAAACTGTTGCATATACCCTGACTTTGCGTGCAATGAACGCAAGAGAAGTGACACAATTTCACCTGGTTAATATTGCCTGCTAACCTGGATTTCTTTGAGCTAAATTTGCAGGTTTAAAAATATATACTTCTGTGTATTGATTTTAAGAAAGGCATTGATGTTTATGGCTAGGTACAGTCGTGCAACGATTGTGCTTTTTTCGCAAATGAGCTTTTGTTAAATCATCCCCTGTTTGGGGAAGTTAGCTGTCTTTGTTAGGAAGAAATAGTCTTCACACAGTTCGCAACAAGCCAGGCGGCCCAAACTGCTGCATATACCTTGACTCTGTTGCAAGAGAAGTGACACAATTTCCCTAGTTAAAGAAATGTATGTTAGCAGGCAATATTAACTAAATATGCAGGTTTAAAAATATATACTTGTGTATTGATTTTAAGAAAGGCATTGATGTTTATGGTTAGGTACACATTGGAGCAACGACAGTCCTTTTTTGCGAATGCGCACCACATCGATTATATGCAACGCAGGACACGCTAGATAAACTAGTAAAATCATCAACCATGTGTAGTAAACTGGTGATTATGATTGATTGATTGATTGTTTTTTATAAGATAAGTTTAATGCTAGCTAGCAACTTACCTTAGCTTCTTACTGCATTCGCGTAACAGGCAGGCTCCTCGTGGGGTGCAATTTAAGGCAGGTGGTTAGAGCATTGGACTAGTTAATCGTAAGGTTGCAAGATTGAATCCCCGAGCTGACAAGGTAAAAATCTGTCGGTCTGCCCCTGAACAAGGCAGTTAACCCACTGTTCCTAGGCCGTCATTGGAAATAAGAATGTGTTCTTAACTGACTTGCCTAGTTAAATAAAGGTGTACATTTTTTTTTAATCGGCCAAATCGGTGTCCAAAAATACCGATTTCCGATTGTTATGAAAACTTGAAATCGGCCCTAATTAATCGGCCATTCCGATTAATCGGTCGACCTCTACACAAAACACCAGAAAATGTCCAAAAAGAGTACAACCAGCTCACCTGCTTTTACACTATGATTTGACCGTTCGATGTTCAATGTTTCTTTTGAAAAAAATATTTTGAAAGGAATAGTTTCACCATATTTAAATGAGAGTTTTGTGTCCGTAACAGGGTTGACCTGAAAATGAGGGACAGGGTTTTTGTTAAACTTAAAGTTAATCACTAATCACATTAAATAAATAATAATCTTCATAAATTACTTTGTCAAAGCAACAAAATAACAAGGGCTTTACAATGATCCTGAAAACGGCATTTTGGCACTTTAGCAAGTCTTTATTCATATAAAAAATATAAATGATTGAAAACTCAATGTTTCAAGCTTTTAAAATTCAATATTTGTGCTCAATTTATACTTAATTAAAATATCGAAGGGATGCAAAAGACACTCTTTTCGTGGAATGTCCCACCTAAGTACAGTGATAATATCGTATTTTGATGTCTCTGGCAATTTCCAGCCCTAGAGTAATGCACAAATGCAAGTTTCGAAATGATTAGGACATAAATAGCTTGCTTATGTTATTCTGCATTTATTGCTAAGCACATCAGCTAAGATTCAGAATAGGTCTTACAGATTGTACAGAAACACAGTTTGATTTGCATGATTCTAAAGCAAGACCTGCCAATCTTACATATCAAAACAAGTCATTGCCGTTGGTTAGTCTTCTGCATAATCTATCTTTAATATATATTTAATAACACCAGCAGTGCTTTTGTTAATAGACCTTCATTTCACAAAAGAAACCTTCAGTTATTATACTGAACAAAAATATAAATGCAACATAAAACAATTTTAAAGATTTTACTGAGTTACAGTTCATATAAGGAACTATAAATTATTTTAGCCCTAATCTATGGATTTTACATTACTGGGAATACAGATATGCATCTGTTGGTCAAAGATACCTAAAATATAAGGTATGGGTGTAGATCAGAATACCAGTCAGTGTCTGGTGTGACCACCATTTGCTTCATGCAGCGTGACACATCTCCTTCGCATAGAGTTGATCAGGCTGTTGATTGTGGCATAGAGTTAATCAGGCTGTTGTTTGTGGCCTGTCGAATGTTGTCCCACTCCTCTTCAATTGCTGTGCAAAGTTGCTGGATATTGTCAGGAACTAGAACATGCTGTTGTACACATTGATCCAGAGCATCCCATACATGCTCAATGTCTGGTGAGTATGCAGGCCATGGAAGAACTGGGACATTTTCAGCTTCCAGGAATTGTGTACAGATTGTTGTGACATGGGGCCGTGCATTATAATGCTTAAACTTGAGGTGATAGCGGCGGATGAATGGCACGACAATGGGCCTCAGGATCTTGTCACGATATCTCTGTGCATTCAAATTGCCATGGATAAAATGCATTTGTGTTCGTTGTCCGTAGCGTATGCCTACCTATAACATAACCCTATCGCCACCATGGGGCACTCTGTTCACAACGTTGACATCAACAAACCGCTCGTCCACATGACGCCATACACGTGGTCTGCGGTTGTTAGGACAAATTCTCTAAAACGACATTGGAGTCGGCTTATAGTAGAGAAATTAACATTAAATTCTCTAGCAACAGCTCTGGAGGACATTTCTGCAGTCAGCTTGTCAATAGCACACTTCTTCAAGACTGTTTGAAAAACATTCTAGGTGAAGCTGGTTGAGAGAATGTCAAGAGTGTGCAAAAGCTCTCATCAAGGCAAAGAAAGGGTGGCTACTTTGAAGAATCTCAAATATAATTTTTTTTTGATTTGTTAAACACTTTTTTGGTTACTTCATGATTCCATATGTGTTATTTCATATTTTTGATGTCTTCACTATTATTCTGCAATGTAGAACATAGTCAAAATAAATAAAAACCCTTGAATGAGTAGGTGTGTCCAAACTTTAGACTGGTACTGTATATTCCCATGGGGTCCCGTGTATCTCAGTTGGTAGAGCATGGAGCTCGCAACGCCAGGGTTGTGGGTTAGATTCCCATACAGAACCAGTACGAAAAAGTATGAAAAATGTATGGACTTACTACTGTAAGTTTCTCTGGATAAGACCGTCTGCTAAATTAATCAAATGTAAAACATATTTAACTAATGGGAGATGCCGTTGGGTTATTCTTTCTTTTAATGTCCAAGGAAATATGGAAACATATTGGTGGGGCATTTGATGTCTGAAGGTGGTGAAAACAAGAGTATTAGTATGCATATTTGCAATTCCTAAATGAAAGTAATTTGATGTTGACCTCCTCAATGACCACCCCTAGGCATATCTTCTCAATGTATGAGACACAAGACTACTACTGTATGTGCCATTGTCGAGTATGCCCTGCTTTTTTTTAGCAGAAAAGTACAAGGTGACACTTTATTTAAAGGTCTGGTTATGAATTCCTAATACATTATCACATAGTTTCAGAACCATTAAATTAAGTAAATACATATGGCCTGTTGTTCACTTGCCCTGGTAATATATGGTTTAGTGTCAGTATTGGTGGTGGTTGTGGTGAAGGTGGTACTGCTGGTAGCGCTGGTATTTGTAGTTATATCACTACTTACTAGTTGGATTAAAAATTAACTCTGCCTCTCTCCCATTGGCATTGAAACAACCAATTGTTTTCATGTCTGCCTAACCTTATTCTGAGTTATTTATGTTCACTTTGTATTCAACTGGTAATAAAAAAAAACTGAATTTGAATTGAAGTTTTTGAGTAATATTTCCCATAGCTTATAATATTTTGTTTTCTCCCCATATCATGTGGTTGTATAAGCAGGATTTTATTTTCCCAAACTGCCTTTTCTGCCCAATGTCAACTGCCTATTTTCTATTCAATTATTTGGCTCCACCTCTTCCACCCATGCTTGTCTGTTGATCGCTGTACATATTTCTTCTCAAATTATGCCATTGGCATACCCTGTAGTCAAAAGGATTGTAGTCTTTACAGCAAAGGTAATACTTTCACCGACCCCCCACCATCCTCTCCATAGCCTCCCACTTCAGCGTGGCTTTCTCTACCTACAGTACCTTTCCATACAGTAACCATCCTACACAACTACTGTATTATGCCTCTCATCTTTCCTAATGTTATGGTCTGATGGATGAAAATATATTTGTTTAAATCTATATTGTACATGGTGTTATGTCCCCATATTAATCTATATCATTTGGGTCATGTTAGTCTGGCTTCATGCATCTCTACATTTAGTTTTTATCAGGAAGGTACTGATCATATAGTAGTTGAGACTAAACAATTACTGTTTTTTGAGTCTCTAAATGGTATTGATATAAATTATCCAGTTTAAAAACAAATTACACTGAACAGAAATATAAACGCAACATGTAAAGTATTGGTCCTGTGTTTCATTAGCTGAAATAAAAGATACCAGAAATTTGCCATGCAAACAAAAAGCTTATTTTTCTCCAATTTTGTGCACAAATTTGTTTACGTCTCTGTTAGGGAGCATTTCTTCTTTGCCAAGATAATCGATCAACCTGACAGGTGTGGCATATCAAAAAGCTGATTAAACAGCAGTATCATTACACAGGTGCACCTTGTGCTGTGGACAATAAAAGGCCACTCTAAAATGTGCAGTTTTGTCACAGATGTGTTGACTGCAGGCACGCTACCAGAGCTGATGCCAGAGAATTCAATGTTAATTTCTATACCATAAGCCGCTTCCAACGTCATTTAAGAGAATTTGGCAGTATGTCCTACCGGCCTCACAACCGCAGGCCATGTGGTACACACCAGCCCAGGACCTGCACATCCGTCAAGTCTCTCTTGACTGGAGATGATATAGTCATAAAGTGAATATTAGTACTGCACCATAACTTGTATCATGCCGTACAGTAGAGTGACACACTACATCTCTTATGGGTGGCAGGTAGCCTAGGTAGCCTAGTTGGGCCAGTAACTGAAAGGTCGCTGGTTCGAATACCTGAGTCAACTAGGTGAAAAACATATGCCCTTGAGCAAGGCACTTAACCCTAATTGCTCCGGTAAGTCGCTCTGGATAAGAGTGTCAGTTAAATTACTATATGAAAATTATATACAGTACTTGGCTTAGGCGGGAGCTCTTTCTTCATTCAAGGAAACATTGAACCATGATTTACTGTACTTTGAAAAAGCACCTGTGTTGAATACAGCAACATGTGTAGGCTAGAGGTTAAAAGAGATTTTGAAGAGCTCTTGATACCAGAGATATCTTTGAGTTCTGCGTATGGAAAACCCAATGTCGTATTTGTTTGCATTTGTATAACCTATCCAAAAAGTGTTTGCTCAAATATATTAATTGGACTCTAGGGAGAAACTTGATCAGCTCCTGTTGTTCTCTTTAAATGCTAATGAGGAGGAATTAAACTTTTCCTATAAATAATTTTGCTTACCTTTCCCATTCGATCTACATTATGTATAAACTGAGACTAATGACTCTAGGTTTGAATAAAGTGGAGCTGGTATCAGACAAAACAAAATAGTGTTTGTTTTGAACAACTGAAGATTTTCAAAGTTTACCTCACCACTAGAGAGAGACCAATGAACAAAGGGAGTGCATCTGGTCCACTGGAGTCTTACAACAGCAGAGCTACAGTAACAACATCTACAAATATTGACTCACAAAAGAACTCAGTGATATCTATTAAGATCTCTGGTTCTTATCATAGAGGGATCAGAACAAAGGACCAGACAAGATGCTTTCCGATGATTAGATGATTCAGAAGAACATGCAAGGACAAGGAAGCTCTGCTGTGGAGATTATTCAAGTAAACTACAGTAACGCACTACAGTGAAATAAACGAATGATGATGACGAAGACGAAATTACAATCTTATGTTTTTTCAAATGAGTTTTGACTGGTACTGTATGTGATTTAGTGTGTTCAGTACATAGCACATATATTCCATGTCTAGCACGGATGATTGGTTTGAGGGACGGACTTTGGAAGGGCCAGCCTAGCAGAGTGGATGGAAGACTGGGAGCAGCCAGCTGCGATGCATGGGGGAACGCACAGTGGAGAGAGGAGCTTGACAGACGTGCCGGTAAGGATAGTGAATGCGTTGCATCTAAGGGCTTGTCCATGAGGGAAGGATGGAGGCAAAGTTCAATGTCAAATGGTAGACTAAAGCGAGATGACTAAAGCGTGAGTGTCATACAGACATTTGACATTGGAAGATTCTGAGTGACACCTTCTTACACTCTAAATGGCCGATTTCCACCTGCAGCCCAATGCAATGAGGACCCTGAAAGTGGAAGCTGTGGGTCATGCAATAAATTGTTAGCTGGTGCCTGGCAAACGCGCACGTGTCAGAGTAATGCCTCTGTCCATTCCTCCATTTGATACATGGCTTGGGAATAAAGTGGATGTATGCCTTTTATAGGAGTGATCTATTCATCCTTACAATAAGATGCCATTCTCATAAGAGATCCCTCTACTTTACTGATAACCCTGGTGCCCCAAACTAGGCTTGTAATGTGAGCGAGCATCAAGAAAAACATTAGTGCTCCTGTTGTAATCCATCTTGAGATCCATGTTGCGTGTGTTGGCCAATTACTCAAAAAGCTTTTATGTGAAAATGCACATGCACACGACTCATTTCACTGGTACCATGCAACCATGTGTTCTTTCTTTTTTTCATCTATGGCATACCATTTGATTATTTGACATACAGTATTTCCATACAGGTTTTACTCTCTCAATGATTTGTATTTAAACATTGAAACAGTGTTGTCAAGAGTGATCATGTCCTCTGATATAAACAGCAGTACCACCCACAGACTCCAGCAAGAACTCTCCAGGTGTTTTCAAATCATAGTTCCAGTGCTTTCAGTTCAAGTCCATTATGTTTCAATGTCTACTGGCAGTTTAGAGCATAAGAACAGAGATTGCTTGTGTAATTTGCTCTGAACTTCAGGACCAGAAATGGTGGGGAGCACCTTTAAAACCAAGTTGTACCATTCGTCAAACTGCAAATTAAACCAGCCAATAAAAGGCTTGTACTAGTTCCTATAAACCACCAAGCATTTCTGCATAGGGTGATACATGCCAGGTTCCTAGCCTAGCACACTGAATTTAATGTTGAGCTAGAACTGCCCACATTCTGGGTGGGTTGCCATGGGGCTTGCTGATAAAAAGGTTACTGTCAGGTTGCTTAACGAATCACACCATTAGATGTTTGTATAAGGGAGGAGCTCCCCTGAGTTAGAGGCTGCCTACAAGGAGCAGACGAAATCAATTGCTACTACTCAGATTACAGGAAATATTAGGGTGTCATCTCATTCATAACAGATAATCGTAACAGACATTGTTCCGTAAATAGGTACGGTAGACAGCTGGTGGACAAGACTATTGTATCGCCCATGGTTATCCTTGGTAATATTGAATTATCATTGAATTATGCATACATACCACTTTCATTTGTGTTTTTTGTAGTTATTGTCTAATACACTGTATGTTATATACTTTAATTCCTACCAATACATCTTTGTAGAGTATTTGGATCCCCTAAAATTATAAACCTGTCTTCTATGAACAGCAGGCTGATGCATTGGGCCTCTTTTGAGCCCCAGAAACAAACATGTATCTTTAAAGGAGATAAATCAATGCCTTCAGCACTTAATTTGATAGCCTCATGTAGCTAACAGTCCATTAGGCGCTGTGACAACCCAGAGCACCCTGTGAATGTTTACGATCCGTAGGTGTCAAAGCACAACGGGAAAGTCACAGTGAAACATGCTGCCTGTCAGGTCGTAACCTCAAATATTCTGCAAAGCTGCAAAAGTTGAACCTGTGTCAATGGATTACTTTCTCATGAGATGCTGCTTGTGCTAGATTCTGAAAATGGTTATTGCATTAGGAAGAGTCACCTTTCATTTGCGCATAACAGTGTAGGAAAGAGAAGATTTCAGTGCCTCCCCTTACCTCCTCCATTCCTGGGCCTGCTTCATTAGCACTGGCGTTTGGGTGGGGAGAGAGAGTGATATCTTCACAGCCCACAGGCCTGCCTGCCCTGTGACAAGGTGAAAGACGATGATAGAGTACGAGACCCCAGAGTTGTAGAAGAGCAAAGGACGAGGCTACAGTCAAGTGCAGTGGGTCCCGGCATCCAAAACAGTGCTGTGGGTGTACGTGTGTCTCTTGTTGTAGACGTCCATTAGATGTTGGCTGTGAATGATTACTTGGAGAACAGTGCTACATTTGATGAGAGAGTAACATTAACTACACATTTTGTATAGTAAAAACAAGAATTGACAGTTGACCAATCAGCAACAGAGCATGTAAAAAGTTATTTACTGATGTGTGGGTCCAGTTCATCGCTCTGAAGGCTGTACTATACAATTCCATTTCACCAATTCACCTACAGTATGCAACAGCAATCAAAGAGGAGAGGAGAAGAACCATATAGTTGTATGCTGTGAATGTACCACAGTGTGATGTGAAGAGTCTAGCAAGCAAGAGACATCGAGAGTGAACGAGAGGTCTACTCTACGTGTTATTAAGCTGTAATCCGTTATTATAGTACATCCAGTCCCCCACTCTGCTCTGCTCTGCAAGCTGTGACAACTCCGTGTGAAGGGACAGGTGTCACTCAGGGTCAAAACAATCCTAGCACTCTCACTTAATTGGACTCCTGTCTTCCCTGGTGGAATGGACAGAGCAGAGCTGGTGTACTGGGTATAACCTAGTATTGGATCATCTCTATACTATAGTTCACGCTTCCTGGGTTTCCATACAAAAAAATGGATGAACAAAAAAAATGGATAGTCCCGTACACCTTCAAACATTCAACCTCTAGCTGTGTACCCCCTCTAGCACCAGGGTCAGGGCACTCTCAAATGTTGTTTTTTGCCACCATTATAAGCCTGCCACACACACACTATACGATACATTTATTAAACATAAGAATGAGTGAGTTTTTGTCACAACCCGGCTCGTGGGAAGTGACAAAGAGCCCTTATAGGACCAGGGCACAAATAATAATATAATAATCAATACTTTTGCTCTTTATTTAGCCATCTTACAAATAAAACCTTATTTGTTCATCAAAAATTGTGAATAACTCACCAATTTCGATGAGGCTCTCTTGTTCAGATATTGGTAAGTGGACTGGAGGCAGGGCATGAAAGGGATAACAAATCCAGTTTGTGTCGTCCGTTTTGGGAAAGTACCTGCATAATTGCTCATCCAGCTTAGGTGCTTCGCTATATCACATTTGACATTGTCCATAAGCTTGAGTTCATTTGCACACAGAAAATCATACAATGTGTCAAGTTCTGACCTTAGTTCTTTTATTTAGGTCTTTGTTTTAGTATGGTCAGGGCGTGAGTTGGGTGGGTTGTCTATGTTCGTTTTTCTATAATTTGGGGTTTCTGTGTTTGGCCTGGTATGGTTCTCAATCAGAGGCAGCTGTCTATCGTTGTCCCTGATTGAAAATCATACTTAGGTAGCCTGGTTTCACTTTTGAGTTGTGGGTGTTTGTCTTCCATGTCAGTGCTTGTTGCCACACGGGACTGTTTTGTTTATTCACGTTTATTGTTTTGTTCCAGTGTTCTGTTGTGTTTTGATTAAACATTATGGACACTTACCATGCTGCGCATTGGTCCTCCGATCCTTCTCGCTACTCCTCCTCAGAAGAGGAGGACGAGATCCGTTACACAATGATGGAAAGAGCTGTGTGTTGTCCTTGTTAATGCAGACAGAGAAGAGCTCCAACTTCTTAGTCATTGCCTCAATTTTGTCCCTCACATTGAATATAGTTGCAGAGTCCCTGTAATCCTAGATTCAGATCATTCAAGCGAGGAAAAAACATCACCCAGGTAGGCCAGTCATGTGAAACTCGTCATTATGCAGAAGAACTTTAAGCTCGTCTCTCAATAAAAACAAATACATGTCAATACTTTGCCCCTTGATAACCAGCACACTTCTGTATTCTGTAAAAGCGTTACATGGTCGCTGCCCATATCATTGCATAATGAGAAAATACACGAGAGTTCAGCGGCCTTGCTTTAACAAAGTTAACCATTTTCACTGTAGTGTCCAAAATGTCTTTCAAGCTGACAGGGATTCCCTTGGCAGCAAGAGCCTCTTGGTGGATATGGAGTGTACCCAAGTGGCATCTGGAGCATCTGCTTGCACGCGCATTACCAACCCACTATGTCTCCCTGTCATGGCTTTTGCACCATCAGTAAAGATACCAACCAAAGTCCATTTGATGTCACAAAGCTGTCCACTACTTAAAAAATATCCTCACCTGTTGTCCTGGTTTCCAGAAGAGGATGTCTTCCTTAATTGACCCCCAATAAACGTAACGGACATATACCAGGAGCTGTTCCAGGCCCGCCACATCTGTTGACTCATCCAGCTGTAATGCATAGAATTCACTGGCTGGTATACAAAGAATCACAACTGTCAGTGTCTTTGCTAGCTGGGCTAGCAACAAATGTAGAATTACTGATGATAGCATTGGAAGTGCTCGTGGAAGCAGAACAACTTGTGTCGTCGACAGGTGCAGGTGTAGTAGTACTGCTGGTAGAACCAGTAGAGCTGGTATGTGTCTCTATGGACGCGGGCCTTACTTTTTTTTAACCATTTATCAATTTTTGAGCAAACGGAATGAGCACCAATTTTGTTTGGCTACATACGGACCGTTAGTGGAATTTCCGCGAGAGAGTAATGGTTAAGGTGATTGGATGTTAATTATTTGACTAGGCTACCTCTATTTGACATTTTGTTGTTATTTCACTGAACACTAGATGGTTTCATTTTATTTTTGGCATTGATAGGAGGCTACTCAGGCGAGAAAAAAACCTCACCCAAATGTATAGCCTTGTTGGACAATCTAAATGGACTGTTTGAAAATGTGAATCACATTTTTATTTGGCGTACCCCCGATGGCATTGCGCGTACCCCCCCCAGTTTGGGAATAGCCATTCTAGAATATTTGACTCTCTGCTGGTAGATGGGTTTCTTACCTTACATATGACCCAGGCAAAAACAATGTCTCTGTCTCTTACTTATTTTTGTATCTGCTACTTGAATGAAGCCACATCCACCTGCAGAGCTGCATTGGTGAGACATTTATGAGATGTGCTGAAGGCATCCATAAATCTATCAGAATGAGCTGGGGGGCCCTTACGGCTCTTCGGACATGTAAGTATGAATTGGCCTTTAGTTAGCAATGGGTCGTGGTGAGGCAGTGTTTGATTAGTGTTGTCACATGGTTGAGCTGCAGTAATGGACCGAGTGGGGCTGCTGCTGTTGCTTGTCACTGTATCCAGACACTGCTTATGACTCACTGTTGTTTTATAGCCCCAGAGGATTGCCACTTAAAATATATATCTTATTTTCACTATTTAAATGTTCTACTTTTTATTCATGAGTGCTGTTTTTTCCATAAGGAAAAAAGATAGAGTATTGGACTTTGAAAAACATGAGTCTGTTCACTTGAAACAAGGAAACCCCTTAAATACAACAGTAATTTCTATAAGCACAGGATAATATAATGCATCAAATTGCAAATATATTCAAGGCTTATTCTTTAAGCTTATCAATTATTTATGGGAATATATCTTCTATTGCACATTTTATGTCCCACAAATGTGCCAATTTCTGAATAAGCTTACAGTATATTAATGATTTATGATAATAACTCTTTTATGTTGGAAAAAAATGCTATTAGACATTTAAATTAGTGGTGGTGATTTTGCCTCTGGAGAGAAATGAAGCATGGCAACCTTGGGCAGGACTTGCCAGAATTGGGTCAACAATTTATTTGGGTGTGTGTGTGTGTATGTGTGGATGTGTATGCATAGTTGATTGTGTCTGGCAGTGCGTGTTTACGTGTGTGCATGTGTGTTCTTATCAACAGTACCAGTCAAAAGTTTGGACACACCAATTCATTCAAGGGTTTTTCTTTATTTAGACTATTTTCTACATTGTAGAATAATGGTGAAGACATCAAAACTATGAAATAACACATATGGAATCATGTAGTAACCAAAAAAGTGTCAAACAAATTAAAATATATTTTATATTTGAGATTCTTCAAAATAGCCACCCTTTGCCTTGATGACAGCTTTGCACACTCTTGGCATTCTCTCAACCAGCTTCATGAGGTAGTCACCTGGAATGCATTTCAATGAACAGGTGTGCCTTGTTAAAAGTTAATTTGTGGAATTTCTTTCCTTCTTAATGCGTTTGAGCCAATCACTTGTGTTGTGACCAGTGGTGGAAAAAGTACCCAATTGTCATAACTTAATAAAAAATGACTCAAGTAAAAGTGAAAGTCACCAAGTAATATTCTACTTGAGTAAGTCCAAGTAGTTGGTTTTAAATATAATTAAGTATCAAAAGTAAATGTTATTGATAAAATATACTTAAGTATCAAAAGTAAAAGTACAGTATAAATCATTTAAAATGTCCTTATATTAAGAAAACCAGACGGCACCATTTTTTAAATTTTTATTTTTATTTTACGGATATCTAGGGGCATGCTCCAGCACTCAGACATCATTTACAAATGAAGCATGTGCTTAGTTAGTCTGCCAGATCAGTGTTACGGCTCTCGTTTGTTGAATGACCGGACCAAGGTGCAGCGTTGGTCCGGTCAATCATTACTTTAAGACATGAAGGTCAGTCAATAATACGGAACATTTCAAGAACTTTGAAAGTTTTTCAAGTACATTCGCAAAATCCATCAGGCGCTATGGACACCACGACAGTCGTGAAGAGAGCACGACAAAACCTATTCCCCCTCAGGAGACTGAAAAGATTTGTCATGGGTCCTCAGATCCTCAAAAGGTTCTACAGCTGCACCATCGAAAGCATCCTGACTGGTTGCATCACTGCCTGGTATGGCAACTGCTCAGCCTTCGACCGCAAGGCACTACAGAGGGTAGTGGGAATGGCCCAGTACATCACTGGGGCCAAGCTTCCTGCCATCCAGGACCTCTATATCAGGCAGTGTCAGAGGAAGACCCTAGAAATTGTCAAAGACTCCAGCCACCCTAGTCATAGACTGTTCTCTCTTCTACCGCACGGCAAGCGGTACCAGAGTGCCAAGTCTCGGTCCAAGAGGCTTCTTAACAGCTTCTACCTCAAGCCATAAGACTCCTGAAAACCTAATCAAATGGCTACCCTGACTATTTGCATTGCCCCCCCCCCCCCCCTCTCTCTCTTTTACACCGCTACTGCTCTCTGTTGTTATCATCTATGTAGTCACTTTAATAACTCTAGCTACATGTACATATTACCTCAACTAACCCGTGCCCCCGCACATTGACTCTGTACCGGTACCCCCCATATATAGTCTCGCTATTGTTATTTTACTGTTGCTCTTTAATTACTTGTTACTTTTATTTCTAATTCTTATCAGTATTTTCTTAAACTGCATTGTTGGTTAGGGGCTCGTAAGTAAGCATTTCACTGTAAGGTCTACCTACACCTGTTGTATTCGGCGCATGTGACTAATACAATTTGATTTGATTTGATTAAACTTGCTCTCATGAGGAGGAAGGAAAGGAAGACCCAGAGTTACCTCAGAGTTACCTGCAGAGGATAAGTTCATTAGTTAACTTCACCTCAGATTGCAGCCCAAATAAAGGCTTCACAGAGTTCAAGTAACAGTCACATCTCAACATCAACTGTTCAGAGGAGACTACGTGAATCAGGCCTTCATGGTCGAATTGCTGCAAAGAAATCAATACCAAAGGACATCAATAATAAGAAGAGACTTGCTTGGGCCAAGAAGCATGAGCAATGGAAATCTGTCCTTTGGTTCAAATTTGAGATTTTTTTTCTGCAACCCGCCGTGTCTTTGTGAGACGCAGAGTAGGTGAACGGATGATCTCCGCATGTGTTGTTCCCACCGTGAAGCATGGAGGAGGAGGTGTGATGGTAACCAGTATGGTAACCAGTATGGCAACCACAGCATTCTTCAGTGATACGCCATCCCATCTGGTTTGCACTTAGTGGGACTATCATTTATTTTTCAACAGGACAATGACCCAAAACACACCCCCAGGCGGTGTAAGGGCTTTGACCAATAAGGAGAGTGATTGAGTACTGCATCAGATGACCTGGCCTCCACAATCACTTGACCTCAACACAACTGAGATGGTTTGGGGTGAATTGAGTTAAAGAAAAGCAGCCAACAAGTGCTCAGCATATGTGGGAACTCCTTCAAGTCTGTTGGAAAAGCATTTGTCATGAAGATGGTTGAGAGAATGCCAAGAGTGTGCAGTGCTCTCATCAAGGCAACAAAAATGTAAGCTACTTTATTAACCGGAGTTGATAAAGAGCGAGAGGAGGGAGGGAGTGAGAGGTGCCACTCTAGTCGGCAGGGGAGGGGCTATTCTGTGAGCAAGTGACACAGGGAGCAGGGAGGAGGGAGGGAGAGAAGAGACCACAACCAACTAAATCGACTTGCGCAATAGTAGACTAATAGCTGCTATAGCTAGGTTATTTATCATCAAATATGATTATGCAGAACCTGTCTTGACTGCATCAAACCGGGATAAGCTAGTTAAGCTAGCTAATGTTAAGCTGCAGTGCATGCGCTTTCCCATCCAACAGTTACAAATAACTACAACTCCATTCAGAATATTAAGCAGCAACCTACCTGTTGGCTCTTGGTTGTTGTTGCCTATCCTTCTCCTTCAACTTTTAATTCCATCATTTTAATTCCATCTTCCATTGATCAGATATCTCCTAACTTTTTCCACACACAATGGCTCTATGACTGTATCCTATTGCCACTTTGATGACTTATGATTGGCCAACAACAACAACAAGCTACACGCACCACTCTCCATTCTCGTGAAAAGCAAGTGCAGCAGCATAAATTATAGAATTGTTCTCCCTAGTGCAGGAGTCACATTCGGATCTGTAGGGGTCCTTCCGAACAAGTCAGTTAAAATTACACATACCCGAGACCTGTGACAATCATCTCAGATCTGACCCAGACCCGTGATGTTATTTTGAATTCTTGATCCAGACCCTTGGGTATTCGGGTACAGGTGGATCCGTGAAGACCTCTACGCTCAACCTAAAATTCATAGTTTAGTGAACATACAATTCAACTTGAGAATCTATGTTGATTCAGCGGCTACGCCCAAATGTTGAGCAAACTAGAAATCCTACTGTAGCTGTTTGCCTTGATATTTTAAAGGTCGACTTTGGGCACAAAAAAACTGTTAAACTCCATCTCTTTCTCAATTTGAAAACAGAAATGGGGTGTGCCTTTAGTAGTTTATCGATGACAATAAGTTACACCTACTCGCCAGAAAAAGTAACTGTATTAGTTGACACCGGAGGTTTCCTATCGTAGCTAGTTCATTAGCTAAGATAGCCAGTGTAGCTAGCCAGTTAGCTAACATAAGCTAGCTGAAAGCTAGTAGCTAGACCTACAAGATGAGGTTACCGTAGCTGATTCCACTGCTCTAGTATCTGGGCGGAGAGGGAGACAGTCAGATTCAGGTATCCCTCTTTTTTTTCTTCTTTCTTTATCTTTCTTTTTGTTGGTGAATTTTACCCCCTTTTTCTCCCCAATTTCGTAGTATCCAATTATTAGTAGTTACTATCTTGTCTCATCGCTACAACTCCCGTACGGGCTCGGGAGAGTCGAAGGTCTAAAGTCATGCTTCCTCCAAAACACAACCCAACCAAGCCGCACTGCTTCTTAACACAGCGCGCATCCAACCCGGAAGCCAGCCGCACCAATGTGTCGGAGGAAACACCGTGCACCTGGCGACCTTGGTTAGCGTGCACTGCCCCCGGCCCGCCACAGGAGTCGCTGGTGCACGATGAAACAAGGATATCCCTACCGGCCAAACCCTCCCTAACCCGGACGATGCTAGGCCAATTGTGCATCGCCCCACGGATCTCCCAGTCGCGGCCGGCTGCGACAGAGCCTGGGCGCGAACTCAGAGTCTCTGGTGGCACAGCTAGCGCTGCGATGTAGTGTGGTCTCCCTCTTTTCAAGGTCTACTGCGCACACTCTTCCAGTATTTGTTGATGTCATTTCAGAGGATTTATATTTGGCAGTAAAGATCACAAAGAAATGGCACCTTTATTGCCAATATCTTAAGCATTATTTAAGCATTATTTAAGCATTATTTTTTTAAGCAGCATTATTTTGTATGCATTATTTTAAGCAAACGTGGTATGATGGTTCATTGATCAGTTAATATACATTTTTAGCCAAAAGTTTAACTTTAAGTTTAAGTTTTTTTACAGTGCATTAAAATCAATAGGATTAGCTCTCACCACACTATCAGAACCAGTTATTTATTTCCAACCTGGTGTCAGTCATGTATCCGCATAATGACATAGACAGGAGGAGGTGGGGCGCACAACCTGCTAAAGTTATTCTATCATGTATACATTTTCTCTAAATCATATTTTAATGAGGTGTGGTGTTGTTTTGCTGTGCTTAATGAAGACCATCGTCGTTAAATTTACATACACTACATTACCAAAAATATGTGGACACCTGCTCGTCGAACATCTCATTCCAAAATCATGGGCATTAATATGGAGTTGGTTCCACTCCCTTCATGCTATAACAGCCTACACTCTTTTGAGAAGGCGTTCCACTAGATGTTGGAACATTGCTGAGGGTGACTTGCTTCCATTCAGCCACAAGAGCATCAGTGAGGTCAGGCACTGATGTTGGACGATTATGCCTGGCTCGCAGTCAGTATTCCAATTCATCCCAAAGGTGTTCGATGGGGTTGAGGTCAGGGCTCTATGCAGGCCAGTCAAGTTCTTCCACTCCGATCTCGACAAGCCATTTCTGTATGGACCTCGCTTTGTGCACTGGGGCATTGTCATGCTGAAACAGGAAAGGGCCTTCCCAAACTGTTGCCACAGAGTTGGAAGCACAGAATAATCTAGAATGTCATTGTATGATGTATGATGTATTTAAGATGTCCCTTCACTGGAAGTAAGGGGCCTAGCCCGAACCATGAAAAACAAACTTAATCTCATTCAAACTTTACAGTTGGCACTATGCATTGGGGCGGGTTGCGTTCTCCTGGCATCCACCAAACCCAGATTAGTCCGTCGGACTGCCAGATGGTGAAGCGTGATTCGTGACTCCAGAGAACGCGTTTCCACTGCTTCAGAATCTAATGGAGCTTTACACCACTCAAGCTGATGATTGGCATTGAGCATGGTGATCTTAGGCTTGTGTGTGGCTGCTCTGCCATGGAAACCCATTTCATGAAGTTCCCGACGAACAGTTCTTGTGCTGAAGTTGCTTCCAGGGCAGAAATTTCACGAAATCGCTGAATCCTTTAATTTCAAGGGGTGTCCACATACTTTTGTATATGTATTGTATGAATACAATTAAGTAGATATACCGTATGTTTAAGCACTGACAACATTTTTGGAAACTATGGGCTGGACACTACCTCTACCAGGAAAAATGTTTTGTATAACTTGTTGTTAATTAATGTTATTAATGTTACTTACAACATCTGTTGTACATGGATGGTACAAGCAACAGCATCGTCTTAACCCACGTAGAAAAGTAGCCCATCAACATCAAAAGTCAACGTCAACATTTCAAAAAAACTGTTTTTGCTTCGTTATTCATGGGGTATTGTGTGTAGATTGATGATGAAAATGTTTTATTAAATCCATTTTAGAGGCTGTAATGTAGCAAAATATGGAAAAAGTGAAGGGGTCTGAATATTTTCCGAATCCACTGTAAGTATCCATGTAGAATTCATAAGCAATGTTTTTGAAGATGGTGGGGTGATCACAACACAACAGTAGTTGATGCAATGCCATAGACACACACAGAGGTGCCCACTACAAACCAACACTGTTTGTGGGACTTGTAGCATCTCCTAGGTTTATGTTCAGTAATTTCAAAAGCACCAATGTGAATTTGAATGTGTTTTTCATCAGGTGCATACCTCCAGTGCACAGTATGGTGTGTTTTTTAGATGTTCCGGCAGAGTTTATATAATTGCGCTTGGTGCGGTCACCAATGAGGCTGGTAATACTCTTTAATCATAATTGATTATTGTATATGCCCAATTGACAGACCATGTTATTTTGGTTCTGTAAAAAAACATACAAATAAATAGCTAAACAACAGAGACCGTTTGAGAGAATCTGTCATATTGCCCCTGGTCACGGTGGCACTTCACTAGAGGCTGATGCGGAAAACTACTTTGATGTGCACAGTTAAGAGAAGATTAAAGACGTGGAATTATGGTAATAATTTGGTAGCCTGTAGGTTCTTTACAGTGTGTCCAAAATCATTGGAAAAAACTTTGATCATCCCGGCTAACAAGGTTCCCTCTTTGGAACACAGTCAGTGAGTAGTAATTGTTTTTTTAGAAGGCAGAACTCTGCAGTCATGGAGCTATAGGTTTGCTACTAATATTCTTGGGGAGGCAGTGATATTGCTGGTGCTGTTACCTAAAGCAGGGTTTCCCAAACTCGGTCCCGGGGCCCCCCTGGGTGCACGTTTTGTTTTTTGCCCTAGCATTACACAGCTGATTCAAATAATCAGTTGATTCAAATAAGCTTGATGATGAGTTGATTATTTGAATCAGCTGTGTAGTGCTAGGGAAAAAAACAAAATGTGCACCCAAGCTTGGCATGTGACTGAGTTTGGGAAACCCTGATCTATGGAAGGGTGTGTATTGTAAGTCAAAAACACTGACAGTAAATGTGAAGGTATTTGACAGTCCTGCTTTTGGAGATATGTGAACAGAACAGATTTGCTTCATAATGAATAATCCAACATGTCTTCCTGTTTTAGATTATTGTCCTGCTGAAAGGTGAATGAATCGCAGTATCTGGTGGAAAGCAGACTTAACCAGGTTTTCCTCTGTGATTTTGCCTGTGCTTAGCTCCATTCCGTTTCTTTTTTATCCTGAATAACTCCCCTGTCCTTAACGATTACAAGCATACCCATAACATGATGCAGCCACCACAATGCTTGACTATATGGAGAGTGGTACTCAGTAATGTGTTGTATTGGATTTGCCCCAAACAACACTTTGTATTCAGGACAAAAATGTAATGGCTTTGCCACATTCTTTGCAGTATTACTAAAGTGCCTTGTTGTAAACAGGATGCATGTTTTGGAATATGTTTTATTCTGTACAGGCTTCCTTCTTGTCACGGCTGTTGAAAGGAGAGGACCAAGTTGCAGCGTGGTGAGCGTACATGTTCTTTAATTAAGAAAAGACGCCGACCAAAACAATACACACTACAAAACAAAACTGTGAAGCTTAAGGCTAAGTGCCATAAAGAAAGTCAACTTCCCACAAACACAGGTGGGAAAAAGGGTATCTAAGTATGGTTCCCAATCAGAGACAGACAGCTGTCCCTGATTGAGAACCATACCCGGCCAAAATATAGAAATAAAAAATCACAGAAACACAAAACATAGAATGCCCACCCCAACTCACGCCCTGAACAAACGAAAATAGAGACATAAAAAGGATCTCTAAGGTCAGGGCGTGACACTCACTCACAGACATTCACTCTGTCAGTTAGGTTAGTATTGTGGAGTAACTACAGTGTTGTTGATCCATCTTCAGTTTTCTCGTAATCACAGCCATTCAATTCTGTAATTGTTTTAAAGTCACCATTGGCCTCATGGTGAAATCCCTGAGCGGTTTCCTTCCATTCCGGCAACTGCGTTAAGAAGGTTGCCTGTATCTTTGTAGTGACTGGGTGTAATGAATAACTTCACCATGGTCAAAGGGATATTCAATGTCTATTTTTTTTTGTTTGCCAATGTACCAATAGGTGCCCTTCTTTGCAAGGCATTGGAATACATCCTTTGTCTTTGTGGTTGACTCTGTGTTTTAAATGCACTGCTTGACTAAGGGACCTTACAGATGTTGTATGTGTACTGTATGTGTACTGTAGAAGATGGGGCTGAAGAACATGTCTGACGTTTTACACTCTCCCAACCAATTGTGCAATTTTGTAATTCTTTTGAGTTTTGTGTAACTTATTTTTTAACTTATTGTGTACATAATGTTGCTGCTCATCATTATTGTTATTCTTATTGTGTTACTTTTTATTATTACTTTTTATTTTAGCCTAGATGGTAAATATTTTCTTCTTGAACTGCCCTGTTGGTTCAGAGCTTGTAAGTAAGAATTTCATGGTAAAGTCTACCTTTGTTGTATATGTGGCAAATACAGTTTGATTTGATGTGTGGGGTACAGAGATGAGTTAGTCATTCAAATATCATGTTAAACACTATTATTGCACACACAGACAAAAAATAACATCATTCCACTTTGACATTATGGGGTATTGTGTGTAGGCCAGTGACGAAGGATCTCAATTGAATCCTCACTACTCACTACTTTAACATGCAAGAACAAACATCAAATGATAAAAACAGAAGAAACATGCTGTAAAATGTATTTATTTCAGTGCAGATAAATCACCACAGACTGCATCATAGTGAACCCATCCAACCTGAGGCTGTCTATTAAAAACATTAGCATTTTCATTTTTAGTGAAGGGCAGGTTTTCAGTTCTCATGTCAAAGAGAAACATCAAGCCACCAAATGGGCTTGGTGCAGATGGACAAGAATGAGCAGATCTACACAACTTGGCCTGGAAAACCAAAGGGAGAGTATTGTGAAGAACAGTCAGGAAAGAGCAGAATCACAACATTATTTTGTAAATAACACAGCCTCTGTACACTCTTAGAAAGAAAAGTGCTATCTAGAACCAAAAAGGTAAATTGACTGTCCCCATAGAAGAAGCCTTTGAAGAACCCCAGGTAGAACCCTTTTGGGTTTTACCTGGAACCAAAAAGGGTTAATCTATGGGGACAGCCACAGGACCCTTTTGGAAGGACCCCTTTTCTAAGAGTGTAGAGTGTGTAATGTTCCCAATGCAGTGTGTGATGTTACGGTTTGCCCTTATAGTTCCAATTAGAGTATTTATTAGAAAGCTGAAACCACAGCTGTTTATTTCATCACTTTGAATCTGAAATGCAAAATAGTGAACTAATTGGAGAAATAGATAGCTCCCAGGCAGCATCTTGGTGAAGCATGCTTAGAGTAGTTGGCATTAGACTGGGCCTTAGGAAATACACAATGCCTAAGGAAATACTTGCAACTGTTTTGAAGCAGAGAACAGTTGATGAATAAATATGTGAGTATTTGTTTCAGACCTAGACAATGTGGTGCATTATTTAGGGCCCTATAAAATCAGTTTTTATTATTTGTGTGATTCCGATTTGTTTTTTCAAATAATAGAAAAACAACAAAATTGTATTTCACAGCAATGCTTAAACCACTTCAGGAGACCTCATTGAGGTCTGGGAAAGATCTAAGATATTTTCATTTTTGGGTGTAGATACTAATTCAAGTGTGCAAGGGCCAGAGACTTGTTTGGTTAGCAGTGTTTTTATAGCGCACATGAGATTGCAGAGTTTGCTAAACAAATTGCCACTGGATTAATGCAAATAATCATGATATCATTCTGCCAGGTAGGAATAGACTACTTTTTAGTGAAGATTTAAAATTCTGAAGGACAATATGAATCACTGATGCATTTTGTACATGTCTTATGATAATCTTGGGCAAATTAATTAATTTTCTAATAAGTTCAATACATTTAGTTGATTTTCTACTAAGTTAAAACATTTTTTGAATATTGTTGAATTCAATGTCTGTATTCTGTGATTCTGTCCACGTTCTCTGAATTGCGGATTTTTTAAGGCCCTAATTAATTGAAAAGCCCCAAAATGTGAAACATTATGCCAGATTTGTTAAAAATTGGAGTACCAGCGAGCATGGAAAGCAATATACAAGTAGTTACATTTCCTCTCCTCATTCCCTGAGGCTGTGTTTTGCTCTCTGGCCCGGCTGTCATATCCTTTGCATGATATCACATACAAATTCTACTGCTTGTTGCAAGTTAAAAAGATAGATTTTGAGGCACTTGCTCTGCAGCACAATGGAAAATTGCCAAGAGCAAAGAGGTATTCTTAGTTGACCCCGAGCTTGGCTTTTATGTTTACTGGTATTTACTGCTTCACTCTCTCTGTGTGTGTGTGTGTGTGTGTGTGCGTGTGCGCGCGCGTGCGTGTGTGCCTGTATGTGTGTGAGTGTGTGTGTGTGTGTGTGCGCGTGCGTGTGTGCCTGTATGTGTGTGAGTGTGTGTTTGTGTTATTGCCAGGGGATTTTCTCTGCCATCATGTTTTTCCTGTAGTGTGATCCTTTTAATGGATGTTTGGAACTGCCCAAAGCATGCTCAGAATATCTGCTCCTCAGATGGCTGGCTTTCCAGTTTCATCTATGAATTAACACTAGAAGAGCACAGTGAGTCATTTTGAGTCAAATGTCTGCCATTTTTAAAGTCATGCTCCCTCTGTCCTTAGCCATGTGTTGGCAAAAATATATGTCCACGTCAAGAAAGCTTACCAGCAGCCAGCGACACTTGCCATACTGGGAGCGGGTGCTTGCCATACTGGGAGCGGGTGCTTGCCATACTGGGAGCCTATTTGCGGGTGTTTTTTTAAGCCTATTTCAGATACTCCAGTGAGTGTAATTTGTTCAATATTAGGAGTTGAGAAATAAAGTTCACATCATTAGAAATAAGATAGTCTCTTCTTTTATACTGTTGATTCCAGCAATATTCATAATATACAATAGAAAATGCGCTATATATTTCCACGGACCCCCTGCAATACCCCCAATTGAATAACCCTGATCTCTACCTCTTGACCTCCCCAAGGGAAAACAAATGCATTTTCATATGCTGCATATTGTTTAGATGACAAAGCCACTACTACAACAATGAATATCCTTATTCTCCCTTGGTACAGTTCAGAAAGACAAGCCATAGACAATAATGGTTCTTAAGTGTTCTCAACTGTAAGAATAGGCTAAAACGCATATTGAAACCTCTGCAAACAACTGAAGATTGGCTTCCTCTCCCACTCATACTGTACTGGTAAACAACATGTATAACAACTCAGACCAGACTATCACTCTGTTGTTGGGGTGATGGCCAAACACAACCCCTCATCTCAGACTTCTAGGTTTAGTACTCAGATATACAACAATGCCTTACAGGGAGAAAAATAATATTATTACCTGCATGCTACGCTGTCCTCCTAAAAGTGCATATAACACAAATTCTGTTTGTGATATCAAAGTTCTTATAGCATACATATGTTAATATGGCTGCGATCCCCGTACAGGGATCAACATTAGGGGAAATTTCAGAGTGACAACTAAAAATACAACTTCGTAACATTAAACATTCTTGAAAATGCAAGTGTCTTACACCCTTCAAAAGATTAGAATATTGGTAATCAAACTACGTTTTCCAATTTAAAATAGCTATTACAGAGAACAAATCCCATGCTTTTGTTTGAGAAGAGCAATCAACAACAGAAACATTTTCCGCCATGACAGTTTTTACACGTTCACTTCGTTTAAAGGTCCAATGCATCTGTTTTTATCTCAATATCAAATCATTTCTGGGTAACAATTAAGTACCTTACTGTGATTGTGTTCAGTTAAAATGGTAAAAAAAAGAAGAAGAAATAGCTTCTTAGCAAAGAGCAATTTCTCAAAAAATGATTTAGCTTGGACTGTCTGGGAGTGGTCTGAGTGGGGAGGGGAAACTGGAAAATTAGCTGTTATTGGCAGAGAGGTCTGTAACTTTCTTTCTTATTGGTCTATTAGCTAATTTACCGCATGGTGATATTACCATGGAAGGCCAAAACTCCATCCCACCAAAGGAGGCCAATTTCAGGTGGTCTTTTCAAACTCTTACACTAAAAGGGCATTATCACCATTTTCACAATTTCACAAGTTTATTCCAAACTCATAGTGTGGAAACATATAAAACACATGAAAATCACATTTTTGACTGCACTGGGCCTTTAACCAGCTAAACTGCTGCTCTTAGCAAAAATGTGTTTGGAGTTTCTAGCTAATAGGCTATGTTAGAGTTTACACTTCCTCTTCCAATTATAACGTGGGAAGGTCAAAATTATGAAAAACTTTCTACCAAATCTATTCATTTTAAAATGTTGATTACTTCACCTTGCAAATATCATTCACCTGATGATAAGACAAGACACGTGAAGCATTATTTTTGATGACTTATGATGGGGTCTCTGGATCACTGGTTTGCCTGGGAGGGTGTCCTTGGGCAAGAAAGGTTGAAGACCCCTGGTATACTGTAGATGATCACATTAGTCAGGATCATTCTCTGTGGTCAATGCCAAGCTCTGGGAATGTATTTTAGTCGTTAAATCAGTCATTTCTATTTAGAGGCACAGGGGAAGAGAGTTTAGTCTGAACCTCATTGCCATTTCAGTCAGAGCTCTGCTTTTGTTTTCTGTGTGTGATCAGCTAGTCTTACCAAGGCCCACTATTACAGTAAGTGTTTTCAGTTGTCATATGACTCCACGAAAGGTACAGGATATGACATTTCATAAATAAATATCTGTGAATAATTTAAACGGTTTACATTTTAGTGGGATTACTGCCAGTAACACAGATACACTGTGGAATACCTTTTTTTTTGGTAGATTTGTCAGTCATCTATGAGTAAACTTTTAAATGGAAAGCATTGCTTTTTAAGTTACTTTTTACAGTCCGCTGTCACTAAGTGTCAGTGGCTTGGGGCGGTGGATGGATGGGGTGGACCATGGCAGCCTGTGCTTCCCCAGAAGAGTGTGTCTAAGTGGGCCATGTAAAGTGGAATGGAGGTAGCTAGCCATAAGGTCTGTAGTTAATTCTGGGCCTGTCTGTCACCTGCTGGAGGTACATTTTGAATAATGATATTACTGCTGATTTTCCTCTCATCACTGAGCTGGGGGAGAAAATCAATGATCTTGGATCATTACCTTGCAGTATGACAGATAGCAGCAGGCAAAGGGAGGATATTTGACCATCCTATACAGATAAATAAATAACTGTTTTTTAATGTATTTTATTGTGCTACACAAACTTGGAAGGAAAATGTTAAAATCATAAACCTTATGATGCACCCCTTTTGATATGTACATTTTTGTACATATAAAAAAAGAAACATCCCTTTTTCAGCATCCTGTATTTCAAAGATAATTCGTAAAAATCCTTGTAACTTCACATACCTTCATTGTAAAGGGTTTAACACTGTTTCCCATGCTTGTTCAATGAACCATAAACAATTAATGAACATGCACCTGTGGAACGGTCGTTAAGACACTAACAGCTGTAGGCTGTTAGGCAATTAAGGTCACAGTTATGAAAACTTAGGACACTAAAGAGGCCTTTCTACTGGCTCTGAAAAACACCAAAAGAAAGATGCCCAGGGTCCCTGCTCTTCTGCGTGAACGTGCCTTAGGCATGCTGCTAGGAGGCATGAGGACTGCAGATGTGGCTAGGGCAATAAATTGCAATGTCCGTACTGTGAGACACCTAAGAAGGCGCCACAGGGAGACAGGACGGACAGCTGATCGTCCTCGCAGTGGCAGACCACGTGTAACAACACCTGCACAGGATCGGTACATCCGAACATCACACCTGCGGGACAAGTACAAGATGCCAACAACAATTACCCCAGTTACACCAGGAACACACAATCCCTCCATCAGTGCTCAGACTGTCCGCAATAGGCTGAGAGAGGCTGGATTGAGAGCTTGTAGGCCTGTTGTAAGGCAGGTCCTCACCAGACATCACCGGCAACCTATGGGCACAAACCTACCGTCGCTGGACCAGACAGGACAGGCAAAAAGTGCTCTTCACTGACGAGCCTGTCTCACGTCTCACCAGGGGTGATGGTCGGATTCACGTTTATCGTCAAAGGAATGAGCGTTACACCGAGGCCTGTATTCTAGAGCGGGATCGATTTGGAGGTGGAGGGTCCGTCATGGTCTTGGGTGGTGTGTCACAGCTAGAGGTCGACCGATTATGATTTTTCAACGCCGATACCGATTATTGGAGTGCCACAAAAGCCGATACCGATTAATCGGCATATAAAAAAATAAAAAGTATTTGTAATAATGACAATTATAACAATACTGTATTAACACTTATTTTAACTTAATATAATACATCAATAAAATCAATTAAGCCTCAAGTAGATAATGAAACATGTTCAATTTGGTTTAAATAATGCAAAAACAAAGTGTTGGAAAAGAACGTAAAAGTGCAATATGTAATATGTAAGAAAGCTAACGTTTCAGTTCCTTGCTCAGAACATGAGAACATATGAAAGCTGGTGGTTCCTTTTAACATGAGTCTTCAATATTCCCAGGTAAGAAGTTTTAGGTTGTAGTTATTATAGGACTATTTCCCTCTATACTATTTGTATTTCATTAACCTTTGACTATTGGATGTTCTTATAGGCACTTTAGAATTGCCAGTGTAACGGAATAGCTTCCGTCCCTCTCCTCGCTCCTCCCTGGGCTCGAACCAGCAACACAACGACAACAGCCACCACATCAAAGCGTTACCCATGCAGAGCAAGGGAAACAACCACCCCAAGGCTCAGAGCGAGTGAAGTTTGAAACACTATTAGCGCGCGCTAACTAGCCAGCCATTTCACTTCGGTCACACCACCCTCATCTCATCTCGGGAGTTGATAGGTTTGAAGTCATAAACAACGCAATGCTTGACGCACAACGAAGAGCTGCTGGCAAAACGCACAAGAGTGCTGTTTGAATGAATGTTTACGTGCCTGCTTCTTTCTGCCTACCACCGCTCAGTCAGATACTTGTATGCTTGTATGCTCAGTCAGATTATATGCAACACAGGACACGCTAGATAATATCTAGTAATATCATCAACCATGTGTAGTTAACTAGTGATTATGATTGATTGTTTTTCATAAGATAAGTTTAATGCTAGCTAGCAACTTACCTTAGCTTACTGCATTTGCGTAACAGGCAGTCAGTCTCCTTGTGGAGTGCAATGAGAGAGAGGCAGGTCGTTATTGCGTTGGACTAGTTAACAAGATGTAAGATTGGATCCCCCGAGCTGACAAGGAGAAAACCTGTCTTTCTGCCCCTGAACGAGCCAGTTAACCCACCGTTCCTAGGCCGTCATTGAAAATAAGAATGTGTTCTTAACTGACTTGCCTAGTTAAATAAAGATTAAATAAAGGTGTAAAAAAATAATAATCGGCAAATCGGCGCCCAAAAATACCGATTTCCGATTGTTATGAAAACTTGAAATCGGCCCTAATTAATCGTCCATTCCGATTAATCGGTCGAACTCTAGTCACAGCATCATCGGACTGAGCTTGTTGTCATTGCAGGCAATCTCAACACTGTGAGTTACAGGGAAGACATCCTTCCTGCAGGCTCATCCTGACATGACGCTCCAGCATGACAATGCCACCAGCCATACTGCTCATTCTGTATGTGATTTCCTGCAAGACAGGAATGTCAGTGTTCTGCCATGGCCAGCGAAGAGCCCGGATCTCAATCCCATTGAGCACGTCTGAGACCTGTTGGATCGGAGGGTGAGGGCTAGGGCCATTCCCACAGAAATGTCTGGGAACTTGCAGGTACCCTGGAGGAAGAGTGGGGTAACATCTTACAGCAAGAACTGGCAAATCTGGTGCAGTCCATGAGGAGCAGATGCCCTGCAGTACTTAATGCAGCTGGTGGCCACACCATATACTGTCTGTTATTTTTGATTTTGACCCCCCCTCCTTTATTCAGGGACACATTATTCCATTTATGTTTGTCACATGTCTGTGGAACTTGTTCAGTTTATGTCTCAGTTGTTGAATCTGGTTATGTTCATACAAATATTTACACATGTTAAGTTTGCTGAAAGTAAACACATTTGACAGTGAGAGGGCGTTTCTTTTTTTTCTGAGTTTATGTAATTATAGTGACATGAGGAATAAATAGACAGTGAATAACAATAATGAGTAAAAAATAACATGGCTATATACAGGGAGTACCAGTACCAAGTCAGTGTGCAGGGGTACGAGGTAATAAAAATGGCTATATACAGTCAAACGTTTTGAGAATGACACAAATATAAATTTTCACAAAGTCTGCTGCCTCAGTTTGAATGATGGCAATTTGCATATACTCCAGAATGTTATGAAGAGTGATCAGATGAATTGCAATTAATTGCCAAGTCCCTATTTGCCATGCAAATGAACTGAATCCCCCAAAAACTTTTTCACTGCATTTCAGCCCTGCCACAAATGGACCAGCTGACATCATCTCAGTGATTCTCTCATTAACACAGGTGTGAGTGTTGACGAGGACAAGGCTGGAGATCACTCTGTCATGCTGATTGAGTTTGAATAACAGACTGGAAGCTTCAAAAGGAGGGTGGTGCTTGGAATAATTCTTCTTCTGTCATCCATGGTTACCTGCAAGTAAACACGTGCCGTCATCATTGCATTGCACAAAAAGGGCTTCACAGGCAAGGATATTGCTGCCAGTAAGATTGCACCTAAATCAAACATTTATCGGATCATCAAGAACTTCAAGGAGAGCGGTTCAATTGTTGTAAAGAAGGCTTCAGGGAGCCCAAGAAAGTCCAGCAAGCGCCAGTACCGTCTCCTAAAGTTGATTCAGCTGCGGGATCGGTGGACCACCAGTACAGAGCTTTCTCAGGAATGCCAGCAGGTAGGTGTGAGTGCAGTGAGGCGAATACTTTCGGAGGATGGCCTTGTGTCAAGGGCAGCAAAGAAGCCACTTCTCTCCAGGAAAAACATCGGGGACAGACTGATATTCTGCAAAAGGTACAGGGATTGGACTGTTGAGGACTGGAGTAAAGTGATTTCCTCTGATGAATCCCCTTTCCGAGTGTTTGGGGCACCCGTAAAAAAGCTTGTCCGGAGAAGCCAAGGTGAGCGCTACCTTCAGTCCTATGTCATGCCAACAGTAAAGCATCCTGAGACCATTCATGTGTGGGGTTGCTTCTCAGCCAAGGGAGTGGGCTCACTCAAGAACACAGACATGAATAAAGAATGGTACCAACACATCCTCCGAGAGCGACTTCTCCCAAACATCCAAGAACAGTTTGGTGACGAACAATGCCTTTTCCAGCATGATGGAGCACCTTGCCATGAGGCAAAAGTGATAACTAAGTGGCTCGGAGAACAAAACATCGATATTTTGGGTCCATGGCCAGGAAACTCCCCAGACCTTAATCCCATTGAGAACTTGTGGTCAATCCTCAAGAGGCAGGTGGACAAGCATAAACCCACAAATTCTGACAAACTCCAAGCATTGATTATGCAAGAATGGGCTGCCATCTGTCAGGATGTGGCCCAGAAGTTAATTGACAGCATGCCGGGGCAGATTGCAGAGGTCTTGATAAAGAATGGTCGACACTGCAAATATTGACTCTTTGCATCAACTTAATAATTGTCAATAAAATCCTTTGATACTTATGAAATGTTTGTAATTATACTTCAAAATATCTAAAGACACTGAGGCAGCAGACTTTGTGAAAATTAATGTTTGTGTCATTCTCAAAACTTTGGGCCACGACTGTACATGGAGTACCAGTACCAAGTCAATGTGCAGGGGTACGAGGTAATAACATGGCTATATACAGGGAGTACCAGTACTGTGTGAATGTGCAGGGTTACGAGGTAATTGAGGTAGCTATGTACATATAGGTAGGGGTAAAGGGATAGGCAACAGGATAGATAATAGACAGTAGCAGCAGCGTATGTGGTGTGAGTGTGAGTGTGTTGCGTCAGTATGCATGTGTGCGTGTGTTATGTGGCCAAATATTGTGTGTGTGTGTGTGTGTGTGTGTGTGTGTGTGTGTGTGTGTGTGTGTGTGTGTGTGTGTTGGGTGTCAGTGTAAATATGTGTGAGTGTGTGGGTAGTGTGTGTGCATAGAGTTACTGCAGGTAGTCCAGGTAGCCATTTGTAGGTCCCTATAAAATCGGTTTTATTTTTTGCCTGATTCAATTTAGTTGCCCCTTGTTTTTTGGGGCGTTTGCTCTCAAAATCCCACTTTTTTGATAGAACATCCAATCTCTTTGTTTTTCTGAAGTCCACAACAATGTTTAAACCACATCAGGAGACCACTCTTGGAAAAATAGAAGAAATGTGTAAGTGCCCTCCAGCAAGAGACCTTTGATTTGTCAGTGATGTTTCTGTAGCGCTCATGGGTTTGCAGAGTTTGCAAAACAAATGGCCAGTGGATTGATGCAAATAATTGTGCAATCATTCTGCCAGTACCTAGGATTAGGGCCTTGTCCGGAGTAAGCAGGATGTCCAGAGCTGCCGACTTGTTGATGTAGAAATGCTAATCCATCGCTGTTCTGATGGCCAGAAGCTGTTTTCGGTCATAGGAAATGATGGCGAAGACATTATGTACAAAAAAATTTAGATCAGGGGGAAAAAAACAAAATAGCAGAAATGGTCAGGACCCCGTAAGACTGCTGCTATCCACTGCAGCTGATCTGCCACAGTTGTGGTGTTTACTGTTTACTTCCTACTAACAATGGTGTGGGGTTTACTTCCTACTAAAAGTGTTGTGTGGTTTACTGTTTACTGTTTACTTTACTGTTTACTTTTACGCCGGTATCGGCGTTGAAAGATCATAATCGGTCAACCTCTAGTACAGATACCCCCCAAAAAAGTAGTACTTTCAAGTATTTTTTACTAAAGGTACTTTACACCACTGGGGAGTGGTGAGGTCAATAAACCAGAATTGGAAGATCCTCCATCATCGTTTAAACTTCCAGTTTGGGAAAATGTTGGCTTCCCAGTAAATGACAACGGCATTAACAGTATGATGCTACGCTCAACGAGAATAGCCTATGCAGCTGCCAACTGTAACGGTTTTCTGTATGAGAAGGAGAGTCGGACCAAAATGCAGCGTGTCGATTGCGATTCATGTTTAATGAAAAACACACTAAACACAAACACTACAAAAACAATAAACGTAACGAAAACCTAAACAGCCTATCTGGTGAAAACACATAGACAGGAACAATCACCCACCAACACACAGTGAACCCCAGGCTACCTAAATATGGTTCCCAATCAGAGACAATGACGAACACCTGCCTCTGACTGAGAACCATATCAGGCTGAACATAGAAATAGACAAACAAGACATGAAACATAGAATGCCCACTCAGATCACACCCTGACCAATCAAAACATAGAAAATACAAAGTAAACTATGGTCAGGGCGTGACAGTACCCCCCCCCCAAGGTGCGGACTCCGGCCGCAAAACCTGAACCTATAGGGGAGGGTCTGGGTGGGCATCTGTCCGCGGTGGCGGCTCTGGCGCTGGACGTGGACCCCACTCCATGACAGTTTTAATCCCCCTCCTAAACGTCCCTAAATAGGTTACCCACCACAATGATAACATGGGACAGAGGGACAGCTCGGGACAGAGGTAACTCGGGACAGATGGGTAGCTCAGCACTGAGAGGAAGCTCAGCACTGAGAAGAAGCCCAGGCAGGTAGTAGAAACTACCAGAACCTGGCTGGCTGGCGGTTTCAGCAGATCCTGGTCGACTAGCAGATCTGGAAGAATCTGGTCGACTGGCAGATCTGGAAGAGTCTGGTCGACTGGCAGATCTGGAAGAGTCTGGTCGACTGGCAGATCTGGAAGAGTCTGGTCGACTGGCAGATCTGGAAGAGTCTGGTCGACTGGCAGATCTGGAAGAGTCTGGTCGACTGGCAGATCTGGAAGAGTCTGGTCGACTGGCAGATCTGGAAGAGTCTGGTCGACTGGCAGATCTGGAAGAGTCTGGACGACTGGAAGATCTGGAAGAGTCTGGTCGACTGGCAGATCTGGAAGAGTCTGGTCGACTGGCAGATCTGGAAGAGTCTGGTCGACTGGCAGATCTGGAAGAGTCTGGTCGACTGGGTCGACTGGCAGATCTGGAAGAGTCTGGTCGACTGGCAGATCTGGGAGAGTCTGGTTGACTGGCAGATCTGGGAGAGTCTGGTCGACTGGCAGATCTGGGAGAGTCTGGTCGACTGGCAGATCTGGGAGAGTCTGGTCGACTGGCAGCTCTGGCTGCTCCATGCTGACTGGCTGCTCCATGCTGACTGGCAGCTCTGGCTGCTCCATGCTGACTGGCTGCTCTGGCTGCTCCATGCTGACTGGCTGCTCCATGCTGACTGGCTGCTCCATGCTGACTGGCTGCTCCATGCTGACTGGTGGCCCTGGCTGCTCCATGCTGACTGGCGGCCCTGGCTGCTCCATGCTGACTGGCGGCCCTGGCTGCTCCATGCTGACTGGCGGCCCTGGCTGCTCCATGCTGACTGGCGGCCCTGGCTGCTCCATGCAGACTGGCAGCTCTGGCGGCTCCTTGCAGACTGGCAGCTCTGGCGGCTCCTTGCAGACTGGCAGCTCTGGCGGCTCCTTGCAGACTGGCAGCTTTGGCGGAATCCTGCAGACTGGCAGCTCTGGCGGCTCCTTGCAGACTGGCAGCTCCTTGCAGACTGGCAGCTCCTTGCAGACTGGCAGCTCTATGCTAACTGGCAGCTCTATGCTAACTGGCAGCTCTATGCTAACTGGCAGCTCTATGCTAACTGGCAGCTCTATGCTAACTGGCAGCTCTATGCTAACTGGCAGTTCTGAACAGGCGGGAGACTCCGGCAACGCTGTAGAGGCGGAAAGCTCTGACAGCGCTAAACCGGCGGGAGACTCCAACAGTGCTGAAGAGGAGGAAGGCTCTGGCAGCGCTGAACAGGTGAGAGACTCCGACAGCGCTGGAGAGGAGGAAGGCTCCGACAGCGCTAAACAGGCGAGGCGCACTGTAGGCCTGATGCGTGGTGCTGGCACTGGTGGTACTGGGCCGAGGACACGCACAGGAAGCCTGGTGCGGGGAGCTGCTACCGGAGGGCTGGGGTGTGGAGGTGGTACTGGAAAAACCGGACCGTGCAGGCGCACTGGAGCTCTTGAGCACCGAGCCTGCCCAACCTTACCTGGTTGAATACTCACGGTCGCCCTGCCAGTGCGGCGAGGTGGAATAGCCCGCACTGGACTATGCAGGCGAACCGGAGACACCGAGCGCAAGGCTGGTGCCATGTAAACCGGCCCAAGGAGACGCACTGGGGACCAGCTGCGTAGAGCCGGCTTCATGGCATTAGGCTCGACGCTCAATCTAGCCCGGCAGACACGCGGAGCTGGAATATACCGCACCGGGCTATGCACCCGCACTGGAGACACCGTGCGCACCACTGCATAACACGGTGCCTGTCCGGTCTCTCTAGCCCCCCGGTAAGCACAGGGAGTCTGCCCAGGTCTCCTACCTGGCGTAGCCATACTCCCTGTTAGCCCCCCCCCAATAAATTTTTGGGGCTGCCTCTCAGGCTTCCATCCGCTACGTCGTGCTGCCTCCTCATATCTGCGCCTCTCCGCTTTTGCCGCCTCCAGTTCTTCTTTGGGGCGGCGATATTCTCCTGGCTGAGCCCAGGGTCCTCTTCCTTCTAATTCGTCCTCCCATGTCCATACCTCCTCTTTGGGCTGCTCCTGTTGCCTCTTTGGGCGGCTACACTCCCCTGGTTTAGCCCAGGGTCCTCTCCCGTCGAGGATTTCCTCCCATGTCCAGAAATCCTTATTGCGCGTCTCCTCGCGCTGCTCCTGCCTGTTGACACGCTGCTTGGTCCTTTTGTGGTGGGTGATTCTGTAACGGTTTTCTTGATGAGAAGGAGAGTCGGACCAAAATGCAGCGTGTCGATTGCGATTCATGTTTAATGAAAAACACACTAAACACAAACACTACAAAAACAATAAACGTAACGAAAACCTAAACAGCCTATCTGGTGAAAACACATAGACAGGAACAATCACCCACCAACACACAGTGAACCCCAGGCTACCTAAATATGGTTCCCAATCAGAGACAATGACGAACACCTGCCTCTGACTGAGAACCATATCAGGCTGAACATAGAAATAGACAAACAAGACATGAAACATAGAATGCCCACTCAGATCACACCCTGACCAATCAAAACATAGAAAATACAAAGTAAACTATGGTCAGGGCGTGACACCAACACCTCAAATATGTTGACAATTTTACACTGATATCACTCCTGTATACCGGAGCAAGACAGAAACAACACAACATCATCTCCCCTCTGCAGTCAAGCAGCCCTTGGGATCTGATTCAGAAAGAAATTACAAAAGTGATAGGTAGGCTATGTTTAAATTTCTTACAGTCTTTGGTTTATACCTGCGGAGATGCACCCATTCACGGTGGTTGAGAAATGGGGTTTCAGTAGTGGTTTTAGCACCTCGTGGAAGTGCTCAAGCCATGTTACAAACTTCCCTCTTGCACCCATTTTAGAAATCTGTAATCTCTCTATATAAGCAAAGCAAAGCCAAAGTTTTGAAATTAATTTGCCAATGCACCCTGTGTTGCCCTTACTTAACAGTGACAGCCCATCACATTACCCCAGAGTGGGAGATTTACCGTGCTACAAACACACATCTGGCAGTGAAGGAGGCAGTGTCATGGTGCGTTCATAACCAAGTGGGAATTTATCACATACAACTGGGAAAAATCCACTTGAACAGCCCTCAAACTGATAATTACTAGTGGGAAACTCATCTATCATCCTGAAAACCCACTTCTCCCACATGATGACCTCTGACGTCACCTACTACGGAAATGGCCTCTGTAACAACAGCATTTTTGGCAGTTAAATGCAACAGCAAAACATTATTTTTAAAATATATCTATTAATGTAGTTTTTGAAATCTGTAATTTGTTTGCAAGCATGATAGCTTTACTTGTAGTTTATGGTTGACACAGCTTGTTGGTCATTATCCAATCGGCTTTTCTCAACGAGTTCAAGTCACATGAATGCATCCAACTGGTATTTATGACTTTACAACTGGTAAATTCCCACCTCGCACATGGTTACAAATGCAGCATCAGAGTGGAAACTTGAGAGGCCCAACATAACAATCCGATCACAACAGACAATGCAAGAAACATTGTGAATGCTGAACATGGTGAATGACATTTCATTTTCCCACTGTACCGAAACCGATCCGAACTGTGACCACAAAACCGCAATACGTACCAAACCGTGGGTTTGGTGAACCGTTAGCTATTGTGCCTTCAGAATTCCCCCCCCCCCCCATTTTGTTGTGTTATAACCTGAATAAATATTTATTAAATTGAGATTTTTGTCACTGGCTTACACACAATACCCCATAACATCAAATTCATACAAAATGAAAAGCTGAAATGTCTTGAGTCAATAAGTATTTAACTCCTTCATTATAGCAAGCCTAAATAAGTTCAGGAGTAATTTTGCTGTACTGTCCCTCAGTTGAGCAGAGAATTTCAAACACAGATTCAAGAACAAAGACCAGGGAGGTTTTCCAATGCCTCGCAAAGGGCACCTATTGGTAGATGGGTAAAAAAATATATTTAAAAAATACATTGAATATCCCTTTGAGCATGGTGAAGTTATTAATTATACTTTGGATGGTATATCAATTTACCTATCACGTTTTAGGGAAGCTCCAGATGCAGTCAGTGTCGAAGTAACACAAGTTTATTACTAGAACAGGGGTCAGGCAAAACGACAGGTCAAGGGCAGGCAGAGGTCGGTAATCCAGATCAGAGTCTAAAAGGTACAGAACGGCAGGCAGTCTCACACGGAACCCAAACCAGCTGCACGCGTGCGCCATCGTGCGCTATCGTGCATACATTTATTTTGTCCCCCTACACCAAACGCGATCACATACACGCATGTTAAAATATCAAAACAAACTCTGAACCAATTACATTAATTTGGGGACAGGTCGAAAAGCATTAAACATGTATGGCAATTTAGCTAGTTAGCTTGCACTTGCTAGCTAATTTGTCCTATTTAGCTAGCTTGCTGTTGCTAGCTAATTTGTCCTGGGATATAAACATTGAGTTGTTATTTTACCTGAAATGCACAAGGTCTTCTACTCCGACAATTAATCCACACATAAAACGGCCAACCGAATCGTTTCTAGTCATCTTTCCTCCTTCCAGGCTTTTTCATTTTTGAATTGAAATGGTGATTAGCATCTACACTTTTACCACGACAACCGGCAAAACATTTAGTCTTTCAATCACCCACGTGGGTATAACCAATGAGGAAATGCCACGTGGGTATCTGCTTCTATAAACCAATGAGGAGATGGGAGAGGCAGGACTTTCAGCGCGATCTGCGTCAGAAATAGAAAGGAGTTCTATTTTAGCCCTTGGCAACGCAGACGCTCATTGGCACGCGCGAGCAGTGTGTGTGAAATAATTGAATAATATGTATTTCTAAATTTATTTTGCGACGCTCGCGCGCGCAACGTGTCCGGTCTGGTCAGCATGTCAGGGTCAAGGCAGGCAGAGGTCAATAATCCAGTGTGGTGTGACAAGGTACAGAACGGCGGGCAGGCTCAGGGTCAGGGCAGGCTGAATGGTCAAAACTGGGAAAACTAGAAAACAGGAACTAGAAACAGATAGGAGCAAGGGGAAAAACATTGGTAGGCTTGACGAACAAAACAAACTGGCAACAGACAAACAGAGAACACAGGTATTAATACACTGGGGATAATGGGGAAGATGGGCGACACCTAGAGGGTGGTGGAGACAAGCACAAAGACAGGTGAAACAGATCAGGGTGTGACAACACCCAGTCACTACAAAGATCCTTCCTAACTCTGTTGCTGGAGAGGAAGGAACCCGCTCAGGGATTTCACCATGAGGCCAGTGGGGACTTTAAAACAGTTCCAGAGTTTAATAGCTGTGATAGGAGAACACTGAGGATGTATCAAATCAAATCAAATCAAATTTTATTTGTCACGTACACATGGTTAGCAGATGTTAATGCGAGTGTAGCGAAATGCTTGTGCTTCTAGTTCCAACAATGCAGTAATAACCAACAAGTAATCTAACTAACAATTCCAAAACTACTGTCTTATACACAGTGTAAGGGGATAAAGAATATGTACATAAGGATATATGAATGAGTGATGGTACAGAGCAGCATAGGCAGGATACAGTAGATGGTATCAAGTACAGTATATACATGAGGTGAGTATGTAAACAAAGTGGCATAGTTAAAGTGGCTAGTGATACATGTATTACATAAGGATCCAGTCGATGATATAGAGTACAGTATATACGTATGCATATGAGATGAATAATGTAGGGTAAGTAACATTATATAAGGTAGCATGGTTTAAAGTGGCTAGTGATATATTTACATCATTTCCCATCAATTCCCATTATTAAAGTGGCTGGAGTTGAGTCAGTGTCAGTGTCAGTGTGTTGGCAGCAGCCACTCAAATGTTAGTGGTGGCTGTTTAACAGTCTGATGGCCTTGAGATAGAAGCTGTTTTTCAGTCTCTCGGTCCCAGCTTTGATGCACCTGTACTGACCTCGCCTTCTGGATAATAGCGGGGTGAACAGGCAGTGGCTCGGGTGGTTGATGTCCTTGATGATCTTTATGGCCTTCCTGTGACATCGGGTGGTGTAGGTGTCCTGGAGGGCAGGTAGTTTGCCCCCGGTGATGCGTTGAGCAGACCTCACTACCCTCTGGAGAGCCTTACGGTTGTGGGCGGAGCAGTTGCCATACCAGGCGGTGATACAGCCCGCCAGGATGCTCTCGATTGTGCATCTGTAGAAGTTTGTGAGTGCTTTTGGTGACAAACCGAATTTCTTCAGCCTCCTGAGGTTGAAGAGGCGCTGCTGCGCCTTCTTCACGATGCTGTCTGTGTGAGTGGACCAATTCAGTTTGTCTGTGATGTGTATGCCGAGGAACTTAAAACTTGCTACCCTCTCCAATACTGTTCCATCGATGTGGATAGGGGGGTGTTCCCTCTGCTGTTTCCTGAAGTCCACAATCATCTCCTTAGTTTTGTTGACGTTGAGTGTGAGGTTATTTTCGTGACACCACACTCCGAGGGCCCTCACCTCCTCCCTGTAGGCCGTCTCGTCGTTGTTGGTAATCAAGCCTACCACTGTTGTGTCGTCCGCAAACTTGATGATTGAGTTGGAGGCGTGCGTGGCCACGCAGTCGTGGGTGAACAGGGAGTACAGGAGAGGGCTCAGAACGCACCCTTGTGGGGCCCCAGTGTTGAGGATCAGCGGGGTGGAGATGTTGTTGCCTACCCTCACCACCTGGGGGCGGCCCGTCAGGAAGTCCAGTACCCAGTTGCACAGGGCGGGGTCGAGACCCAGGGTCTCGAGCTTGATGACGAGCTTGGAGGGTACTATGGTGTTGAATGCCGAGCTGTAGTCGATGAACAGCATTCTCACATAGGTATTCCTCTTGTCCAGATGGGTTAGGGCAGTGTGCAGTGTGGTTGAGATTGCATCGTCTGTGGACCTATTTGGGCGGTAAGCAAATTGGAGTGCGTCTAGGGTGTCGGGTAGGGTAGAGGTGATATGGTCCTTGACTAGTCTCTCAAAGCACTTCATGATGACGGAAGTGAGTGCTACGGGGCGGTAGTCGTTTAGCTCAGTTACCTTAGCTTTCTTGGGAACAGGAACAATGGTGGCCCTCTTGAAGCATGTGGGAACAGCAGACTGGTATAGGGATTGATTGAATACAGTATGTCCGTAAACACACCGGCCAGCTGGTCTGCGCATGCTCTGAGGGCGCGGCTGGGGATGCCGTCTGGGCCTGCAGCCTTGCGAGGGCTAACACGTTTAAATGTCTTACTCACCTCGGCTGCAGTGAAGGAGAGTCCGCATGTTTTCGTTGCAGGCCGTGTCAGTGGCACTGTATTGTCCTCAAAGCGGGCAAAAAAGTTATTTAGTCTGCCTGGGAGCAGGACATCCTGGTCCGTGACTGGGCTGGATTTCTTCTTGGAGTCCGTGATTGACTGTAGACCCTGCCACATGCCTCTTGTGTCTGAGCCGTTGAATTGAGATTCTACTTTGTCTCTGTACTGACGCTTAGCTTGTTTGATAGCCTTGCGGAGGGACTGTTTGTATTCGGTCATGTTACCAGTCACCTTGCCCTGATTAAAAGCAGTGGTTCGTGCTTTCAGTTTCACGCGAATGCTGCCATCAATCCACGGTTTCTGGTTAGGGAATGTTTTAATCGTTGCTATGGGAACAACATCTTCAACGCACGTTCTAATGAACTCGCACACCGAATCAGCGTATTCGTCAATATTGTTATCTGATGCAATACGAAACATGTCCCAGTCCACGTGATGGAAGCAGTCTTGGAGTGTGGAGTCAGCTTGGTCGGACCAGCGTTGGACAGACCTCTTGTTTTAGTTTCTGTCTGTAGGCAGGGATCAACAAAATGGAGTCGTGGTCAGCTTTTCCGAAAGGAGGGCGGGGCAGGGCCTTATATGCGTCGCGGAAGTTAGAGTAACAATGATCCAAGGTTTTTCCACCCCTGGTTGCGCAATCGATATGCTGATAAAATTTAGGGAGTCTTGTTTTCAGATTAGCCTTGTTAAAATCCCCAGCAACAATGAATGCAGCCTCCGGATAAATGGATTCCAGTTTGCAAAGAGTCAAATAAAGTTCGTTCAGAGCCATCGATGTGTCTGCTTGGGGGGGATATATACGGCTGTGATTATAATCGAAGAGAATTCTCTTGGTAGATAATGCGGTCTACATTTGATTGTGAGGAATTCTAAATCAGGTGAACAGAAGGATTTGAGTTCCTGTATGTTTCTTTCATCACACCATGTCTCGTTAGCCATAAGGCATACGCCCCCGCCCCTCTTCTTACCAGAAAGATGTTTGTTTCTGTCGGCGCGATGCGTGGAGAAACCCGCTGGCTGCACCGCCCCCGATAGTGTCTCTCCAGTGAGCCATGTTTCCGTGAAGCAAAGAACGTTACAGTCTCTGATGTCCCTCTGGAATGCTACCCTTGCTCGGATTTCATCAACCTTGTTGTCAAGAGACTGGACATTGGCGAGAAGGATGCTAGGGAGTGGTGCACGATGTGCCCGTCTCCGGAGTCTGACCAGAAGACCGCCTCGTTTCCCTCTTTTTCGGAGTCGTTTTTTTGGGTCGCTGCATGGGATCCATTCCGTTGTCCTGGGTGAAAGGCAGAACACAGGATCCGCGTCGCGAAAAACATATTCTTGGTCGTACTGATGGTGAGTTGATGCTGATCTTATATTCAGTAGTTCTTCTCGACTGTATGTAATGAAACCTAAGATGACCTGGGGTACTAATGTAAGAAATAACACATAAAAAAACTAAACACTGCATAGTTTCCTAGGAACGCGAAGCGAGGCGGCCATCTCTGTCGGCGCCGGAAACACAGCTGTATCAACAACATTGTAGTTACTCCACAATACTAACCTACATGACAGAGTGAAAAGAAGGAAGCCTGTACAGAATACAAATGTTCAAAATGTTCAAAAACATGCATCCTATTGCAACAAGGCACTAAAGTAATACTGACCAAAAAAATTGGCTAAAATGTTTGAGGCAAATCCAATACAACACATTACTGAGTACCACTCTACATATTTTCAAGCAGAAGTGGTGGCTGCATCAATCGTCAAGGACTGGGTGTTTTTCTCGATAAAAAATAAATGGAATGGAGCTAAGCACAGGCAAAATCCTAGAGGGAAGCCTGCTTCAGTCTGCCTTCCACCAGACACTGGGACATGAATTCAGCTTTCAGCAGGAAAATAACCTAAAGCACAAGGCCAAATCTACGCTGGAGTTGTTTACCAAGAAGAAAATGAATGTGGCAGAGTTACAGTTCAGACTTAAATCTACTTGAAAATCAAGACCTGAAAATGGTTGTCTAGTAATGATCAACAACCAATTTAACAAAGCTTGGAAGAATTATGAAAATATAAATGGGCAAATGTTGCACAATCCAGGTGTGGAAAGCTCTTAGATACTTACCCAGAAAGGCTCACAGCTGTAATTTCTGCCAAAAATGCTTCTTCAAAGTATTGACTTTGGGGGTGTGAATACTTATGTAAATGAGATATTTATATATTTCATTTTAAATACATTTGCAAAAATGTCTAAAAACATGTTATCACTTTGCCATTATGGGGTCTTGTGTGTAGGTAGGTGAGAAAAAAATTATTTAATCAATTTTTAATAATACACTTTCGGAAGGCACTATGACATCTTCAGTTCACACAAGAATCAGTTACATCACACAGTCTAAGTTATCTGTTTTTGTGCTCGAGGCACTTAAGCTGATCCCTTTGGGTACATTCTCACCCTGACCTAGGAACAGTGCTTATGTGAGGGATTGAATGAGCTGGGGTGAAAATACAGTCGGGTAGAAAACACTAGATGTATACTATAGAGAAATGACAATGACAGATCTCTCAGTAGGAGGAAGAGGAATAGCTCCAGAGAAGTGGAGCTCCATGACAGAGATGGAGGCAGGGAGTGCCTGCGGCATGCCTGTAGCGCTGTAATGAAGTTTGTGGCTCATGTGCCCATGCTGGGCCGTTGGGCCAGACTCTCCCAGACTCGACGGGGGACGTTCATCTGAATATTCTTTCCCCACATGTAGCTACCCAATTAACACCAAGCACTTTACCCTGCCGAGTCCCAGGAAGGCTCAGCCAGCATCATGGAGCTTGGCGAACTGGCACCAAACAGCCTTTGATTTATGGACTTAATACTGTAGTGTACTACACCAAGGCAGGGTATTGTATTTCATACAGAAAAGATCAGAAATCTAATAGTTTTCTCTTTTTCTATGGTTGTACAGACTCTTTTGTCATGCAGCTTTGGAAGGTTAAGAGTGTTCCGGAATGCTACTGGCTTTTCATTCTAAGGTCCAGTGGCAATTTTAACATGTAAATCTTGGTGGGGCAAAAAAGAAAATGTAGGATGCATGTCAGCAAAGCCACTACATGATATAACACTAAACAATACATTAATTGCACTATAACGGTGACAAACGGTGCCCAAAAACGGTTAGGGCCTACATAACGCTGTCCCAACAGCAGTCCCAACACCTTAGCACTACTACACCTGTCTTTCAGCGGAGCCTTGTCTGGCAGCGAAACAGTTCATTCAGCCTCATTTACTGCCTTTAAAAAAAACATAGCTGATATGGCAGACTTGCTTAAACTGATAATTGAGATGTACAAACTATGGCATAAGGGGACGACAAGCGGAAAAGAGGCGACCCGTAATTTCGATTAAGACATAAATGAGCAAGCGACGACGGACATAGTCAATATAACTAACTATATGTTCAGCACTTTTTAAATGTACAGCGACATAATTCTGAACAGTGTACTCCCTGTACACGTCAGAACCGTAAGATACATAAATGGGGCATATAAGCAGAAAATGAAAGCTCTTACAATATTAGATGATTACATTTCTCTAAAACAGATTATATGCTATTTGTGCACCACCAAGTTAGAACAGTAGGTGAGAGGTGAAAATAGACCAAATTATTAGGGTGAGGCACATGGGCTACTAACAGCTTACTACACAACATACACTTAGTATTACTTTCTTAGCTACAGTGTACATTTCTCCCTTGCACATTACATCATCATCATCATCAAGACATTTTTGGACTCACCTTGTGAAGGAGGCGCAGCGGTCCTTTGTGGGGAAAAAACACAGCCACTCCATTGAGTAGCAGGCTAATGTTAGTAGTTTCTTTACAACGCTTGCAGTTAGCCACTGATTCCTTCCAAACGACTCATTGTTAAATTATTGTGTAATCTTTATGAACAAGGGCCGATGAGCACCGATATGTTATATCTATAATTTCTCTTCATTATTTCATTATTTTAAAAATGATTTGCCAGTAGAATGTCGACTTGATGACAACTGATGATGTCTGCTAGCTAAGACTTTGAAAGTCCATTCAAAGCTACTGTAGATATAACGTGATTTGATGTCATTCTATCTGCGGCCAATGATCTTGAGCCTTCTTGGATGGGCACTTCTAATATAACTCTATAGCAGAACCCAAGGGGCTAACATTTTCGAGCTCTAACCTTAGAATTGGGGATGACGTACTGTCCCATGAGTGACAGAAAGCTGATTCAATCATGACAGAAAACATAGCCAGTCTGGGTCAATGCTTTGTATTTTTTGCTGCCTAGCCCCACTACCACAGAAAGCACTGAGCTAGGCTGAAACACCTGCATTTTGGAGCTCCCTTACTCATCAATAAAGCAAAAAAGAGACCATGTTTGTATGCTGAATGACGGATCGCCGTTGCTAAGGTCATGGATCACGAAAAGATGTACAGCAACATTCATCCTGTTAAAGCCCATGGATTACGAGCAAATTACCGTGTGTTGTGCTGGCTGGTGTTACTCTGAATGATTTGTGTGTCCACTAGGCAGTTTATTTACAAACACTGTAATCATCTCATTAAAAGCTACTTGGTGCTCATCAGAAGACACTGTCTTAGCCCCAATGTGCTCCCATTAAACCTCTGCATTCAAAACATATTTTGCTAAGCACCAGAGTGGTAGAACTAAGCCGTTTTAACCAAGCAGACAAATGGTATACTGTAGTTTGCATTTATGGTGCAACTATAACCCAATATCATTTAGGAGCTTTAGGAGGAAAATGATATTTACTGTAACAGAAATAAGACTGATCGTATCCCAAATGGAACATGATTAACATTCATAAAATGGAAGGGTTGTATAATATTAACACAAGGTTATTTTAGGAATGCGTAGTTAAATTGCAACTTGCTCAGAGGAAAGATAAAATGTTACATTTTCCCAGTGCTACATTATGCATGTGCCCTTTTAGAGATGGGGAAATGTATATATTCTATTTCTTCCTATTTTATTACGTTAATGACATTTACAGAGTAATATTAGTTTTTGAGTAGGGAAAATAAGTTATGAATATCAACCTTATTGATTGGATTTGTTGTGCCTTATGAACTTTTCACTGGCTATTGGCTATTAGAGTCATTTTAATACATTTAACTCTGAGATGTAAGATGTTTGTGTTATTTATCATACTGAGAACACTGTCAATCTCACTATGAAGATGTTCTTGGGATTTTCTAGCTGCATATTCTGTAGCTACAGTGTATTACTCTATCCCCTAAGTATTTTTTTATACGTTTAAACAAATACATATCAACGTTAAGAAGGTACACAAATAAATGATTGCATGTGGTAGTCACTATTCATTCATTTTTGCATCAGAGGAAGTGGTAATTCAATTAGGTTTTGCAACAGAGGAAGTGGTACATGAGAGTACCTCTTGTAAGACAGTGTGTACACAATAACCTCATGATAGAGAACCCGGCAGCCTAATTCGTTTGTGTGGAGCCGGAGTCAGAGGATCAGGTTAAAATATTGGTGGTACAGTAGGCCTATTCAATTAGTAGTAGAAGACTGGTGGTAGAACTGGTAGAAGACTGGATCTAGATATGTATTTTGAAAATATAGAAATGGTGAAAAAGAATGAAAATAGTTCATGACAAAAAATACTTAACTATTACCTCAACTGAAGGACAAAGGCAAAAGTGCTTCAAACAGGCTAAACACCCATAAACTCAAGCATCTGAGTATGGCATAGCTAAAGTAACAGCATGTTACCAAGACAATGATCTATGCCTGAATGAGGAGAAAGTGACTAAATGGTAGGTCTATTACAACAATGGACAGAAGTTACTTTTAGTAGCAGGTTAGGAGAACTTTCTCACGACGCGAATAAAACATGCAACTTTTTTACAATAGCTTTACACCATCTAGCCACAATGATGCTAAAAGGACATGCCCTAACCTATTATTAGCATTTCTGAAAAACAATGAAAACACCCCCACAGCAGGAGAAACCAAACACAGACACAGGTGGACAACCTGTGTCTGTTGCTGCGTTCATAACATTTTGCAAATTCGTTAATACCAGCATACCACTGGGAAAAACGTGTTGCTCCCAGTTTACAAGTAGTATTTTCTGAGTTCCCCACTTGTAATGAATGGAGCATGAAGCCCTGAACCGACCTGGGCGTGCTCCCCTTGGAGCCAGTTCAACACAGCAATGGTGCGTAGAACATGTTGGCGATTGGAACAAAGAAATTAAAACATTTCAACAACAATTAAAGGTTGTGTATGTAACCAGATTCTGCTGTTTATACATACTGTTGGAAAGGAACTAGTGATAGCATAGTTAGGGAAATGTCCATGTGACAATAGCTCTCAGGCACTAATCCCATATACCTACCTACATGTCAAATAAAATAAAATAACATTTTATTGGTCACATACACATTTAGCAGATGTTATTGCACGTGTAGCGAAATGCTTGTGTTTCTAGCTCCAAAAGTGCAGTAATATCTAACAAGTAGTATCTAACAATTTCACAACATTACACATATTTAAAGTATGTTAAAAGGGTACAAAAATTGACAAAAAGGAACTACTCCTGTATATTCATGAGCTAGCTACTCATATGATTTTGTACTGAGAGTACTGAGAGCACCTCTTGTAGACAGTGTGGACTGTGTATGCTAAAATAGGTGCCTTACCTAGGCTCCCTGCCTCAGAGTTTATACAGTAACCTCACCAAAAACAGCCTTGTTTCAACTAGTGGTGTTGACTCCCCACTCATCATTTTCCAGCCACACCTACCCTGAGTAATTACCTTTACATGCACAGAACAGCCTCGTCCAGCCAGGGGGCTGGCTGCGGCACAGAATACAAATGGCCCATAAAAATGCCTTCAACTGCCAATTAGTCAAGCAAGATATGTACTGAGCTTGCTATTAATAACCTATTACCACAAGCCGGACAAAGATGGCACAGCCTAATGAGCATTTGATTGTCATATTTGTCTTGAATGCTGTTAAAGATTACACATGTCAGAGGGCAAACATTGTCAGGAGCCTCTTCTGATTTCTTGCTGAAGTTTGTATTATGGGGAGTTTCCCCCCCCTCCGTTCCCAAAGTATAGAAGGACAGTGGGGTGTGAAGGCAATCCTCTCTGCTACAGGGTCGAGTGTTTGGGTCAAGGCCATGGCCAAGGTTTAGTGGCTGTCAGGCGGCAATGATAGAAAGGTCAGCCCAAGCAGAGCTCAGGGCAGAACAGACGGGTTCATATCAAGGTTATAGTGTGCTTTACGCTACACAGCAAAACACTACTGGGCTGTGATGAACTGCAGCCTTATACTAGGACACAGATGCAAAATAACAGTATTCATCATTGTGCTACTGTTATATTACTACTGAGTAATGCTAATGGTAAATAAAAAAATAACTGCCTCTGTAGCTCTGGGGATAAAATACATTGTTCGCCACATGATTTTTGTCATTGTGTTTCATAGCAGTCCATCAGATTCTGCTGTAAATTAAAGTTATCTCTCAATCTGTTCCTATAAGGGCTCCTCCTCCCCTGTGTCTATAAAGCAACTCAATCTTCTAACACCACCACCCAGCAGCAACCTCTTAGAACAAGGACACGCTGATTAAAGACACTAATATCCAAATAATTACTTTTTACTTGATTTATATATTTTTCGCACAATACTGGGACACAACATTAGCAATGTGTGAGGTAAATTCATTGTTCTAAGTCTTTATTCTCCACTTCCTCCAGATTGGTCTTGCATTTTGGATCCAATGACTGAATGAGCTTGGTTCAGTGTTGCTAGGCATGGAGCAGATGGATTGTAAGCCTTACCAGTCGTTGTCCAAGGCCCGGAATGAGATGGAGCTCGCCTACACCAGCTCCTCAGACGAAAGCGAGGACGGCAGGAACCTTTGCAAATCCTACACATCCCGAGAGACCCTGCCCGACTACGGCCAGGAGATGAGACTAAACTACAACAGCCACAGAGCCAAGCGGAAAACAGTGGAGGAACACACTGGAGGTACGCTATAACCACACACCACAAACTAGTTTAGCCAGTCACAATGAGATTGTTAAATAGTAATTAAATTGAAATAGTAATTCGTTTTGATTTGTGCTGCGGGCATTTATACGGTAAAGGCCCATTCCATTTTGCAGTTATTGATAAACGCACGGGTTCCAGGTTAATCAGTTTTCCTTGCACAGGTTATGGTCAGTTATGATGTCAAAATGGCAGAGAGGTTGCAGGGGAGACAGGCAAATGCAGTGTGATTGTATGCATGGTAAGACTTATCATGACATTGCAGCTAGCCAAATGAATTTTATAATCTCATGTCCCCGTATCCACATATCCCCTGGTAAATGTATGAAAACTCTACTCTGCTGCTACCTGCAGTGACTATGGAAGGATTGCATGCTAATGTGGAAGGTAGACTCGGTTGAATGTTATTGTGAAAAATAAGAATTACAGAGGTAATGCAGTTATTCCATAAATTGTTTCCTAGTCTAGCTAGTCACACATAGGAGCTTTTTAACACCTTAGGGCTGTGTTGGGGTTTGGGGGGTGGGATGGGATAGGGATGGGGGGGAGTGTATAATTATGTTTGAATTGACTTTTTCTCTGTACAATATAACACAATCACACCTCTATTCTAACCACTCTAAACAATGATTGTTAGGAAATGAGAATAGGAAATGAGTGTTACAGGGAAAACACAAAACTCACTTATCGAATTATGAATGGTTTTAGTGGTGATGTTTCTACTCAGTTTTTCATTGCACAGTCTATATTGTTATCTACCTTATTCACTGAACACATAGTGCAGTATGCCATCACTGTCTCTTGAAGGTTCCTCATACAAAAATGTCACAAATGGTCTGCTTCAGGAAGACATAAAATACCACTATGGAGGTTATTTCAGGTCCCATCTAAACCACTGGTTGACTATTTACCTTTCACAATATACAGTTGAAGTCGGAAGTTTACATACACTTAGGTTGGAGTCATTAAAACACGTTTTTCAACCACTCCACAAATTTCTTGTTAACAAACTATAGCTTTGGCAAGTCGGTTAGGACATCTACTTTGTGTACCAACAAATGTTTACAGACAGATTATTTCACTTATAATTCACTGTATCACAATTCCAGTGGGTCAGAGGTTTACATGCACTAAGTTGACTGTGCCTTTAAACAGCTTGGAAAATTCCAGAAAATGATGTCATGGCTTTAGAAGCTTCTGCTAGGCTAATTGACATAATTTGAGTCAATTGGGGGTGTACCTGTGGATTTATTTCAAACTCAGTGCCTCTTTGCTTGACATCATGGGAAAATCAAAAGAAATCAGCCAAAAATTGTAGAACTCCACAAGCCTGGTTCATCCTTGGGAGCAATTTCCAAATGCCTGAAGGTGCCACGTTCATCTGTACAAACAATAGTACGCAAGTATAAACATCATGGGACCACGCAGCCGTCATACCGCTCAGGAAGGAGACGCATTCTGTCTCCTAGAGATTAACCTACTTTGGTGCGGAAAGTGAAAATCAATCCCAGAACAACAGCAAAGGACCTTGTGAAGATGCTGGAGGAAACAGGTACAAAAGTATCTATATCCACAGTAAATCGAGTCCTAAATCGACTTAACCTGAAAGGCTGCTCAGCAAGGAAGAAGCCCCTGCTCCAAAACCGCCATAAAAAAGCCAGACTACGGTTTGCAACTGCACATGGGGACAAAGATTGTAATTTTCTGAGAAATGTCCTCTGGTCTGATGAAACAAAAATAGAACTGTTTGGCCATAATGACCATCGTTATGTTTGGAGGAAAAAGGGGGAGGCTTGCAAGCCGAAGAACACCATTCCAACCGTGAAGCACAGGGGTGGCAGCATCATGTTGTGGGGGTGCTTTACTGCAAGAGGAACTGGTGCACTTCACAAAATAGATGGCATCATGATGGAGGAAAATAATGTGGCTATATTGAAGCAACATCTCAAGACACCAGTCAGGAAGTTAAAGCTTGGTCGCAAATGGGTCTTCCAAATGGACAATGACCAAATGGACAATGACCCCAAGCATACTTGGGCAAAATGGCTTAAGGACAACGGAGTCAAGGTATTGGAGTGGCCATCACAAAGCCCTGACCTCAATCCCATAGAGAATTTGTGGGCAGAACTGAAACACTGTGTGCGAGCAAGGAGGCCTACAAACCAGACTCAGTTACACCAGCTCTGTCAGGAGGAATGTGCCAAAATTCACCCAACTTATTGTGGAAAGCTTGTGGAAGACTACCCGAAATGTTTGACCCAGGTTAAACAATTTGAAGGCATTGCTACCAAATACTAATTGAGTGTATGTAAACTTCTGACCCACTGGGAATGTGATGAAAGAAATAAAAGCTGAAATAAATCATTCTCTCTAGTATTATTCTGACATTTCACATTCTTAAAATAAATTGGGGATCCTAACTAACCTATGACAGGGAATTTGTATTATCTTAATAGTGACATTATTTTAATAGTGATAGTACATCTGTAACGCAGTAGTTCAACTTTGATCAGTGTTGCTGTTTTCATTGTTTTACATGGAAATTCTTCTAACCATATTCTGTCTCTTTATGCAGTCCTGGAATAATTGCAGTTCTGAAATATAGTTGACATGACATATTCCTTGATCATTGTACGTTAATTTGAGTCATTTGAAGGTAAGAATTGAAGACATGCTGAAGATGTCTTCAGTATTATGACTATAATTTCTATAATAACAATTTATATGAGGATAATTTGTTATAATGCCTATCAGTAATTGATCATCTGATGATTAGAGTCGGCATTTCTAAGTCAAATGATGATTTAAGATACATGATTTAAGATATAACACTTAACATTTATTTTACATATAGTATACTGTATTTGAAGGCAAAATGTGCATATGAATAACACCTGAACAGCATCTCCCTCACATTGATATGATTAGCAGTGCTCTATTTCTAATCAGATCATCATTTATATACCGTAGTATCTTATTTTCCTTAGATTTACCTTAAAACTTATGCGAATGATGGACGATACATAGTCTTGTCTTAACTGCAAATGTGAGCTTAAATCGGCTTTCAGCTCCCATGTATTACGGTATTCAAATGATACACCGAACAAAACATTTGGTTCTGGTTACCTTGGAAACTGCATAAAATGAACAAATGACATTTGCTTGGAGCAGCATCTTTTTCAACCTGAACAGATTGATTGCAAAACAGTATGCACATGATTTCATCCCCTATCGTGGAGAGGACAACATTATCAGGAGTGATTGGGGAAAAAATCGATACAGTTACAGTTATCGCAATATTTAGGATGATATTATATTGATACTTTGACACCAAGTATCGATTTGTAAAAAAACAAAAAATACATACTGTATACAGTGAGCTCAATGTATTGGGACAGTGAAACATTTTTTGGGGGTGGGGGGGGGGGGGTGTTCTGTGCTCCAGCACTTTGGATTTGAAATTATACAATGAGTATGAGGTTAGAGTGAAGATTGTCAGTTGAATTTGAGGGTAGCATCCACATTGATGTAGAAGTGTCTAGAAACATATTATTATTATTTTTGTATTTTAACCCCTTTTCCTTCTGAATTACGATCTTGTCTCATGTCTGCAACTCTCCAACGGGCTCGGAGAGGTCAAGGTTGAGTCATGAATCCTCCGAAATATGACCCGCCAAACCGCACACCCACCCGCTTAACCCAGAAGCCATCCGCACCAACCTTTCAGAGGAAACACCGCTCAACTGATGACCGAAGTCAGTCTGCAGGCGCCCGGCCCACCACAAGGAGTCGCTAGAGCCCGATGAGCCCCCGGCCAAATCCTCCCATAACCCGGACAATTGTGCGCCGCCCTATGTCTTACTTCAATTAGCCACGAAATCCCTAGTTTGAAAGCAAATGTGCGGTGCCATTTCCCTTGAATTTACCCATACATGGGCTAGCTGTCTAGCAGAGTTTCAGCCAATGAGATTCAGCCCCTCGCCATTAGAGTGACAGCTGGCAAGACACACACACACATACACACACACACACACACACACACACACACACGCACACACACACACACACATACACACACACAGTAGAGCGAGAGAGAGAGCAATGACGTGGTTCACATCTGCACATTTGTGACATAGTACGCAATTTTCAGGGACCACTTCTGGCTTGTGGACGCTACCTTCCGAACTACTGGTGAAAAAGTATACAGAAGTACGAGAGAATGTCTTTAAATAGTGAGTCAACATGTTTTCATCACTTTTATTTCCATGACTGATCAAAACCTGGTTTTATTATGTCTCTCTCTTGTCTCTCTGAAGCAGACATATAATGAGCAATATGTTTTGAACATCTAATCGCAATACATATAGAATGGTAAGAATCGCAATAAATATTGTATCGTGATAATATTGTAACATGAGGTCCCTGGCAATTCCCATCCCAAATTTTCAATGCTCATTTGTGTCCATTTTTCACTGTTGCCTCCATTTCGCGGCTGTGATTTTAAGGGGCAGGAGGTTGTAGAGAGGTATTCACTGACAAGAAATTGGTCAAGGACATGGGTTCCTGACTGGCGTAATTAGTGTAGAGATTATTACTTGAGAGTGAGGTCAGGCAAGTCACCTTGGTGAGGGATTCTCAAGAGCAGTTTAAAGAAAGACGACCCCTCTCCATATGCAAGCCGCACCGCAGTGTTGAGTACAGACCATGGCCACAGACTGATATTAGTCTAGTCACACAGGATTTTGATCTACGCCAGATTATTGTACAGCCCAGACAAACCCATTGAAACTGTTGCTAAAACAATTTAACTAAAATGTTTGTTTTTTTAATGATCAATAAATGAATGAAATACTTAATGAAAGAAATCACTATACAGTATAACAGGCCTCGGTAATCTGCAATCCTTTACTCTTAGTTCTCAGTTTATTAGGTACACCCACCTAGTACCAAGTCAGACCCCCTTTTCCTCAGTGTGCCTGGATAGTTCCGCACACCATTATACCACCACCATCAGCCTGTATCGTTGAGACCAGGCAGGTTGGGGCCATGGACTCTGCTGCTTACGCCAAATCCTGACTCAGCATGACATAACAGGATCCGGGATTCGTCGGACCATGTTTTTCGACTGCTCAATTGTCCAGTGTTGGTGATCGCGTGCCCACTGGAGCCGATTCTTCTTGTTTTTAGCTGATAGGAGTGGAACCCTGTTGGTCGTCTGCTGCAATAGCCCATCCGTGACAAGGACCGACAAGTTGTGCATTCTGAGATGCCGTTCTTCACACCACTGTTGTACCGTGCCGTTATTTGCCTGTTTGTGGCACGCCTTTTAGCTTGAACGATTCTTGCCATTCTCCTTCGACCTCTCATCAACAAGCTGTTTTCGCCCATAGAACTGAAGCTGACTGGATGTTTTTTGTGTTTTGCACCAGTCTTTGTATACCCTACACACTGTCGTGCATGAAAAGCGCAGGACGCCGGCCATTTTCTGCTCAAAGTCGCTTAGGTCACTCTTTTTTCCCATTTTAACGAACGAATTTTAATCGAACGGTAACTGGATGCCTGTCTGCCTGCTTTATATAGCAAGTCATGACCAAGTGACTGTCACGCCCTGGCCATAGAGAGGCTTTTATTCTCTATTTTGGTTAGGCCAGGGTGTGACTAGGGTGGTCATTCTAGTTTCTTTATTTCTATGTTTTGGCCGGGTATGGTTCTCAATCAGGGACTGCTGTCTATCGTTGTCTCTGATTGGGAATCATACTTAGGCAGCCTTTTTCCCACCTGCGTTTTGTGGGTAGTTGTTTTCTGTATAGTTTATGCACCTTACAGAACTGTTTCGGTTTTCCCTCATGTTTATTTTGTTTGAGTGTTTTGTGATCAAATAAAATCATGAACACGTACAACGCTGCGCTTTGGTCCGATCCTCATTACGACGAGAGCCATGACAGTGACTCACTGTCTGTAGGAACAAACTATTTTCGTTAATGGGCTGGTGTACCTAAAAAACTGTCCACTGAGTGTATGTCACACTTTTATCTAGTTTTGATAAGAAAATGTAATTAGATAATGTACAGTTCATGTCTGTGTGTAAGGGTAAAGTGACGGTACTCTGTTATATTTCATTGTTTTTTAGTTATGTGACCCAGTCTTTATCATAAATATCTCTAAGGTGAAGTCAATTCGATCTCAGCAGTGTAAATGTTGATAAAGATTGATCCGCTACTGTTGGAAGTTATGATTTGACCAAACTGTGCAGAACAGATTAGGAATAAAATAGGATGCGTCATCCACTTTGGTGTAAGTGAATGTATTGTTGAAAAGGATGCACATAGACACTTTTCACAGCTGGTATGTAGGTGCAAAACGGACGTGGGAGAAGTGTATCTAATTTTCCCAGGTAAGTGCTTCATTAAATATTTTTGCTGCTCTTTCAAGTGAAAACAAAACTCGCCTAATTGTGTCCCTCCAACAATGACCTAGAAATCTGAAAGTGTTTTTAGTTTCCACGCTTGCGAGTTAAGATTAGTATTCTTAGTTCTGAATTATTTGAAGGATATCGTATTGTTTTCCGTCTTGAAAGGTAACTGGAGGAATCACTGTTCAGCCATCCCTGATCGGGAGGTGGTGAAAACAGATGGTGCTCCCAACGCCTCATTCTGTGAGAATACTCACAGCATCCACACACTTCCACAATGCCTCTCCAATTTCTGAACATCCAATGGAGAGAAAAAGAGATGTTAGTTTTTCTTCTATACTGAGTGGATCTATACTTATGAACTCTTGCTTAGACTTAAACTTTTCCCGAAAATGCAATGTTAGCTTTTCCCCTGAGATTACATGGCACACATAGCCCTATGCTAACATGACCAGCATGATTATTTCCTGTAACAAATTCCACAACAGCCAAATAAAAAGGTTCACTGTCACGTTCTGACTTTAGTTCTTTTATTATGTCTTTGTTTTAGTATGGTCAGGGTGTGAGTTGGGTGGGTTGTCTATGTTCCTTTTTCTATGTTTTGAGATTTCTGTGTTTGGCCTGGTATGGTTCTCAATCGGAGGCAGCTGTTTATCGTTGTCCCTGATTGAGAACCATATTTAGGTAGCCTGGTTTCACTTTTGAGTTGTGGGTGAATATTTTCCGTGTCAGTGTTTGTACCACACGGGACTGTTTCGTTTGTTTCACTTTGTTATTTTGTATTTTGTAGTGTTCAGTTTGACTTATTAAAATGGACACTCACCACGCTGAAAATTGGTCCGATCTCTCTTACTCCTCATCAGAGGAAGACGAAGAACGTTACACTCACGTATTTGGATGTGATCAAACACTTTTTCATGAAATTGTTGTTAACAGGTGTCAAAGAAACACGTTCTGCTAATCAAAGTTACTAAAATCACATGTTTGAGTGACTGGTCAAATAGCTCTCAGTGTAGGGAGCCTAGCACCTGACAATTTTTGTAGTTTACAGTTTTTCTTCTTCTTTGTAATGTAGAATTACATTTATTGTGTTACTTTGTTAAGAATACATTAAATGAGGAGCTGCGTCTTTCTCCAGCCTTGTAGACAAACAGACTGCTAATAATCATGTATTACATATATTGCATGTATTTGTACATTTAACTGCACAACATTGTTCATGCATTATTCAAATGATCTACTTTGTCACATATGTGTTATTTGAATCGAGGACCAGCAGGAGAAAGTTTTTTCTATAAATAAAAAAATGTTGCATAGGGGATTTGATCCCCTACAAAAAGTTTCCAAGCACACCGCATTGCCACCTGGCAATGATAACAAATTACAGTACATTACTGCTGTCTAACAATACCATGAGCCTATCTGAATTAGGTTTGATGATGTTCTATAAACATCCTATATCTTTTTTCCCTCATAAAAGCACATGGATGTGTGTGAAATAGATAAGCAAAAACGTGGAGTTTTGTCATATATGAGAAAACGTTACTTTAGAATTTTTGTCTAACGTTAGTAGCCTAGTCAAGGATGCATCATGTCGGCTTGGCCGGTATTCAGATTTTCATACCTTTGTAACATCCTTGTGCCATCCCGGGGTACACAGTATTACCAGCATTGAACATAATGGGTGCTATTTTCAAATGCAGAATACTCCACTGTAATCTGAAGGTTAGCAATGCCTGTAAATTCCCATAGCGGATGCTAGCTAAATGCTAACAAGTGCATGCAAAAATTGTATACGGTCTCTGACAAACTATTTGCAGGACAGACAGCTGACAAAGATATACAAATAACAAAAAAAATGTTACTCACAGTTTTCTGCACACATAAAACATTAGACAGAATGGTCTTAATCCAGGGTGGAATTCTCAGCTGTTACCAAGAGAAGCTTGATTTTGCAAGAAGCTAACCACTTTGAATAACTAGCGACTAATACCCTTTACAGAACCCAATTCATACAGTCCCATTTTTACCACATTCTTGCCAGGATAAGCATTTTATATCTCCCGTGCACTTATAGGCAAGTTTAGGAGCAGAGTTAGATGTGGGCCGATGTGGTTGGACGTCTATTTGAATAAATCCATTGTATATAAACCATCACAAATAAATACTTTAAAAAATGTATTTTAGGCAGGTCCTAAGAAACATTGCAAGACTAAAGTTATTTTCAAATTAATATGGCATATTTTGAGTTTAATGATGTTACTGGTCTGGAAAGCCTAAAGGCTACATGGGTGCGCCATGCACATGAAATCAATAGATATTTTGTTAATTAAACAGACAAAACACTTAGACTACCCTGATCACAGTCAACACACATATTTTATAGTAGGCTAAGAATGTAATGACATATAACAATATAACTTGCGTCATGGCAACGTGTGGAACCGCAAAATAATAGGCCTACACTTGATTTAGGCTACATTATTGCATGCAAAATGTTTCTAATCAGTGATAGATGAGCAAACAAATAGATGAGCTATACAATCTCCACTTGGTTGCCCAGCCAGAGAAGTCACAAATAGACAGATGGAGATTCAGTAAAACAAAATTGATTGATTAAGACAAGTCGCAAGCTTTTGGTCGGCCTAGGATACTAAGCGACTGCGAGTGAACAGCAAAATAATCCACTTGTTTGGCCTAAACTACAGTGTATTCGGAAAGTATTCAGACCCCTTGACTTTTTCCACATTTTGTTAAGTTGCAGCCTTACTCATCAAATTACTCATCAATCTACACACAATACCCCATAATGACAAAGGGAAAATATGTTTTTAGAATTTTTTTCAGATGTATAAAACAAAATGAAATACCTTATTTACATAAGTATTCAGACCCTTTGCTATGAGACACGAAATTGAGCTCAGGTGCATCCTGTCTCTACAACTTGAGTCCACCTGTGGTAAATTCAATTGATTGGACATAATTTGGAAAGGCACACACCTGTCTATATAAGGTCCCACAGTTGACAGTGCATGTCAGAGAAAAAAACAAGTCATGAAGTCAAAGGAATTGTCCGTAGGACCCTGAGACAGGACTGTGTCGAGGCAAAGATCTGGGGAAGGGTACCAAAACATGTCTGCAAAATTGAAAGCCCCCAAGGACACAGTGGCCTCTATCATTCTTAAATGGAAGAAGAGCTGGCCTCCCTGCCAAACTGAGCAATCGGGGGAGAAGGGCCTTGGTCAGGGAGGTCACCAAGAACCCGATGGTCACTCTGACAGAGCTCCAGAGTTCCTTTGTGGAGATGGGAGAACCTTCCAGAAGGACAACCGTCTCTGCAGCACTCCACCAATCAGGCCTTTATTGTAGAGTGGCCAGACAGAAGCCACTCCTCAGTAAATGGCATATGACAGCCCTCTTTGAGTTTTCCAAAAGGTACCTAAAGACTCTCAGACCATTAGAAACAAGATTCTCTGGTCTGATGAAATAAAGATTGAACTCTTTGGCCTGAATGTCAAGCATCATGAGTAATGTCTGGAGTAATCCCCGGGGGGATGTATTAAAAATGTGCAAAAATGTCAAAAAATATGGTTTTGTTTTGTCATTATGGGGTATTATGTGTAGATTGATGAGGAAAAAAAATCTGTTTAATCTATTTTAATCAAAATCAAATCAAATCAAATGTATTTATATAGCCCTTCGTACATCAGCTGATATCTCAAAGTGCTGTACAGAAACCCAGCCTAAAACCCCAAACAGCAAGCAATGCAGGTGTAGAAGCACGGTAGCTAGGAAAAACTCCCTAGAAAGGCCAAAACCTAGGAAGAAACCTAGAGAGGAACCAGGCTATGTGGGGTGGCCAGTCCTCTTCTGGCTGTGCCGGGTGGAGATTATAACAAAACATGGTCAAGATGTTCAAATGTTCATAAATGACCAGCATGGTCGAATAATAATAAGGCAGAACAGTTGAAACTGGAGCAGCAGCACAGTCAGGTGGACTGGGGATTAAGTCTGTAATTTAACAAAATGCAAATGCACTGTACATACACTAACATGCTGGCAAAATGTTCTGATTGTCCTAATAAATGAGCCAACTAGGCAAGATTATCATGAGCAGCACTCACCTCAATTTAGCTAACATTTCCACAGCCTAATTGTAGCCTAACCAATACCCAAACTGAGATTTATTTTTACTATTTTCTACATTGTAGAATAATAGTGAAAATATCAAAACTATGAAATAACATATGGAATAATGTAGTAACAAAACAAGTGTTAAACAGATTCTTCAAAGTAGCCACCCTTTGCCTTCATGACAGCTTTGCACACTCTTGGCATTTTCTCAACCAACTTCATGAGGTAGTCACCTGCAATGCGTTTCAATTAACAGTTGTGCCTTGTTAAAAGTTAATTTGTGGAATTTCTTTCTTAATGCGTTTGAGCTAATCACTTGTAGGGTGGTATACAGAAGATAGCACTATTTGGTAAAATGCCATATTATAGCAAGAACAGCTCAAACAAGTAAAGATAAATGACAGTCCATCATTCTTCAAGTGCAGTCGCAAAAACCATCAAGCACTATGATAAAACTGGCTCTCATGAGGACAGCCACAGGAAAGGAAGACCCAGAGTTACCTCTGCTGAAGAGGATAAGATCATTAGAGTTACCAGCCTCAGAAATTGCAGCCCAAATAAATGCTTCACGGAGTTCAAGTAACAGACACATCTCAACATCAACTGTTCAGAGGAGACTGTGTGAATCAGTCCTTCATGGTTGAATTGCTGCAAAGAAAGTCCTAAAGGACACCAATGAGAAGAAGAGACTTGCTTGAGCAAAAAACATGAGCAATGGACATTAGACCAGTGGAAATCTGTCCTTTGGTCTGGTGAGTCCAAATTTGAGATTTGTGGTTCTAACCCCCGTGTCTTTGTGAGACTGAATGGATAACCTTTGCATGTGTACATCCAACCATGAAGCATGGAGGAGGAGGTGTGATGGTGTGGGGGTGACACTGTCAGTGATTTATTTAGAATTCAAGGCACACTTAACCACCATTGCTACCACAGCATTCTGTAGCAATACGCCATCCCATCTGGCTTGCGCTTAGTGGGACTATCATTTGTTTTTCAACAGGACAATGAACCCAACACACTTTCAGGCTGTGTAAGGGCTTTTTCACCAAGAACGAGAGTGATGGAGTGCTGCATCAGATGACCTGGCCTCCACAATCACCCAACCTCAACCCAATTGAGATGGTTTAGGATGAGTTGGACCTCAGAGTGAAGGAAAAGCAGCCAACAAGGGCTCAGCATAAGTGGGAACTCCTTCAAGACTGTTAGAAAAGCATTCCAGGTGAAGCTTGGTGAGAGAATTCTTAGAGTGTACAAAGCTGTCATCAAGGCAAAGGGTGGCTACTTTGAAGAATCTACATTTTAAAATATATTTTTATGGTTACTACATGATTCTATATGTGTTATTCATAGTTTTGATATATTCACTATTATTCTGCAATGTAGAGAATAGTAAAAAAATAAAGAAAAACCCTTGTCCAAACTTTTGACTGGTACTGTAGGTAGCAACGTGCAATAGTAAAAGATCTCTATTCTAAAATAGCTCTGTTCCCCAAGATCTTTATGTAATCGTTACATTTCTCAGGAAAATAAGGACCTAACATTGTTTCGAAAATGATGCACTGATGTGCACTGACAACAATATGACATGTTGCACTCCAGAACAGCCTTTGCAGATTTGCTTTCAATGCTACCAGCTGCCTTTGAATTGATAGAGTATGACAACATGGGGGATACTGTAATACCTATAGAGTGTATTCTTTGAAAAAAAATCGGACTCTTAGAAACGATTTTTGTGTTGTGAGCACTTCCCCATGGGATATGTAAGTGAGCACCAAAAATATATCTTTCCGCTGCCTTATTTGGGAGATCTTAGCACGAGAAAAACTCACTTTACTTCACAGCATGTCCTCCCTGAAACCATATGTCACTATGAATTATCTGATGGTTTTATTAGAATTGAAACAGTCTTTGTTTCTTATTTAGTGGGAATGTTCTTTAGATGGTTGTTCAAAGATTGATGTTTAAAGTTGAGCCATTTAGAGGTCTTTTGTGAATTTGAATGAATAGGTTGAAATAAAGACAAAAAGTATTACATTCCAAAGTATTATCTATTCTACTATTTGTATCATTCCACCAGTTATACAAGGTACTGTAGCTTACAAAGTAGTTTTCTCTTGGCTCTTGCTGTGCCCGCTTATTTAAAATGTTATGAGTTTAGTGTAGTGTATAATACTGTAGTGTATAATAGTTTGTTTTGATACATTATCTTATGTATCACCATAAAACACTCAAAGTGATATGAAAATAAATAAGTAAATATAGCTATTACAGTGTGTGACTTGATTTTTTTATTTCCTTCATCTGTCCTAGACCTGGACCAACTAGCACGGCCCAGTTACCAGGCGGAACTGCGCTCTGCCCCCCAGCACGGCTACCCGCTGGGCATGGGCTCTGATGTGGAAACAGAGACGGAGGGTGGGCCTTCGCCCGACCACGCCCTCAGACTGTGGATGCAGGAGATCAAATCAGAGCACAGCTCATGTCTGTCCAGCAGAGCCAACTCTGTCCTGTCGCTCACCGACACTGAGCAGGAGAGGAAGTCAGATGGAGAGAACGGTAAGACCACCCGGTCTGGGGAATGCAACAACAAGGGGTTATACATCACCTACCTGCATATGCCACTGTCTGTGTGTTCTTACCATTTAATCAAAATGTCTTAAACAAGTAGCTCGTTTTTTGTTTATGACCAGTTCTATGCTGTACTGTACATAGTATTGAGCTTTGCTCAATAGGTACCTATAAATCAGACTAATTTCCATCACTTTGCCATGAAAATAATGAAAATGGTTCCAGCTGAAGTAAAGCTAAACACTTTCAGCCAAATGGTATGTTGTCCACCAAATCTGTCCATGATGCCAACCCAAGATGCCAACCCAAGAACTCCATAGTGACCACTATTGCAGGTGTTAGGTGTAACCTTTTGCAAGGTCCTTAAGGCATTGGGATCTACACTACTACAGTATGACAGTGTGTACTGCAGTCTGTGCTTTATTCACATAATCACAGAAAAGGTTGTTATTCTGAGAAAACATTATTACTCCTGATCATTGCATGCCCCTTGGCAACAAGAGGAATAGAATGATTTTGGGGGTATGTATTTATCTAGGAGACCCAGGGATTCATTCAGTGGGTAATAAAAGCAAGCAAAGAGCAGGCTCAGTCTATTGATCGTCAAGAGAAGTGATATTTGTATCAGGGATGTCACGCTCTTAATTCAGTATGCACACTCTTCAGTGAGAGGCATACAGTTAGTGTGAAATTAAGTTTGTTGTTTGTGTGAGGCACCTTTTCCAGGGTCAAGTCTAATGAGAGAAAAAGGGGTGAGTCTGTAGCAGCCTCGTTTTTCTTGTTGAGGTCTATTCAGAATACCAAATGAGACAGCAGCGTTAGTTACCCATTTCAGGGCTTCAATATCTGTGAAAACTAAATCTACCTATTTGGATGAGAGCACACATCAATTTAATGATATGATTTCTATCATCTTGTTATGTTGAAGGTTTGTCCAAAATTGCTGTTGTATGAGATTTGTGCAGTATGCCATTTTGTGGGAACATTTGAAGAAATAGAGCATCACCAGAGAACATTATTAAAAAGCTGGTGCAGATTTTTATGTTTGAGGGTGCGAGCTTTGGACGGGAGGGGACTGTCCCCTGTGATGCAATGTTACTGCCATTCATATTTACTCCCTCAGCCTTCATATTAACTATTTATCCTGCTAGAAATGTGCATTTGTGAATATTATATATCTGTTGGGACGCATGACCACATTAATCTCAGAGGTCGTTTGGAGACAATGTTGTCATTGTTGTTGCCTTATTATCTTTATCTGTGGAAGAATGTCCCTCAGCATTTATTTATTCTCTGCCAGAAGGATTATCACTCTGGGGAATACAATTGCTGTGAGATGGCTGTGTTTGTAGCGGGAAAATGGTGGGCCTTGTCTCTCTCTTACCATCCCTGTCTCCTGCTGATCTGTTAAGACTGACAGTCCAATGGAAAGGAAGCGCAGGCTGGTGTTTTGAACTGGCATGGCGCTGATGAGGGATGTGATCTGCAATTTTAATGAGCATCAGCGCAGAGGGAAGTTCAGAAGCAGTTTACCTCCCTCCCTCCCTCAGTAAATATCTTGGCTCCTCACTATTATAGTATCTTATGCTATTCCTCCCCCCATGTAAAAAAAACATTATCACTATTTCTTAATGCAGTATTTATCAGTTTACTCTGAACTGAACTGACCACAATACTCCCTTGGAAGAAACCAATTGCTCTTGTTATATTTTGACTACTTGCTGTCACAGTACTCTGTTCTCTCCCGGTATTTCACAGTTTATGTAAAAACGACTATTGTTCTCTAAAGGATTACCATGGATGTAAAACCACTGTGGATGAGTGTAGAAATTGATTCTACAGTATGTACCATAGACAAGCATGAAGGCTAAGGATGAATGTTATTGCAACTGAATGACAAGGCTTCTTGTTTTTCTTTGATTTGGGATGGAGTGAATTAATATAGGGAGGCATTTTCATTGTGTAGAAAGTCCTAAATCATTCTGGAACATCTCCACTATACAGTACAGGTCGTAAACGTGTCATTCTATAACCACATGTTCATATGGCCTCACATAAAGGTCTGTCAATTAGATTATTGTTACATGAAATGTGCCCCTAGTGTTTATTTGCTAGCAGTGCTTTGCCCAGTTCCTTCAGGGTTTGGAAGTGAGATTTGAAAATCTGCTATGGTCAGGCTACACGGTGTATTTGCATATTCCGGTCATGTATCATGCAGCACCTTTGGTTGATTGCCATAAAACCTCCCCTTCGTTCTAGGCTTCTGTTCCCCTTCAGAAAAAAACAAAACAATATCTAACGTCAGCCATTGATGGATGAGGCCACATTGTGGCTGTCACATGCCTGTGTGAGGTTGTCCTCTCCTTATGTTGAGGTTATACCCTGGAGAACATGGCCAGCAGTGTTAGAAATCAGAACATACCTTAGTAATGGAGAAGTAGTAGCACATTGACACTTTCATGTTATGAACAGTATGACTCTCTGATGGATGGCTAACTACATGACAGGCAGACCCTATGAAATATTGAGAATGTGAAGCAACTAAAATAGCTGTACAAAAAGTCCATCTTGAGTCATATTCACTGTGTATCTATTACCTTGCATGAACCCAGATTTCCACAGATGTCAGTTATAGCAGTCACACCAATCTATATGCTCTCCCCGTCCCATGAACTACCATAGTGTTTAGTATTTTTTAAGTTTCTGGAAAATTCAGAGCTGAAGCCAAAACTCTGTGCAAACAGAATTAGTGAAAGAAAAGGTTCCCATCCGATCAATATCTCCTTGTTTGGAAAGTGAGACTTTGTGACAGATTACACGTTAATGCATCTCCTGGATTCAGCTCCCAGTAGCAAAACTCACTCAGTCATTCATGGATTGAAAAGGAATGATTTGCCAACAACAATTTTACCCCATGTTTCAAAAGTTCAAGTTTTATACTGTGGCCTTATATGTATATTTTTGTACTTATCTATTCATTTATTCCTCTTTTATCAATACAGTTCATGCATTATAACTACTTATGTTTATTCATGTTCACTGAATGTTTCGATGTGATTGGTTAAATAGCTGGAGGGTAACAGGCAGTATAAATATTGTAAAACCATCACCCGTTAAAGGATGATGCACATGTACAGTTGAAGTCGGAAGTTTACATACACCTTAGCCAAATACCTTTCAACTCAGTTTTTCACAATTCCTGACATTTAATCCTAGTAAATATTCCCTGTCTTAGGTCAGTTAGGATCACCACTTTATTTTAAGAGTGTGAAATGTCAGAATAATAGTAGAGTGATTTTTTTCAGCTTTTATTTCTTTCATCACATTCCCAGGGGGTCAGAAGTTTACATACACTCAATTAGTATTTGGTAGCATTGTCAAACGTTTCGGGTAGCCTTCCACAAGCTTCCCACAATAAGTTGGGTGAATTTTGGCCCATTCCTACCTGACAGAGCTGGTGTAACTGAGTCAGGTTTGTAGGCCTCCTTGCTCGCACACGCTTTTTCAGTTCTGCCCAAAAATTCTCTATAGGATTGAGGTCAGGGCTTTGTGATGGCCACTCCAATACCCTGATTTTGTTGTCCTTAAGCCATTTTGCCACAACTTTGGAAGTATGCTTGGGGTCATTGTCCATTTGGAAGACCCATTTGTGACCAAGCTTTAACTTCTTGACTGATGTCTTGAGATGTTGCTTCAATATATCCACATATTTTCCTCCTTCATGCAGCCATCTATTTTGTGAAGTGCACCAGTCCCTCCTGCAGCAAAGCACCTCCACAACATGATGCTGCCACTCCCTTGCTTCACGGTTGGGATTATGTTCCACGACTTGCAAGCCTCCCCCTTTTTCCTCCAAACATAACGATGGTCGATATGGCCAAACAGTTTCATCAGACCGGAGGACATTTCTCCAAAAAGTACAATCTTTGTCCCCATGTGCAGTTGCAAACCGTAGTCTGGCTTTTTTATGGCGGTTTTGGAGCAATGGCTTCTTACTTGCTGAGGGCCTTTCAGGTTTTGTCAATATAGGACTCATTTTACTGTGGATATAGATACTTTTGTACCTGTTTCCTCCATCATCTTCACAAGGTCCTTTGCTGTTGTTCTGGGATTGATTTTCACTTTTCGCACCAAAGTATGTTAATCTCTAGGAGACAGAACGCGTCTCCTTCCTGAGCGGTATGACGGCTTCGTGGTCCCATGGTGTTTATACACTGCTCAAAAAAATAAAGGGAACACTTAAACAACACAATGTAACTCCAAGTCAATCACACTTCTGTGAAATCAAACTGTCCACTTAGGAAGCAACACTGATTGACAATAAATTTCACATGCTGTTGTGCAAATGGAATAGACAACAGGTGGAAATTATAGGCAATTAGCAAGACACCCCCAATAAAGGAGTTCTCAGCTCCTATGCTTCCTGGCTGATGTTTTGGTCACTTTTGAATGCTGGCGGTGCTTTCACTCTAGTGGTAGCATGAGACGGAGTCTACAACCCACACAAGTGGCTCAGGTAGTGCAGCTCATCCAGGATGGCACATCAATGCGAGATGTGGCAAGAAGGTTTGCTGTATCTATCAGCGTAGTGTCCAGAGCATGGAGGCGCTACCAGGAGACAGGCCAGTATATCAGGAGACGTGGAGGAGGCCGTAGGAGGGCAACAACCCAGCAGCAGGACCGCTACCTCCGCCTTTGTGCACGGAGGAGCACTGCCAGAGCCCTGCAAAATGACCTCCAGCAGGGCACAAATGTGCATGTGTCTGCTCAAACGGTCAGAAACAGACTACACGAGGGTGGTATGAGGGCCCGACGTCCACAGGTGGGGGTTGTGCTTAACACCGTGCAGGACGTTTGGCATTTGCCAGAGAACACCAAGATTGGAAAATTCGCCACTGGCGCCCTGTGCTCTTCACAGATGAAAGCAGGTTCACACTGAGCACATGTGACAGACGTGACAGTCTGGAGACGCCGTGGAGAACGTTCTGCTGCCTGCAACATCCTCCAGCATGACCGGTTTGGCGGTGGGTCAGTCATGGTGTGGGGTGGCATTTCTTTGGGGGGCCGCACAGCCCTCCATGTGCTCGCCAGAGGTAGCCTGACTGAGATGAGATCCTCAGACCCCTTGTGAGACCATATGCTGGTGTGGTTGGCCCTGGGTTCCTCCTAATGCAAGACAATGCTAGACCTCATGCGGCTGGAGTGTGTCAGCAGTTCCTGCAAGAGGAAGGCATTGATGCTATGAACTGGCCCTCCCGTTCGCCAGACCTGAATCCAATTGAGCACATCTGGGACATCATGTCTCGCTCCATCCGCCACGTTGCACCACAGACTGTCCAGGACTTGGCAGATGCTTTAGTCCAGGTCTGGGAGGAGATCCCTCAGGAGACCATCCGCCACCTCATCAGGAGCATGCCCAGGCGTTGTAGGGAGGTCATACAGGCACGTGGAGGCCACACACACTACTGAGCCTCATTTTGACTTGTTTTAAGGACATTACATCAAAGTTGGATCAGCCTGTAGTGTGGTTTTCCACTTTAATTTTGAGTGTGACTCCAAATCCAGACCTCCATGGGTTGATACATTTGATTTCCATTGATAATTTTTGTGTGATTTTGTTGTCAGCACATTCAACGATGTACAGAAAAACGTATTTAATAAGAATATTTCATTCATTCAGATCTAGGATGTGTTATTTTAGTGTTCCCTTTATTTTTTTGAGCCGTGTACTTGCGTACTATTGTTTGTACAGATAAATGTGGTACCTTCAGGCATTTGGAAATTGCTCCCAAGGATGAACCAGACTTGTGGAGGTCTACAATATTTCTTCCGAGGTCTTGGCTGATTTCTGTTGATTTTCCCATGATGTCAAGCAAAGAGGCACTGAGTTTAATGGTAGGCCTTGAAATAAATCCACAGGTACACAATTGACTCAAATTATGTCAATTAGCCTAGCATAAGCTTCTAACGCCATGACATCATTTTCTGGAATTTTCCAAGCTGTTTAAATGCACAGTCTACTTAGTGTATGTAAACTTCTGACCCACTGGAATTGTGATACAGTGAATTATAAGTGAAATAATCTGTCTGTAAACAATTGTTGGAAAAATGACTTAAGTAGATGTCCTAACCGACTTGCCAAAACTATAGTTTGTTAACAAGACATTTGTGGAGTGGTTGAAAAACTAGTTTTAATAACTCGTTTAATTACATACAGAACCTAAGTTTATGGAAACTTCTGACTTCAACTGTATACTTCATTTGCTGGATGAGGCCTATAGATGTTGACGGTAGGTGGAGCAATATTCTTTACAAGACAAAATGTTGTAGAGTTGGTCGATATCATAAATGTCTTATGTTGAGGAAACTTGGCTCTATTCCAATCCAAGTAATGCAGTATATTGTATTTATCTTACACCGATACTGCAAATGTAGCTCAGAGCTGTTTTGCCATTTAAAGTTGGAATCATTTTATTGACTTTATGTTTTATTTAGTGAAATACTTTATCAGAACTGGAGCAATTGTAACCATATATGTGTGTGTGTATATAATCAAATATACCTGGGTGCTTATCCAGAAATGAATATGCAACATTATTTTCAGAGACAAATGTATTGCTGCTAAATCGTTATTCTTTTCAATAATTCAGTAATCCCAAGGTATCTCATGTAAACAATTGAATACAACTGCATTTGAATACAACCACTCAGAACGAAACCTATGGCCATAGGAAATTAAACCCCCTCAAAAAATGCCTATCTAAGTGGTACCATTTTGTGCACAATGTCTGATTCTTCGCTAATCACGTGAGGACTTCCTTGTAGCAACAGAAATGTCGAACGATGTGCAGGTGTCCACAATTCACCTATTAACAGTTCCATTTGACTAAAACAGTAGCTCCAAACACAGTCACAATACATCGCACAGGAATTATTCTGAGAGTAATACAGGACACGTCTGGATAGAGCAGCAGCTATTGAATAACAAGGCAACATTAAACATGTCGTCCCCCATGAATGATGTGGGGACAGACAAGAGACAGTTATCCAAAGGAGTCTCGCTAGACTATACTGATAGTAACATAATGGTTGATGTCAATGAATTGACTGTGAAATATTCAGATCAGTCCACTGTTGTCTATAAATTACAAGTATGCAAACAGTAAGATGCTACTAGGGCATTTGAAATGATTTCACTGTTTGAGTACTCACCTTAAATTATTATCAACTACTCGCACAAAAAACTACACTATATATACAAAGTATGTGGACACCCCTTCAAATGAGTGGATTTGGCTATTTCATCCACACCCGTTGCTGATTGGTGTATAAAATCGAGCACAGAGCCATGGAATCTCCATAGACAGACATTGGCAGTAGAATGGCCTTACTGAAGAGCTCAGTGACTTTCAACGTGGCACCGTCATAGGATGTCACCTTACCAACAAGTCAGTTTGTCACATTTCTGAACTAGGAGCAACAATGGCTCAGCCACGAAGTGGCAGGCCACACAAGCTCACAGAACAGGACAGCCGAGTACTGAAGTGCGTAGCGTGTAAAAATCGCTTGTCCTCGGTTGCAACACTCACTACCGAGTTCCAAACTGCCTCTGGAAGCAACACAATCTGTTTGTCGGCAGCTTCATGAAATGAGTTTCCATGGCCTAGAAGCCTCACACAAGCCTAAGATAAACATGTGAAATGCCAAGCGTCGGTAAAATCCGCCATTGGACTCAGTGGAAACGCATTCTCTGGAGTGATGAATTACGCTTCACCATCTGGCAGTACGACTGACAAATCTGGGTTTGGTGGATGCTAGGAACCCACTACCTGCCCCAATGCATAGTGCCAACTGTAAAGTTTGGTGGAGAAGGGATACGGGTCTGGGGCTGTCTTTATGGTTCGGCATGCACCTCAATCCCATCAAACACCTTTGGGATGAATTGGAACATTGACTGCGAGCCAGGCCTAATCGCCCATCATCAGTGCCCAACTTCACCAATGCTCTTGTGGCTGAATGGAAGTCCCCACAGCAATGTTCCAACATCTAGTGGAAAGCCTTCAAAGAAGAGTGGAGGCTGTTATAGCAGCAAGCAGGGGGACCAACTCCATATTAATGGCCATGATTTTGGAATGAGATGTTCGACGAGCAGGTGTCCATATACTTTTGGTCATGTAGCTTAATTTTTTTATTTTTTTTTATTTTACCCCTTTTTCTCCCCAATTTCGTGGTATCCAATTGTTGTAGTAGCTACTATCTTGTCTCATTGCTAAAACTCCCGTACGGGCTCGGGAGAGACGAAGGCTGAATGTCATGCGTCCTCCGATACACAACCCAACCAGCCGTACTGCTTCTTCTTAATCCAACCCGGAAGCCAGCCGTACCAATGTGTCGGAGGCTACACCGTGCACCTGGCAACCATGGCTAGCGCACACTGCGCCCGGCCCGACGCAGGAGTCGCTGGTGCTCGATGAGACAAGGAGATCCCTACCGACCAATCCCTCCCTAACCCGGACGACGCTAGGTCAATTGTGCGTCGCCCCACGGACCTCCCGGTCGCGGCCGGTTACGACAGAGCCTGGGCGCAAACCCAGGGACTCTGATGGCACAGCTGGCGCTGCAGTACAGCGCCCTTAACCACTGCGCCACCCGGGAGGCCTATGTAGCTTAACTTGAGAATATCTAATGCCTGCCCATTTATGTTAATTTGCCTCACGCCAGCCATTACATCGGTCAGTCTTTTTAACCATTAACCAAGGTTTCTGAGTCAACAATGAAAAGAAGTGTGATTTGAAATCAAAGATGCACTCTGGGATCCAAATTCGTAACATATTGCACAAATTGGATTCGTTACATATCACATTAATTTCTAAATTTGTATGATAACATACAAATTGCAAAATACAAGTTGCAAAACATATCACCTGAAATGGATCACATGAAGTAGTACACATAAAACAGGTACCAACTTTGGTTCATGAGCACCACATTCAAAACTACTGGCTGATATTATACAAAAGTGTGAGAATGCATATTTAATTCATTGAAAATAAGCTATTCTTGTTCAAACTTTGTTGGCAGAAAATTTGATGTGCAGAGCTTATAGGTCCTTACGGGAAACACGTTGCTCATGAGCGGCTGCATGTATAGTACCAGTCAAAAGTGTGGACACACCTACTCATTCAAGGGTTTGTCTTTATTTTTACTATTTTCTGCATTGTAGAATAATAGTGAAGACATCAAAACTATGAAACAACACATATGGAATCATGAAGTAACCAAAAAAGTGTCAAACAAATCAAAATATATTTTATATTTGAGACTCTTCAAAGTAGCCACCCTTTGCCTTAATGACAGCTTTGCACACTCTTGGCATTCTCTCGACCAGCTTCACGAAGAATGCTTTTCCAACCATCTTGAAGAAGCCCACATACGCTGAGCACTTGTTGGCTGCTTTTCTATCACTCTGCGGTCCAACTCATCCCAAACCATCTCATTTGGGTTGAGGTCGGGTGATTGTGGAGGTCAGGTCATCTGATGCAGCACTCCATCACTCTCCTTCATCAAATATCCCTTAAACAGCCTGGAGGTGTGTTCTGGGTCATTGTCCTGTTGGAAAAAAAAATGATAGTCCCACTAAGCGCAAACCAGATGGGATTGCGTATCGCTGCACAATTCTAAATAAATCACTGACAGTGTCACCAGCAAAACACCATCACACCATCATCTATTCACCTACTCTACGTCTCACAAAGACACAGCGGTTGGGACCAGAAGTCTCAAATTTGGACTCGTCAGACCAAAAGACAGATTTCCACTGGTCTAATGTCCATTTTTCGTGTTTCTTGGCCCAAGCAAGTATCTTCTTATTATTGGTGTCCTTTAGTAGTGGTTTCTTTGCAGCAATTCGACCATGAAGGCCTGATTCACGCAGTTTCCTCTGAACAGTTGATGTTGAGATGTGTCTGTTACTTGAACACTGTGAAGCGTTTATTTGGGTGCAGTTAACTCTGATGAACTTACATGTATCCTCTGCAGCAGAGGAAACTCTGGGTCTTCCTTTCCTGTGGCGGTCCTCCTCATAGCGCTTGATGGTTTTTGCGACTGCATTTGAAACTTTCGAAGTTCTTGACATTTTCTGCATTGACTGACCTTCATGTCTTAAAGTAATGATGGAGTGTCATTTCTCTTTACTTATTTGAGGTGTTTTTTTTGTCATAATATGGACTTGGTCTTTTACCAAATAGGTCTATCTTCTGTATACGACCCAACCTTGTCACAACACAACTGATTGGCTGAAACGCATTAAGAAGGAAAGAAATGCCACAAATGAGCTTTTAACAAAGCACACCTGTTAACTGAAATGCATTCCAGGTGACTACCTTATGAAGCTGGTTGAGAGAATGCCAAGAGTGGGCAAACTTGTCATCAAGGCAAAGGGTGGCTACTTTGAAGAATCTCAAATATATATAGATTTGTTTAACACTTGTTTGATTAGTACATGATTCCATATGTTTATTTTTCATAGTTTTGTTTTCTTCACTATTATTCTACAGTGTTGAAAATAGTCAAATTAAAGAAAATCTCTTGAGTGAGCAGGTGTGTCCAAACTTTTGACTGGTACTGTATGTACAAAATGTAATGGCTGTAGCTCGAATGGGACAGGAGTAATGCTTGTTTGAAGTTTGATGTTGATTACTTTAGTGCCCCTCAGGCCAATTTGTGTCATTTTTTACATTTTGGATCTACATGGCAAGACGCATCATTCACCCAAATTTCGTCAAAATCGAGTCTGTGGTGTCTGAGATGTCATGTGTGACTAACGTACGTACAAATGGAGGGAGACCGCTCCATAATGGGGCAGCGCACAATTTTACTATAGTGCTTTAGTGGTATTATCAACTCCACTATGATGTACACAAATAACGCAGGGTTACACAATCTCTTGCTCCCCTGTTTTGATACACATTGATGCAAAATCAATTTCTTTAATTCATGTACACGTTGTTCATGCCAATGTGTACAGAGTAAGTACTATACTGCACACAACCAATAAAGTTTGTTTCCTTTCCTAGTCGAATGCCACATAACAAACAGGTGTGGATCCGTTCCAGGAGTGGTCTTGGGGGATTTGATGTGAGATTAGGCCGTGTACTGCGGTCCCCTGGATGTCTTTTGGCTTTTAGCTCTTGAAGTCCAGCCTCTGGTGAATTATCGACCATTTCATTCGTCACCTCAGAGGGTCTTTAGCTGATCTGGTACTACAACATGTCCCTAGGCAATTCAATAGAAATATAAGGCAGCGATCAGGACCACATTTGTCTGTGTGTCTGAAGGGCTCCAGAAACAGCCATAAGTAGTCATGTGCTGGTTACTATGTTTTCCCTGTGCAAAATAAAGTAAATACAGGGACTCTTTGCATGTTTCAAATGTGACTTTAACTGCCTTATATAATATTATTATTTACACTTGGATCGGATTTCCGGGAGCATACAAATATGGCCATACGTCTTTCTTCTAAAGCATAATAAAGAATCCACACACGTCTGGGTTTCATCCCACTGCACTGTCAAAGATATCTCATTTATATGAATTATGCTCTATAAAATGTGTATTCAAGCTGTGGTGATAAAAAAGTTATCTCCCAAACTTTCCATCATGTAATTTAATATAAGTATAATAGGTGACAAGCCTTAATCTAAAATTCATAGCAAAAAGGTATTATTTGTTCAATTTGTTTTCTCCCCCTTCCATTTCATGCCGGGAAATTGGCAGGAGTGAAAATGAGAAAATTATAACCTGAGCTCTGCAGTGGTTCAATAACATGATTCTATTAATTATTAATATTTTAAGGCACCCCATATGCCAGGACTGATATTGTGTGATGGATTCACATCTTTGAATTAATTTCATCAGTTTAATTTAAAGTGTCGACATCAGAGCCATCCTCCTCTCCCTCTGCCTACTCTGAGACAAGATGATTGGGGGCTGTGAGACACACAAACCCTCGGAGGACGGACATATCAAATACCCTACTAACGATGGACTGAGACTCCTTTATTGAAACGTACGAGCCATATCAGTCTAAATAAAGCAGACGAGCTTGAATCATTTCACCAGGAAAACATCAAAGGGAAGGATTAATCCAAACTATTAAATATGAGAGGAATTAAGAGCATTACACATATTCCTCTTAGGTTGCTAGCTTGTTGTTGATCATTAGATATTAGCTTGTGTTCTTTTACTTTTCCTTAATGTTTTTTTGGCCATAATAATGATGGTTTTAATGACCAGTGAAGATACCCACTGTCACGACAGGGCTGGCTGAATATGTAGTCTGATGATAGGGGTCATTATTTAAAGAGACAACGTTGTCTAGCTCTCTGACAGATGTGGGCTTTGATGTTTTGGGGCGTACGTCTGTATTTAGAGTAAACAGTATATCTGATTGGGCTATGCTCAAGTCAACACTGTCTGTCTGCCTGCCTGCATCAAAGTGACATCCTTCTTATGCATTGTGGACCTTATCATCTGGATTTAGGACATTTCCGGTTGTGGTTTGAATTGTATTATTTAAATTTTTATATTTTTTTCAGCGGAACGGGTTCTTTGACTGATTCCCTCTCATTGTTTTCTCTTTGGCATCCGAAACCCTTCTGCCTTCAACCCCCCGTGCAGAAATGAAACAAATGGTTTATTATTCTGCAGAATTACCATGTCATTCTTGTTGAATCAGACCCGACTTTGTTCGCCCCAGATTAGAGACATCAGAGCAGGCAGCTCCAGTGATGGTGAGTCTGATGAATGCTAAAGGTAACAACAAAGAGAGATCCCTCATCTGCCTCTGCTGTCTGACTGCTGGAACAGCCTGCATGTCAAAGCTGAGGTTTCTACGTCTGCCGCCTGACGTTTCCTCTGTGACCTAGAGCAGCCGGTCTGTCCTGACTATGACTGATACACTGTTGAGTGCAATTGATCTGTAGATCCAATTTATCCCGAATATCCTTCATTGGGGAGAAAAGACAGATGGATAGATAAAAATAGATGATGAATGGATGAAAATGTGTCTATTTTATAGTGCCCTTTTGCTATTTTATTATTGTAAAACATCATTTGCCTACTCCTTTTTAATGAATTCTTAATACATTCCAGTATTAATATTTCATTTTCAATATCTAAACCCTAATCCAAATAAGCCAGAGAACAGGAAATGAGGGTCTATTTAAGATAAGTGCCATCATTACAACATCTGCCTTAAAATTGGAGGAAATGGTTCAAATGAAAAAAATGGGCGAAATGTGCTAGCTAGTGCAGTTTTCCAACCGCAAAGGCCCAGCTCTAACAGTAGCTAGTGTGTTTGTTTGCTGAAAATTGACATGTGTGCTGACTGCGGCACTATCAGTGTCCAGCTGAACAGACATGAGGAAGTCATCCGCCTGCCAGTACAGGCCACCAGGCTGGGGAGAGAGGATGAAGTCCTTTACTACAGTGTTCTACGTTGATCCTCATAGAGACACATTGTGCAGGCTGGATTTATCTCCAACTGAGTATCAATTAGACACTCATTAGTACATCTGATTGGCTAAGGCCAACCAATTAGCTGGAATCGCAGACATTGATATAGTGTACATATTCCCGGGTTTTCATTACACCACCCCGGGTTGGTCAATGTTATTCATTTGAGCAAATTACTTGGGATTGAGCGTTGTGAGCCTTGAGGAAATACATTTTTTTCTCCCATTTATGCAATTGTTGGTTGTCTGAAGAACATGATAAAGCCATGTGTAGGAGCTGCTATGGTTTCCCTTGATTTTAAGAATATACTGGAATATGGTCTTGTTTTGCAAAGTTTGAACTAAAAGGCAGTCTTCCCACTCAATGCCAAGCTGAGAAATGACAGTCGGCTTTTCCTGCTCACTTATATGGCCCTCTTCCTGCTGAAACTGCTCTTTTTTTTAGCATTTCACTCTGAAATCGTCTTCCTCTTTTGAAGAGTCACCCATCACAACTGTGCCCTTTCTACCCCTCCAAATGTCCTTCTCTCCAACACTATGAAAATCCTAACATGGCTGAGCCTCATATGAAACGACTCTTTCCTGTAGTTTTTTGTCTTGCCAAGATAGTGGTGCCACAATAAACCATGTGGGTCACACCAAAGATTATTTACTTGGTCGTGAGGATTCTCAATACCACGCTGTCTTGCGAAAACAATGATGTGATGAGATTGGTAAACAGCTAGAACGAGATGTGGCTCCAAGTAGCCTCATAAAGGTTTTCAGTCAGACATTCACGCTTGCCATACAGCAGGGGTATCTTCAAGGCATTCCTAGTCGATCACCAAACATTTCTGTGGGAAAACCAATGATAAAGTCTTCCCAGGTAGGCAAAGTGTTGCATTTGTCTGAAAGTACAAACCTGGCCTACTCGGGGGACAACGAGAGCTGTGGCTGACCAATTGGATAGCTCAACTCACTGTGCCTACAGCTTCCACAACCCCACAGCAACGTTTGATACTAGCCTAGGTGAGATTCATAACTTTTAAAACCATAACCAAAGAATACAGCAAAGAGATGCTGTTTTTATAAGTGAGTTCATGTTGAAGTTTTTATTCAGCACAGTCAACACTGTTTTTATTCACCACTTTATAAAACAAAACATGCACTTCTTCCTACTTCCACTGCACTGAATGAGTAACCAAGTGTATCAATAGCCCTGAATTTTTATAATTTATTTTACCTTTATTAAACTAGGCAAGTCAGTTAAGAACAAATTCTTATTTTCAATGACGGCCTAGGAACAGTGGGTCAACTGCCTTGTTCAGGGGCAGAACAAAAGATCTTTACCTTGTCAGCTCGGGATTTGATCTTGCAACCTTTTGGTTACTAGTCCACTCTAACCACTAGGCTACCTGCCTAGTCCAACACTCTAACCACTAGGCTACCTCATTAGCAGCTCCTCATGTCTATTTTAATATTGAGGATTATTTCACTTTCTCTGGTCATAGGAACAAGATTAATTGGTCCATGTGGCAGATGTGGATGCGGTGCGACTTGAGTTTCGCTATCAGGCGGAAGACTTTGTCCTCTCTCTCTCTGGTCAGTCTCACCGGAGGAATGTGGACACTGACGCTCATCTTATGTGGCAGGGCTTGCAAACTATTACAGACTACAAAGGGAAGCACAGCTGCGAGCTTCCCAGTGACACAAGCCTACCAGACGCGCTAAACCACTTCTATGCTCGCTTCGAGGCAAGCACACTGAGGCATGCATGAGAGCATCAGCTGCTCCGGACGACTGTGTGATCACGTTCTCCGTAGCCGACGTGAGTAAGACCTTTAAACAGGTCAACATACACAAGGCTGCGGGGCAAGACTGATTACCAGGACATGTGCTCCGGGCATGTGCTGACCAACTGGCAGGTGTCTTCACTGACATTTTCAACATGTCCCTGATTGAGTCTGTAATACCAACATGTTTCAAGCAGACACCATAGTCCCTGTGCCCAAGAACACAAAGGCAACCTGCCTAAATGACTACATACCCGTAGCACTCACGTCTGTAGCCATGAAGTGCTTTGAAAGGTTGGTAATGGCTCACATCAACACCATTATCCCAGAAACCCTAGACCCACTCCAATTTGCATACCGCCCAAACAGATCTACAGATGATGCAATCTCTATTGCACTCCACACTGCCCTTTCCCACTTGGACAACGGAACACTTATGTGAGAATGCTCTTCATTGACTACAGCTCAGCGTTCAACACCGTAGTACCCTCAAATCTCATCACTAAGCTAAGGATCCTGGGACTAAACACCTCCCTCTGCAACTGGATCCTGGACTTCCTGACGGGCCGCACCCAGGTGGTGAGGGTAGGTAGCACCACATCTGCCACATCTGCCTCAACACTGGAGCTCCACAGGGGTGCGTGCTCAGTCCCCTCCTGTACTCCCTTTTCACCCACGACTGCATAGCCAGGCACGACTCCAACACCATCATTAAGTTTGCAGACGACACAACAGTGGTAGGCCTGATCACAGACAACGATGAGACAGCCTATAGGGAGGAGGTCAGAGACCTGGCCGTGTGGTGCCAGAATAACAACCTATCCCTCAACGTAGCCAAGACTAAGGAGATGATTGTGTACTACAGGAAAAGGAGGACCGAGCACGCCCCGATTCTCATCGACGGGGCTGTAGTGGAGCAGGTTGAGAGCTTCAAGTTCCTCGGTGTCCACATCAACAACAAACTAGAATGGTCCAAACACACCAAGACAGTCGTGAAGAGGGCAGGGCAAAGCCTATTCCTCCTCAGGAGACTAAAAAGATTTGACATGGGTCCTGAGATCCTCAACAGGTTCTACAGCTGCAACATCGAGAGCATCCTGAATGGTTGCATCACTGCCTGGTACGGCAATTGCTCGGCCTCTAACCGCAAGTCGCTACAGAGGGTAGTGCGTACGTCCCAGTACATCACTGGGGCAAAGCTGCCTGCCATCCAGGACCTCTACACCAGGTGGTGTCAGAGGAAGGCCCTAAAAATTGTCAAAGACCCCAGCCACCCCAGTCATAGACTGTTCTCTCTACTACCGCATGGCAAGCGGTACCGGAGTGCCAAGTCTAGGACAAAAAGGCTTCTCAACAGTTTTTACCCCCAAGCCATAAGACTCCTGAACAGGTAATCAAATGGCTAGCCGGACTATTTGCATTGTGTGCCCCCCCCCCCCACCACCTGCCAACCCCTCTTTTACGCTACTGCTACTCTCTGTTCATCATATATGCATAGTCACTTTAACCATATCTACATGTACATTCTACCTCAATCAGCCTGATTAACCGGTGTCTGTATGTAGCCTCTCTACTTTCATAGCCTCACTACTGTATATAGCCTGTCTTTTTACTGTTGTTTTATTTCGTTACTTACCTATTGTACTAACACCTTTTTCGCACCATTGGTTGGAGCCTGTAAGTAAGCATTTCACTGTAAGGTTGTTGTATTCGGCGCACGTGACAAATAAGCTTTGATTTGATTTGATTTGAATTGGCGGACCCTCTGCTGCTCTCTCCCTTCCTCTGCTGAGACAGATGCAGGTACCATCAGTTCAGTAAAATTAAAAAGCAAATTATTTGCAAATTATTTCCATTTATGCATCGTAAGTCATACACCAACTGATCTATTTTCTTATCAAAACTCATGTTTTGAAATCTAATATGGTCTGAGAAGAACACTATAGGCAGGCCAAGCCCACAGCCAATATGCTGTGATAATGTATTAGGCCTAATGCACAAACCTTATTCCTACACAACTGTTTTTATTAGGTTGATGTTAAATGTTTTAAGTGATTTTTTTTATTTATCTGAGCGTTAGGTTTTTGGCTCTCTTTTTGACTGCAAAAGTGATCTTGACTCAGAAAAGGTTGGTGACCACTGCCATACAGAGTTGAAATATCTAGCCAATACATTTTGAATTGAATAACATTGCTTGTGAACTTCAGAGATTTAATGATTTGTCACTGGCTTTGGTTAAAGGCAAGTACAAACGCATACTAGTAATAGTCATTGAGTCTACATATTCTGGGTGACATGAAACAACGTCAACATGTCACTGGCTTCTTCTCTGGTGGTCTCTCATTGGCTATTGCTGATCACCGTTCTCAAAACGTGTTGTTGCACATATTACACTACAAGAACAATGCAGATTTTGTGCCGATAAAATCAAACACGTTTGAAATTATTGGGACATCTGGGACGGCTCAAATACGGGACTGGGAGCCCTCAGATTGCCTCTTGAACCCGCTCATGTTAAATGAGCATTAGTGACTGCCGGTTGAATAAGCAACAAAATAGGGATTTTGTCTTCGAAATCAAAAACTTGTCTGGGACAGCTAAATCGGGGCCAAAATGGTGTGGTGTACGCCCGGCTTAAGCAGGAAACAGCTTGCAGACAGACACAAGGGAAGAGATCCAGACCAATATCAAGCTGCATCTTAGAGCTCCCAATCTTGTCCATATCATTCTCCTCCACAGAAAGCTCCTCCATCTGCAATCTGTCACTGGGTATGCTTGTTAACAATGCCTGCCCTGCCTGTGTCTTTTCACTCAGAAATTCCCTCTTGCCACTTCTTTGCCATCATTACTCCTAGATGATGACTCTGGCCAACCCCCACACTCCCCAAATTCCTGGCAGTCATGGACTTATTCTTATTACTCCTCTTTCATCAGTCATCCACCGCTCCAAACATGCTCAGCCTTCCCCAGTAAATCTCATACTGACCCTCCCCTCCTGGACCCCCCTCTCACCATTTCTTCCTCCCTTCTTATCCCTCTGTTCTTTTCTCAAGAGCTGTTCTTTTTGGCTTAAAGCCACCTCTATCTATATTCCTGCTTCACTCCCTCTCACACTATGAAATATGAAAAGGACTCAAAAGGAACATAAATTAGTGATGATCAGACCAAGTTAACAGACCTCATATGGCTCTTAGAGCAGTTACACGTCTAAGCAGGGTTTTTCATTCAGGAGTTGGAACTCAAATTGGAAAGTCAGCTTAATGACCATAATAAGCAATAGCCTATTCTCTTTTTCTGGGTCATCCATACAACATGAAAATGGCAGCTCTATTGACCCTCATTAAATAGACATGGTTGGTATTTTCTGACTCCCTAGCTTGCACAGTGCTTTTCAAAATGTAATTATGAAATGTATAATATTTTTCATCTCAATCCGACACCACCAAGCTCTACTTTTATGAGCTGCACCAACTTTATATTCATAGATCTTTCCAGGGTTGACAGCCCCACCAAATCATAATGATCATTGTTTTGATTCTCATCATACAGTACTCAGGAAATACAGTGAGACAAATAAATTAAGTGTGGAGTTTTTAAACTAAGTTTTGGGGTGAAAATGAACCTTTCACAAAAATTCCTACCCTCTTCAGTTGCAATCTTATTGAAGAGGATTTGCTACACTTTTGTCTCTTCCAGCTTCTCTCTGCTCATTTGTTGGACTGAGGTCGTCTTCTCCTGGGTTCTCTTAGAATAGATAGATTTATAATCATTATTTATAGTCAGAGTTATAATCAATCATCACAATGACTTTTTGTTCCGTGCATAGCTGCATCTGTGGCAGTAGTTTATCTTCAGCTTGGTTGACAGGCTTTATGCCTTCCTCCCTCCTACTCATAAGGCTAGATGATGATGCTGCTGCCGCACAGAGCCACAGCACAACTCTCCCAGTAAGCATCTGCAAGAGCGGGCAATAATGTGGCTCGCTTTAGGAAGAAAGCATAAGGCTTTAGACACATCGTAAATGGAGGCATCACTCCAGGGAACGGACATCTTTTCTAAAAGACTGACACATCTGTCTCTCCCGGCTCCACAGGAGACTTTCATTTTGCTGCTTGTTTGTGTAATTAGTGAGGTTAACTTTCAACACTCAAACAGTCTCAGGAGCAGCAAAAATCTCCTCCAGAAACACAGAAAATGGATTCAACATATTTCATGTTTTAAATGGTTTATTTAAATTGCGTATTAGATCCATGCCACTCTCCTCTACTGGTTCCATTGCAGTCGGGGGGGAAAGCATAACGGATAGATTTTTCTCCAACACTCAAAATGATCAGCTTTTGTTTGCTGCCATTTAGAACTAGGTCTGTCTAGGAGATTTATTTGTACTTCAATGAGAACCTTGACAACAGTGATAGATACATTGTGTGTGTGTGTGTGTGTGTGTGTGTGTGTGTGTGTGTGTGTGTGTGTGTGTGTGTGTGTGTGTGTGTGTGTGTGTGTGTGTGTGGCCCAAATTCTGAAAATGTTCCCCTCCCCTGCAGATGCTCATTGCTATGGTCTGCCCTGGAAAACACAGAACAACACCTGTTTCATTTGTTTGGTCAACAGCCCTTTGATTACATTTTCTTATGGAACTTTCTGCCTTAATCCGCCAAAGTCAAACATCTATTTGCAATGTCCCCAAATTCCATCATGATTTCAGTAACAGAATGGCAGCGGTGGGCTTTTATCTGTTTGAAAAAGTCAGGAATGATAATGGATTGACCTCCGACAGAATGTGTAATGCTGGGAAACTGGGCCTGGCTCTTGCTGTTTTCACACACCACACACATACACGTTATACACATACACATATATATATATATATATGTATGTACAGTGGGGCAAAAAAGTATTTAGTCAGCCACCAATTGTGCAAGTTCTCCCACTTAAAAAGATGAGAGAGGCCTGTAATTTTCATCATAGGTACACTTCAACTTTGACAGACAAAATTAGAAAAAAATATCCAGAAAATCACATTGCAGGATTTTTATTGAATTTATTTGCAAATTATGGTGGAAAATAAGTATTTGGTCACCTACAAACAAGCAAGATTTCTGGCTCTCACAGACCTGTAACTTCTTCTTTAAGAGGACCCTCTGTCCTCCACTCGTTACCTGTATTAAAGGCACCTGTTTGAACTTGTTATCAGTACAAAAGACACCTGTCCACAACCTCAAACAGTCACACTCCAAACTCCACTATGGCCAAGACCAAAGATTTGTCAAAGGACACCAGAAACAAAATTGTAGACCTGCACCAGGCTGGGAAGACTGAATCTGCAATCGGTAAGCAGCTTGGTTTGAAGAAATCAACTGTGGGAGCAATTATTAGGAAATGGAAGACATACAAGACCACTGAGAATCTCCCTCGATCTGGTGCTCCACGCAAGATCTCACCCCGTGGGGTCAAAATGAAGAACGGTGAGCAAAAATCCCAGAACCACACGGGGGGACCTAGTGAATGACCTGCAAAGAGCTGGGACCAAAGTAACAAAGCCTACCATCAGTAACACACTACACCGCCAGGGACTCAAATACTACAGTGCCATACGTGTCCCCCTGCTTAAGCCAGAACATGTCCAGGCCGTCTGAAGTTTGCTAGAGAGCATTTGGATGATCCAGAAGAAGATTGGGAGAATGTCATATGGTCAGATGAAACTAAAATATAACTTTTTGGTAAAAACTCAACTCGTCGTGTTTGGAGGACAAAGAATGCTGAGTTGCATCCAAAGAACACCATACCTACTGTGAAGCATGGGGGTGGAAACATCATGCTTTGGGGCTGTTTTTCTGCAAAGGGACCAGGACGACTGATCCGTGTAAAGGAAAGAATGAATGGGGCCATGTATCGTGAGATTTTGAGTGAAAACCTCCTTCCATCAGCAAGGGCATTGTAGATGAAATGTGGCTGAGTCTTTCAGCATGACAATGATCCCAAACACACTGTCCGGGCAACGAAGGGCCAACAAAGGGTATATAACAAAGTATTGAGATAAACTTTTGTTATTGACCAAATACTTATTTTCCACCATCATTTGCAAATAAATTCATAAAAAATCCTACAATGTGATTTTCTGGATTTTTTTTCTCATTTTGTCTGTCATAGTTGAAGTGTATCTATGATGAAAATCACAGGCCTCTCTCATCTTTTTAAGTGGGAGAACTTGCACAATTGGTGGCTGACTAAATACTTTTTTGCCCCACTGTATATGTATATATATATACACACACACATACACACATACCAGTCTTATGCCTGCATTGTCTCTCCTCTATAGTTGTGCAAAGCATGGGGGGTTTGAGCTTCTATGGCTCTCTAAATGCAAATTACATGTGCCATGTGATAGAAAATGATAATAACAGGTTTGGTAGAAACGGCCTTAAACAGTTCATACAATGTTAATTATCAGTCATTTGTAGTCGGCTGATTGCGGAATTTAATTGAAAAATGAATCGGTTGAATCACCTCTAGTCCTCTTATGAAATATATGCTTGGTTATTTGTTTGTGCTCGCTCTTGTTATGTGTCCGTGGGTGCACATATTCAGTGTTTTGGTGTAATGACTTCATGAATGGCATGGTGGTGGTATTAAACAGCATCTGATTCAGACAGGAACATCTGTACTGGTCCCCTGGGATGTAGAGCCAGGCCGATGGAATGCTAAGACCACAGAAAGCTAATACATAAAACACTGGATCCCTTTGGTATTCATCCTGCGTACGTGAATGCAGTGTCCAGGTCCATGTTGATGTTTGTTTTATGGAAACGTAAAACCATTAAAGGGCCTCCGCCGTATCCTATAATCGTAGACCCAGACCTTCGATAAAAACGCCTCAAATTAAACAGAGGAAGCAAGTGTTTACAGTAGCAGGATTGCAACTGCTGTGTCATAACTGTGCCATTCAAATTGAATTAAACATTACAGTAACGAAATCTACATGAACATGCAGTGGAGCTCCAAAAGTATTGGGACTGTGACAAATGTTTGAGGTCTGTACTCTAGCACTTTGGATTTCAAATGATACAATGACTATGAGGTTTAAATGCTTTAATTTGAGGTTATTTCATCATAGATTTCCATCCATGTCAGGTGAACCGTTTAGAAATTACAGCACTTTTTGTACATAATCCACCCATTGTAGGGGACCAAAAGTAGCAGGATGGCGACTGTAATTCACTAATGTGTATCAAAGTAGTCAAAAGTTTAGTATTTTGTCCCGTATTCCTAGCACGCAATGACTCTGCAAACTTGTTAGATGCTTTTGCTGTTTGTTTTGGTTGTGTTTCATAACAGTTCAGGTTAATGGTGATCGTTGTAACATGCAGACGCAACATGGTTATCCCCGGTCCTCCCCTATTAGATTCCAATGTCAGTACTCATAATCATTTGACATGATGAGATTTCACCTGCGGAACGTTTACATACGCTAATCACACTGATAAGCTGATATCCTCTTTGATACTTCATGAAATGTTTGATATGCGCATATCTGAAAAAGGTTGAGGAGAAACGTGTGGCTCCATATTCATGTTAATTGACATAAACCCTCACCGCAGGCCTACTAATTGTCTTAATTGATTGAACTCATGATTAATTGATTATGTTAACGATTTTCTGACAGAACGAGCCCTCTGGCTATCATGGCTTTCTCCTGTTGATGGCGGTAGGTATTCAGAGCTTCTCTTGAGACCCAGAAAAAGGAATGCATCATTGGTGTTATCATTAGGCTGGTAGAACTCTCAGGTTTGCAGAAGAGGAATGCACATTTTTCATATTTTCCTAATACCTTGTCCAAACACATTTTCGAAAAACACATTTGCAATGTCTGAGATAGCAGTAATCACTGCTGTGGTTACTCAAAAACCCTCGCTGACCTGAAAGAGCATTCCAAGTAGTAGAAGATTCCAAGAGTGTCCTCACTCAGACAATTTAGTCCATTCCTATACCGTATGTGTCTGTTACATGAAATAAAACATTGGAATGGCACAGGAGCAACATCTGAAATATTGACACTAGCAGAGACCCTTCATGCAGGCCCCCAGAAAGGGATATGTGTCGCTGCTCTGAGCAAACACACAGCCGTGTCACAGGCAGCAGGCAGTTCTGAGGAGTTGAATTGAAATCCACATAATGGGTGGTTTTCCCTTTGCTGCGAGTAAAGCTTATCGCAGAGTGCACACTAAACACCCTGGGAATTAGCCTTTCTCACCCACTATTGTGTCAGGAATACGAATGATGACCCATCTAAATAAAGATTGTCTCTGTCGCCATGATGTATGCTTATGGCTAAATGTACTTCTCTTGAAGCGATATGATTGGGCACAGGTGTGTCTAAAAAGTCGAACAGTGCCCTCTTTGGGTGAGAGTGCGTGCAGTCATAACTAAACCCTTGAACAAAATCAGACTGTTTTTTCCCATCTCTATTTATTTGAACCATTTCCACAATTGTTTTGCAAAACAAAATCTGTATACATACTATTTTATAGACCTAGAGTCATTTTCATGTGTTTTTCTTTTCATTTCCATGTCAAGCACCTCTGAATTGCGAATTATTTTGTATAGAGAATTTTAAATGGCCTACTTCTACAGTACAGAGATTAAACTTGTTCAAAAACAACAACAGCTCCGATTAGGGCATCCCCTCCGATCAGAGCCAGAGCTGCCTGGTAAACTGTGAAGAGAGATTGCATGATGTGGGTAATCTTGTTATGGAGCCCTTAATGAGAATGGGAGTCAGGGCAGCAGGTGTTATAATAATCAGCGCTCTGAGCTGAGCCCCAAACCTGCTGCGGATTTACACACCATGTTGCGCGTCCTCCCATAATCCAGCCAGTGCACACCAATCACAACATATACCAGGATCTGAGTTGACTGTGAGATCCAAGTGTGTTGTTTTATATTGACTTTTTTTAATACAGGAGTTGAATCACAAATACCTTTAGTGGCCTTTCGCAACAGAAGTGTCTAGTGGTAGAAGAAGTATAAATGATAAATTCCGTCTTGATGTATGGGCCAGGTCGGACTACAAGCTCCATGATTCTACTGTCCTGATCAATTTAGCTTCCATAGTGTAATTCTGTTGGCTGTCATTGCAAACATCTAGCAGTACTGATACAGATTGAGTGGTTGATTATATTCCTTGACATGGCTCTCTTTATATTCTCCTCCCCCTTCCCACCAGGCAAAGACATAAAGAATGATCAACATCCAGTTTTGTTAGATTTTTTGATTGAGCTGTCAACAAACATGAATTAGATTCAAATCTAGCAACCATGAAACCTTGTCTATTTTTGGATTGAATAGAGAGAGAAATTGTAAACATGAAAAGGTGTGGAAAAATAACAATGAAACAATGTTGACTCAACCCATTGTACCCCATTTGGTATTTCATGAGATTAGTATTTACATAAGCACGACTACCTAAAAAAAGTATTACTTTCTAATATTCTTGATTAGATATTTTGTATCAATGTATTTCCAGTGTGAAGTCATAGTAAACAGATGATTATTTTGAAGAAAAACACTTTTTGTTCTGTTATACCTTAATGTACTTTTAGATTTAAGGTGACGGTGCTACAGTAGTTTAATTGGTATACTGACTGCATCTCAAACGTTTACATAGCACACATGGTGTTTGCTGAGAGGGATGCTGTCATAGTTGTTGGTTCTTAAACTGCAGTCACTGAGACAAAGTGCAGTCGCAGAAACCACTGTGGTTTCACACTATGATGAGAGCAATAGTCTTCATCCTAGATTACCATAACCCATTTCCCCATGTAGAATGGATGTTACCATCAAATGGTGTAAGACTTTAAAATCAAAGTAAACATTTGGTGGACTTGAGCGCGAGCGCGGTCATCTCATGAAAATCCAATCGACTGCTGTGAAGAGTGTGACTGTGAGGCGAGTACACACTAATGCGTTTTCGCCCCAGCCCAAGGACTCCTAGGAGCTTTGTAAAAGCTTAGCACAGCGGGGCTCGGGGACTGGGGGGCTCCCTCGACTGACGGATGTGAGATTTGCTTATTACCCTGCGCCGTGACGAAGCCATGACTCCCAGTCCATTAATCCTGCCCCAGCACACGGCTTCCTGACCAGGGGTACAGCCCAGCCTTCCTCCCCGCAAAGAGGAATCGCTCCCAGCAATTAGGCCTGATAGGTAGGGGCCTCCGGATGACCTCCTGGGGGGGCATGATAGATCTCTTCTTTTAGACTTAATCTATGAACCTGTTCCTCTCTGTCTTCTGCATCCAAAGGGTTCTCTCCTGTCTCCACTCAAGGTTGGGTCCACCATTCTCTGTGTTCTAACCAGGAACTTAATTTTCACTCTGTTTCTTAAGTCGTTCTAAAGGTCAACAACCGCTCTTCTAATTTGATGTATTGGATGTTAGAGAGTGGAGGTCACATCAGAATTCACATATGCATACCATGTAGTGTGTCTGAAGGTGGAATGCAGTCCATTGAGTCTTGGTGTTGTGTCCTCATGGTCTGCTGTGTTTCACGCTCTGACTACAAATGATGCTGTTTGGTATTCTGTCACTTCCATCCAGACGTTATTTTATCGAGTGGAATTGCGCTTATATTAAATATTTTCTTCTATATGTATAACAAGACATCCACATTATATCTTATACATTTTTCTCATATAGTGAAAATGTAGGTAGGTCTGTGTGATTTATTGAATACTGTGAAGACAACAGTGTCTCCAGCTATTACTGCATAGACAAATATTATTTTGTGTGGAAGTAAATATAGCTTTGAAAATGGCATGAGATATGGAGAAATGTTTTCGTCTCTTGTTTCTACTCCATCTCCCACTGATTTCTGAGACTTAACTGGAAAGGTTATCCAAATTGGGATACGTTTAAAGCGTTTATTTAAGACACAGACACACCCAAGGGCGTCATGCCCACAGGGGACACAGGGGCACGTGCCCCCTCAGTTGTATTTATTTTAATTTTATTTATACTTAAAATTATAAATGCAACAGTTTCAAGATTTTACTGAGTTACAGTTCATAAGGAAATCAGTCAATTGAAATTCATTAGACCCTTATCTATGGATTTCACATGACTGGGTAGGGGCGCAGCCCACTGGGAGCCAGTCCCAGCCAATCAGAATTAGTTTTTCCCCACAAAAGGGCTTTATTACAGACAGAAATGCTTTCATCAGCTGTCCGGGTGGCTGGTCTCAGACGATCCCTCAGGTGAAGAAGCCAGGTTGTGGAGGTCCTGGGCTGACGTGGTTACACGCGGTCTGCAGCTTTTAGTCCGGTTGAACGTACTGCCAAACTCTCTAAAACGGCGTTGGAGGCAGCTTATTGTAGAGAATTGAACATTCAATTCTCTGGCAACAACTCTGGTGGACATTCCTGCAGTCAACATGCCAATTGCATACTCCCTCAAGTTGAGACATCTGTGGCATTATTGTGTTGTGTGACATAACTGCACATTTTAGAGTGGCCTTTTATTGTCCCCAGCACAAGGTGCACCTGTGTAATGATCATGCTGTTTAATCAACTTCTTCATATGCCACACCTGTCAGGTGGATGGATTATCTTGGAAAAGTAGAAATGCTCACTAACAGAGATGTAAACACGTTTGTGAACACAGTTTAAGAGAAATAAGCTTTTTGTGCATATGGGAACATTTCTGGGATCTTTTATTTCAGCACTTTCAACACTTTACATGTTGCGTTTACATTTTTGTTCAGTATAAAATGTTTTGTTGTTGTTTCTCTGTAATACTACTAGCCACTTATCTGTTTTATGAAGTTGACTTTAGCTAGCCCAGATAGGTTCCCAGTCTCCCAACCTCATAACTAGCAACCAAGTTAGAGTATCTGTCTTGTCCAACTATCTTAGCTGGCATGCCTACTGGCAAGGTTGGTAGACTTTAGAAAAGCAAGTAATAACTAAATGTGCTGAATAAGACTCAGTTAGGACTGGATCACTCCATCAAACTCAGCAAAAAACACCTTTTTGAAATAGTCAGGAAAAAAATACTGTTGGGTTATTCTGAAGCACAACGAACCAAAGCAGTGTCTGGAACACCTGCATAGATTTAATTCAGCAGAGCATACAACAAACCCTATTTAGAATAAACTGTCATGGACATAATACCACAGATGACCTGTTATTGTTCAATTGATCAGTTCTCCTGTCCAGTACATGGATAAGGCTCACACCCACATGCTCTTATGACTAGTGTAAGCTACTGCACAACAATAGTTAGCTGACTTGCTGCATCACTTCCAACTCATTGTCCTCTGGCTACCAGTGTTCTACTACCATCCACATTCTGCATTCATTATCTCTAATAAATTGCCACATTGAGAATCACAAAAGGTTTGCATTGTTTACTGCTCAAAATGTGCTCGCACAGTACGATCTGGAAAAATCTGCTTCCAGAATCCATCTTCTACATGGCATGAAAAGGTGTTGCTGGTCTCTGAAGGTATCAGCAGAACAACTCCCTTGTGTCATGTCAAAAATATGTATTTAGCACATGCTGTGGAATCGCTCAGTGCTTGTCCCGATAACTTTCCTGTCTTATGTGACACATTTGATATTGAAGGGAAAAGAAGTTCTGCACAACTTGATGCCTTCTTCAGTGGGATACCAACACAGTTGCTAAACCGCGGCCCCATGGGGACATCATTTCAGATAAGACGGATTTGGGTAGACAGGAAATGTAGCTCAGCAACACTAGAAAGCTGCAGGTTAAAAGGAAGTATGGAAACCAGAGATAGGTTTGATATGTTCAAGCATTTTCAAAAAAGGCCACTGAATGTTTCAGGGAATTGTTTCTCAAATTGAGATGTTTGTTTATTGTATTAAGTTTATTGTTTGATACTTCATATTCAGATATGGCAGGGCCAATTGTAAATTGAGCAATGAATCTGGAAGGAAAAAAATATTTCCTCTCTTTTAATATTTTCCTACTGATGGCCAACAACTGTTTTCAGAGAGTTTTGTTTCGATGTTAGATTAATGTAAACTGTATTGGTGTTTCATGGAAACACCCCCTATTATTTTGCAAAAATCCCACCTTACTGGTGTAACTCTCACAGCGGACCTTGGGTTAAGATTTGTGCTCGTGAGGGGAGATTAGGATTAAAATTAATTGATTGGTGTTCAAAATACCAGCCAATCAAAACATAGGAAAATGCACTTCGTTACCTGAATCGATCAAATCAAATCAAATCAAATTTTATTTGTCACATACACATGGTTAGCAGATGTTAATGCGAGTGTAGCGAAATGCTTGTGCTTCTAGTTCCGACAATGCAGTAATAACCAACAAGTAATCTAGCTAACAATTCCGAAACTACTACCTTATAGACACAAGTGTAAGGGGATAAAGAATATGTACATAAAGATATATGAATGAGTGATGGTACAGAGCGGCATAGGCAAGATACAGTAGATGGTATTGAGTACAGTATATACATATGAGATGAGTATGTAAACAAAGTGGCATAGTTAAAGTGGCTAGTGATACGTGTATTACATAAAGATGCAGTAGATGATATAGAGTACAGTATATACGTATACATATGAGATGAATAATGTAGGGTATGTAAACATTATATTAGGTAGCATTGTTTAAAGTGGCTAGTGATATATTTTACATAATTTCCCATCAATTCCCATTATTAAAGTGGCTGGAGTTGAGTCAGTGTGTTGGCAGCAGCCACTCAATGTTAGTGGTGGCTGTTTAACAGTCTGATGGCCTTGAGATAGAAGCTGTTTTTCAGTCTCTCGGTCCCAGCTTTGATGCACCTGTACTGACCTCGCTTCTGGATGATAGCGGGGTGAACAGGCAGTGGCTCGGGTGGTTGTTGTCCTTGATGATCTTTATGGCCTTCCTGTGACATCGGGTGGTGTAGGTGTCCTGGAGGACAGGTAGTTTGCCCCCGGTGATGCGTTGTGCAGACCTCACTACCCTCTGGAGAGCCTTACGGTTGTGGGCGGAGCAGTTGCCGTACCAGGCAGTGATACAGCCCGACAAGATGCACTCAATTGTGCATCTGTAGAAGTTTGTGAGTGCTAAAGACTAAATAACTAAAGGAAACGTTGATATGTATTGCAAAGGCCACAATAGAATGAGCAGCATGAGTATTTAAATGTTATGATCTCTCTGGCATTACAGATATCTCTGGCTACCTTTCCCAAACCAAATCCAACTGATAGAAACAAAGGCACACACTTTTTCATGGAATTACTTAAACTTTTTCATGGACTCTTGAACTGAAAAACGGACAAATTCTGCCAACTCTAAATGGAGCTCTTTAATCATCTGAATAAGTGTGTATTTGGAATAGCACTTCACAGGTGAGGTGAGCAGATATTTCTAGTCTGAAGAGGCCCCTTATTGTCTTCCATATTTCTCTCTAGTGGCCATCACCCTTGCTGGAATTCTAAGGGAAACTGTCCTCAGTAATATCAAAGATATCCCAGATTGTTCCATGGTTGTGTCTCCATTCTCAACAGAGCATCACCAGAAGAAAACACTTAGCACTCTGTGTCAGTAAGGTCCCTGGGTGACAGCCCCGACCGATCGCTCGGTGGCTCTCTGATCCAGAATGTGTTAAAACAGACAACACAGTGCATTGTCTCAATCAATCAAACAACCTGTTACATTTGTGTTGCACTTCTTGCAGTTTGTTTGTCACCAAGCACTTTAATCTAAGACTTAAAAATAAAAACTGAGACATGTTCCCAGTAGGGAACTTATAAGAGGAAAGCTTTCTATTCTAGATGACAACAGGCGGAATGCAGTTCAGCCGCAAATTGTTTTGAAATGCACTTTCAGATAATTGCTCACCATGAAAATGACAGGAAGTAAGCCTTGTTTTTGAATTGTGTTTTTCACAATTGTCTTTCATAAGGCTCTTTACATAATTATCATCAGTCTCTTTCATTTGATTGTTGACATCTGTAGAGATTCAGTTTATGTACATTATTGGGAAACTGTTTATTGAAAAGATTGTGCAACAACCATCTCCTGGAAACAAACACTATTTTAAACCAGCAAATCACAGGTGACGTGGTTAGACTGAGTATGTAAATGTACCGGCTGAACTGTGCTGACCCTTTGTTAGTATTGTGATAATGAATGCATGCTGGCACATGCAGATTCTCAATCTTGTAACATCCCCATTGTTATGTCACCTCATTTTGATGAAACTGAATTTGGACCCCACAATAAGGCTTATACAATACCCCAGGTTCATATATTGGGACCTAGATCATGTGTAGCCAGTCTAACAGCTGTTCTACGATCCCCATGCACCCTTAAACTGTGCTTACACTGGGGATGGCCTCCCTGTCGCATGGTGTCATGCCAGGAAGCATGTGTCCATTGGGAGTCCGACTCATTATCCTCTGCTACATATCTGTCCTGCTGTCTATTCCCCTTCGAAAAGCATGCATGATCCCTACTACTGTATATAGCCTATCTGTTCTGCTGTCCACTCTCCTTTAAGAAGCATGGAGGGCCATAAGCCCTAAGAGAGATGTGGCATAGTTTCAGCTGCTGACAGCTCTGCCCTTCAACAGCAAGGTTGTCATCTCTCGCCATGGATGGCTGTCACTTCTGTAGGGGCCTCGTGGGAAGTCAGTTAAGTTCTCTCTTTTAATGGAGGGTGAATAATGGTTTGATAAAGTAATATATGGTGTCAACTTCTGTCAGGCGTGCCGTGAGGCCTGCCAATCCCATCGGACAGAGAGGAGACCAATTGAGTCTGCCCTGTCAGGGACACTTGGTACACGCACAGTTAGGCAGACCACTACAGGGCAGGCAACACCGATCAATACCGCTTTTAATTGCCTGAATCACAGGCTCTTTTTTTTTCTTGTTATCTCTCCTTGTTTTTTGAAGATACATCAAGGATGTGACTAAGAAGAAGTTCTATTTTTGTCCTACTGTACATGCTAACTCATGGGCAGACCAAAGCTACTGATGGACAATGGACCACGTATTTTGGTTGCTTTCTCACAACGTTTTCCTATTCCCACAGAGCAAAGGGATAGTAGAAGTAGAGTGTGTCCCCGTTCTCACAGGAGGCTATTCAGAAACCTTCTGAATACACAGAGAAGAAAATGTATGAGCTGATTATATGAAGTCCAATAAACTGAGGAAATAAATAGGTGTTGAGATGACAGACCCTGTGGAAACAACAGCTGTGTACATGTTGGTAACAGCCAGAAACTGTCAGAAGCTGCTGTATTGCCGGGGGGTTTTGAAGCTCTCTAGTGCAGTGTTTCTTCTTGAATTAACGATGAGGCTAAGGTATGGAGAAAATTGAATTAATTACCAGGCTGTGGTGTAGTTTGTACAGTGCACTTTCTCTCTATTGTACTCCTTCTACAAATAAAGCCGCAGCCACCCGTGTGGACACATAACCTTCAGACTCTTCCTGACTGGCATTTGAGAGATGGGAGCCATGAGTGTCTAATCAAAATCTCAAATGCTAATCTGGGATGCAAGCTTGTGGAGCGTGCACTTCTGTCTCAAAACAGTATCTATCTCAAGTCATTCCTTCCCAAGTGAGTCCTTTAATTAGCTGCATGGCTAGCTCGCTAACCTCAAAAGTAACCAAATGTAAGACTGGTAATGTGTTTGTATCTTGAATATCTCATTAGGTGTAAGAACCACAGTGACATTCTCCTGGCAAGCACTTTGCATTTTTAACTATCTTAGCGATAGAGAGAGAGAGAGACTGACATTTGTTGATAGTTCAATGAAGTATTTCCTTCCATTTCTTCTCCATCCATTTTGCAAATGCTCATGTTCGGTAATGACATTGGATCTAGTAGTCAAGGTTAACCTGGCTGTTTCACCCAAATGCTCCTCAGAAGAGATGTATGGATCAATCTTATGACATTTGAATGATTCCTGTTGATTACTCAGATTGTTTTTTTTTAGGATTTGATAGGGTTTGTTCTGGTTTGTTAGGATTTGATAGGGTTTGTTCGGGTTTGATAGGGTTTGATAGGGTTTGTTCGGGTTTGATAGGGTTTGATAGAGGTTGATAAGGTTTTATAGGGTTTGATCGAGGTTGATAGGGTTTGTTAGGGTTTGATAAAGTTTGTTCGGGTTTGTTCGGTTTGATAGAGTTTGATAGGGTTTGATAGGGTTTGTTAGGGTTTGATAGGATTTGATAGGATTTGATAGAGGTTGATAGGGTTTGTTAGGGTTTGATAGTGTTTGATAGGGTTTGATAGGGTTTGTTAGGGTTTGATAGGGTTTGTTAGGATTTGATAGGGTTTGTTAGGGTTTGTTAGGGTTTGATAGGGTTTGTTAGGATTTGTTAGGATTTGATAGGGTTTGTTAGGATTTGATAGGGTTTGTTAGGGTTTGATAGGGTTTGTTAGGATTTGATAGGGTTTGTTAGGGTTTGTTAGGATTTGATAGGGTTTGATAGAGTTTGATAGGGTTTGATAGGATTTGATAGGGTTTGATAGAGTTTGATAGGGTTTGATAGGATTTGATAGGGTTTGTTAGGATTTGATAGGGTTTGATATGGTTTGTTAGGGTTTGATAGGGTTTGTTAGGATTTGATAGGGTTTGTTAGGGTTTGATAGGGTTTGTTAGGATTTGATAGGGTTTGTTAGGGTTTGTGTCATTGCAGTTGACTGATTTTAGGATCCCTCCTAGTCGTGCTTTTCTTTAACGCGTGAAAAGTGCAGGGTTCGTGCGTGTGTACCGCCCAGATAAGCTGGCTCAGTAAGTAATGCATGTCAGATCAGATAAGTATACAGAAAGGGTTGCCCATAAAACGAGGCTATGAATCTAAGAAAGGAGAATTTACTGGCCACACAACAACATGGTACACCAATTCATGTCAAATGGGCTTCCACACAATGGCCTCTGTGTCTGCCAATCTATCCGTGCTAAGGGTAAATGGATAGACTTCCTCTGACCTTTGTATATCGTTTTATAAAAGAGGATCAATACCCGAGCCGCCAGCGTTGACACTTTATCACCATTGCACCATCTGGTACGAAACACATTTTTCTCACCTGAATTATTACAACCGTGTCTACAATCGGATCCATAGACAATAACCGGGGACTATTTCAACGTTGGCTCTGTTCTGTATTGCCTTTATTGCATTAGGAATAAGTCCCTGATGTAAAGAGATTATGTGAGCCACGATGAAGCTGAATGACGGCCTCCTGGTTGTAAAAGATCTGATGTTAGTTTGCTGTAAGATTTATGGGTATGTGCTGGGTCCTATCATTCACAATCACAGATAATCTGTGAATATCCCTGTCATAGCTCCAAATAGAATCACAGTGTGCGTCTGGTCAGTAAACTAGCCAGATATCGTGGCATACTCATTTGAAAAAGCTACTATATGTGAAACATGATGATTTAAGTAATTATTGTCAATTTCCCTCCAATAACGGGTTATCTTTTGACATGTTGCACCATAAAGCAATAAACCATGTCATGGTGCCCACAGGCCTTCAGCAAATCACCACTGGTCCTCAGTGGTGTACGCTTAAAACAAACAGTCAGGTTTTAAATTGTAAAAAAAACGTATTTAATCATAATGAAAATATGACTTTTCTACAACTGCATTTCTTCCAATATGAATTGCATTGGACACAGTGCTTTCAGTGATTCCATGTGATAGCCCCATATTGTTGAGTGAAGTCATGGTTCAGAATGATTCAAATATCACAACACATCCTTTTTGGAGTTCAGCCCCAGAATGTTAAGTTGCCATGTTGTCTCGTTAGATTGAAGTGCCCGAGGTTGATTCAAGAAGATGGGTCATCTGTTTAATCTCATGGAATGCCATTACCCTTGTGTAGCGTGTAAAATTATGTAGCGCTTTCTACAATGGGACCATATTAAAGCGCTTAAAGATTCCATTCACGCACCAGGCTACAACAAATGCATTTTCAAGCCCAAGCTAGAAGAGACAAGGTCAAATTGGGGGAATAAAATAGTATTTGCCTCTCTTCCTCTTGTGTATTATCCACCATGAATAACTATGCCAGAGAATAAATATATTTATGCCTGAAGTGGATAGTCCTATTTTCTTGGCAGAGGTGCTTGAGAGTGTCGTATAAGGACCCTGTTGGCAAATACGTGCTGTCAACTGAGAGATTACACAAGTATGTGGACCAACATTTCAGTTATTTTATGTATAAAACAGGCCAACTGTGCTCTTGTCAATCTGCTGCTCAGTTTAAACATACTGTACAAACCTGCCCGGTCTGTAAAATACAGAAGGTCTTTTCCTTTCTCATGTCTTGTGTCTCACCCAGGCTAGGCATGAGTTACATTCATTCACTTGACCTCCAATCCACAGTCAACAATCTGAGTGGTAAGACTCCCCTTTACCACATGGTTCCCATACAATGCATACAAGTCCTCATCCACAGTGTCTATACGGTGGTTCATCATATCTCGGAGTGGAAGTTTAGGTTTATGAGCTGTGAAGGACAGCTGCTGTAAATAAACATGTATTAATGAAGAGATTGAATACGTCACAGTGTACCCTTCAGGTGCATTCCACTTGTTTTCTGAAGGGAGCCAAGCCATGGGGAAGGACTGTGCAGAAGAAAATGTTCCTCACAAGCATTAATGAGGAACGTTGTCATTGTGCAAGGGGTACTGTATGGTACAACTGTTGCCGGAAGCAAAAATAGTTGATGTGTGAGATGAATAGTTTACTCCAAATTCTCCACCTTTGGAAGTAATTGCGGTAGTACTTTATACATGGGATTTTATTTTCAGAGATTATTGCAGTAGCCTCTGAGGGGTAGGGGAATGGGAGCCGCTCTTCTAGAGTGCCTGAGTGCTGTGTGTGTTTAGCCTCGGCGGTGTTACTCAACACCAGGCATTTTCATTGTGGCTGGCTGATATACCTTTCTATATGCTGAGAGCAATTTCAATAATAGAAGGTCCTGCTGTGAAAGAAATTGTGTTAAAGCCGTTGGCATTAAGAGCTTTCTCATGTGTTTTGCAAAGTCCCAGTCTGATACCGTATATGTGCTAGCTGAACATCCCTTAAGCTCCAGTGTTACGTTTATGTGGCTGGTGCCAGCAGGTTTGTTGTGCACCATTGTTGAATCACTTCAATTCACATTTTTACTTAACGCTCTATTTTTACAAGTGTTTCGGCAGCTAAAAAACCCCGGAAAAGATAACTGTTGTCAATAATGACTGTAGCTATCGTAAAGCCATAACAGAGACTTACAATGTGTAGGTTGAGGAGACGGGTAAAAGGCCACATTTATGTTGTTTCGCAATAAAACAAAGGTTTTTTATATTCAATTGAATTACGTTTGGCTTGTCTATCAACTTTTTTTTGATACTGCTATGATCTTTTTAGAACGGTGCCTTTTTGTCTGGTGTCACATAAGCATCGACATCAAACGAAAGGTGATGAATGAAATATACAGTATTATCCTCCTAGATTGTGGATGATACTACAGTACTCATCTGTAGCCATGCAAAACCAGGATACACTAAATTGAATCTTCAAATTGCCCAAAGTCGGTGCTTGCTTTATGTAGGGAGATGACATAAACTACACCACGGAAATGTACACTCTCTCTCTAGCTCCAGCTGGCTAGTCCAGTTTTTGCACTCCACATAATCCATTTTCATTTAAGGCCTTTCTCTGAATCTAAAAACTTTCTGATCGGTCATGTGTTTAGAGGCATTTCTATGAAATGTCAGGTGCACTGCCAAACCTCACACGCCGACCCTCACAACAACACACGCTCAGACAGAGAGGAATGATTTGTCTGCTGAAAATGCCAGCATTACTTGCGCTTATATACTGTAGCTCCATTCCCATCTCTCTCCAAATGCAAAAGGAATGTGAGTTTCAAAGTAGAAATGTCAATAGTACTGAAGACATGCATAATGCACCATGTCCAGCACTTGAAAGCATCGGGGTGAGGGGGACTGCAGGGCCAGCCCCTTTGTTCTGTACTCTCCCATGTCTAGTGAGACACTGAGCCATGCTCTCTCCCTTCTCCAGGTGAAGCTAATGTGCTTCCCCTCTCAACTCAGGCTCGCTTTTAGAAATAGAATGGATATAACACAGTCAGGGCTCTTTGCACGCATTTTCCATTTTTTGAAATCAGAAGCATTTGTGTTGTTAAAAATAAACAGTGATCCATTGACATTGCAAGTCGACGTGATCATGTTTTGTATTGACAAAATGAAAGGGAAAAGAGTTCCCATTGGCTTTTTGTGTGTTTGTGCATCTCATTGCTGTGAGAGGAATCAGGCTGGCAATAACACTTGTAGACACATGCTCTGGAGCCAAGGTCATCAATAAACTGCTCCCTTGCCTGGACCAGGGCCTAAGTGGGTCAGCCTCACACCTCAGTGTCCCTGACACCGCAGACAAGATGCATCTCCACTCAGATCTGTTGCCCAACGTCCTGCTGTAGTGTTTTAATGCAGCGATCTTGTTCATGCAGCCAGTTCGTTCATCTTCAATCTGGCACTCTTAACTGCACATAGTTGTTATTCAATCTAAACCATCCAAAAACTGTTCAACTATATTATTTGACTGACATGAAAATATGTTTATGCTGCTGTGTAAACCCTGCAGTGCGGTTGTGATTGAATGTGGCCTCTTTTCAAGGCACTGCAGCGGCTTCTTTATGGTACCATAATGTTGTAAAGTATTACGTTGTCCCACCTCTTCTCTGAATCGACAGCCTGTCATGGGGTTATCATAAACAACTTATAAGGAAGGGCGTCTGTAAAAAGTCAAACTATGTCAACTTCCAAGCAGGCTGTCGGAGTCAAAGGAGCGGAAGTGTATTTCATAATGTGCCTCTTTTTGTGTTGCATTGTTGTCAGACTCTGAGTGGCTGCAGTCAGGCAGCACGTATAGCAGCTAGCTTATCTAAGAGAGGATCAGTGAATGACCTAGTCTTAATAATGCATGTGTAAGTGTGTACCCAGTATATTTACATTTTCCAAGGATAAAGCATGTCTGCAGGAGGTCAGGTGTACTTGTAAGACAGTTTCAATCCCACCAGGGGTTTTGTCTTGAAAGCATGTGCTCTGAAGGAAATCCCTGGAAATGGAGTTTAAGCCACTTGTGGCAAATTGAGGCCATGTTATGGCCTGGCTTTGGAACATACTGGATGATTAGAGAGCAATCTCAAAATGAAGGCTTTTTCTGAAGAACCTTTCAAGAAGTGTACGTACTGTTCCTACTTGAAGGCTCATGTTTACACCTCAAAGGCTTGGTTTTCTGTAACAAGCGCGAAAAGAACAAGTAAGTGGTAGCGCCAAACAAGAGACATTGAACATAATGCTTTGGAAACATGTGCATGGGGTTTTTAGGGTAACGTTGGAGACAAATATTGTATTTCAAACTATTTTCTATTTGTTTGAGTCTGTTTAGATTTTGGCATACATTCTGGAAACTATGAACTAACCATGTTAGCCCCTTGCAGGGTTAGAAGCATAGATGTGGTTCTTAATCTTCTCATAGCATTCAGTCATATTTTTCCTGGTCATGTGTGTGATCTACAAAGCATTCTTCAGATCATAGATCACAACATACACTGCTCAAAAAAATAAAGGGAACACTTAAACAACACAATGTAACTCCAAGTCAATCACACTTCTGTGAAATCAAACTGTCCACTTAGGAAGCAACACTGATTGACAATAAATTTCACATGCTGTTGTGCAAATGGAATAGACAACAGGTGGAAATTATAGGCAATTAGCAAGACACCCCCAATAAAGGAGTGGTTCTGCAGGTGGTGACCAGACCACTTCTCAGTTCCTATGCTTCCTGGCTGATGTTTTGGTCACTTTCGAATGCTGGCGGTGCTTTCACTCTAGTGGTAGCATGAGACGGAGTCTACAACCCACACAAGTGGCTCAGGTAGTGCAGCTCATCCAGGATGGCACATCAATGCGAGATGTGGCAAGAAGGTTTGCTGTGTCTGTCAGCGTAGTGTCCAGAGCATGGAGGCGCTACCAGGAGGCAGGGCAGTACATCAGGAGACGTGGAAGAGGCCGTAGGAGGGCAACAACCCAGCAGCAGGACCGCTACCTCTGCCTTTGTGCAAGGAGGAGCAGGAATAACACTGCCAGAGCCCTGCAAAATGACCTCCAGCAGGCCACAAATGTGCATGTGTCTGCTCAAACGGTCAGAAACAGACTCCATGAGGGTGGTAGAGGGCCCGACGTCCACAGGTGGGGGTTGTGCTTACAGCCCAACACTGTGCAGGACGTTTGGCATTTGCCAGAGAACACCAAGATTGGAAAATTCGCCACTGGCGCCCTGTGCTCTTCACAGATGAAAGCAGGTTCACACTGAGCACGTGACAGATGTGACAATCTGGAGACGCCGTGGAGAACGTTCTGCTGCCTGCAACATCCTCCAGAATGACCGGTGTGGCGGTGGGTCAGTCATGGTGTGGGGTGGCATTTCTTTGGGGGGCCGCACAGCCCTCCATGTGCTCGCCAGAGGTAGCCTGACTGCCATTAGGTACCGAGATGAGATCCTTAGACCCCTTGTGAGACCATATGCTGGTGCGGTTGGTCCTGGGTTCCTCCTAATGCAAGACAATGCTAGACCTCATGTGGCTGGAGTGTGTCAGCAGTTCCTGCAAGAGGAAGGCATTGATGCTATGAACTGGTCCGCCCGTTCCCCAGACCTGAATCCAATTGAGCACATCTGGGACATCATGTCTCGCTCCATCCACCACAGACTGTCCAGGAGTTGGCGGATGCTTTAGTCCAGGTCTGGGAGGAGATCCCTCAGGAGACCATCCGCCACCTCATCAGGAGCATGCCCAGGCGTTGTAGGAAGGTCATACAGGCACGTGGAGGCCACACACACTACTGAGCCTAATTTTGACTTGTTTTAAGGACATTACATCAAAGTTGGATCAGCCTGTAGTGTGGTTTTCCACTTTAATTTTGAGTGTGACTCCAAATCCAGACCTCCATGGGTTGATAAATTTGATTTCCATTGATAATTGTTGTGTGATTTTGTTGTCAGCACATTCAACTATGTAAAGAAAAAAGTATTTAATAAAAATATTTAATTAATTCAGATCTAGGATGTGTTATTTGAGCAGTGTATTATGTTTTAGGATTAAGATTGATAAAATGTTATTTGATCTTTTTAATAATTAGCCATTTGAGCCTTGGATTCTTTAGTGGGAAAACTACCCTCCCAAACAACGTGCCCTTCATACATCTACAATAATCATTTCCCCTTATCTGATGGAGTTCAACCTGCAGAATTATGTTAGATGTTACCTGGTAAATATCAATACTCTGAAAATAGGAAATGATGGAAGAATTGAACAATTAAACTGAATGAATGGCCATTAGATCAATGGAGAGGAGTGCTCTTATCAGATTACTGCAGGTCCAGACTCCAATCTGCATTATTCTATAATGCTTTAGAAGTGATCCTTGGCATCTAAACGCTGATGTATAATAAGCAGGAGTAAAACGTATCACACAGACAAACAAAATCAATACAATTCAATTCAACCTCTTAGGCCAAACGCAGGACTCTGTCATTAGTCTCTTCGTACACAACTGAGAAGAGTTAATGCAGACTTGTCTCTCTAATTGGGGGGAAACTCAATCATGATAACAAAGTTGGTAACACTTATGAATACACTCTGCAAAGGTACCCTCTACATAGACACTAATAACTACTCACATAACTATAGAGTAGAGCAGGGTTTCCCTAACTCAGTCCTGGAGCCCACCCAGATGCAACTTTTGGTTTTCCCTGTTCACTACACAGCGGCTTCAAATAAACAAAAGTTGATGATGAGTTGGTTATTTGAATCAGCTGTGCAGTGCTAGGGCATCGTAAACAGGCTGTATAATGCCATATGAAGCGAGGTGTGAAGTTATTGTGTTACCATGAAGTGTAGTTATACAGGAATAGTTCTGGATGGTTTTGTAACTCACTTTAAAACATTACAATTCTTTTTTTATGGCATTAAATATCATTTTTTACATTTTGTAATTTAATCCATCTAAATATATTTTACCTCGTTGTTTTATCAAATGATTCAATACATTTTTGATAGTATAGTATGGATCCATTGATTCTAGTTTGACTTTGAAACCACTCCAGACATCATGAGAAGGATAGCCATGCATCTTCTAATCTAAAGATTACATTTTTACTAAAACCGTTCCATCACACAAGCAATAGTGGGGAAAGCATTTCATTGGCTTTAGAAATATATATTGATTTAATGCAATCGTGGCTCTCTTTTAATTTCATTAAGAAAGCTTTGATTTGATTTTGGTACTCCTTGTATATAGATGTATTCTTGATTTGATTTTATGTTTATTGGTTGATCTTATTGGAATGATAACCTTGTTACATGTGCTAATTAAACTGAAAATATCCCCCAGGCTCTCTCTAAATTGATGAAAAGTGAACGTTAAGTGCTTTCGGAATGTCACAAAACTCTCCGACACTTATCAAGCCACTCAGAAAAGACTCAACTCTCTCTCGCTTTCTCTCTCACTTTCTCTCATGCTTTTTTCTCAAGCTTTCTCTCTCCTTTTCTCCCCACAGAGCTCCCCAGCAGTCCACCAGCTCAGTTCACTTTCAGACCCCTCCCCCCACCTCCACCCCCTCCCCACGCGTGCACATGTGCCCGCCCAGCCCCTCACGCTCACGTTTCTGAGGCACTGCAGAGGAACACCCTGCCGGCTCGGAGCCAGGCGATGGACGGAGATCCCACTCAGCCGGCCGACAGAGACAGAGGCCAGCTCCACAACAGCTGGGCCCTCAACAGCAACATCCCCCTGGAGACCAGGTAGGCCTCGGCACCACCACTCTCACCTGCCTAGTAATGGGGTCAGTGCAGTGTGGCAGACACCATAACAGCTCTGTGGCCATACTTTCCCCAGTATTGAGTCATGCAAGTCTCTTGGTCTCTTTCCCTCTGTGTTCTTAATCACCGTGACACTGCAGTACCAGTAACTTGGATCCACAAAATAGCGCTAGCTTTGAGAAAAGTCGATTGAATGGATATGTTGTTGGCCTGAGTTAAGTGTTGCAGAGAAGACCCCTGTGACTTCAGTCACAGACCTCTCAGACTTCTTTAATGATTCACACTTGATAGAGATGAATCATGGTGTACATTTATAATGAGGGGTTGGTGGTGCATAACTAAATCACATTGCTTTGATGAGATTCAGGGCTAATGCTTTTGAGAAGTGAAGAGGTGTACAAATCCAAATAACATAAATAGATGCATTGTTAACTGAACATATTCAAGATCAAGGCCTTTCCAATCCTTTTCACAGCAAAAGCCTGTTCACAATTAGCGTTTAAAGAAATGTATCAGATGTAAATAAAAAACTGCTGTAGTTGTAAAAGAAAGGTTGTCTACAACTGACTAGGTGTTTGCATAGCCACACGTGACAATTTATGAAACAACAACTTTTTTGGAAGTGTATCCATTCATCCCAAATAGGGTTTTTCATTTTTAAATAGACATCCAAAGATGTCTTCTTGTGATCACTTCCCCAGAATTTTTAACTGTGCCTGTCTCTGCCGGGCTAGATCATTTGTGTGAATTCCAAGCTTCCAAAATGTGACCTTTATCCCTTTTAGGGTAAGAATTATCTTTGTCCTTCATTAAAACTAGAGGGAAGAGACAAGATGAGGTGGCAAGATCAGGTGGGAACATTCTAGCCAATGAGAGGGCAGATACGCATGTGAACAAGCCAGAGAGATAAATCGAGGACTGATTTTTGTGTCTGTGCCATTATAGCATCTGTGACGGCATTAGCAGCGCCGTTGGGGCTATCTCCATTTAAAAGTAGTCAATTTTCTTCTTCTTCATTGGCTAATTGCTTCCAACTCATAGGAATCCCCACCCAATTGAGTACTTTAAAATGGTGGAAGCCCTCAATGGTAATGTCCAGGGGTAAAACAAGCTATATCCATGATGAGTCCTCTATCTATCTCTATGACCACAGGCAGAACGCTGATATAAAGTCGTTGACGAAATTCTACATAAGCACTTATATCAGTGGATTCGTAACAACCTAACCATTATGAAACTTCTATTTGATCAAATAAGCCTCGCGTATCAGTTAGCAATTACATTTTTGATGACCAAATGCGACCCTCTCATTGACCTCCATACAAAAATTCCTCACTTTGTGGCCTTATTTTCTTGAGCTGAGTAAAACCTCTCGCTTCGCCTCTTCCTCTCTGGCTACACTCCTAATTGATAGGAAGAAACGATGGCTACCAACAGCTGTCAGATCAAAGGTGAAAATACAGAAATACAACATTTCAATCCATTAGATTTACTGTAATGGAGAAAGTCATTGTGGGTAGTTCAGAGGTTGAAAAACTCTATTATTAACTTAAAATGAGTTGAGCTCTCTATATGCTTCTTTCATTTTCATGCTTAGAAAATGGCAAATTCAATTACTGTACACCACAAGCAACCAGGTAAATCTTCCCCTCTTCATTTGATGTGGAACACAAAACCAATCAAAGAATTTCCCGCTTGTTATTAATGACAAGCTTTGTTTGGCTTTGTATGGAGGAAAGGGTTTAACATGCAAAGAGAGACCACTATGACAGGAAAACTATGAAAAAGTAAATTAATCATATGAAGCAGAGAGCCTTTGTCAAGATTGACAATTATGCTGTCTGCTTTTTGAGATTGTTTTTTATTTAAAGGGTTGTCTGTGAAATGTGAAATGAGTCGCTGGCCTATTTTTCTATTTCCCATTTGTTTGGTAAACCCAACAGTGCTTGGTGGTTCATAAATGTCTTGTAAATTGAAAATAAGCAATCCTATCAGAGGTAAACAACTTCTTTCTGTTGACTAAAATTGACATAAAAGTTGACATGTCATCTTGAGAAAAAGAATGAAGCATGGGGTAGCAGCATCAGTAGGGAGAACACTACATCATAGAGCTACCTGAATTCACAAGTTAAAGGATTTGATGTTTGGGGTATGTTTTCCAAAAACAAATGAAATCACCAAAAAGGTGTAACATGTTATTTACATAAAACAATAGATTTGGTTGTAAAAAAAAAGAAAGCTTCTCCTTTAATTGAGTTTCCCAGCCATTGTGGATAGATTCAGTGGACTGAAGCAATCAAATGAATGGATGCAGGAGCTCCATGGTTGATAATACCTCCTCAAGGAAGCCATTACTCAGTTGGCATGAGAGGGTGTTAGTAAGAGACTAGAAAACAAGGGCCTACCATAGGCATGTTTTCTCCCCCACGCTTTGTGTTCAAAACATCCATAACGTCTTATAGGTAGGTGTATGTAATGTACAACAGTGACAATAATTACAAATGAACACAATTAGGTTTGCAGGAGGGGTTGTGGTACTTGAACATCTTAAATTTGATGGAGTAGGTAGATCCTCCCTCCCTTATGGTAGATCGCATTGACTGTGCTCATTTAGGCCCCAAACTTATGTAGAGGTCACCCACTCTGCATAGAAGATGAGAAAGTCACCATGCCTGATGTGGCTATGTGCTGACTTTCTGTTCTCACCTAAATGAAACTTGTTGATTAACCTGTGGTCGATATTCAACCTAATACAATGCCAGCATTCATGTAGATCAGCAGATTGCTATCCAATACCTCCTCTTGGCCTTGTTTATCTCATCATTGTCAATTGTAATGAGATTGAAAGTTTGATGTGATGGCCAGATATCAATAACACCACCACATTTGATATTTTGCCTTTACATTTAGAAAATTGTAACAACTGGTATTACTGCGCATTTGCTCTACAGGCTGGGTGATGTGCTGTTGACATAGTTGTAACACTTTGCTCTTGCCTTCACCCAAATAAACGAAAATACTGAATATTTATCATATTTTTGTTGATTTCAGATTTCTGTGTTGTCAATTCTCACCGGCAGACGTTACCAATTATGCATAGCTGCCTTCCAATTAACACTGTATACTGTAGCATCAAGTGTTTTTCAGACTGCTAAAATTACTAGAAATTAGGTGCTCTGTATCACCCACCTCCACAAACACCTTCAGATTGATATTATGAAGAAACGCTCCCTGTGACATCTGGCCAACGCACATAGAAACATACTGTACCTTCACAAAATGGTGGTTTAACATAAGATTCTACCTCATCAATAGAAAATACAGACAACAGAAGAAAAGTAATCGATTGTAAAGATCAGTGATCAATAGTGATCCTCAGATCATCATTACAGACGTCTTGAGGGGGAAACAAGTATTTTAATGATCCAATTTCTTAGTTCCTCCTCCTGAACACCTTCCTCAAAGCATCAAAAAGTATGGGATGAAAGCAGTTAATTTCGTTTGTCTAAATGACATCAGCCGAGTCGATGCACTGTTGAGAACACAAAGACAATGATGATAAGGCACTGACACAACATCAATGCAATTCCAGATTTCTGTCGCATCAGCATAATGACCATATTCAAGACCACAAGCATATTCTTCCTAATTTCTTTCAATTACACAAAGACAGGAATTGATTGTTCCTCTATGGACTGTTTTTTTGCTCTTAATAATGCATTTTTTAAGTGTCAGCTACAGCACTACAACAGAACAGTATCCCAGACAGTCTTGAGCTCAGTGCTGTCCTGATCCAAACTGGATGTCCGCTGTCCATGATTGACCGATACAATTCAGTCCGTTTTCATGAGTGTTTCCGCAGACCGTGAGGAGGATTACCCAACACCACGGGATGCTGCGTTTACAGTGGCTTGGACAACAAAAACAAACATGTCTCAGATAACTTCATCCCTTTGTGAACCATACTTAAACTTAATTACGCTGTCTACGAAAATTGGCCCAGCAATTAAGCCCTGTGATATAATCTTCTATAAGACTGACCTTTGTACTCTCCCATCTTTAATTGGGCACATTAAAGATAGTGGCTAATGGTATTAAAACCTTTTCTAATTAAGGACCTGAGCAATGAGGGTTATTTTTTCCCCCTTGTGTTCTTCTGTTCCGCTGGTCGGTCTATTCCCTCCCTAAACACTGCCGCCTACAGCTTGTTAGATAAAGGCAGTGGTTCCAAGGTCAAGTTCACAGTGAGGAGGAATTGGCCACCCTTCAGCATTAGCATAAATCAATGTAAGCACAGCATTCAGCATCACTGTCAGCTGTAAGAATTTAATAATAAATGTCTTAGACTCTCTCTCTCTCTCCCTCCCTCTCTCTTGCTCTATCTGTCCCTCTCTCTCTCTCTCTCTCTCTCTCTCTCCCTCCCTCTCTCTTGCTCTATCTTTCCCTCTCTCTCCCTCCCTCTCTCTTGCTCTATCTTTCCCTCTCTCTCTCTCTCCCTCCCTCTCTCTTGCTCTATCTTTCCCTCTCTCTCTCTCTCCCTCTCTCTCTCTCTCTCTCTCTCTCTCTCAGGAGTGTACACGTTAAGGCAGTTTGCCTGTTGGGAGCATTCATTAATTAGATTTAGGATGTATATCATTTGGCCAGGGAGGGAAATGGGATTGCATTTTGAGATTTGATTTTAATGATGTGCATTTCTAGCAGTTTACCAATAACTTAGAAGTACACAAGTAACTAACAGAAGTATTTTCTGGTTTGTATTCTATTTAAGTACTATGCAGATGGAAAGGGTTTTATCTATGCATTTATTCATGTCATATCTACACCATTTTTTATTGGTGTACAAAGGTGTAAATGTTCACACATAAGTGTTTAACAATGAAATAGTAATGTATGAGAATGTGCTATGTTGTGTATATTCTCATTAATGTCAACCTCTTCTGTTGGTGTGTTGCAGGCATTTCCTGTTCAAACATGGCTCAGGCTCCTCTGCCCTGTTCAGCGCTGCCAGTCAGAACTACCCTCTGACATCTAACACAGTGTACTCCCCACCCCCACGGCCCCTACCCAGGAGCACCTTCTCCAGACCCATGTTCACCTTCAACAAGCCCTACAAGTGCTGCAACTGGAAATGCACTGCCTTAAGCGCCACCGCTATCACCGTAACCCTCGCTCTTTTGCTCACATACGTCATTGGTAAGTCGGGTATTTCTCCCTATCTATATTATCTATATTTATTGAACAATTCAGTATAGTACAAAAGCATAACATTTCCATATGGAGGGATTTCAGTGCCAACAGAAACTGTCATATTTTTGAATATGAATTTTAGATTTTGAATTCAATATTTTTGAGTGTGTAATGCACAAATGTAATATTTGAATTAGTAAATTGAACTTGTATTTCATCATTTGAAACTTAATTAAATTAGTATTGCATTCAGTTTTTAAATATTCAAATTTAAGATGTATTTATTATTTTTAAATATGGTGCATATTGCATTAATTGTCTGTGTATCAAGTTTACAAACTATAATTTAAAGTTGACCAAGGTTTCATATATTTAACTTCTCAAATGCATTCAGATTCAGTTTTAAAATTCAGTTCTCTAAATTCAGATTAAAAACCAGAGACATCCTGGTACTTTTCCAGCAAGGAATGGTAGAAGAGAATATTTTTTTATTTAACTAGGCAAGTCAGTTAAGAACAACTTCTTATTTACAATGACGGCCGACCCCGTCCAAACCTGGACAACGCTGGGCCAATTGTGCGATGCCCTACGGGACTTCCAAACACAGCCAGATGTGATGCAGCCTGGATTCAAACCAGGGACTGTAGTGACGCCTATTGCACTGAGATGCAGTGCCTTAGACCGCTGCGCCACTCGGGTGCTGAGAGAATAGATAGAATCAAATGCCCTATGTGTTAATCAGGTTTCTGGCGGTTTCTGAAGCCAATGTGGCATGTTGAATTTATTTTCTTCTCATGAATTTGGCTGTTGCATTTGAACCTTTTGAGCTATAATGACCCCATTCCCAAAAGCTAAGACCCTCTGGAACATGGTCATGCTTTCTGTTCCCCTCTATGATGCTCGCAGGACGCACAGGAGACCTGAAGACGTGTTAGTTTGACATGTTTTGGTTTGTGTTAGACATGTATTAGTTTCAAGCCTCCTGCAAGGGTTCTCATTATAAGGGTGACTGACTGGGTTAAGACGTTGTTAGCTTCTGAGCTAAAGCCTAAGTTCTGTTACTTGATTGGGTCTCGAGGAGGAGGTCAAAGTTGGGTGAAGTGTAACACAGGGGGTTAGGGGAACACGCTTACAGTACATGATGAGTAACTTGTCAGAGACCTGAAAAGTGACATTGTCTAGTGCACTGGAGGCCTGGGTTAGAACCCGATCAGTCAAAATAACACGTCTTCAGGTCTCAGGCAAGGTCGCATGTATGAGGTCAAAAGGGGGTGAAATATAACTAAGGTCCACGCTCTTTTGATGAGTAACCTTGCTGGAGACTTGAAGACTTGTGTTAGCTTCCTGAACTCATCCCTATGGGCTTCAGCTAAGTGGGCTCTAATACAGTCTTGTAACATGCAGTAGATCCGGTTCAAACCCAGTCAGTCATAAGAGAAAGATTAAATAGGGAGTGGAAAAGCTATCCTTGGAAGGGCTATGACAGGGCTATTTAACTATATTCTTATGGGGGCCAAATTGTGTTTTTTGTCACACTCCCTTCTAATGTGTCTAATGTTCCAGAGAGTCTTAGCTTTCAGGAATGGGGTCATAATAGCTTAGAGCCCAAACGGTTCAAACACAAAAATTCATAGGAAGAAAATGAATTCTACATGCCACATTGGTTTCAGAAACCGGCAGAAACCTGATTAACATGGAGAGCGTTTGAATCTATCTGTTCTCCTCTACCATTCCTTGCTGGCAAAGTACCTGGATTTTGTCTCTGGTTTTTAATCTGAATTTAGAGAACCACATTTGAAAACTGAATCTGAATACATCTGAGAAGTTGAATATATGAAACTTTGGTAAACTTGAAATTGTAATTTGTAAAAAAAGACAATGAATGCAATATCTACCATATTGACAATGAGTATATAAATATAGAATTTTAATATTAAATTAAATTGAAATTGAATTTTAGAACATGTGATTCAATTTGACCATTACAAATGCCAAAATATAGAATTTAAATTAAATATCTTAATACAAATAAAAAAAATATTGAATGCATGTACAGATACTGTTGGCACTGAAATCGCTCTATATTTCCACTTGTATTTACTTTCTTTATTGTCTCATTCTCCAACTATTTCCCAGTGTCATTCTTATTTTATTTCATGCACTAGGATGAATGGATAGTTTAGTTGAAAATCGATCCAAAAGTTGTTTGTGAGTCTGTAAGATACATGAAGCAAACATGCCTTAAGTTCTATCCGAGGGTAATTATTTCCACGTTTTTTTAAACCCAACTGGTCGTTGGATTTGTATCACCCTGTCATTTTGGTATTGTAACTGTCATATTGGCTGTGTTCTTGTCCTTTATAACTGTAAACAACAGTATTTGGACAAGAGACATACAGAAAAGGACAGGTAGACTGTTGCATAACACGTTACATTAGGTAGCTATTGTTCAGCCTTTATTCTACAATATGAAAGGATGTCACGTAGCAGGTAGGTGCTCCAGTAGAGACAGTTATTTATACTTCCCACTGTTTCCTAGAAGAAAATACAAAAACAGGTTCCGTGCCAAAGTGGTAATGTATGTAGGCATACTCCATAACTACATGTACTAGTGTACATCAAGTACGATGTAGTTGCTGTACATATGATACTGTACATATGATATTACACTGGTAGTTCATCTATATGGCCTCTGTAATGTCAGTTATAGATACATATTGAAAGTATTTAATTAAGAGAAAGTGTTACTTTGTTGCAACCTTGTTTTCATCAGTATCCATTTTAGATTCAGATATCAATGAGGTCATATTGCCTACTATTTTCACTAAGATTATCAATAAACCTAGTGATCAGAGAGCAACAACAGATTGATCATTTAAGGTCCGTAGCCATGAGTATGATGTCTAAGGCATTGTCTTTCAGTCTGGCATAGCGTTGTCTCTAGGACTGACTGATATTAATATGAGAGCATTGTAACCTTCATGTGCCATGGCTATGGATGGCTCTGACCCAGAGACGTCTGTGTGTTTTTCCTAATTGAGATGATGCCCTTAAGCTTCCAACACTAGATCGATAAAGATCTTAGGAAATGCAACACAGAGCAAGATGGAAGACTTCAGACCTCCAATTTTGATCCTCAGACCTGCAATTTACTAAACTGCATGACCGTGCATGAACACCCCTTTAATAAGGCCATTTCAAAGGTAGCCATCAGCCCGTTGTGTGCAGGCGAGGGATAGGGATTGTAAATCCTCCGCTGTCTAACAAACGTTGACTGCATCTTTTAACAGCTCTCTGCTTTATTATTCATTTGTCTACTATAAATGCTACATTACCAATTTTGAATTGACCAAAAAATCTATATGGCTACGGTAGTAGGCTACATGAATAAAATGCTGATTACATTCCTGAGTTTGAAATACAGTTGCAAACAGCTTTGAAATTAGCAGCTAAATGTTAATTCCATCTAGTTATTAGGCACTCAGGCCAAATCGTAAATGAACAGATGTACTGTCATCACAAATAATGTTGGTATTGTAAATAAAAATGTCAAATAAATAACAAAGGTGGAAAATCTATTACCCACAAGTCTCTCCTCGGGGGTGACACATCACAAATCTCAATGAACATGGAAGGAAGCAGTCATCACAAATCACAGATTTGTGTCAAGGCTCTCTCTGTGCCTTGACACAGGCCTTTATGGCTTTGCTTGATGTCACCATTTGTGTGATCAACCCTGCTATTTATTTATCTACTGTATTTACTCTTATCTGTTCTGGTTCATGCTAGTCTGGACCCCAGAATATGCCATGGCATTTGTTTGCTGTAGTTGCAGCAGGACCGCAGGGCCTGGGCTGGAGCAGCTAGTTGTAACATTTGCATTGCAGCGATTTGCTGTGCATGCATCCATCTCTTCAAACATGTTTTAAATGGACAGTATTTGTCTTCGTAAGACTCCATCAAAAGCACATGTATGCACATTTAGCCAGATCAGAAGTAGAATGTATCATACTGTGTAACTGATTTGCAAATCGATGTGATGTGTTCCAATTGTAGCACAACAACATAGGAAACACACTGGTGCATGGGAAGGACACGTTCCATTTTATTCTCCACTTGCGGAAGTTCTCTTTCAAATAACTAAACAAACTTTTCTGGTGAGAATGCATTGCTGTTTGTGTAGAGCATCCTTGAAACTCCAGGAGGTGGTGGGGCCAGTGAAAGGTTAAGATGTAAGGACAATCTGCGTTTGACACTTTGTAGACCCCCCACCATACAGCTATTTTGACTCCACACAACACAAGAAGAGAAATGCCTCAAAGACAACGGTGACATGTCATTGTGTCATACTTAGAGGAGGCGCACAAGCCCCAGGGCGATGAATGAATGATGAAAATGTTATGGAGAGGCAGAAATAGAAGAACATGCAGGCATACTGCTGATATAGCACGGTAAGCCACACTGTCTGACTCCGACTGGGAGTAAGTACCAACTACTCCATTCTCCTCAGAAACACTCTTCATTCACTAAGGGGACAACCTGGTGCTAATTAAAATGCTCCAAAATGTCACCCACATACCCAGAGGTGATATAAGCTGAACAGGAAGTTACAGTTGCCTGTTTTCAAAGTCAGAACGCTGTCAACACAGGAAGGAACAATGTCTCCCCTGCCACCTCCACCACCTCCTTCACCCCTTTCTTTCTCCTCCTCCATCTCTGTGATTGAGTAGTCCCACAGCGGTTCTTTCAACTGCAACACTTCACCTGCAAAATGACTGCCAATTAATGACTTTTCCAATTATGTTTATTAGTGCAATAACTTATAAGCAATAAAACTCCTCTACCGTTTGAGGAGTTTTTTTGGTATTGGGTAAAAGAAAAGCCTTAATGAAGTTTAGATATCTCTCTCCAATGTGTATTGAAAGGCTGTGACTCAGTGAGGAGAACAATATTCCTTGGAGAAAATTAAATGTTTTGATTTTTTCAGTTCATTAGGGCACTGTAAAGGATACCTGTCAGCTGTGGTATTGGTTTAACAGACGGAAAAGTGTTAGGATCAATAAGACTGAGTAATGTCAAAGTGTCCGAGTCAGAGTCTCTGTGAAAGGGAACCGGGCAGCCAAGGAATTTATGATTCCAGGCGACTTGCCTTGAAGGTAGCAGACCTTTCATGCCTCATTGTGATCGTATTGATCGATCCATTTTCTCTTCAGTCTCTCATTAGTATTCTGGTCGTGGCTCTATAAACCAAACAATGCCCTTTTTGAAGAGAGCGTAGGCTGGGGTGCAGGGGGCAGGCAGTGAATTATTTCACCCAGTACAGGGAAGTTTAGATCAAGTGCCAATCTCTACTAGAACTGACACCTCTCCTGAGCTCAGAATGGACTTTGAGCATAGTAGCTGTGGGACTAATACCAAAAGCACTGGTATTAGGAAGTATCGTTTCCCCCTACTCAACCATGGTTAATGAACCTATTCCCGTTATTGGCCAACAATAGAGAGTGTAAGGTAGGCAGAGGTGTCATACTGAAACATGCTTTGGTAATGATCAACATAATAATCAATCTGCCATGATAGTGTGGTAAGAATAACCTTTAGAGTGTGTTTTTGCCACAATGCCCGCCATCTCTCTCTCTTACTCTCTCTGTCTCTCTTTCTCTAGTGCCTCTTCTATTCTTAAAGAGCTGATTGGCTCTGGTTCAGTCCCTTAGAGAACACCTTTTTAACAGTACAAAGTGTCACCCGTTTGCATACTGGCAGCCATTTTGACAAAAAGCCAAGTATGACTTACCTTTCATGTTTTGTCCTCTGGTGCCACTGTGCCAATGTGAGGTCTCACCTGACTAAGCAGGCCTTTACTTTCAGATGACTTGCTGCTAGTGTTACAGTAGGTGACTGTGTCCCACATCTTTAATGCAACTCTATTGCAATATTCCATCGTTTAAATTATGGGGGCAGAAACATTTTCGGTTCTGGTGCCTTCAGAAAGTTTTCACACCCCTTGACTTTTTCCACACTTTGTTGAGTTACAAAGTGTTATTAAAATTGAATTAATTGTAATTTTTTGTTAACAATCTACACAAAATACTAAATACAAAAATGATGGAAAATAAAACACTAATAAATATTGATTTAACTAAGTATTCAACCCCCAAAGTCAATGCATGTTAGAATCACATTTGGCAGTGATTATAGCTGTGAGTCTTTCTGGGTCAGTCTCCAAGAGCTTTGCACACCAGGATTGTACAATATTTTCCCATTATTCTTTAAAAGATTATTCACGATCCGTCAAGTTGGTTGTTGATTATTGCTAGACAGCCATTTTCTAGTCTTGCCATAGCTTTTCAAGCTGATTTAAGTCAAAACTGTCGTTCTGCCCCTGAACAAGGCAGTTAACCCACTGTTCCTAGGCCGTCATTTAAAATAAGAATTTGTTCTTAACTGATTTGCCTAGTTAAATAAAGGTCAAATAAAAATAAATAAAACTGTAACTAGGCCACTCAGGAACATTAAATGTCATATTGGACACACATAGTGAGTCCATGCAACTTATTATGTGACTTGTTAAACACATTTTTACTCCTGAACTTATTTAGGTTTGCCATAACAAAAGGGTTGAATACTTATTGACTCAAGATATTTCAGCTTTTCATTATTATTTTTTTTAAAAATTTGTAAAGATTGCTAAGAACATAATTCCACTTTGACGTTATGGGGTATTGTGTATAGGTCAGTGACACAAAATGTAAATCAATTTTAAATTCAGGCTGTAACACAACAAAACGTGGAGAAAGTCAAGGGGTGTGAATACTTTCTGAAGGCACTGTGCCGTCACAACAGTATTTCTGTATCATTAATATGAATTCATTGATTGATACTTTGTAAGATGGTAGTTGTTGTAAAGCTAGTACTAGAAATTACTACTGTAGTACCAAATATGTAATTGTAAGTTACTTTACCCAACTTGAACTATTACTATTGCTCAGTAGTACCACTACTAGTAGTACTACTATTAACTTGCGAGCAAATATGATGTGGGAGGCAGACAGTTCCATGTGGTGCAATGCTTTCAGTCTGTGAACTGAACTGCATTTAGGAAAATCCTCCTTGGATTCCCGACCTGTGGAAACAAGAGTGGTGTTGGGATCCTACACATCCAGCCACCTGCTGAGAATCCAATCCAGTGCTTGCTCTTCATTACCCCTCCCCAAAGTCTTCCCACAGAACTCTGCAGGGCACCAATACATAGTAATGCAAACTGATGCCCCCAGTAATCTCACTATCACATGGATAAAGCCCTGATTTGTAGCTACTTTAACTAGGCAGGGGCCTAGTGTTGTAGGTCAACTGTGGAACATAACCTAATTTAGCCCTCCAAACACTCAGTTCATGTGTTGTGATTTAGTTATTTCTGGGCACATTCACTGACTAGTTTACAGCGTTGCCTGGAGGGCCTTCCAGGGGGCAGGTGCTCAAAATGTACAACTTTTTTTCAATTTTTTTTTATTAGCATAGGCCTATTTATTTCTTCAACAACACGCTCACTCATCATCACAAATGGTAAGAAAGCTAGTTACAGTGCCTCCTAAAGACATGATTGACATTGGGAAAAGAGGGTGGGCTATCAGCCGATCATTGATGTTGAGGTTTGATGTAAATCTCTAGTTAGCTAGCTCAATGTCTTTTACTCTGTCTTTCTGCCTCTCTCTGGTGCGCTTAGCCAACAAGACCGAATATTGATGATGTAGGTAGGCTATGTCAAGGGTTCTTAAGTATTCATTCAATGGTATGCTGCTGTGGCAGTACTGTTGATATTTAAACGAGGTAGCTAGCAACACACACTCGACCGGGGACCGCATCTCTCAAGCCATGTATGTTTGGATACCGGAGGCACGCAATCTCCGTACAGGACAGATCAGCAGGCGCAACCAACGGACTGGCATGTGCTCTGCACAGATAGGGATAGAGCCCTATCTGTTTCCGTTTCAAGTTTTAAGGTCACGTGCACAAGTACACTAAAATGCAAGCTCTAAACCCAACAATGCAGTAATCAGTAACAATGTAGTACTAAAAATAACATAAGGTAGAATAAAAACACACGAGAAATAGAAATAAGGAGTAAGAAGAACACTAGAAAGTAACTAAGCTAAACAGGTTCAGTTCCAATACCATATTTACAATGTTTTACTGAATCAATAAAGGTAGATATGTATAGGGGTATTGTGACTAGGCATCAGAATATATGATAAACAGAGCAGCAGCTTATATAATTGCACTGTATGTGCATGTGTGTGTGTGTGTGTGTGTGTGTGTGTGTGTGTGTGTGTGTGTGTGTGTGTGTGTGTGTGTGTGTGTGTGTGTGTGTGTGAGCAAATGACGCGTGCTCGTGTGCATGCTTGTGCGTGTGCGTGCATGCTTTTGTGTGTGTGTTGTAGTGTCAGTGGTCGTGAGTGTGTAGAGTCCTGTGAGTGTGCATAGAAAAGGTGCAAAACAAATACAAGTGTCAACTCAGATAGTCCGTGTAGCAATTGTTTTGCTGTTTGCCTGTCAAATGATAACAGCTATGGATGAAACGTAATTTACTTTATGCCTCTAAATTGGAATTAGACTCATTATAAATGTGTGGCATAAAGGCCTGAAGGTGCAAGGAGCTATTTAGGTCTGTGGTCCATTAAAGGGCACATCTCATACTATCATGTCTTCGTGGGGAATACTGACTTGAGCTCTAAAATGTGCATGTTTTACTCCAGACCTAATCGTTTTGGATCATGTTGTTGAGAATACAGGGTGAACTTTGTTGATTCATAATTCTGATTTCCATTTATTTTTCCTGTAGAGCAAAAACAATTGTATGGGGATTATTATTTATTTTTATTAGCAACAAGATGATCATAATGTGATTATACAGTTTGGCCTGAATCAATGAACAAGTTACAAGTCAATAGTTCAATGTGGCTTAATAAGGAGGACACTGCAGTTGCCTCCTGAGCCAAACATTCCCTCCCTTTCTTATTTAGAGAAAACATCTAATCAAATCTTCCCTTCCTCATTATTGGTAAACCCCAAACAAAACTCTTATCTGTTACTGAGGCGATATGTTTCTCTCTCAATTTCATTACAACTTTACAGCTGTCTGTTTCTTGGGTCTACCCAAGTAGAGGACAAGGGTTTAATCTAATTCTTCCCTCTAAACTGCATAATCAGAATATGCATTATACATTTTAAAAGCAGATAGCATCAATTATTCCTCCACTGACTATGTAAAGCAGATGCAAATTCGTGTGAACTACTTTCACTCTAATTAGGCTTTCCCACTCAGCTGTCTGCAAAAACAAAAACAAAAAAAAACATTTCAACAGGCATTCTTTAAGACCGTCCCCCAATATGACTGCCCTAGCTGCGGTTTAAAGGCAGATGAAAAAGAAAACACTTTGAAGTGATCAGGGGTGAATTACATTGATCTGAGTATCTAAATGCTGCGCTAGTGAGGGGACGGCTGTTACGCAGAGCAGCACCTTTCTCAAATACAATGTCTATCTCCACCATGTCTAATCAGTGCAGAGGAGTCCTGCTGGGTTTGAGATTGGTTAAGGCTCATGAGTCAGGTGGTATACATAGTAGTTAAACTGCTGCTCATCCTGCTCTCCTCCCTCCTTTTGGTTCTTAGGTGTTCTTGTTTTCCTCTGAAATGAGTTAGTGCGTATCTCTGTCTGTGTTTCGCCTTTGTTCACCTTTGTTCAACCCTTCCTACGTTGTTATGGGGCATTGTGTTGTTGTGCATCGTAATGCAGTGATTTGCCTGTTGCAGATTGAGAAACCATGAGAGGTGTGGTGTGTTTGTCAAGTACACAATGTTTTGGATCTTTTTAAAATATTTAAATAGCTTCCAAATGATCTCAGAAAATATTTTCCCTAATAGATTTGAATGCTTATCCTGCCAGTGGGTAACTGGCTCTGCCATTCTTAGAAATGCTCTATGGATTACTGGGAAAGGAACTACATAAAGTAATGAATCTCTGTTTTGACGCATGCGCCCTCTTGGAAACGAGGAGCCAAACATTGTGGCAGTGGAATTAGATTTTCAGAATCTTTCTCAATTAATTCAATTCCGTAGTCTCACATTAAATAAATATTTCATTTTGACCATATTGGTTTTCTTTAATCGATTACTTAGAAAGTCACATACTTTATCCTACCTTTCTTTGGAGATTAGACAGCTACTTATCAATATTCCATTAAATAGATTTCATGAACCTCATACTGTAACCTACCACTCTTATATCTAGTAAAAAAAGTATACTTTTATATTTGTTTAATTACATTGGGATGTAGTAGATGAAATGTCAGCGAAGTTGTCATGAATGACAGGAGAAAAGTTGCTTTACGGTGTTGTAATAAGCATAGGAGCAGCAGGATGTCTTACAAACAGTATGTTAGTGTGTCTCTCTCCTAACACTAATGACTAGTCCTCTGTCAAATAACTACAATTGTAATATATAGCCAAAGTGCAGGAACCTTGTAGCACATCCACACTGTAGTTAGTTACTGTTTGCTGCAGACAGGTTTAATCAGATGTCTTACTCTTAGGTGTTGATTGATTAATGCCCTGGGTTTCTCTTTCTAGCACTAATCCTCCCGCCCCATGCTAAAACATGGCTCTCCCCTACAGCAGTGCACTTGTTTGGGCTGACCTGGCATCTGCAGCCAGCAGATGGGCAGCTCTATGAGAATGGACTCAGCAAACTGGACAGAGACTCAGAGAGCATAGACATAACCTTCACTCCCTTCGGTTTGCCCGGCCTCAACAACACCAACAAAGGTAAGCGGTGGTGGGCAAAGATTGATGTTATGAAGCCTCCAGGTTTTGATTCACATTGTCAGACCATACAACAAAAGCTAGAGCAAGGGGCGATCCAAGGGCTCTCTCCTCCTGCGTGTTAGATGCAATATGTTTCGGCAAGGAGAATGATTTCCTTCTTGTGCGATGCTTATTGTGGGTCAGATAAAAGAGCCGGTAGGAAGGTGGGTGGGTGACGCACAGGGCATCATCCAGTTAAACCGCCTCGTGTTCACATGGCATCCTCCAGTTAAAACGCCTCATGTGTTCACAGGGCATCCTCCAGTTAAAACGCCTCATGTGTTCACAGGGCATCCTCCAGTTAAAACGCCTCATGTGTTCACAGGGCATCCTCCAGTTAAAACGCCTCGTGATCACAGGGCATCCTCCAGTTAAAACGCCTCATGTGTTCACAGGGCATCCTCCAGTTAAAACGCCTCATGTGTTCACAGGGCATCCTCCAGTTAAAACGCCTCATGTGTTCACAGGGCATCCTCCAGTTAAAACGCCTCATGTGTTCACAGGGCATCCTCCAGTTAAAATGCCTCATGTGTTCACAGGGCATCCTCCAGTTAAAACGCCTCATGTGTTCACAGGGCATCCTCCAGTTAAAACGCCTCATGTGTTCACAGGGCATCCTCGAGTTAAAACGCCTCATGTGTTCACAGGGCATCTTCGAGTTAAAACGCCTCATGTGTTCACAGGGCATTGCCTCCATTAGCACGATAAAGATCTGATTATATACATTTCCCACTTCCGAAAAATAAAAAATAAACTCCTAGAATCAGCGAGATAGAGATATAGCATTATTCCAATAACACCAGACCAACCCTGGGGTCCCAAATACCGCAGACGTACAATTCCATTGCGGCAATGAGTGAAATAATTCAGTTCCATTCCACATAATTCAATCTCATTTCTATAAGCGCGTGAACCAGAAAATGTTCTCTGCAACTAGGGCAATGTTGAAGAGTAGATTAAAATCAAATCAGTTATGAAAATATTGGATTGCCCCTGCATAAGCACATAATGGATCTCAGTAAAAGCTTGGTGTCTGAGTTTCAATATTCCCATATCATAGGTCTCTGACACATCCATTCTTTCTCCTCAAAGGGGAGGAATAGGAAACTACAGGTAGTACTGCTAGATTGAGACAGTATATAGGGCTGTGTACACTCTGTGGCTAGTACAATGTAGCGCAGCTGTGCTGGGTTACATTAGCATGCATTGACTATGAAGTAATCATGAGGAGCTTCATGTGCAGTTAATTAAAGTAAGAGAGTGTGGATTAATCCCCTAGCAGGCTACCGCCCACAGCGTCATCCTTAACTCTTTCAGACCAGAGGTCCTCCAGCAAGCTCCACTTCTGAACCTCCCTGTTCTACGAAACAAATTAGAATTGACGTGGCATTTGATCCACTTTAGACCTTTACCTTAGTATACAGAATTACAGAATTATTATGTATATTTTTTGTCGTACTTATCTTTCATTGGCATTTCTCACTTGTAGTTCTGGGAATTTTCTTAGAGCTTCAGACTTTTTTTATTGGACCTTCCCATAGGATGATGTGTTGGACCAGTCCCTATAATTGAGCCTCTGTATTTGGTCTAAGTATGTACATTTTCTTTAGAATAGCAATCAGATTTGTATTTTTATGTAACTTTTTAATTTATTTTTATCCCAGCCCCCGTCCCCCTCAGGAGGTTCTTTTGCTTTTTGGTAGGCTGTCATTGTAAATAAGAATTTGTTCTTAACTGGCTTAACTGGCTTGCCTAGTTTAAAAATATAACATATATATATATTATTATCAGCATAGATCTGATGGATGAAAGGGAATAGAATAGTCTCAATCAACAGACAGACCCAAGTATTAAAATCTTGTTCTATTCAGCTGTCCAATTGTGAGGGAAAATTATAACTAATTGAAAAGACGGTTTCATTTCATTGTAAATAGATTACTGGAATAATTGTTTTATCAGGGTAACCCTTAGGCTATGATAATTAATTTGCTTGTATGCCAGACTATTTTGAAACGCTTTTCTAATTTACCTCCCAACCCCACCCCCCCCCCACCCTCTGAACCCAGTTTAAGTGACAGGTGAGATGGCCTGCAGGAGAGGCACCAGCTAGATATGCCTTCATTACCCTGTAATGAGTTCTGTGGTGGCAGTGGCACAGACCAAACACCACCTCTCCTAAACCGCGTAACACAGCTATACACAGTGATTGAGTTAGTAAATGCATTCTGGTAGCACAAAGTAACTCTGCCATTACCTTGTCCACCTGCTCCAGTCTGGTGGTGTTTTCTTGACAAAAAATGGTCTCCATTTCTATGATAACCAAACCAATCTTTTTCACAAGGTTGTCAAGACTAATGTGTGACCAATCCATGTGATCAATGTCTAGACATGTATGTATATTTAGATGGTTTTTGAAAACACATTTAGATGAAGTAAAAACACATTTAAAACATGTGGTTTCCAGAGCTCTGTACATTGAGTTATGTGAAGATAAGAAGACACCAAACAGATAAAATTACACTCTTAGAACAAAGGGTTCCAAAGGGTTCTTCAGCTGTCCCCATAGGAGAACCATTTTTGGTTCCAGGTACAACCCTTTTTGGTTCCAGTTAGAACCCTTTTTGGTTACATGTAGAAAAATGGAGTTCTACCTGGAACCAAAAGGGTTCTTCAAAGGGTTCTTTTATCGGGACAGCCGAATAACTCTTTAAAGTTCTATATAGCACCTTTTTTCTAAGAGCGTAGCTTAATGTGTACAGTAGAGCTGAACTGATCTCATGTTACCTGCCTGGAGAGAGAGAATCAATAATGTGACACCCTGGTATGTTGGCATACCTGCCAGAGAGCAGACACCAGGGGTTACCAGCACAGAGTAATTAGATCACGCCTGGATGTGGGAGGTGTTTGCTCAAGCATCCGGTAGCTCGCTGGTCTTCTCCTTCCTCACCATAGTATAACACCATATTAGATATGGTTGTTTTTCCTTTCTGTTCACAGTTGTGTAGCACCAGTTTGAACAGATGCAGGGTTTCATCTGACAATGAGGATAGAACGTTTCCTAAAAGGACCGAGGAGGATTTATTAGTCGAGGCAATGAAATGAAACGGATTAAAGTCTGCCTGTATTTTCTCTCATTATCTGATAGAGGCAGAGGGAGAGCCAATATCTAGGTGCAGCAACAAACGTTGTTCTCATTTGTGTTTATACCCATTTGTGCATTTATTTTCATTTGGTGCAAATTGTGTGTGTGTGTGTGTGTGTGTGTGTGTGTGTGTGTTTACACCATATAGATAAGGAGCTATTCCACAGGGGGAAAGCGATAGACCGAGGGGAGGTGGACATTGGTACCCAGGTGATGCAGGTCATTCCCCCAGGTCTGTTCTGGCGTTTCCACATCACCATCCACCACCCAGAGTATGTCAAGTTCAACGTCTCCCTGGCACGGGACGCCCTCTTGGGGATCTATGGGCGTAGGAACATCCCCCCTACACACACACAGGTACTGTACCCTCTACCTACCTCATACACACAAGAGCACTACACCCACTCCCATGATAAACAGTCATACTGTAGACTCTTATGTATTCCCACTCCTGCAATGACTGAAACACCCCAATACACACTCAAGTAACTAAATAAACACCTGGTTCATCTACACACAAGCACAGATACACACCAACCTCGATGCTAATGAGTGTACCCCAGTCCCTACACACACCTTTCCTGCATCCCTCTGTCAGCCTTCCGTCTCACTCTTCACCCACATGGAAACCCACGATAAAAATCTGGACCAGGCAGATACTTCACCAATCAGTGAATTAGCTACAGTACTGTTGGCTACATACAGTACCAGTACTTTTGTCAAATTCATAATGAGCTTCAATGTATGTAGTTTATTGTTATGGAATGAATGCAATTAAGGAAATATCTAGTGGAACTAATGTGATGTCAGTAAAATGCCTAAACTCCCCAATCACTGCGTGTTACCAAAGATATTATCTAAGATTAACAGTTCCAATCATTCAAGAAATTGTGATCTGTCGTAATTCAATTAAATACTCCTTATTTATGGCTCATTTGTATACTAATTTGCATATGTAGGTGCATGGATACAGACAATTAATGAATGATAATTGAAAGTTTCCTTTCAAACCCAGATGTCCTTTTTGTTCTGTGAGGATGCTCATAATCATTATAGTAATCACACACACAGTGCCAGTCAAACGTTTGGACACACCTACTCATTCCAGGGTTTTTCTTTATTTGGACTATTTTTACATTATAGAATAATGAAGATAGTGAAGATATCAAAACTATGAAATAACACATATGGAATCATGTAGTAACCAAAAAAAGTGTTAAACAAATCAAAATATATTTTATATTTGAGATTCTTCAAAGTAGCCACCCTTTGCCTTGGCAGCAGCAAATGGGGATCCATAATAAACACAAAGTCCTGTCTCAGTGGGGCTGGCTAATCCCACACCATCATTAGATGTCTCTGTCAGCCAGGTCGGCTGATTCGGCTGATCCCAGTTCAGTTTTTTGCCCCTGCACGCAGTCACACATATGTTGCCTCGGACCATCCCTCATTACATCTGCTGATAGAATACCCAGCAGGTCATGGGGCTGAGCACTCAGGGTCACAGCGAGACCGCCACACAAGCGACTCATCTGTCACAAGGCTGTTTCAGCGGCCTCAGCAAACCCAGCAGGCTTCCGCATGATGAATCCTAATAGGATGTTTTTAGTCATTAATCTGAGTCAGTCCCCTTGGCGGCACGCACAGTTCAGACTTTTCTTTCAAGGAGATTTTGTCACTATTGGCCATTTCCGCTTCAGTGTGACATCATTTGCCGATCCCCAGCTGAAAGTGAATAATGGAGGGACTGCGATCGCCTCTTCTACCTCCTCTTCTGCTGCTTTGCGTCACTGATGAGTTGAAATGCAGGGGCCCGATGGCTATGGTGCCCCAGCGGTTCTACTGAATTACAAACATCGTTTTCCTTTTGTTCCGTAGGGGAGCATTTGTCTCTCATAAGAGAACCTGAGTCATAGAGTGATTCTGAGGCCTAGGGGCATGTCATTGGAGTTACGGACCTGGCCTCACCAAGCCCTGGGTTTATTATTTAGGAAGGGTGGAGGAGTGAAGACAGACCTCCCTCTGAGCCCAGCAGGCGGAAAGGCTTTGCTGCATGCAGTCACCAGCCGACTGCAGTGTAATACCAGCCCTGGCCCCTGCTTATCTCCAAGAGCACACACAAACATGAGTGACTCTGGCGCAGCTAAGGCACTGTGTCCCGCTCCAGGCTACTGTCATATCCTACTCATCTGGTAATACAGCATGGGGGCCTGTCTCTTTATTACGCTCATTAAGGGCAAAGTCAAAAGGTGGCTCGGGAGCTTTTGCATATGGTTAAGTTCCAGTTATTTTAAGATGGATGACAGGATACGATACAGCACATTATGATTTCTGATTTTGGCTTGTTCCCAGAGATAGGTATGTGTGCTGTGATGTTGGAGGAACCCTCATACACCCTGTCAGTCAGGGCACGTCAGTATGCCGGCGCCGACAGAGATGGCCGCCTCGCTTCGCGAGCATTTCGCACAAGCATTTCGCTACACTCGCATTAGCATCTGCTAACCATGTGTATGTGACAAATAAAATTGGATTTGATTTGCCCAACCAGGAACTTGTGATGTCCCAATTTTTGACCATGGCTACATATTTAATCTGATGTTTTCTCTTCCTCCTGCAGTTTGACTTTGTCAAGCTCCTGGACGGGAAGCAGCTGATCAAACAGGAGGTTCAGATGGTAGCGGAGGATTCCAACGCGTCTCCCAGGAACCTGATCCTCTCCTCTCTCCAGGAGACGGGATTCATAGAGTACATGGACGCTGGAACCTGGTACCTGGCTTTCTACAACGACGGAAAGAAAATGGAACAAGTTTTTGTTCTGAGCACTGCCATCGGTAATTGGCTTCTCGTTATGTAAAAAGTAGAATAGGTTCTCCACATTGTCAGACACTAATGAAAATTGCATCGCCATGCAATCATGTTTGGGAGCAGTAATGAAGTCTTATAATTACTGCAGATGTACAGAAAAATACAGAGCATGTGACATTATTTCCAGGAAAAAGGTTTGCGAAACACGCTGCCATTTTAACATCAAAAGGGTTGAGTTATGTTGCTCATTGCAAGGAGCTGCAGTCTGTCAGCCTTAATTGATTGACCTTTTGTCAACCGTCTGTAAGTCTCTGCTGACAGACGAGACAATGCATTCCTCCTAATGCTCTCTCTCACCAGCCTCTCCTGAAAATGCTTTTGCTGTCTTTTAAAACGCATTGTTTAAAAGGTAGTTCAAGAATGGTACTGCAGTGTATTTCTGGAAATGTCAGTTTCCATTTTCTTCATAATTATGTAGAATATCTGAAGAGTTTTTTCCCAAACGCTATATATCCACCAATATTTCACATTTGTGTTTTTTCATCAGAAATGATTGCTTATGGGTACCTTCATGTGTGTGTACATTTTTTCTCTTCTCAAATGTTTCATTCATCAATTTTAGAGGTCTTTGAAAAGTCTTTTTTTTTTGCAAAACGCAAGTTATCTATTGTTTAGCTTCAATGGAATGTTTTTGTATCCTGTATATATGACTGTGATATGTGGTTAATCCCCCCCATAGCCTTCTTAAGATGAATGCACTTACTGTAAGTTACTCTGCATAAGAGCATCTGCTAAATTACTAAAATGAAAATACTTTACGTACAGTACATACTGTATCTCATATTATTTATTGAGTTCATTTTGTCACAGATTTATAATTTGTACATTTCTTTATAAAAAGCATAGTTATTTGTTACATTTGACTGTGTGAAACCTAGCAGTACTACTTACAGGGTTGTATTTCTTTGAGAGTGAGGCGGATATATAGCATTTGTATATAGCATTTATAGGATATATAGTGCATTCAGAAAGTATTCAGACCCCTTGACTTTTTAAACATTTTGTTACGTTACAGCCTTATTCTAAAAATGATTAAATTATGTATTTTTCTCATCAATCTACACACGATACCCCATAATGACAAAGGGAAACCAGGTTTTTACAGATTTTTGCTAATTTATTGAAAATAAAAACAGAAATACCTTATTTACATAAGTATTCAGATCTTTACTATGAGACTTGAAATTGAGCTCAGGTGCATCCTGTTTCCATTGATCAGCCATGAGATGTTTCTACAACTTGATTGTCCACCTGTGGTAAATTCAATTGATTGGACATGATTTTGAAAGGCACCCACCTGTCTATATAGGTCCCAAAGTTGACAGTGCATGTCAGAGCAAAAACCAAGCCATGAGGTTGAAGGAATTTTCCGTAGAGCTCCGAGACAGGACTGTGTCGAGGCACAGATCTGGGGAAGGGTACCAAAAAATGTCTGCAGCATTGAAGGTCCCCAAGAACACAGTGGCCTCCATCATTCTTAAATGGAAGAAGTTTGAAACCACCAAGATTCTTCCTAGAGCTGACCGCCCGACCAAACTGAGCAATCGGGGGAGAAGGGCCTTGGTCAGGGAAGTGACCAAGAACCCGATGGTCACTCTGACAGAGATCCAGAGTTCCTCTTTGGACATGAGAGTACGTTCCAGAAGGACAACCATCTCTGCAGCACTCCACCAATCAGGCCTTTATGGTAGATTGGCCAGACGGAAGCCACTTCTCAGTAAAAGTCACATGAGTTAGCCAAAAGGCACCTAAAGGACTCTCGGACCATGAGAAACAAGATGCTCTGATCTGATGAAACCAAGATTGAACTCTTTGGCCTGAATGCCAAGCCTCATGTCTGGAGGGAACCTGGCACCATCCCTACAGTGAAGCATGGGGGATGGTGGGGATGTGGGGATATTTTTCAGCGGCAGGGACTGGGAGACTAGTCAGGACTTCAGACTGGGCGCCCAGGACCCTAAACACACAGCCAAGACAATGCAGGAGTGTCTTTGGGACAAGTCTCTGAATGTCCTTGAGTGGCCCAGCCAGAGCCCAGACTTGAACATCTCTGGAGAGACCTGAAAATAGCTGTACACCTACGCTTCCCATCCAACCTGACAGAGCTTGAGAGGATCTGCAGAGAAGAATGGGAGAATCCCTAGCTACAGGTGTGCCAAGCTTGTAACGTCATACCCAAGAAGACTCAAGGCTGTAATCGCTGCCAAAGGTGCTCCAACAAAGTCCTGATTAAAGGGTCTGAATACTTAAGAAAATGTCAATTTCAGTTTTTTTATTTGTGATAAATTGGCATACATTTCTAAAAACCTGTTTTTGCTTTGTCATTATGGGGTGTGTGTAGATTGATGAGGAGGGAAAAATCTATTTCAATAATTTTAGAATAAGGCTGTAACGTAACATAATGTGGAAAATGTCAAAGGGTCTGAATAATTTCCGAATGCACTGTATAGCAAAAAACGTGATTATTTTTCTCTCTGAAATGAAACCATCAAGTGATAGATTTTAAACAATTACATTTCTGTCATTGAACAACCCCATGTCAAAGTTAGATAGTGAAAAAAAAAACAATATTTTTAATCATTTAATCATTTCTTTAAACAATAAAAGCTCATTTACAAACATTTTTGAAAATGGATATATAGTGTTTTGGAATGAAACTCTTCATCTGTTACCTTATTGTCAATCATTCAGCATGTTAGATTATAATATGCCGTCAAGTGTGGTCAAACACAAATCCTTTAGTAGGATCAGGGCCCCCAAAAAGTTGGTATAAAAGAAATAGCGCTCCACCACGTACTTTTATTAATAAACACACGTTTGGATACCAACCAGGATCTTCGTCAGATCATTTGTGGGATCGAAATGATGTTTGTTTATTAATAAATGTCTCAACGGATGCACAAATTAAGTAATAGTCTTCATTATACCATGAGTTGGCACCATTTTTCTCCTTTTTGTTTCTGCCTAGCCCATATGTTGTGTTGTTTACTACTTTCTCTGTGTCTGTAGAAACCATGGACGGCTGCTCCACCAACTGTAAGGGGAACGGTGAATGTGTAGCAGGCCACTGCCACTGCTTCACCGGCTTTCTGGGACCAGACTGCTCAAAAGGTATATTACAGAGATTGAACAGGATCTTAAGCACTTACAAATTCGTAACATATAAAATGCTCTCTGTAGCCGATGTGAGTAAGACCTTTAAACAGGTCAACGTACACAAGGCCACAGGCCAGACGGATTACCAGGACGTGTACTCCGAGCATGCGCTGACCAACTGGCAAGTGTCTTCACTGTCGTTTTCAACCTGTCTCTGACTGAGTATATAATACCAACATGTTTCAAGCAGACCACCATAGTCCCTGTGCCCAAGAACACTAAGGTAACCTGCCTAAATGACTACCGACCCGTAGCACTCACGTCTGTAGCCATGAAGTGCTTTGAAAGGCTGGTCATGGCTCACATCAACACCATCATCCCAGAAACCCTAGACCCATTCCAATTTGCATACCGCCCTAACAGATCCACAGATGATGCAATCTCTATTGCACTCAACACTGCCCTTTCCCATCTGGACAAAAGGAACACCTATGTGAGAATGCTATTCATTGACTACAGCTCAGCATGCAACACCATAGTGCCCTCAAAGCTGATCACTAAGCTAAGGACCCTGGGACTTAACACCTTCCTCTGCAACTGGATCCTGGACTTCCTGACGGGCCACCCCCAGGTGGTAAGGGTAGGTAACAACACATCCGCCACGCTGATCCTCAACACGGGGGGCCCCTCAGGGGTGCGTGTTCAGTCCCCTCCTGTACTACCTGTTCACTCATGACTACCTGGCCAGGCACGACTCCAACACCATCATCAAGTTTCCCAATGACACAACTGATCACCCATAAATAGAATAATATGCCACACCAACATTACAGAAAACCCTCAAATTGCTGAAATAAGTAATTAAATCATTGATGAGACAATAGTCATATTAACTGATAACTAAAATAGCAGTGCAGATGGCAGTGATGTGTTATATGGGGGAATGCTACACACTTTGTGGTGCAGCAGAAAGGTCAGCGTACCGCAAATGCCACTGATTAAAGATTTTTCTTTTGTATTTCAGCTGTACAGTGTACCACTTACTGTAAAACCCCATGTCATTGCATTTTCAAGTGAAAAACGTTCACATGTTAAAATAAGTGCTGAGCAATTACCCGAAATGCCGGTTAGTTTTTGTTTTTTAAACAACTAATTCACCAAAGGCTGTTAAATTATTTGAATTCCATTTAGTTCTTATTTTTTTCTGTGAGCTCAATGCACACATTGCACAGTTTCTCTAGATATAAATCAAGTCAAGCCTAAACTGTGGGATGTAAGTAGGGAGTTGTAGTTTTGAACAGGCCAATATTCTACATAGTTTAGGGCAGGTGGTAACATGGTAATTAACTACAATGACCGTAATCCATTGTGCACCTACTTGTCCAGTCTCTTAGAGAGCAGTTGCTTCGCAAGGTATTTCTACCTGAAAATTTGTGATTGATAGTTGGTATTTAGCAGTCATAAAAGTTTGCTTTATTTATTTTGAAGAACTCCTAAAATTGTGATTTTGTCAGACAGCATAGGCAGCAGGTCTATAGAGGTGAGATGATGACTTGGAATTAAATAACACAATAACTGAAATATTTTATGGATAAATGATGGTTAAAGAAAACATTGGCCTCATGGTGAAATCCCAGAGTGGTTTCCTTCCCCTCCAGCAACTGAGTTAGGAAGGACACCTGTATCTTGGTAGTGACTGGGTGAATTGATACACCATCCAAAGTGTAATTAAGAACACAATACTCATAGGGATATTTAATAAGTGATAAGCAGCAATGGGCAATCACTACCATCATGGAACTTTTATTGATTGTTTTATTCTCTGTTACAGCATTCAACCCACATAATGCATAGTACATTTAATGTATTTATTCAACTGAGCAAGTCAGTTAAGAACAAATTCTTATTTACAATGACGGCCTACCCCAGCCAAACCCGGACGACACTGGGCCAATTGTGCACCGCCCTATGGGAGTACCAATCACGGCCGGTTGGGATTCAGCCTGGAATCGAACCAGGGCCTGTAGTGACACCTCTAGATGGAGTGCCATAGACCCCTGTGCCACTCAGGCGCACAAATAAATTAACAAAACCGAAAATTAAAACTGTGATAATTTTTTATTAATCTAACCGAAACCGAACCGACCTCCAATTAACACTACTTAAAATCTGTATCTCACATGTGCAGTTTCATGTTATCACATGTTGCTTTTACATGTTGTCACATGTTATCACATTAACTTGACATAAGATCACTTGATTACTTGAAATTCATGTGTTTTTTTCTGTGCGGGTACTGTTTTATCAAGCCTGGTGCTTCATAATGCATTCTGCCAATATTATCAACGCTAAAAGCCATTCTGAATGAGAGTATTTTGATTGTCTCTAAGGATTATTTACAATCTTTGCATTAATTGAGGAAAGCAAGTGGTAATTTCAGATCCACTTTGTGGTCAAAGTGGTCTCTCTTGGCCCAGGCCGACCTGCTCTGGTCGAAAGCCTTAATCTGTCTCTGCCTAAATCTGTGGTCAGGGAGCCACTGTAGCGAGCATAATGTGTCTATTACTGTTCCCGGTGTGGAACTGTGACATATTATGGAGACTAATGGACAGGCCAGGGTCTGTAAGGCATAACTTCCACACTGCAACAGTACATAAACAGACAGACAGACTGGAGGCACCCGAGATCAGAAGAGAGGAGAGGAGAGGAGAGGAGAGGAGAGGAGAGGAGAGGAGAGGAGAGGAGAGGAGAGGAGAGGAGAGGAGAGGAGAGGAGAGGAGAGGAGAGGAGAGGAGAGGAGGAGACTGGAGTCATGTTCTCTCACATAGGTTTTAAAAACACTGGAAAATGGTTCACTATGAGTGTCTATACAGTACATGTAGCATAGGAATGAAAGACAATGTGCAAATGCAATATGTTAGTGATATGAGTTGTGTTAAGACTACACCCCAAAGGGTTAATGGCATGTGAGCAAAGATCTCTATTGAATCTATTTATACAGCACAGTACGTTCTGCTCTGGTGTTTACCATGTGTCTCCATGCTTCAGCCTCTGAGCTCTAAGCTTCTTCCTCGTTTTGTAAATATCAATTTTCATGCTAAGGCACCAAGTGGTGGATGGAGGGGCCTTGGGAAATAGAGGGGGGTGTTGGAGAGAGACACCGCCGCTGCAGCGCCACACAGCAGCTCCTGGAGTTTGACTCAGGTGCCACTTGAGCAAAATTGAAGTGCTTGAGAGATTAGGTGGATTTCACAGGAAGAGGGTCTGAGTGGGGGTGCGTGGCCTGTGCCCAGCGGAGGGGAGAGTACTTACAGCACTATCATCAGGGGGAGAGGATTAGGTGAATTCAGCTGCATGCTTATTAGTAAGATATTGGTGATGGGTGAAACCTGTATACGGCTCGTGGGGAGATCACCACTGGGGTCTCAGGGTGAGCACTAACTAGTACCTGCCTGTGCTGGAATGACACAAAGCTTTATAATTCACATCTTAGACAGCAACCTGTTTTGAGTGAAGGTTTTGAATGTGAACATGTCAATGCGCTAATGCATACAGTACAGTATTAGGTGTATTTTCTTTACACCACAGTATTTCTTGAGGGCTACTGTCTTCATGTGCTTCCCTTGCAGACTCCTGTCCTGTCCTGTGCAGTGGGAATGGAGATTATGAGAAAGGTTACTGCCAGTGTCACCCGGGCTGGAAGGGCCCAGAGTGTGACATTCAGGAGGACCAGTGCATCGATCCCACCTGCTCCAACCACGGCACCTGTGTCAACGGCATCTGTATGTGCAGCCCCGCCTACAAGGGCAACAACTGTGAACAAGGCAAGGATCCTGTCCTAATAATAATCATTATCGCTGTTGACACAGGCATAGGGATAGGATACAGTTGCATTTAGCCTAGCCAAAGAGCTTTGGTTTGGTGCGTCCCTTATCACAAAGTGCAATAACAGAGGCATGCAGAAAAGCCACTAGTTGTTAGTTCAGGGCTCTAACCACTAGCCTAACCAGTGTTCTGTTTGTTATTGGGTTTTGCACAAGGACACACACCAAAGTGTTTTATAGACTGTCTGATTAGGCCTACTATTTAACCACAGCAACAATAAATCCAGCATCCTCCTTTCACATCATTTTAATTATGGAGAGAGTTTTTGTGTGCAAAATCAGATTGACCCAATAGATTATCCTCTACACACACATACACACACACAAACAGCCGCTCCCCGCTTTTCATGCACGTCATGAAGAATGCTTAGGATGAAACAGCCAAATCAATTGATTGTCCTTAGGTAGTTGTATCCAGTGGGGTAATTATTGGCTTTGTCTGAGATATCCGTGCTAGAGAATAACCTTGAGCCAATGAGCCTGTGACTAGGATCCAGCCTGCAAGCCTTGTGGTAATTACTGTGGTTAACACTGCATAGATTTTTCTTTTTTCTTTTTTGTAGTGTGCATTAGTTGGGTGGGTGGGGTTGTTCTGAAGTGTATCACGACTAAATGTGATCAATTAGCTCCAGACATGGATTGAAGCTGTTTATTGTTAATTCTTTATGAGAATCTTGTGTAAAAGCTGCAGACGTTTCCATGTTCTTGTTGTAGATGGCCATGTTTTCCTCATGGTGCGACGCGTTCTCAGTAATAAACCATTCACTGCTAGGACACGCTGTTCTCGCAAGGTTACAGTGACACTGCTTTCAATGAACATCACTGAAGTACACAGACAATGTGATGAATCAGCAAGGTGTGATGGAGGTGTTTTGTGTCAGTACCTACCCATAGAGGAAAGATGTGATGGAGGTGTTTTGTGTCAGTACCTACCAATAGAAGAAAGATGTGATGGAGGTGTTTTGTGTCAGTACCTACCCATAGAGGAAAGATGTGATGGAGGTGTTTTGTGTCAGTACCTACCCATAGAGGAAAGATGTGATGGAGGTGTTTTGTGTCAGTACCTACCCATAGAGGAAAGAAAATTCAGAAGCTGAGATGATTCAAACAATATACAGATGGTCAGGGAGGGGCATGAAGTATTTACTCTGACACTTTCTCGCTCGCTCACTCTCTCTTTCTCACTGTCTCGCTCCCCCCCCCCTCTCTCACCTCCCTGGTTCTGCATGGCCAGTGGACTGCCTGGACCCTCAGTGTTCTGGCCATGGTGTGTGTGTGAAGGGGGAGTGCTTGTGTTCAACGGGGTGGGGAGGCCCAGACTGCGAGAGCCCCCTGCCAGCATGCCAGGAGCAGTGTTCAGGCCATGGGAAATACCTTCCAGACTCTGGCAGCTGTACCTGTGATTCCAGCTGGACTGGCTCTGACTGCTCCACCGGTGAGTACAAGAACCATGACGTACATACAACCTACGTATATGCAGAGCCATATATAGAGCCATATATAGAGCCATATATAGAGCCATATATAGAGCCATATATAGAGAAAAACATGTCTCTATCTTCATATGGTAGGTTTTTTCCTACAAACAGACACACACTCGATTTAAGGTGCTTTCAGACTGTTACCTCACTTAAACCATTACCTCACATTCGGAGTCGGAATGTCCACTCCCAGACACTTAGAGGGGAGCCTTTGGAGTTCAATCACGTCCTTAACCTCCAATAAAAGGTTTACGTGTAGTCAGGCCCCCACTCCTTTCTGTCTGGCTGTGATTTAAATGACTAGATTGCATCTGCTGTACATGACTCTAACTTTTGGTCTTACCTCTGACTGAGTAACACAGACCCTGGCAATGTGTTTTTCTGCTTGTAATGATCTGCCAGCTCCTAGCAGAAGGAGACCTTCACACACCCAGCAGCCTATCAGACAAATTAGCAATCATTTCTCTGACACGCTGTGTGTAAATTGGACTGCGCTCCATGGCTCCCAATTCAGCCAAATGCACTTCTTGTTTCTTTATCAATATATGCATATGCATTGTTGCATACTAATGATTGTTTTAAAACTATTCATTTTTTAATATGCCTCCTCCAGGGAACAATAATGCCATGGTTAGGATTCATCCCGAGATACGCTCCTTTGTACAATTTAAATCTGTTATTTTTAGCACAGGCGTTATCTGTTCATCTGATTTTTGTATTTGAATTTAGGTCACCTTTCTGTCTGTTTATACAGAACAAATAAAAAATAAAAAATCATTGCATTGGATTAACATTCACGTCACTGCTACACTTGAAAAAGTAGAAAAAGTATAATGCCTTTATTTTGACTGTCTGCCTCCAGATGAAAAGTCTGCACTTCATTTGACGTGGGAATTTGTTCATATTTATTCATGGTGAACGGCTGTCTCTTACTGAAATGTTTAATTAATTTATTTTAGTCAGAGGACGTTGATAACAAGAGTTGCCACCAATGACTGTATGGTTCTTACTGATAACAGACAGTGTTGACACAGTGGTTGTAGAAACATCTCAGGGAAGCTGTTGTGACTGAGGCTGTAGGAGATGATGCTGGATATTCCTCTGTGTTGTTTGTCATCTTTGTCTAAAAGTTGTTGTTTTGGTTTTGTTCAGCCTGTGATACAAATGTAGATCTCATTATTGGGCTGTGACGGTCAATGTTTTTTTGGTAGCACATTTTCTCCTTCGCTCCTGACTGCTTGTGCTGCCATAGAAATAGAATGAATAGAACGGACATCACCATTCAAGTCAATGATGGCATAATGGATGGACTGGCGGCCTTTGCGAGTGTACCTATAGGAGCAAAGCAGGAAGTAAAATATGTGCTCTGATTTGTTGATTCAACTCAACTGATATTACAAAAAATGCATTCCATTGCATGAGCCATAACAGTTAACATCATTCGAATTAACATTCTACATTACACGCATCCATTGCGAGTGTACCAATGAGTTTACCAGTCAAATTGCCAGGTCAAGCTCATTTTAGTCATTCTGTATCTATGTGTGCCATAGCCGCGGCAAGATGTTTGGAGTTGGGGGTGCTGACCACGGTGGGCTGGACAGCAACATAATCAACTAAAGCACTGATCATTGGGAACGAGCTCAGAATGCTAAGGCCTTATCCATGAATTAAATCAGTAAATAGGTAGCCTAGCCTAGCCTACAAAACGAAAACAATCCGAACAAATCAAAAGGCCTGATTAATAACATGACATCAATAATGCAGCCACTTCCCGAGTCCCCGGTGCCGACACATTCAGAAATCAAAGATGGTTTAGTATTTAGTTAAGGCCAAGAGAGCATGAAACACTTTTCAGTGAGAAAACAGAAATCCACTTTGTGTAAAAAATAAATGCTGTAAAATGCATCATATTGGCTGTATTTTGAAAGTTATATATCTTGAAAACTTGATTGCTGACATGGAAAAGATTTTGGGACTATCAACAATGGACAAATGGAAAATGCCAAAAGATAGTTTTTGTGTAGAGTTTTCCTTTAAGCTCACAAATCAAACACAGGGCAAAAAGAAAACACCTGTAAAATGTGGTTGTCTAAAAAGAGAACCATTTGAGCAATATGTAAAATAAAATATGTGATATTGATGAGAAAGATGCACTTGTTTCGGTAGAGCAAATTGCGGCTCAAATGGCGCTTGCAGTCCTTCAGTTTGCAAATAAGGCAGGCTACCTAATAACTGAAGATGCTCAATTATATTGCTCAGCTCAGTCGCGACTCGCATAATTTGCAGGTGTTTCTGATTAATAGACAAACCATCAAAATAAAACCAAGCCCTGAAACAAAACGTAAGTAAAAAAAATATGTACACATCATTTCATATGAAAAAACACGTCATTGGCACTAGTTTGCACAAAGCGGGCAGTTTGGTTTTGTCACTTCAACCCCACATATATCATACTTTGACTTAAACGATTATTTATTACTGGCCATGGTCTTTCAGCTCGAGAAAGTGGATTTCTACTAGTGTGGGCGTTTAAGAGTCCATGTTACGTCCAAAACGGACTCAACTGCACGAATGTCCGACCATCCCGTCTTCAGTCAGCTGTTTGTTCCACACAATTTTTTGTATTATTCTTATTTTTAACAGTTATGACTGTTATTGTATTTTCATGACTGTCTTCATCGATAACCATCGGTTATACGGTACTTGTGCCAACCCTACTCATGAGGCAGCCAAATCAAGAAGGATATCAGGTTCCCCAGTAGCCCAGGGACAGGTCTACAGATTAGCTGCCTGCTGCTAGCTGCCACACAACAACACACTAATACACCCTACTGCTGATGTCACTGCTTATTATATATATGGAGAAGAATGGAAACACAGTGCCAACAAAATATTATGGAAGCCTCCACCCTTTAGAATAAAGCCTGCCTGTCATATCAATATCTGCTCATCTTCATATTATTAATGTTTCTGTTCCTAGAGTCCTGTATTTAGGTTGGGTGAAACCCTGAGAGGTGGGCTGCATATTAAGACATTCCTCAAAAGGAAAAGTAGTCCCTCTTTCTTCATTACTTTTGATGGCCAAAAGGGAAAACGGCACGTGTGGAGGTTATTTCGCTTTCCAATGAATTGGAGCAGTGTGGTGCCTCGGCTTCCATAACCATGAAAGAAATGTGCATTCACTCAACCCACACTTTTTTTCGAGCCTTCCAAAGCAAAGTTCAGTATTTCGATCCAAAAGTGGAAATTGATTTTGTGTTCACTCAAGTGTATGCAGAATGACTTGTAACGTTGACTGTGTGTGGCTGGACTGCCTATATCATTACCATGGAGTAAACCTACTGTAACCTGATTGTAACACACTAAAGTAGCCTATATGTATCAATGTGTTGTGTGTGATTTCTTTATTTTTTACATAGAAATCCAAGCGCATTGAGGATAATGGCAACATTCAACCGTTACTATAAAATTGTGTTAGACAGCAAGCATGTTGAATTCCATTGCAAGCAGATGCAGAGACAAAATGAATAGAAATGTCATATACTTAATGGTAGAAAAATCGAGATTAATAAAATGCAAATGAAGTGGTTATGGCATGATTAAATATGATGGATATTTAAATGTGAATGCCTTTTCCATGTGTGGGGATAAGTGGCCTTTCTGCGCCCGCAGCTCTTTCTTCTCTCTGCTGATTGGCTACTTGCTGATAGGATGTACTCTCCATATTCCATAGAAATTATTCATTGAATATCATTAAACCTCTAAAACTTTTAAGCATTGAATGTTTTATAACTGCACCTGCAGCACTCGACATAGTTAGAAAGTATTATAACAAACAACATTTTCAGTTTTATGTCATGAGTAGGTAGGTAGAGATAAGAATAAGAATAAAAATGGGTTTTATAATATTCTTTTTCAAAAATCTTTATTTTTTGAGGTCTATTAGATGAACTTGCAAGACTTGCAAGACAAGATTAGTGTCTAGGATCCTGAATTAATTCATCGGAAATTATCACAAGTATTTTGGGAGCAATGATGCAGCTGGCCTTTGACATGTCCATCTGGCCTGTGTAGAGGTGTACTGTCTGTTGCCCAAAGCAGTAAGACCCCTGCCTGTCTCTCTCTGTGTCCGTGTGCAGAGGTGTGTCCGGTGCCCTGCAGTGCCCACAGTGTGTGTGTGGGTGGGAAGTGCCAGTGTGAGGAGGGCTGGGACGGGCCAGGCTGTGACCTGCAGGACTGCCACCCCCGCTGCAAGGAGCACGGCCAGTGTAAGAACGGACAGTGTGAGTGCCACCCTGGCTGGGAGGGAGAACACTGCAGCATCGGTGAGTCGCCCCTCCACCCCCCACCCCTCTGAGGACCAACACTACCCTACCACAGGAGGTTAACAAACAGACCGTGTAACGTGACTCTAGTACCTATTGCTCTGTTTAGAAACCATGGGGCTGATTTACTTTACTAAGACCTGATGGTGTTTTAGCATGTCTTAAAACTGTGACCACTAATGTGTGTGAACCACAGATCTTTGCAGATACACATCAATGAATATGTAATTCATTTGAGTGCATATTTTCTAGCACCACACATAGTAAATAGTGCAGCAGTTTAGCAGACCATTAGCTATCCCAGTGAATCATCCATCTGCTGTGTCATTTAGACACACAGTTGTCAGATGGAACACAGTCATTCTTGCCCGGTTATTCAATTCATCTGCTAAAAGAAAACAGGTACTAAACCTTGCTAGGCATTTTGAGGGACCGAGGCAGGGTGTTTAAGAGGGTAACATGTCACCACATGTCTTAGAGACACTGGCTGGGGTTCAGTGATGTCAGTGCCCTGCCTGTCTGTTGTACAATTTATCCACTTCATTGCTGTTATTTGAGAATGAAAACTCAGAGTAACAATGAAACTGTTGGTTGCCGCCAGGCTAATTTTCCATCAGCCATGGCCTCTTCCCTAGAGTGGAGGCATTTTTAGTTTCTTGCAACTGAATAATTTGCTCACCAAGTTTGAACGCACTCAATTAATGTGGCTACACCTTGATAGAACACTGCAGTTTGTCATCTGGGACGAACAGAATTGGGGACTGCCAAGTACATTTTATAAAAGAACCAGAAGATATTTTTTTCACTTCAGAAATGCAAGATAACAATCCTGTGAAATCGTTTCACTTGCCTTTAGAGATGCGGAATTGGAGATGGGCTCTGTGTCTCTGTGGATGTGTGAATCAAATCATAAAGCTTAGCTCCTGGCACATTAATAGGCTGTAATTATCTCTTCATGTGCCTTGGTGCTAGCATATTATCTCTGAGGCTCAGTAATCTAATCTCACACACTTTTTTTCTTCCTTCCTTTTATCTTCCTATGGTATATAGCGCATTACCTGGATCTCGTTGTTAAAGGTAAGATGCCTTCTCATTCTCTAGGATGGAATTGTTTCAAAGCAGCAGGGATTTTTGAATGGTATTCCTACGACCAAAGCACATTAATTGAAATGTTAATTAATTTTGAGGAGAAAGTATGATGCCCAAACCAATGGCAGATCATTCACCATATTCAATTTAATGTGAGATGGAATATAACAAAATATGTAACAAATGTTTTCGAATGGCCAGACATCTGGATTTTACGTAAATGAAAAGCGTAGCAGCATCTGTCCCCATCTCCTTAATCATGAGGAATGACTGGCAGTGTTCTGATACACAGCCTGTCTGTCTTCTTCTCTCTCTCTCCATCCAGACGGCTGTCCAGGCCTGTGCAATGGCCACGGTCGATGCACCCTGGAACAGAGCGGGTGGCACTGTGTGTGCCAGGCGAGCTGGAGCGGCATGGGATGCAATGTCGTCATGGAGACAGAGTGTGATGACAACGCCGACAACGATGGAGGTAAGGTCCCTGTGGACTGTGGTCTGTCTGTGGCTCAATAATGATTAATGACTTGACCTCCATCGCAGGTGAAGGTCAGGAGGAGGAAATATTTAGAACTCCACTTCTCCTTCCCGACATCTGAGCCAACAAGCATTTCCCGCTCTCTTCCTTTTCATTTTCCTTTTGTTAAATCTCACTACAGCAGTCGACATGGCTCACTACAGCAGTCGACATGGCTCACTACAGCAGTCGACATGGCTCACTACAGCAGTCGACGTGGCTTTCAGACCAAGGAGACCTCTAGGTAATTAGCTGGTGGTATTCTACCTGCTGCTTGGCTCCTCTAAAACATTTATGCTTGAGTGTAGCCCCTGGTGTTCCAGTGAACAGGAAACCAGACCTTGTGTTCCAGTGAACAGAGAACCAGACCTGGTGTTCCAGTGAACAGAGAACCAGACCTGGTGTTCCAGTGAACAGGAAACCAGACCTTGTGTTCCAGTGAACAGAAAACCAGACCTGGTGTTCCAGTGAACAGAGAACCAGACCTGGTGTTCCAGTGAACAGAGAACCAGACCTGGTGTTCCAGTGAACAGAGAACCAGACCTGGTGTTCCAGTGAACAGAGAACCAGACCTGGTGTTCCAGTGAACAGAGAACCAGACCTGGTGTTCCAGTGAACAGAGAACCAGACCTGGTGTTCCAATGAACAGAGAACCAGACCTGGTGTTCCAGGTAACAGAGAACCAGACCTGGTGTTCCAGTGAACAGAGAACCAGACCTGGTGTTCCAGTGAACAGAGAACCAGACCTGATGTTCCAATGAACAGAGAACCAGACCTGGTGTTCCAGTGAACAGAGAACCAGACCTGGTGTTCCAGTGAATAGAGAACCAGACCTGGTGTTCCAGGTAACAGAGAACCAGACCTGGTGTTCCAATTAACAGAGAACCAGACCTGGTGTTCCAGTGAACAGAGAACCAGACCTGGTGTTCCAGGTAACAGAGAACCAGACCTGGTGTTCCAGTGAACAGAGAACCAGACCTGGTGTTCCAGTGAACAGAGAACCAGACCTGGTGTTCCAGTGAATAGAGAACCAGACCTGGTGTTCCAGTGAACAGAGAACCAGACCTGGTGTTCCAGTGAACCAGACATGAGGCTTTAGAGCTCAGGTTTAATGCCCATGTCTTTGAGGGGAAAGATACCTTACAGTAGAAGCCATTTGTGCACTGACTTACATCTCATGTTTTTGATGTTTCAAAGTTTAAAACGTTTACAATGACGTAATGTAAAGTGTAATACATGTAATGTCGTAGTTACTGTAGTTTAGTGTGATAAATTAACTATGATTGACAGGTTAGAGACATACTGCTTCTGTATGTGCACCATGTATCTTCTCATCTAGTGCATGAGTTAGCTTCTTAATGTAAACGTGTATTTTATGAGGTGTACATTTCCTTTGTGTGTGTGTCATGATCGTCGTATGGAGTAGAAGGTGAGGACCAAAATGCAGCGTGGTTAGTATACATTCTTCTTTATTGAAGAAAGAATATGAAGTAAACTGAACCAAAACAATAAACAAATGTGAAGCTATAATAAGAAAACTATGCTGACACAAGCAACTAACATAGACATAGATAATCACCCACCAAGTACCCACAGAATATGGCTGCCTAAATATGGTTCCCAATCAGAGACAACGATAGACAGCTGCCTCTAATTGAGAACCAATCTAGGCAACCATAGACAGACAATTTACCTAGAAAGGAAAGAGCCCCATAAACATACAAAACCCCTGGACAAGACAAAAAACACATACAACACCCATACCTAACCGAAATAACAAGGAAAACAAAGAATACCAAGGTCAGGGTGTGACAGTGTGGCAAAGGAGATAAAAACATAATTCTGTGTACTGTATAGTCAAGCTACCATCTGGAAAAAGGGATGTGGTTTGGAACGCTCCGTGTTCTTCTTTACCTAAAAAAAATATGCAATGTGAGGTGTAATATGAAGAAATTAAGAATTATAATTATGAATACCGTAAATTAATTTAAAGTGACAGGCTACAAAATGTACTGAATCTGTGTGAGTACTATGTCTCATCCAATTCCTCTACACGAGTCAGATGTTTTAAAGGTGCAATATGCAAAAATCTCTCCACCATTCCCTGGTAGTTAAAATTCAAATAGTTCACCTGATATCAGTTTATGTGACAAAACAGAGAATCATTTTACCATCTAAACTGCTGTGAAATGTGAAATGTAATGTTCCTTAGCCAAAAATATTGTATTTTGAGCTGTTTGAAGCTGGTGTACAAAACCAAAAGTAATAGAGCAAAAATAAAACTTAAGAACAGGAAGTATAGAAATAGCGCACATAAAATAGATCTACCGCTTCTTAGACTTTCTTTCAATGAGAATGACAGATCTATAACAACATTTGTTATGTGAATTCGGTCAGGTAGACCAAAATGTGCATATTGCAGCTTTAAAATAAACTTCTTTGCATAGGGTGCTAATTAGCTACATTGGACCGTGTTTGGTTCCTTTGTATGTGCAGACAGAAGTGGTTGAGAAGGTAAGAGCATAATATTGTGTACAGTCTGTTAGTCTAGAGATGTGTTTGGAGCATGAACTCTTTACCTCACCCACTCCACATGTTTTCTCTGCTCTGGCTGACAGCACTTAAAGGAAACACCATTATCTCTTACCTTCAGAGTTCTTAATCAGGTTCTTTATCCCAGTAAGCCTCTGTATGCCAGCTGCTTCACTTTTACAAGTCTTCCTTCGTTGATCATTTTCCCAGTTGCTCTAGCCGTGTTTGTGTGATAATGTGTTCATGTATCTTTATTTGTTTGTAGATCATAAATAATTCACTGTATTTTCTTTTCTAACCCAATACAATAGAAAACAAATTCACAATTCAGTCCAGTAATGTGCCGGCAGCCTGGGCAGTAAACCTTTCCTCTATTATTCTACAACCTAATTTAGTTTACTCACGGCAGCTATGTCTCTCCCTTCAAAGATGTGACCTCCGCATTGTGTGTGACTTCTTATGACTGATGAGTATCTTGGATGATGTACAGTCATTTTGGTCCTTCTTTAATGTAGAGGGAAATTGTAGGAGGCTCAAATTGTCCCGACACTCCAACAAAGGAGAGGAGGAAATAATCACCCCATGTCAGTTAGTTTCCCAAGCCAATATGTATACGTCAGAATCCCAGAACATGTTCCTATTTTCATCTCATCTCAACTCCATTAGAAATGCCATTTATATTCTAAATGAGGCCTCGTCAAAGGCATTGGTTGGAAAAACCTAATGGCAAATGATCACCTGAAAAAGAGCAGTGATTAAGAGAAAAGATCATGACTTTTCCAACCAGCTGTAAATGAGTCACTATAATCACACAATTGACCATCCAGTGCTTTGTTTTACATTTGTAGCTGTGGAGTATATTAATTGTGCAACATTAGTTCACAAACATGGATAGCAATTCTCCCCCAAATACTTGTTTTCTTCATTATTTTATTGCATTGTTTGTTGATTATGTAAATATGGTGGCAATGGCAGGTACAGTACAGCTGTCGTTGTTGTCAGATACATTATTTTAGTGAGATGTTCTATACAGTATGGTAACCAGCAAAATTAATGCATTGTGGTCATGACCGATGGAGTTAGAGCCGACCCTGCCATCCAGCTTATAGCTGGGCACCATGCCTCCTTTATTTTGGCAGCCCAGCACTGAATGGGGATGTTATGGCTCTTGGCCCAGTAGTTATTCTGTTGTGTTGGTCAGTCGTTTACTGAATACATTTTCTTTGGCACCTACTGTATATAATTACACCATATTATTTTCTGTTACCATACTTACAATTATATTCTGAATTAATTCCACATTGCACATATTTTCCATCTGTGGTATAAATAAACATAGTTTTAAAACTTTTAAAACGTGTTATGAGAAAGCGTTGCGGATGGCATGTACTAAAGACCAGGAGACATTATTCTGCTTTTAATTACCAAGTAAGTACTTTTAAGTACTTTCGCTGTTGTGTGGCATTCAATGCCAGCAATCTTGACGAATGTCAGCATTCACTTCAGCACTATTGAAAGTGTCTGCCTGAGAGGAGTCTATGGACTTAATGGACCCAACGTGCTGCCGTTGCTCAGACCCACACATTTTAGACATTGAAGAGAACATAATTAAGAAGGCACTGTACTGCAATTATAGAGCGGCAAGTAAGTACAGTGTTAAGACTGTATAAATCAGAGGCATTTTGCTCCTTGTCGGGCATGAACTAGATATATTGTTAACCATCAGCTTCTCCACATTGTTCAAGTTTAAATCATCACAGCTAAGCCATGTCTAACTGATCTTCATTAAAGGATAGGGTGGATGTAGTCCCACTTAGGAGAAACATTATCGATTTATTCTATATCATTTGTAAATTTGATTGATAGTTTCAAACCACTTGAGGGATGTCATCTCAATTTCACAAGGCCCTCTGTGCTTTGAATGTTATTAATCTCTCCCACCGCTGTAACATTGGGAGCCTGAGATACTGTACAGTGTAGACTTAGCTGTGATGATGTTGTGTTATTGTGTTGTTGCAGATGGCCTGACGGACTGTGTGGACCCAGACTGCTGCCAGCAGCCTAGCTGTCACAGTGGGCCTCTGTGCCAGGGCTCCCCAGACCCCCTGGACCTGATCCAGCAGAACCAGACCCCCTACGCCTCGCTCCTCTCACGCCTCTTCTACGACCGCGTACGTTTCCTGGTTGGAAAGGACAGCACCCATGTCTTCCCTGGAGACATCCCATTCGACAGCAGGTAGAATAGATAATATAGCCGATACTATTTACCTCTGGTACCGCATGAATGAACAGGAATAGCTTGTTATATACTGTAGAAATATAATTGCCAATGAAGTACAGGTCCTTTTATACACAGCTATTTGTAGGCTACCACAGTACTCTGTATGGATATAGCACATTTGCCTTTGTCAACTGAACTGGAAAACATTGTAACTTGTTATAGTATAATTAAAATACCCAGTGAACTAAAACGCTGCTCTCTCCTAGCCGAGCCTCAGTGATCCGGGGGCAGGTGGTGGCAGTAGACGGGACCCCACTGGTGGGAGTGAACATCAGCTTCCAGCAGTACCCTGAATTTGGCTTCTCTGTCAGTCGCCAGGATGGCAGGTAGGTAGACAGTGGTCTAGTATTGTATTGTAGATACAATAGTAAATTGGCTTAATATGATGCTTTGCCGCTACTGATTGTGTGTTTGTGTGGATTCTGTTCCTGTAGTTTTGACCTGGTGGCTGCAGGGGGCATCTCAGTCTCCCTGATTTTCCAGAGGGCTCCCTTCCTCATGCAGAAACGCACCATCTGGTTACCATGGAACCAGTTTGTGGTTGTAGAGAAGGTCACCATGGCGAGGGTTGAGTCTCGCCCCCCTGTGTGTAACCTGAAGAACCTGATCAGTCCGTACCCCATCGTCCTCCCCTCCCCTCTCATCCGCTTTGCCAGAACCTGCGAGGAGCGAGGCCCAGCCATCCCTGAGCTGCAGGTACAGTAGCTGGTCCACTCACCAGTCAGTAATATACATAATATATACAGTCCCAGGGATGCTCACTCAGCTTTCAATTACCACCCATACTAAACCATTTCCATAATGCTTACATCTCTAATCATAATATCATTTTATGACTTCCAGGTGTATATTATAAATGGTTGTTTTTATTCCAATTCCTGCATTTTTCTTTATTCTGGATCCTGTGTAATTTTCACCTGGCTCATATTGTACCTGTGAAATCATCTTAGAATCTCACACTAATCAGTTGCCGGGGCGCTTTATTCCCAGAGCTGCTCGCTATCTTCTCCCCCGATCCCACTGATATTCCTACCTCAGCTTTGGAAGTGTGTTTTGCAGATTGTAGACATCCTAGTTTGTTGTGAGCGATAATGAAACTGATAGTGATTTTAATGAGGACCCAGTTCAGAGTGATTGAAGCTGTGAGCAATGAAGAGTGGGAGTGGGGGTTAGATCGTCAGCAGTAATTAAAATGTCCTCCTGTACGCTGCTAATGATATAGAATATAGATGTCATTTAGTATTCCAGGGGCATCGTGTATGTAGAATAATGTTCAAAAAGTATAAAAAATATATTGTTATGTTATTTTGATTGGATTTTAAGAAAGTGACATACAGTGGGGCAAAAAAGTATTTAGTCAGCCACCAATTGTGCAAGTTCTCCCACTTAAAAAGATGAGAGAGGCCTTTAATTTTTATCATAGGTACACTTCAACTACGACAGACAAAAGGAGAAAAGAAAATCCAGAAAATCACATTGTAGGATTTTTAATGAATTTATTTGCAAATTATGGTGGTAAGTATTTATAAGTATTTATAAGTATTTGGTCAATAACAAAAGTTTATCTAAATACTTTGTTATATACCCTTTGTTGGCAATGACAGAGGTCAAACGTTTTCTGTAAGTCTTCACAAGGTTTTCACACGCTGTTGCTGGTATTTTGGCCCATTCCTCCATGCAGATCTCTTCTAGAGCAGTGATGTTTTGGGGCTGTTGCTAGGCAACACAGACTTTGAACTCCCTCCAAAGATTTTCTATGGGTTTGAGATCTGGAGACTGGCTAGGCCACTCTAGGACCTTGAAATGCTTCTTACGAAGCCACTCCTTCGTTGCCCAGGCGGTGTGTTTGGGATCATTGTCATGCTGAAAGACCCAGCCACGTTTCATCTTCAATGCCCTTGCTGATGGAAGGAGGTTTTCACTCAAAATCTCACGATACATGGCCCCATTCATTCTTTCCTTTACACGGATCAGTCGTCCTGGTCCCTTTGCAGAAAAACATCCCCAAAGCATGATGTTTCCACCCCCATGCTTCACAGTAGGTATGGTGTTCTTTGGATGCAACTCAGCATTCTTTGTCCTCCAAACACGACGAGTTGAGTTTTTACCAAAAAGTTATATTTTGGTTTCATCTGACCATATGACATTCTCCCAATCTTCTTCTGGATCATCCAAATGCTCTCTAGCAAACTTCAGACAGGCCTGGACATGTACTGGCTTAAGCAGGGGGACACGTCTGGCACTGCAGGATTTGAGTCCCTGGCGGCGTAGTGTGTTACTGATGGTAGGCTTTGTTACTTTGGTCCCAGCTCTCTGCAGGTCATTCACTAGGTCCCCCCGTGTGGTTCTGGGATTTTTGCTCACCGTTCTTGTGATCCTTTTGACCCCACGGGGTGAGATCTTGCGTGAAGCCCCAGATCGAGGTAGATTATCAGTGGTCTTGTATGTCTTCCATTTCCTAATAATTGCTCCCACAGTTGATTTCTTCAAACCAAGCTGCTTACCTATTGCAGATTCAGTCTTCCCAGCCTGGTGCAGGTCTACAATTTTGTTTCTGGTGTCCTTTGACAGGTCTTTGGTCTTGGCCATAGTGGAGTTTGGAGTGTGACTGTTTGAGGTTGTGGACAGGTGTCTTTTATACGGATAACAAGTTCAAACAGGAGCCATTAATACAGGTAACGAGTGGAGGACAGAGGAGCCTCTTAAAGAAGGTCTGTGAGAGCCAGAAATCTTGCTTGTTTGTAGGTGACCAAATACTTATTTTCCACCATCATTTGCAAATAAATAAATTAAAACTCCTACAATGTGATTTTCTGGATTTTTTTCCCTCATTTTGTCTTAGTTGAAATGTACCTATGATGAAAATTACAGGCCTCTCTCATCTTTTAAGTGGGAGAACTTGCACACTTGGTGGCTGACTAAATACTTTTTTGCCCCACTGTATAGTACTAGCTAGTATATCTTGGAACGAGTACAAACACCAGGTGATCAAAGATACTTTACTGAAAGACTTGTAAGATGTTTTTATACATAGTTTGTATCCTCTGGCTTTAGAAGTTTTTCCAACTCCTGGTAACCAATAGTACATAATAACAACAGCCAAAATGCTTTCTCCTTCTCCTCAGGCTGTCCAAGAGGAGATCACCATCCCTGGCAGTTTCTTAAAGCTCAGCTACCTGAGCACCCGCTCCCCTGGCTACAAGGCTCTGTTCCGCATCATCTTAACCCACTCCATCATCCCCACTGGCCTGGCTAAGGTGCATGTGTCCACCGCCATCGAGGGACGGCTCTTTCAGAAGTGGTTCCCTGCCGCCCCAAACCTGGTCTACGTCCTGGCCTGGAACAAGACTGATGTCTATGGGCAGAAAGTGGTGGGCCTGGCCCAAGCTCTGGGTGAGATTATATGCAGCATTTCAATCATGTCCTGTCACGTACATTCAGATTCCCTGTAGAACAAATATAATGTGCTGTATTTCACTCCTTTGACAATTTTCACCCAAGGGATGACAACAAGCAACATGCTCCATGGGTAACTGGGAGAGACAATCTGTAGCTAATGGCAAATAAAAATCTATAAAGACAGTATTACATTCAGCAGTGCAACAGCAGAACAGCGTGCTACTTTTGTTCTACTTTATCGTTAGATAATACAATCACACAGAGCTCTAAAGACATTGTCGGTGTGTTAATGGTCAGTAGTATGAAAGACTGACAGATTTTTCAAGGGCCACATATAAGCTTTGTTTTTTATCAGTGGTTGATTTAGTGTGCTGGCTGCCTATTGGGAACTACAGCTCTGATGCATTGTTGCAATTTGTCTTAATGGAGAGAGTGTTACAAATCTAACTGGAACAGAAAGCAGGGGCCACTCTTATCTCTTTCACACACTATGAGGATGTCTCTCTGGATTGCTCTCCATGCCTTGTATTACTGTCAGATAGCGGAGTGTTTCTTGATTGCCTAGCTGGTGTGCATGTGTTGGAATCCTTTCTCACTGAATACACAGTTTAATCTGTGCGTATCCAGCTCCTTGATGGTGGATATGAGGCACTGTGGTTAATAGTCTGTGATATAAATAGGAAGTCCTGGAGATGTTATGGCCCGTTTATCTATAAATAACATCGAACACATGGCACAATTAGAAACGACATCCAAACTAAATTGAAATTCAAAACACATTTTGTTATGGTGCAAACATATTTTCCTCCACACTAAATAAACCCGAGGAAGAGATAAGGAGATGAAAAAGGCTCTAATTTATTCATTTATCTTTATGTACCAGTGGGAATTGAGCTCAACCTCAAACCTCATCCACTCTCTCTCCTCCTTACTCACCCTCTCTCTCTTCGTTGCCGATAGTAACAGGCTGATCTATCATGGTGACACAAGCAGGAGCCTGTAGCTACTCTGTGTGTAACTGACTATGTCCTGCTTGTGTGTGTGTGTGTGTGTGTGTGTGTGTGTGTGTGTGTGTGTGTGTGTGTGTGTGTGTGTGTGTGTGTGTGTGTGTGTGTGCGTGTGCTTCCTTTGCATGTGTTTGTGTGGGTGAGAGACGGTGAGCCGGAGCAAGGAAATAGGGTGAGCGTGCACACATACTGGGTGGATGCAGCAGAGCATGATGGTATCAGTGATGCATTAAAAAGTCTCAGGAGAATCGCAGACTGTTAGCACACACCCAGGCTGCTCTATAACCACCATAATGCCTCGTTCCAGCCTCTGCCTGGACCACGGCAACTCTAGGTTCACTGCAATTGTACACTGTGCAGGAGCTAGTCACACCATCACAAAAGCATTAGGTGTTGTTGTTTTCCAGGTGTGTCTCATTGTAATTGCAATAACAACAGGGTAATGAATGCATGACAATTGGCGGCGTCCCATTAACGGCCCAGTGGTCCCTTTTGTTCCAGTCTCTGTAGGCTATGAGTATGAGTCATGTGCTGACTACATTGTGTGGGAGAGAAGGATGGCTCAGCTGCAGGGCTTTGAGATGATTGCCTCCAACCTGGGGGGATGGTCCCTGGACAAGCACCACATCCTTAACCTACAAAGCGGTGAGGGCTCTGCCTGTTCCTCTGTGTCCCACTTCCATTCAGCAGTACTGTACCCTCAGCCCACCTAACCTGACACTATTTCATACCTGGTTATCCAGTAGGAATATTGTGAAGACATTCTTGCCAAACTATTATTGTTTTAACCACCATTTCAAATGACTTGATACAGACAGACAGACAGACAGACAGACAGGCAGGCAGGCAGGCAGGCAGGCAGGCAGGCAGGCAGGCAGACAGGCAGGCAGGCAGACAGGCAGACAGACAGACAGACAGACAGACAGACAGACAGGCAGGCAGGCAGACAGACAGACAGGCAGGCAGGCAGGCAGACAGACAGACAGACAGACAGACAGACAGACAGACAGACAGACAGACAGACAGACAGACAGACAGACAGACAGACAGACAGACAGACAGACAGACAGGCAGGCAGACAGACAGACAGACAGACAGACCTACATAGAATTATTACTGTATTATATCAGCGAGTTCTGTTCTATAGTGCTAAATTGCGTCAGTTTGAGATAAGCTTTTGAGAGAGCTAGTTTAATGCATCCCTCTTGACCTTGTTGAACTTCGAAGATTCCAGGAAGGACTAGACTAGTCATTCCTCTGGATATGATTGTAATTGCTAGTTGTCCTTCAACTCCAGGTGTTCTACACAAAGGGAATGGAGAGAACATCTTCATCTCCCAGCAACCGCCAGTCATTTACACAGTGATGGGGACGGGGTACTTGCGCACAATCCCCTGCCCTAACTGTAACGGCCCTGCCCTGGGTAGAAAGCTCTACGCTCCTGTCGCTATCACCTGTGGCTCTGACGGCAGCATCTATGTTGGCGACTTCAACTTCATCAGAAGGATTCTTCCCAATGGATTCGTCATCAGCGTTTTAGAATTGAGGTGACACTCCCGAGCAGTAGTTAAAGATGCTTTTCAGTGTTTTTGTGTGATTATGTATTTGTACATTATCTCAAGGACTGAGGTTGAAGCATTCAAAATATATACTGCAATGAAAGTTGTTGTAGTGCTAGTTTGCCAAGCTATTTTGCTATTGCTGCTGTTGCTATGATTGTTACATTTTTAATGTGAAATGGAAAAAGATGGGAAAATTAGTCATCTATTGTATACACAGCACATGAACGAATTGAACTGAGAAGTTTCATTGAAATGCTTTCATAAGTATAATCATGGATCGAAGAGAAGATATTTCTCCAAGGATAAGAACTAATACTCTTTCTCTCTCTTTAATACAACGCTGCTAGGAATCGAGATCTCAGGCACAGGTACGTTTTCAATACCGTACTCAGTCAGACTCAGAACATAATGTACTTTCCTGAAAACAGTTTTTTATGATACTGCAGCATGAAAAGAGCAGTGCTTCAGTTGCAAACCGCCAGCCTACCTTTCATGGATGATGTTCTTATTTGGTTACAGAATACAGGATTTGAAGTGAGGAGACAGTCAGTCAATATGGAAGTGTATTGACCTGGATTTAAAGCAGTTCAATGTCGGTCCTGGAGGGCCAAAATACTTTTCAGGTTTTCATCCTGTCCGTCTAATAAGGGACTAATTCAGACCTGGGACACCAGGTTAGTTCTATTAACTACCAGGTAGAAATAAAAAACAGAAGTGTTTTGGCCTTCCAGGACTAGAATTGAACAGCCCTGATTTAAAGGGAGCAAGGATTAGAAATGGGCTATCTTTGGAGAGAAATACAGACAAGGTCTTTAAAGGGTTCCTCTTATCGTAGACAAGCCCCAGCCTTTCATGTGTGCTTAGATGGGGGAGCGCCCCGCTGGAATGGCCAGTTTAACACTGTTGTGTTGGGATGGGCTTCTCATACTCTCTCCCCCAAACAAACAGGCTCTCATGTCTCCCAGAGATATGATTCATCTTTTCATGCAGCCGTCATGTTCGCAATTGATTATTTCTCAATCAAAGCCTGTAAAAAAAACTCACTGAACTAGCTTTGCTTTTTCCCTCACTGCATGTATGACATGGCACACCCAACTAAAGCCTGAGATGAGTAATTTTCCTCTGCGAATAGCCTAATGTTTACAGAGAGGGTTTCCTGGTGATGGTAGTAGATGGCATCGTGCACTGGCATGCACGTCTTCACACATACAGTAGCTCTGACTCTCTGTTAGGGCTCTCATTACACAGGCCCTTAGGTTGCCTCCATCATTTTCAGTGGTGGAAAAAGTACTCAATTGTTATACTTGAGTAAAAGTAAAGGTACCTTAATAGAAAATGACTCAAGTAAAAGTGAAAGTCACCCAGTAAAATACTACTTGTCTAAAAGTATCTGATTTTAAATGTACTTCGGTACAGTGGTGGAAAAAGTACACAATTGTCATACTTAAGTAAAAGTAAATGCTTTACATCAAATTCCTTATATTAAGCAAACCAGGTGGCACAATGTTTTTATTTATTTATTATTTTACTGATAGCCAGGGGCACACTCCAACACTCTGACATAATTTACAAACGCAGTATTTGTGTTTAGTGAGTCCGCCAGGTCAGAGGCCGTAGGAATGTAAATGTGTTATATTGATAGGTGCATGAATTGGACAATAATTCTGTCCTGCCTGAGCATTCTAAATGTCACGAGTACTTTTGGGTGTCAGGGAAAATGTATGTGAGTAAAAAGTACATTATTTTCTTTAGGAATGTAGTGGAGTAAAAGTAAAAGTTGTCAAAAATATAAATAGTAAAATAAAGTACAAATACCCCCCAAAAAACAACTTATTAATTTGTACTTTAAAGTACTTTATACTTAAGTACTTTACACCACGGATATTTTTGTCATGATTTCAGTCACCGTTCAGTTGCAGTGCAATTACTGTAAAGATGATACAGCTGTCAGAGTTAGAGCTGTATGGATTTTAATCATATCTTCAGGTGAAAAGATTGAGTTTGTCTGTGGTTGGCAGATGTTTGTTTCACGTTAGTCAGATGTTAATCTCGGAACCTACAGTATGACGTGGTTCTTCTTGAGCAACCATTTAAGATGAAAGACTGAAGGAAACTGAACTGGTGTTAAGTGATAAAAGCCAGCTCTTTGGGGATTGACCAGTAAATGTGTATTTCATATATACAGTACCAGGGATGGGCAACTTTGATGAGGGTGGGGGCTGCAAAAAAACGGATATCATCATCAGGGCCGCATTGCCTCGTGGGTCTGCTTACCCAATTCTTAAAATTTTGCCATAGAGTGGAGGCAAATGTTTGCTTTTTATATGATTTTTATATGGTCACTGATGGTCAGTTGGCCCCACGCTGGTCGGTAATTTGACTATGCTTACTACAAGTTTAGATAGCTGGCTGCTAGACTAACTTACCGATCTAATGTAGCTGACATGGGCTAATTGAGCGACTGCTGATGCACATCCACATTTCGAAACCTTGTGTAGTCTACTATTCTAACTCTCAACAGTAATTTTGTGTTCCCCCGCAAAAAAATAAATATATATATATATGTATTATTATTTTTTATTGGTCCACAGGCCTACAATATATCCCTGATATATACAAACAGTACATTGTTTATGTTTTTTGTAGTGTAGACCTAAGTGATAGGGTCTTTTCTTTGCAGCTCCAGCCCAGCCCATAAGTACTACTTGGCCATGGACCCAGTAAGGGAGGCCCTCTACTTGTCTGACACCAGCAGCAGGAGGGTCTACAGACTCAGGACCCTCACAGAGCCCAAGGACCTGGCCAAAAACATGGAGGTGGTGGCAGGGACGGGGGACCAGTGCACCCCCTTCGATCAAGGCCACTGTGGAGATGGGGGCAAAGCCATCGATGCCTCCCTCAACAACCCCAGAGGTACAGCATCATCACTACCTTAATATGGCAATTAGTCTATAACCCTTAAAATAGTAAAGGGCTACCTTATTGCTTTCAATCAGAAGTTACAGAATTAACCATCTAGTGTGAAGGGAGACATTTAAAAGGACACAGATATTTATACGCTCTTGGAAAAAAGGCTTTCAAAAGGGTTCTTCGGCTGTCCCCATAGGAGAACCCTTTTTGGTTCCAGGGAAAACCCTTTTGGTTACAGGTAGAACCCTCTGTAGAAAGGGATCTACATGTAACCCAAAAGGGCTCTACTCAAAGGGTTCTACCTGGAACCAAAAAGGGTTCTTAAAAGGGTTCTCCTATGCAGACAGCTGAAGAACCCTTTAATTTTCTAGATAGCTCCTTTTTGTCTAAGTGTGTATGCAGAGACCAGTCCCTTTCCTGAACCTGAGAAGTATTATGATTCAGGGTCTGAATATTGATATGTATTATTAGCAGAGGTTAAATGTGCTTCTGTCTTGTCAATAGAAAATCCTTGAAATTGGTTGAAGGTGAGGCTTTGTCCACCAATGATGATCCCATTCATTTTCTGTTCTCAAACAGCAGCGGCTTTGAAGTTCAAACAGAGTGTTGCTCCTTCTTGCCAGGGTTGAAAATTCCTGTCTCCCCTCTACGGCTAATATGTGTAGGAGCCAAATGAGGGTCAGAGCAATGTGGGCACATCATTTAGACTGGCTGTAGCCCGGGCATGATGTTCCGGATCCAGCGCTGAGACGCTATTAATTCCAGCTATGTGCCCGCCCCTCCTCTCTCCTCCTCCCGGTCTCCCTCAGCCTCCCCTTCAGCCTTATCGAATGGGTTGGGAGCAGCTTAGTTAGACCACACAGCACAGTATGGCAGCAATGGAAATGAATTTCGCTGCTCCTCCAACACACAATACCAGGGATCCCATGGCCCCGTAGGCGCCAGAGTAATGCCTTTATCAGGTGATAACACACAGTCGCTGCATCAGTCCTTCACACACAGTCCCAATAACTGACTCTCCCCTTCACAGGACAGACCTTTATAGTGCTGCTGCAGCAACATGTGACATGGTCCAATGCAGCCAGTTGATCCACCCAGCCCGATCAGGAGTAAAGATGGCAGCCAAATCACAATCAAGATGTTACTGTAAAACCATGACTAGTGATGAAACTGTTCCTAAATCAGGGAGCCCAGGCCGGGAGGGAGCAGGATAGTGTATTGCTAACAGGATTTAAGTGTGGCTGACAGATCTGCAAAGGAGGGCAAGAGGAGGAGAGGCTGTCGTACTCCACGACGTCGCGTTAACCTTCAGGAATAATGAGTATTACTGGCTGTCACAGATGCAGATGCAGTCTTTGTGAAGCAACTGCAGTCCATACGCGCACTACTGTTTGGGCCTTCATTGATATTGATGTTGTATTGACACTCTCCTCAGTTCCATGTTTTTTTAAGTGTCCCCTGCAGCACATAACGCATTACAACTATTAATTATAATAGCTCCCTGAACCAGGAAACCACAACATCAGTTCATCACTGTCACCTCAGCCAGCTTTGGATTTATCCTCATTTTGTGGTTCCTGCTGCATTCTGTTGTGTTGCATAAATAGGATACCAAGAGAAAGGCTTTGGATCATGTGTTTTTCTGCAAACTCTGCTCTTAACTAGGCTTCTATACTATTAAGAGACAGGATTGCACTTAGCAAATTGTGTTGGGTGGTTTTTTGGGGGTTTAACAATCCCTAATATGTCATATTCATAGGGGTCTTGTTTTATTGATCCAGCTTTGAGGACAAGATGTAAAGGTGTGATTACATCAGTGAAAACAATTTGTACGGGCATGATCAAATCAGGGAAACTGTGAAGTCAATTACAATGTGCAAAAACAAGGGTTGTAATAGGCTAGCACCAGGTGGTTCTTTGAAAGAGGTGTTTTACAGACTACGCCACATTATTGCATGATGCCATACAGTAAGGGTTTGTTTTAATATAGTAACGTGAGGCTGATAGATGGCTCAGACATGGTGACACTCCAGACAGGGATGGATTAGATAGTCTTTCGCTCATAACAACAGTGAAATTGAGATCAATCCATTTCCCCTCGTGGATTGATTCCCATGTTGTTACGGTAACTGCAAATACTACATTGTTCCACCTGCAAGCGACTGTGTACTGTACCAGCTAATGGTCCACTAATGGCCTGAATTTGTTCAGTATTGAGTTGAGTTGTATAGAAATACACTGTATTCATATGTGGATTTTGTGATTAGTCATTTGTATGCTTTTGTTGGTGATGGTTGACAGGGTTGTTGTGACTAGGACTAGATGCTGTTAGCATTCTTTCCTCTGTATGACAGATCTATCTGTTCTCATGTTGATCTATTAAACACACTTTACCAGAGCACTTCACACAGTAGGGCTATACTCTTATTATTTGGAACAATGCTTTAAGGTAACCCTGACCTTTAGCCCAGCACTTGTGAAGGGAGAGTTTTTTTTTAGCTCCTTAAGGCAGCCTGAGGGAGAAGCTTGATGATGAAAGATGACATCGGCGCACTTTTTGCTAAATCCAGCAGTGAATCAATTAGGTGTGTTGGCGGGTCTTTAGCTGATGCTCTGTCACTGTCACACAGATTGTGAGTCTTCTTTCATCAGCTTGTCAGCCTTTCTGATTGACAGAAGAGTGTGTGAATAATGTAGGCAGATGCCTTTGAATTCTCTCTCCCTTCATGCTTCAGTTTGACACACGCAGAGACTCTTGTTTTCTAATTAGTATATGGGTTTATGTTATTTCTTTATGCATGTATTAGTAACAGATCTGGGTTCAAATAGAAAACATATTTTCTATGCATTTGAGTATTTTCAAATAAGGAGGCCCGAATCAACTACTTCTGTTTGAAGTATTTTAAATTATTCAGAAATAGATATTTAAAATACTATTTTCAAATACCTGGATTAAATGCATGGCAGTGTATATTCCAATATTCAACTACTTGTCATTTCAAATAAAACATATACAAATTCATACTTCCAAATGTATTTGAAAGTAATTGAAATACCCAAAATAGTATTTTAACCCAGGTCTGATTAGTAATATGCATGTGCCTTGTGGTCTTGTGTACATCATCTTTTTTATAAGGAGATTGAAATGTTGTTTAAATATGTGCCTGTTCCATTACATCTAAAATACCAAATCTTCCTTCAGGGTTTTAAAAATGTTGTGACCCTGAAGCAACTTTTATCAGTTGATGTTTCTAATCGAAGTCCAGGTGTGAAAGGAAGGAAGTGCAAAAAGCTCTTGAAACCAAGAGAGCATCTGATCTGCTGTTTTTAGACAAAACTCAAGAGGGCATGAACAGCAACAGTTAGGAGTCATTTAAACATGGGTTAAAAGTTCTGAGGGTGTTGATTAGTGGTACATATTAAAGTGCAAGTCAACTGAGATTCACAAACAGGAAGCCAACAGACTGAATAAGGATGAGGTAGCGGCTGACTGTTGTGGTTGAGCATAGATACGTAGCACTTTAAGGCTACTTCTTAAACAGTTCAAGTCTATCCATTAGATAATGCCTATCCAATGATACCAAGTCTAGGTAAGAAAGTTGTCGCTTGATGCATCTTAGTAAGGAGAATGCAGAATAAGTGGATTATTCCAACAATTTCACAGCTTGAAATTTCACAGACTAGGGCTCTTAAGGATGAAAATATGCTTTTAAGGAAAGATAAGAGCATTGGCAGACTGATTCAAATGTGTGATAACCTGACACCAGGTCCACATGCTTTCTAATAGTCTACTCAGAACAAAAATGTGCTTTTAGAAAGTCTTGCCCAAACAAAATGTGGCACACAAATACATTTTCAATCAATACACACCTGACCTAAGAGCAGTCAATAATCCTCACCCCACGTAAATCTGAGGGGTTGTTGTTTTTTCCCTCTAAATTCTTATCACAAAATACTGTAGCACACAACAAAGTACCAAATAGCATTATATCCAGACATTTCTATATTATATCACTAAGCAATAAGGCCCAGGGGGTCTGGTATATTGGCCATACACCACAAACCCCCGAGGTGCCTTATTGGCTTGAAGGGCATTCTGGAGTGTGCATTATTTTTCTATAATGCACAGTATAATTGAATGGCTATGAAATGTATTCTTACATGTATTATGTTTGACCTGCTTTTCAAAAGCAAAAGTCAAATTGAAAAACATTGGCATTGTTGAATTCAATTTTCATAATAGCAAGCTAGCAAGTCTGCCTGTTTGGCTAACAAGGCCACTACTGTAGCTATCTGGTAAACTTGCTAATTCAGTGGATGTTGAACAGCTGTTCTACAGGCAAATGAACACATTTCTAGTGGCAAATGGGTTAAATTACAGCGTTGGTATAAAAGGGGTAATCAACTCGGGGCTCTATGCGTTCTCTGGAAAATAATGCAACTCCATGGAAGGTTAGATCCGCTCTGCTAGCGCATAGTTGAACACACCTTCCACGTTGTTCATTATTTTTCTATAGAACACAGAGCACCTCGTTGATGATCCCTTACATGTACACGCGGCTGACTTGCTGTTTCAGACCATCAGCATCCAGGAACCAAACTACCCTGTTTATAATTGCTTTTAACCGATTGTTACAGGAGGATATCACCATGTTAAAGATAATTGTTGAAATCCCAGGTCTATGGCTTGTGTACTTACTGTAATATCAGCTAGATGCAGCGTAGAGGATCTGTAATGTCAGCTAGAAATCTATCTGATTTTAACAGTGTATCAAGCAGTAGCTGTAATGTGGTTGAACAAACTTTCAGTGGATTCATATTGACTGGAAATATGACGAAGAATCGATTATAAACCAAAAATAAAAGCAACACATTGATTAAGTATTTTCATGACTTAGTAGGAGAGAGTGCTTGGCCTTGAAATGAATGTTGAATCGTCGGCTTTTTGATTAACCATAAAAAGGTCTCCCAGAAGTAGGTCAACCACTAGGTTCCATCGAGTATCTGCCAACACGTTGCTTCAAGTGGGACACAATGTACTGTAAACAAATGAGTATAAATAATGCACCCTCTATGTTTTCCTTGGTACAATAGCAGTGGCGGTAGTAGTAGTGTTTCAGGTGATATACCAATGTACTGTAATCTCCCCTCCCAATCTCAGAACACCCCTCAATTTATCCCCCGGCCTTATGCAGCCCCCCCCAAAAAAAATCCACACCCTTTTTGTACCCACACTTTGAAAGCCACACTGGATTTCAAAATTGTTCAATGATGAAGGTGGGCGCTTGCTATACCAGATACACAGGTCCCGTGGTTTCGTTTCAATGTGGCAGTGTTTCAAAGAAAATCTAAACCATTTTCAGCCACGTTTGTGGCAGTTCTCAGCTCAAACATACATGGCCAATTATCGACCGCACGTGTGGTGCAGGAATCAATCTTGCCACACACAAAAGTCCTCTCCAGAGAGAACAAGAGCTGACGGGCAATCATTTCATAGGCCGTGTACACTTGCCGTTATCAGTGTGAGACGGCATAGAGGCCGCCAGTGCCTCTTTAATGAGGAGGCGTGCGTGAAAGTGGCAGGAGCAGTCATCTGTAAACACATGTACGATCAGGCAGAACCCACAGATCAGTCTCTCTGATGTGGAGCAACTGGCTGTGGAAGCCAGGGAGCGACACCAGGCACCCAATCATCCCAAGCAGGCGGCTTCCCCCACCTAGTACTGCCCAGACTAGGCTGCCCTGGATATGCATCTCCTCGCCCCTGTGGCAGGGACCAGGGATGGATAAGGGTCAAGAGCTTCTCCTCAAAATTAATGTTTTCCCTTCTTTATTTTATTAAATACATTGGGCAAGGTATTAATGCTGGGTCAGACCTGGTGACTGGTCAATTTATCATCTCATTTCCCACCTTTTCCCCAGGGCATCCACCTAAGCTTGTGCTGTGAAATTTTACATGATACCCAGGGTAATAGCTTTGTACTACTGGAATCTGAAGTAGTATTATTTTGTCTGTGCCATCAATTATTTGGTCTCTCTCGTTCAGCAGTGACTGTACCTCACCAGGCCAGTGTTTGGGGGTTGGGGGATTCAATGAGGTAACCCAGACATGATTAATTTACAGAGGGCTTAATCAATCATCTCTGGACAATTCATCTATTTTGTGCTACTTTTAGACCTCTCATATACATAGGTATCATATACTGTAAGTACCATAGAAAATGTATATTTGCATTTCAAATGATATTTTCAATGTATTTCATTATGACTTTATTATAAACCTAACAACTACTACGACATACATTAAGTCTACTACAGTATAGGAGAGCTTGACATATTGGACACAGTAGAAATCCTCCGACTAGTGTAATCCTCGCGTTTCTCTCAATATGTGGAAAATGGAGAAGACCGCAGTCTAAGGTAGTATTGGTCAATAATTCCATCAACAGTATCCCTCAAATTAAAAGACGTGATTAGATCTGCTTCAACCCAGCGTTCCTGCCTGTAAGACTGGAACTAATCCTCAGATCCAAGAAGTAAACATGTTGCCCAGCGTATTAACAGCTTCACCCCCAAGGTTACAGATATTTACATTGAGCTGTTTTGTATTTTGGAATTTTAATTAGACCAAACGAATAAGTTGAAACATGTTTTTCATCTTATTAATTTAGGAGTGTTTTGCTTACCATGGGGGGGATTCTGCTCTGCTCTCTATTTCAGTACTATCTCTGTTATTTGGGACACTCTGAAGGGTATGAGGGGAACACTTATCATCCCACATCATGCATAATTAACTAAATGATGAGGGTGATATGTCATGCAATTAAGCTGGAATGATGAGGTATGTCTGTAAACAAGCAGTATTGACACCGATGTTGTGCGAACTTGTGAGTATTTTGGTTGAAAAATATTTTAAAAAATATATAATTATGCATTTGGATTTCTATTATTCATGGGCACATGTCTGGCAATCAGTTAAAAATATATTCCTCAGTATCTCTGTGTCTTAAACGAAATTAGCCTACCAATCATTGCATATTTGAGGATATAATGTTGTCATGTGCAGAGTTTGTTCAGACTGCTCGAATAGATTATTAAGATTTTCCAGGAAGGCTTAACCACACACGGTATCTGTAGAATCTCAGTATCATCTTATGAACACAATGTTGAAATACATTACTATTAATTGATTGGTTTCATCATTGATTGGTCAGAGGAGTGAGTCTACTCTCCTGGTTTCTCTGGCCCTGACCAGTGGCTGAATGAGAGATAACTGGCAGCATACAGACATACAGCTCCCCTAGACGAGTTGGCTGGCCAGCCCTGATGTAAACACTGTGTGGACATGGACACAAAGCCAATAGGTCCAAGGCTAGTCCCAGAGAAGCAGCCAACGTGATGCCATTCAGCCCACTAGGCTTACTAAGTGTCTGACTCGACAGGATATCTCAACCTGACCTTGAGTGGTACAATCAGAGGCGCAACTTTGGTTTTAGAAGTGGGGGGGGCATTATTTTAAATTTGATTTGATCCAGTCAGATAACACTCAAACAACTTACTCGACCGCTCGGAAGCGTCCACATGGTCCTAAAGCACACCGCTGCCTCGTTTTGGGGACATGTCTCTAGTGAAAGGCAGAATGGCAGAATTGTGTTGTCTGATTGTTCACACGGACAAAGTAAAGAAGTCCATTCTATAGGATTTCCAAGGCCTCTCCATGGCAATCCATTTACTGCACTGTAGTTCTCTCCATGGCAATCCATTTACTGCACTGTAGGCCTCTCCATGGCAATCCATTTACTGCACTGTAGGCCTCTCCATGGCAATCCATTTACTGCACTGTAGGCCTCTCCATGGCAATCCATTTACTGCACTGTGGGCCTCTCCATGGCAAACCATTTACTGCACTGTAGGCCTCTCCATGGCAATCCATTTACTGCACTGTAGGCCTCTCCATGGCAATCCATTTACTGCACTGTAGGCCTCTCCATGACAATCCATTTACTGCACTGTAGGCCTCTCCATGACAATCCATTTACTGCACTGTAGGCCTCTCCATGGCAATCCATTTACTGCACTGTAGGCCTCTCCATGACAATTCATTTACTGCACTGTAGGCCTCTCCATGGCAATCCATTTACTGCACTGTAGGCCTCTCCGTGGCAATCCATTTACTGCACTGTAGGCCTCTCCATGACAATCCATTTACTGCACTGTAGGCCTCTCCATGGCAATCCATTTACTGCACTGTAGGCCTCTCCATGGCAATCCATTTACTGCACTGTAGGCCTCTCCATGGCAATCCATTTACTGCACTGCACCTCAGAATTGTCCATTCCTGATTAAACATGAAATGCACAAACATTGTGTTGTTGTGTAATTCCACAGTTGCATGTCACACAGCTGTTCTTTTCAGCTCCCAAGCCTACGTTGACGGTCTTAGTTGAAAACCTACACAGTACAGTGTATATGTAGAGCGTGCAAAGCTGTCATCAAGGCAAAGGGTGGCTATTTGAAGAATCTCAAATATAAAATATATTTTGATTTGTTGAACACTTTTTTGGTTACTACATGATTCCATGTGTTATTTCATAGTTTTGATGTCGTCCCTATTATTCTACAATGCAGAAAATAGTTTTAAAAAATGAAGAAAAGCCCTTGAATGAGTAGGTGTTCTAAAACCTTTGACCGGTAGTGTAAGCAGACAGTAGTTATGGCAAAGAATGAAACCATATTGAAGTGTATTATTTATTACATACATTTTCTTTTTTTTGGCACTGGTCAGTGTGTTAAAAACGTTAGCTTCATAACACCCGTTGAAACCTCAAAAGCATATACTTCTATCTGTTCACATTTTACTCAGACCACATCTTTTCATTCGCATCCACTGTTGCTGTGTTGACTATTTTGTCATCTTTTTCAATGAACACAATAAGAAGATGCTGCTCCATGCATATTGCAACTAGCCAAATCGTTGCCTTGAACCTCTTTCAAACTGAAATGTTAGAATTGGTTTTAAGGATGTAAGCTCCTCTAAGACGATTAAAGCTGCTTCATTCATTGGGATCGGAGAACGGTAGAGAAGCCAGCAGCATGCGATCTGGAATCTGCATTGCTCTGTGAACTCTAGAGGCTCCCAACTTGCAGTGCAAATCTCATCAGATAATACCCAGACACTTGATTAAATGAATTGGCTATATTATCATGCAGCACACATCTCTGTGGGGAGAAGGGGGCTGATGACGGGGATAAAAGTAGTCACATGCTCCTCACTCTACCATGAAGGATCACTCTTTGAACAAACATGCTTCAGACTCACTGTTGTCTAATGAAGGGTTTCCCAAACTCAGTCCCGGGGCCCCCCCTGGGTGCACCTTTTGGTTTTTACCCTAGCATTACACAACTGATTCAAATAACCAACTCATCATCAAGCTTTGATTATTTGAATCAGCTGTGTAGTGCCAGGGCAAAAGGTTTGGGAAGCCCTGGTGTAATGTCTATATGTGTATTGTCCAATAAGGAATGAATGAGAGTGTTAAGATGACATACAGTATTTCATCATCTTCCTTTAAAGGGAGTTCAGTAATAATATACCTAAATGATTGTCATAAACAGCCTGTGTCACCTGACTGGTCTCTTGACCGTCAATGTAATATCAAACTTCTAATATTGTCATTATAATCACATCTACTCTGTGACAACCCTGTTTAGGCATCCAACTGAACATTCAAACAACGTTTTACTGCTGTTACTGCTGCCTGAGCTGTGCAGTAATGAATTGTCTCTCCTTCCCCTCCGACAGGGATTGCAGTGGACAAGCAAGGATTTGTCTACTTTGTTGATGGAACCATGATTCGCAAGATCAATGGGAAAGGAATGATATCAACTGTCATTGGTTCCAACGGCTTGATGTCCACTCAACCGTTAAGCTGTGACGCCCGCATGGATATTTCACAGGTGAGATGGCTAGACGGCTAATGCACGCACACACACACACACACACACACACACACACACACACACACACACACACACACACACATACACACACATAGCTAGGAATGTCAGGTTTTCCAAGCCCGACGTTTACTCAGAGCAGTACTGGTAGACTAAACAGACAGAATGGTATTTCAAAAGCTATTCTATACCCCTTATCTAATACTGTATGTATATCCTCCTTTAGTTCCAAGGATCTAATCATGCAACAATTCCATTTGAACCTATATGCAGTCATCTATAAGTAACAGAGTTTAAGTCATCAATCAGTCATCAAGCATTAAAACTGATATTAGGGATCAGCAATTAGACTTTAATGTCCAAGAGGTTTATAAAAAAAAAAGAAAGAAAAAAATAGACAGATCTTATATATCTATCTGACCTATAAAAATGGAGAGGCCTGATAGAGGACATTTCCTTTGAGACGTTCCCGTCATGATTAACTGGCCTCAGCCCCTGAATGCTCCCTCTCAATGGTGAATTATATTCTTGCTTCTGTCTCTGCTCTCACGGGCAGCTGAGGCCCAGACCAGCACGGGATGCACCCTGACTCAGAGAGCAATTATTCTCAGCCCCCCGGACCTTGCCATAGGAAACCACCTTATTAAGTTCTCACCAAAAGTTGTAAAAATGCTGAGGCTGGCTAACCTTCAGAGAGGGCTGCAGATATATGCCCTACAGTCACACTCTCTCTACAGACTCTCTCTCTTTATCTCTCTACCCCTCTTCCTCGACACTCTTAGAAAAAAAGGGTTCTTCAGCTGTCCCCATAGGAGAACCCTTTTTGTTTCCAGGTAAATCCCTTTTGGGTTTCATGTAGAACCCTCTGTAGAAAGGGTTCTACATGAAACTGAAATGGTTCTACCTGGAACCAAAAGGGTTCTACTTAGAACAAAAACAAGGTCTTCAAAGGGTTCTCCTATGGGGACAGCCAAAGAACCCTTTTAGGTTCTAGATAGCACCTTTTTTTCTGAGTGTACCACGCTCTCGCTCTCTCTCTCTCTCTCTCTCTCTCTCTCTTCCTTTCTCTCTACCCTTTTATCTCTCTCTCTCTCTCTCTCTCTTCTTCACAGCAACACAGCACATTGACCCACATCTGAGCGGGTTGCACAGCTCTGAATAGGGAACAGGGAAATTAACTGCTGTGCCCCCATAAGGGCTTATCACATAAGGAGCACACTATTCTCCTCTTATGCCCAGATTTACTCCTGTAGAATGCTACTCCTGTAGAATGCTACTCCTGTAGAATGCCACTCCTGTAGAATGCCACTCCTGTAGAATGCTACTCCTGTAGACTGCTACTCCTGTAGACTGCTACTCCTGTAGACTGCTACTCCTGTAGACTGCTACTCCTGTAGAATGATTATCCATGCGCATCACTGGGCTGGATCACGTGCCGATGAACCCATCAAAGCACTCATGAAAAGCGACAAAACTATATTAGATCATAATGGGTGTGGGTTTCCTCCAGAGCATTCGCATGATCTGAGTCTGAGATTGTGATGCTGTAGAGAGAGGCAACAGGGACATTGCGTACTGTACCGTCTCAATTAAACCTGTATATAGGAGGATACAGTATGCTTGTGAGAACGAAAGCCTATTTTGCATCACAATAATCCGATCATTGACACTCCCTATTATTCCCATAGACATTTGACATTTGAGAAGCAGCATGACGAAGCATTAAATTAAATGCTTGAAATTCAGATTATATCTTGCATACAGCTATTCTTTTTACTGTCCGTGTTTCAGGCTTTGCGTTCCTGGCTTTCATTTTCTGACAATTCCTTTTGTTGGTTTTCTGAATGAGCCCTTTTCCGCGGATGTATTATGCAGTGGAGTGATTTCAAACAACTTCATCCTCAAGATGTTAACTTGCAAGTTGGCGCTCTCCCTCCTCCTCAGGTATCTCACATGCAAAGTTTGATGTTCTACTGTGATACAATCAGATATCCAAACTATCAGACCACAGCCTCGAATCACAGTAATGGCCAGCATTGCAGTGAGTTGGCCATTTTTAATATGATGTGTGGTGGTGGTTTATATATAGGTTTGGCAATGGTATTCCATTTTCTCCAGAATTCTCCATGCATATTTGTTGGTGTGTGCAAGGCCTAAGGCCTCTCAGCATGCACAGCCCAACAAATACTTTAAACTGTGACCCCAGATTGGAACAAAGCGGATTTCTGTGCAGGAGGCAAATGAGAGTGATTTAGTTGTTGAATCACACTGGAAGATAAACACTGTCTCATCTCAAGAGCAATGTGTTTCTCCCCCAAGCCATTCTGAAAACAATAGAAGGCTGGAGAGTTCTACGAAACAAAGGGAGTCCAATACCCCATTCAATCCACCACTCCGGGCTTTTACAGTGCAATAAGGCATAACTCTCTGGTTCCCCTCCCCTAGCAAATGAGACCCCTGCAAGTGAATAATAAAGCACTTTATTTATAAGGGTTGGGAGAGAGTTGTATTGAGTCACTGCAAACAGATTAGCATTGTGTGGGTACAGAGTGAATTGAAATCATAGAAAAGTTCAGTGATAGTGTATTATATGTGACAGAGCCTATCACACTATTCCAGATTTTCATGCAAACAAAATGCAAGCATATGACAGCTTTTAGGTGGAACAGGTTGCATTGATTTTGTTTTTTCAATCGCAGGAGAGAAAAACACATGATGTCAATTAGCGTTGTTTTTGGGAGGGGAGCTGCCAGGCACAGATGTGCTTTGAAACGATGGCTGCAGTGGGTAAACTCACCTCCAGTTTGAATGTGTGGACACTATACTGTCAGTATATTTTGTTACCAGTGTAGAGAAGTGTCAAATTATTCCTGAACAGATCCCTTTCATTCATGCACAATTGACTTGCATTTATGCAGTCCCGTTCATCAGATCATCTCAGAGTGCTTGAAGGTGAGATGGCAACTAATTTTATCCTCCACCAATCTGAATCATTCACCCCTATTGTGCAGGAACACTTTGCACCCATTATTTGTGGTGGAAGAATGGTTTTTCATGATCCGATTAAACACAGGGGTGATTATATGGGCACATTTCTTTATTAGGACTGTCCAGCACCCTTAAGTATCCCACTCACGCTTAGTGAACTGTACCTTGGAGCTTTTTATTTCAAATGTGTGTCCTTAGCTGAGTCTCAGGGGAACACGGTGTGAGTACACGTACAAAAATGACCTTAGTTACATTACCACTTGTACAATAGTCACATGCTATTATACAGCTTTCACAATATGTCCTCTATTTGAAATGGCCTACCTAATATTGCTGAATGTATGACACTGACAGACTTTGCCCAAGAAGTCTACACAGCGTACAGTGCCTTCAGAAATAATTCACACCCCTAGACATTTTCCACATTTAAAATGGATTCAATTGGGAAAAAAAATGTGTCACTGGCCTACACACAATACCGCATAATGTCAAAGTGGAATTATTCTTTTCGCAATGTTTACAAATGAATAAAAAATGAAAAGCTGAAATGTCTTGAGTCAATAAGTATTCAACCCCTTAGTTATGGCAAACCTAAATAAGTTCAGGAGTAAAAATGTGCTTAACAAGTCACATGCTCACTGTGTGCAATTCTAGTGTTTATCATGATTTTTGAACGACTGACTCATCTCTGTACCCCACATATACAATTATCTGTAAGGTCCCTCAGTCACCAGACACTGGGAGATGAATTCACCTTTCAGCAGGACAATATCCTAAAACACAAGGCTAATTCTACACTGGAGTTACCAAGAAGACAGTGAATGTTTCTGAATGGCCGAGTTACAGTTTTGACTTAAATCTGGCAAGACCTGAAAATGGTTGTATAGCAATAATCAACAACCAATTTGACAGTAGAAGAATTTTGAAAAGAATAATGGGCAAATGTTGCACAATTCAGGTGTGGAAAGCTCTTAGAGACTTTCCCAGAAAAACTCACAGCTGTAATCTCTGCCAAAGGGGATTCTAGAATGTATTGAATCAGGGGGTTGAATACTTATCTAATCAGTATTTTTTTATAAATATTTTACAAATGTTAGAATTTTTCTTCCACTTTGACATTACAGATTATTTTGTGTAGATCGTTAAAAAAAAATGACAAATCAATTTTAATCCCACTTTGTAGCACAACAAAATCTGGAAAAAGTCTAGGGGTGTGAATACTTTCTGAAGGCACTGTCTGTGCAATTCTGACTACTTCTTTTACATAATATTCATTACAATATGATGCCATTTAGATCATCAAAGACAGTAGAAAAACTGTAAAGGAAATGTTTCAGGAGAAACTTTGCGGCACCCATCTATGTACACTTGTTAAACTGTTTCCCTGCTCTAGGTTCGTCTAGAATGGCCCACCTACCTGGCTGTCAACCCCATGGACAACTCCCTGTACATCTTGGACAACAACATAGTGATCCAGGTGTCAGAGAGCAGCCAGGTGAGGATCGTGGCGGGCCGGCCCATCCACTGCCAGGTCCCTGGGATCGACCACTACCTGGTCAGCAAGGCAGCTGTCCACTCCACCCTGGAGGCAGCCAAAGCCATCGCAGTTTCCCACCAGGGCACTCTCTACATCGCTGAGACGGACGAGAGGAAGATCAACCGCATCCAGCAGGTCACCACTAACGGGGAGATCTCTGTGGTGGCCGGGGCGCCCACTGAGTGTGACTGCAAGATCGACCCCAACTGTGACTGCTTCTCTGGTGGGTCCCCTGTTGTGAACACCATTATGCCTCAGACTAACTTCAGCAGTCTATCAGAGACCTGTGGAGAGGCTCTCTGGATGGACATGCAATGATTTGGAACTATTGTAACCCGCCCGCATGATGGTTATGGTGGCATCAGTCTAGCTTGACAAAACAAAGATACTTTAACGTGTGAAATATCTCAGTAGAGGGCTGGGATGAACTGCAACTTCATTTTGCTCAACACTCAGTTTGTCTATGATGTATTATTCATATACATTTTATTTGACATCACAACTTGTCAAACACCACATTATTATAAGTATAAATACATAAATAGTTTTTCAATGTATTCTACCTTAGCTGGTTGAGTGCTCAATCTCTGCATTGTCCTTTTTCCACAGGAGATGGTGGATATGCCCGTGATGCCAAGCTAAAGGCTCCCTCGTCCCTGGCTGTTTCCCCTAACGGGACTCTGTACATCTCAGACCTGGGGAACATCCGTATCAGGGCCCTGTCCCCCAACAGGCCCCAGCTCAACCAGAACAGCATGTATGAGATCACCTCTGTGGTGGACCAGGAGCTCTATCTGTTCAGCGTGAACGGCACCCACCTCCACACCCGCAGCCTGGTCACCGGAGACTACGTCTATAACTTCACTTACTCAGGAGAGGGCGACGTGAGCGCCGTGGTCTCCAGCGACGACACCGCGGTCCACGTGCGCCGTGATGCCAATGGCGTGCCCCTCTGGCTGCTGGTGCCCGGGGGTCAGGTCTATTGGCTCACTATCAGCAATGGGGGCGTCCTCAAGAAGGTCTCCGCCCTGGCGCATGACCTAGCGCAGATCAGCTACCATGGCAACTCAGGTCTCCTGGCAACCATGAGCAATGAGATTGCCTGGACAACGGTCTATCAGTGAGTATTCCGCAGCACTCCTTCCCGTCTGTCTATTGACGTCAATGACAATTATGCTTAAGAATATACTCTATTAGCATCCTGCATATCACAGCCAAAGTCTTGTTCCTGTCTGCCTCTATGTGAAGCTTTAAGAGCTTCACCACCTACACTCCCATTATACAGTAACATTTTGCTGCAGTATTGCAGTTTTTCAGAGTCTTTGGAATATGTGAAATTTGAAAGGTATATAAATAAGATTGTCAGAAAAAAAGGAAATATAAATGGATTTTCTAATAGAAGATTATTTCCTAAATTATGTTTTTCTCTAATTGGGGCAACTCCACAGGCTGGCCTGCGGAAATTGTCTTCTTTTTGTTGGTGAATCAAAGCCTGAAAGAGAAGTGGGAATAGTGTGATTATATAAAATGTTTGCGTAGGCATTTTGAGGGATTTGTTCAGGGGCGCATTGGGTTTAAATTCTGTTCGGATGTCAGGGGCAAAGAATCCTTTTCACTGCCTCTTTATTTTCCTCCCTTTAATTTAGTTTGATCGGCAATACAACCTCCCCTTTATTGTGTCCCTGTGAAAAAGCCGAAATCCACTCAAACTCCATTCTAATACTGTCCTCAGTGTCCTGCAGTGACTGCCGTTGGAGGTCAAACCTCATTGGCTCCTTTGTTCCAGCAGCATTGTTATACTGTCACCCAGTGGTGAAACTATGGAACTACAGGAAGGCGCTCAGCTCCTTCCAAAATTTGAATATTCTGGAATCCACAGTAAATGTTTCCATTTTACTATACAAGGTTGTCACAATATTTTAAGACCCAGATTTCAGACCTTGTTAGGATGTTATATGACTGGGTGTGTCCTTGACCAGGTATAATTCTGATGGTCATCTCATCAATGTCACCTTGCCAACGGGAGAGGTCAGCAGTTTCTACGGCAATATGGAGAAATCAGTGCGGGTGGAAGCAGACACTTCAAATCGGGAGAAATTCATCACAGCCACAAACTTCTCTGCTGCCAGCACTATCTATACATTACGCCAAGGTAGTAGTAAGGTTTCACGTCAGTTTCTCATCTCTCGTTTTTTTTTTTTTTTTTTTTTTTTTTTTTCATTATCATGCCGCACTGTCACTGGGGAGAGGCCATGTGAAGTCAGGCATGTCACCAGCAATGATGAAGCAAATGCATTCCTTTCTATATCTGCGTTATTTCGGTCTCCTTAACGCATTGTTCACATGCATGCCTTTACAAGGTTAACCGTTTTAATGACGGCCCAACAGCTATTTAATAGAGCATTAAAATAAAAATGAGATGACAGGTCTGACAAAGGTGTGAAGAGTTGGTGAGGAAGTAAACACGGACTTTCCTACAAACAGCAAAGAAGAGAGAAGTGAGAGAGGAGTGAGAGAGCTGCTGAGAGCGGAGTTTATTCCATGTCTCACAATCTCCTTTCGCACGGTCACACCTCTGTTCTCACATAGACACACAAGTGGTTTGTAGAAATATAGTGACTCAAGGAGATACCAGTGAAATGTCACATGGCACGTGCAATAATATACCATTCTGTTATCTCTTTGAATAAAAGTGGTGAATAATATTATTCATGTCTTTTATTGAAGAGATAACACAGTGGTATTACTGAAATATGCATATTCAACAGTCAGTTTAATTATAATACTTTCCCCCCTGACTGCTGCCATTTAGGGTATGTAGGCTACAGTGGCAGTATGAGTTGGCTGTCCCTGTTGTAGTACTGCATGAGTTAACCTCTCTCTCTCTCCCACTTACTCTCTGTTACTCTGTCACATGTCCCCACACAGAGCATGCTCAAAACACGTACCGTGTGAGTTCGGACGGCTCTCTGTGGGTGACGTTCGCCAGCGGCATGGAGGTGACCCTGAACACAGAACCCCACATCTCGGCGGGCGTGGTCAACCCCACGGTGGGCAAGTGTAACATCACCCTTCCGGGCGAGAATGCTCACAGTGTCATCGAGTGGAGGCAGAGAAGAGACCAGGCGAAAGGGAACTACACAGCCTACGAACGCAGGCTCAGGGTAAGGAAGAGACAGAACAGACTGTGTGAGCACAATACCCCTCACCATATGTGTTGTGTGGGAGGAATGTCTCCATGTGGTACAATACAACAGTGTGCTGAAGGTGTTACGTACAGTACAGCAGACCGATTGTCTCCCTATGGGACTTTGATGAGTCTTCCATAACACTACAGGTCATGGTAAATGGAAGATATACAGTGCCTTCAAAAAGTATTCATACCCCTTTTTTTTCTCACCCATCTACACACTATGACGAAGTGAAAACAAATTTTTATAAATATTTGCACGTTCATCTGTACAAACAATAGTGCGCAAGTATAAACACCATGGGAATGCACAGCCATCACACTGCTCAGGAAGGAGACTAGTTCTAGAGGAGACTAGAGATGAATGTATTTTGGTGCGAAAGATAGTAACTACTAACAATTAGATACCATGAAATTGGGGGAAAAAGGGGGGAAAATTCACAACAAAAAAGTATCTCTATCCACAGTAAAAACGAGTCCTATATCGACATAACATGAAAGGCCGCTCATGAAAGAAGAAGCCACTGCTCCAAAACCGAGGTGCTTTGCTGCAAGAGGGACTGGTGCACTTCACAAAATAGATGGCATCATGAGGGAGGAAAATTATGTTTATATTTTGAAGCAACATCTCAAGACATCAGTCAGGAAGTTGAAGCTTGGTCGCAAATGGGTCTTCCAAATGGACAATGACCCCAAGCATACTTCAAAATTTGTGGCAAAATGGCTTAAGGACAACAAAATCAAGGTATTGGAGTGGCCATCACAAAGCCCTGACCTCAATCCTATAGAGAATTTGTGGGCAGAACTGAAAATGCGTGTGCGAGCAAAGAGGCCTACAAACCTGATTGGTAGGAGGAATAAGTCAAACATTCTGCACAGTCTTTCCCTCGTTAGCCTCCTTTCTAAGCCATGTCAGGAGGAATGGGCCAAAATCCACCCAACTTATTTTGGGAAGCTTGTGGAAGGCTACCCAAAACGTATGACCCTAGTTAAACAATTTAAAGTAATGCTACCAAATACTAATTGAGTGTATGTAAACTTCTGACCCACTGGGAATGTGATGAAAGAAATAAAAGCTGAAATAAATCATTCTTTCTACTATTATTCTGACATTTCACATTCTTAAAATAAAGTGGTGATCCTACCTGACCTAAAAATGGGAATTTTAACTAAGATTAAATGTCAGGAATTGTGAAAACTGAGTTTAAATGTATTTGGCTAAGGTGTATGTAAACTTCTGACTTCAACTGTATAGACATGACTTGCTCAAATATTATGGATCCCTAGAACTTTTTTGTGGAATATTTTTAGATTCAGACAGTGAAATTGGGAAATCAATTGTATCCCAGACTTCATAGAACATGCACAGAGGGAGATACGATGATGACTGTCAGAGAAAGGAGGATAACGAGGGAAAGACTGTGCAGAATGTTTAACTTCTTCCTCCTACCAATTAGGATGAAATGAAATAAAATAATTTAGGGCCCATTTCTAGTTGAGCTGAGGCAGAGAGGGAACATTCAGCTCCATTACTGCCTGTCTTAATCGCTATTTCTAGTGATGGTGAAAACACTCATTTACCATCACACTAAAATCTTTGAAAGCTCTGTGTCGAATCAGCATCACAGATCTGTTTTTTAAACATAACATAGATTGTATCGCTCTCATCTCCGGGGATAGAACCGTTTTCCAGTCAACAGATCTAGTTTTGTTACTTGTAGGCGCGACTGTACCACTCACTCACCTATCATTCTTGTCTCTCACCATCCCCAGGCTCACAACAGAAACGTGCTGTCCATAGACTTTAACCAAGCCACACGAGTAGGCAAGATCTATGACGACCACCGCAAGTTCACCCTGCGGATCCTCTATGACCAGATGGGACGTCCCATCGTCTGGTCTCCCAGCAGCAAGTACAATGAGGTGAATGTGACCTACTCTCCAGCGGGCCTGGTGACCAGCATCCAGAGGGGCAACTGGTCAGAGAAACTGGAGTATGAGAATGGGAGGGTGGTCTCCAGGACATGGACCAATGGGAAGATATGGAGCTACACTTTTCTGGAGAAGGTATTCAGTTATTTGCTAGACGTGATTTATCCGGAACAAATATTGTTTTAGTTTGTTCTCTGTATGGATATGAATGAAGTGGCAGTCTGTAGCTCAGAGCATTAATCCACTTCTGTTTGTGTGTTCTGCAGTCGGTCATGCTGCTGTTGCACAGCCAGCGGCGGTACACCTTTGAGTATGACCACACGGACTACCTGATGTCTGTGACCATGCCCAGTATGGTGCGTCACAGCCTGCAGTCTATGCTGTCAGTGGGCTACTACAGGAACACCTACAGCCCACCAGACAGCAGCGGAGCCTCTGTGATCCACGACTACAGCCATGATGGCCGTCTGCTCCAGACTCTGTACCTGGGCACTGGCCGCCGTATCCTCTACCGCTACACCCGCCAGTCCCGCCTGGCAGAGATCCTGTACGACACCACCCTGGTCACCTACACCTACGAGGAGACCTCCGGGGGGGTGAAGACCATCCACCTCATGAACCAGGGCTTCATGTGCACCATCCGCTACAGACAGACAGGTACCGCAATACAGACCAACCTTCTAGCTAACTGGATGGGGAATAGCATGTAATGACTATACAAACGAAGACAAGCCGGTTAAACCTCAGTAATAAAGTATGATCCTCACAGAACAAAAAGAAGATGATAAGATGGATTCTAAATGATTGGGATACCATAAAGGAGCTTATTGATTTTAATAATGGAATGTATTATGACAGGTTAATGTAAGAAATAAAACCACAAATGGTTGTGCCTCTGCAGGAGTTTAAGACAATAAGCCATATAAGCTATATTAGATGAGGAGGCCTTTAGGCATAGCTGAAGATGATCCTTCATTGTGAGCTCTAATCACTATAAGCAATTCTGATAATGCTTTATGTCAGAGTAGACTTAAAGTTTGACATATAAGTCTGCTTTGAGAGATTGAGTATACCACCATGAAATACACTATTAGACCTCTTGAAATATATCCTCTGGCATATGGCCCCAATAATTAACCCATGAGAATGATATATCCTATTCAGTCTGCTGAGTTTAAATCTATTTTTGGGAGCAAAATCCATGAATGTCTCCAGAACTCAGTAGGGATTTTAAATCCCTATAAAGCCAATGTGGAATGGCACACTGATTATATAGGGCACCAAATCAGAACCCATTCTGAAGAGATGGAGATTGGGAGTGCTGCTGTGCACTGATGAGCAATTTCCTCAGCTTTACAGACTTCTATTCTGTCCTTTTTTTAGACGTACATGTCTCGCTGTTGGGGGTCACCAGACTCTGCCAGTCTCTCCCAGTCTCCATGCTAGGCCCCCTGCACAAATCCACCTCCATTTCCTTCTAACGAATTGAAATGAACGTGTTCTTAATAGCATCCCAGGTCCTCCACTGGCTGGCTACAATAAGTCTGATTTGAAGCTGAAATAAGCAATCAGGGACAGCAGAGAGAGAGGGATGATGGTAGACGAGAGCATGAATGAGAATCCTTGAGAATATATAGCCTGGCTGGTTGATTTGGCTGGCTCAATTATGGACTTTTACATGCTGGTTTTGATATGGTGTACATTGATTGCCAAAAGTAGGTGGACACCCCTTCAAATTAGTGGATTCAGCTATTTTAGCCACACCTGTTGCTGACAGGTGTATAAAATCGAGCACACAGCCATGCAATCTCCATAGACGGACATTGGCAGTAGAATTGCCTGTACTGAAGAGCTCAGTGTCTTTCAACGTGGCACCTTCGTAGGATGACACCTTTCCAACAAGTCAGTTCATCAAATTTGTGCCCTGTTAGAGCTGCCCCAGTCAGCTGTAAGCGATGTAATTGTGAAGTGGAAACGTCTAGGAGCAAAAATGACTCAGCCGTGAAGTGGTAGGCCACACAAGCTCACAGAACGTGAACGCTGCGTGCTGAAGCACTTAGCGAGTAAAAATTGTCTGTCGGTTGCAACACTCACTACCGAGTTCCAAACTGCCTCTGGAAGCAACGTCAGTCAGCAAGCAACGTCAGTGTAAAAGCTCGCCGCCATTGGACTCTGGAGCAGTGGAAACGCTTTGAATCACCCTTCACCATCTGGCAATACGATGTACAAATCTAGGTTTGGCAGATGCCAGGAGAACACTACCTGCAACAATGCATAGTGCCAACTGTAAAGTTTGGTGGAGGAATAATGGTCTGGGGCTGTTTTTCATGGTTCGAGCTAGGCACCTTAGTTCCAGTGAAGGAAAATCTTAACGCTACAGCATACAATTACATTATAGACGATTCTGTGCTTCCAGCTACGCGGCAACAGTTTGGGGAAGGCCCTTTCCTGTTTCAGCATGACAATGCCCCCGTGCACAAAGCGAGGTCCATACAGAAATGGTTCGTAGAGATCGGTGTGGAAGAACTTGACTGGCCTGCACAGAGCCCTGACCTCAACCCCATTGAACACCTTTGGGATGAATTGGAACACTGACTGCGAGCCAGGCCTAATCACCCAATGTCAGTGCCTGACCTCACTAATGCTCTTGTGTCTGAATGGAAGTCCCTGCAGCAATTTTCCAACATCTAGTGGAAAGCCTTCCCAGAAGAGTGGAGGCTGTTATAGCAGCAAAGGATGGACCAACTCCATATTATTGCCCATGATTTTGGAGTGATATGTTTGACGAGCCGGTGTCCACATACTTTTGATAATGTAGTTGTATGTACTGTATACCTTCATTAAAACGAATTGCTTATATTTCACCTACTTTGATGTTATATATGTTACACACTTTATCACTTCAATAGTGTAGATAACAATTAATTAACCTTGTGCACACCTACACTAAGTATCAGACTTTAGGCCTTTTTTTGTTGCTCTGTGAGTTCCTGAGCAGCTTTGAGATCCAAGTGAAGGTATTGAGCATGTTGTTAGAGGCCTTTACAGAGCTGACTGGGAGAATGAATAAGCCCACATTAATTAACTGCCATTCAATTGCTTTGTCATTCAATCTGCAATTTCAAGCATGACAGGTCAACAGCCTCCAACTTAATTTGCAGTCACATAATACTATCACCATGTAATATTCATCTCCTAAGGACAGAAGTAATTAAAATGTATTTAATTCTGCTTTAGTTAGTTCAGTCTAAGCAATACTATGTGCAACCCATATGGGTGTGAACAAAGCAGTTTGATAACCGGAATTAGTATTGGTAGTCTTCCGGCATCTCTGCTCTGCTATTGATGATATGGATGGCTTCAAACTTTAAAGAGCTAGAGTCATGAACATACATTTGATAATTACTCAGATATTACGTTTCATTGTTTTTGAACAGATCATTTAATGGTGATTATTCTCCCCACAGGTCCTCTGGTTGGGAGACAGATCTACAGGTTTAGTGTGGAGGGCCTGGTGAATGCCAGATTTGACTACAGCTATAATAACTTCCGGGTCACCAGCATGCAGGCCATGATTAATGAAACCCCTCTTCCCATTGACCTTTACCGTTATGTTGATGTGTCAGGAAGAATTGAACAGTTTGGGAAATTCAGTGTCATAAACTATGACCTCAATCAAGTGATCACTACACACATCATGAAGCACACTAAGATATTTAATGCCAACGGACAAGTGATCGAGGTCCAGTACGAGATCCTGAAGTCTATTGCATACTGGATGACAGTGCAGTATGACAACATGGGCCGCATCACTATCTGTGACATCAGGGTTGGTGTGGATAACAATATAACACGCTACTCATACGAGTATGATGCTGATAGTCAGCTCCAGGCTGTGTCGGTGAATGATAGGCCACAGTGGCGCTATAGTTACGACCTCAACGGCAACATTAATTTACTGAGTCATGGCAACAGTGCCAGACTAACGCCGCTGCGCTACGACTTACGAGACCGCATAACACGACTCGGAGAAATTCAGTACAAAATGGATGAAGATGGCTTTCTTCGCCTGCGGGGCAATGTCATGTTTGATTACAACTCTAACGGGCTGCTTGCCAAAGCGTTTGACAAAGTGTCAGAGAGGAGTGTTCACTACCGCTACGACGGCCTGGGCAGGCGGGTGGCCAGCAGGACCAGTGACGGCCAGCAGCTGCAGTACTTCTATGCCGACCTGACCAAACCCACCAGGGTGACCCACATGTACAACCACTCCAGCTCTGAGATCACCTCGCTCTATTACGACCTGCAGGGACACCTCATCGCCATGGAGCTGAGCAGCGGGGAGGAGTACTACGTAGCCTGTGATAACTCTGGCACGCCACTGGCCATCTTCAGCAGCCAAGGACACATAGTCAAAGAGATGCTCTACACCCCTTACGGAGACATCTACCAAGACTCAAACCCTTCCTTTCTGCTGATCATCGGGTTCCAGGGCGGTCTCTATGATGCGCTGACCAAGCTGGTCCACCTGGGGAGGAGGGACTATGATGTGGTGGCTGGGAGGTGGACCACTCCCAACCATAACCTGTGGACGGAGCTCAGTATCAACCCCAAGCCTTTCAACCTCTACTCCTTCAAAAACAACTACCCTGTTGCAGAGTTACAGGATGTCACCAAGTTCACTACAGGTAAGACTAATGTTGATGAGATCCACTATATGTTCCTTATGAGATATACACTGCGTGCACAATTATTAGGCAAATTATATTCCTCAGGATTCATTTTATTGTTGAACAAACACAATGCTCTCAGTCAATCCAAAATGTTATTGAACCTCAAACCTGAATGTTTAACAAAGGAAAAGGGAGTTTTGTCTTTCTCTGGGGAATATATAAGTGTGCACAATTATTAGGCAACTAAATTACAAAAATAATTTCTCCCAACTCACTTGTTAATTCTCCATTTTTTTTGAGAAAGTGTAACAAATAAGTAACACAAAATGACAATTAAATACAACTTTTGGCCTTTCAAAAATATTCAGTGACCAATGTAGCACCCTTCTTTTCAATAACTGCCATGAGCCTTCCATCCATGGAGTCTGTCAGTTTCTTGATCGGTTCACGATCAACTTTCGCTGAAGCAGCAACCACAGCCTCCAAATGCTGTTAAGAGGTGTATTGTCTTCCCTTACTGTAAATCTCACGTTGGAGAAGGGCCCACAAGTTCTCAATAGGATTTAAGTCAGGTGAGAAAGGGGGCCAGGTCAATATTCAGGCATCTTTGAGGCCCTTGCTGGCTAGCCAAGCAGTGGAGTACTTGGATGCATGTGATGGAGCATTGTCCTGCATAAAGATCATGGCCTTCCTGAATGCTGAGAACTTCTTCCTGTACCACTGAATGAAGAAAGAATGTTCCAGAAACTGGCAGTAGATTTGGGAGTTGAGTTTCAGTCCCATCTTCAACCTGAAAACGTCCAACTACCTCATTCATAATGATAGCAGCCCATACCAGTACCCCTCCTCCACCTTGCTGGCGCCTGACTCAAAGTTGTGCCCTGTGTCCATTACTGATCCAGCCATGGGCCCGTCCATCTGGTCCATCAAGAGTCACTCATTTCATCTGTCCATAAAACCTTTGAAAAATCTGTCTTCGGGTATTTCTTTGCCCAAACTTGTGAATCTTATTCAGTGGTGGTGGTGTTTCAGCCTTCTTGACCTTGGCCATGTCTCTGAGCACTTGACACCTTGTACTTCTGGACACTCCAGGTAGGTTGCAGTTCTGGAATATGGTGCCACTGGAGGATAATGGGTTCCTGGTAGCTTGGCGTTTAATTCTTCTCAGTTCTGGAATATGGTGGCACTGGAGGATAATGGGTTCCTGGTAGCTTGACGTTTAAGTCTTCTCAGTTCTGGAATATGGTGGCACTGGAGGATAATGGGTTCCTGGTAGCTTGACGTTTAATTCTTCTCAGTTCTGGAATATGGTGGCACTGGAGGATAATGGGTTCCTGGTAGCTTGACGTTTAATTCTTCTCAGTTCTGGAATATGGTGGCACTGGAGGATAATGGGTTCCTGGTAGCTTGACGTTTAATTCTTCTCAGTTCTGGAATATGGTGGCACTGGAGGATAATGGGTTCCTAGTAGCTTGACGTTTAATTCTTCTCAGTTCTGGAATATGGTGGCACTGGAGGATAATGGGTTCCTGGTAGCTTGACGTTTTAGTCTTTTGCAGTTCATTTGAGTCTTTTCTTCTCCGTGCGTTCTTTACGCCCCCAGTTGACTATTCGCAACAAAACGTTTGATTGTCCGGTGGTCACGCCTCAATAGTTGAGCTATTCGAAGAGTGTTGCATCCCTCTGAAAGGCATTTTACCATTTGACTTTTCAGTTTCAGTTAAATCTCCTAATAGTTATGCACACCTTGATATAAGGTGTTATTCACTTTCACCACACCCTCCCTCATTACACAAATACATATCACCTGAAAATGATTACATCCCATAACCATTCAAATTTATGTGGTTTGGAGTTGGAAAATGTAAATAGAAATAATAAGAACAGAATACTCACTTTTCTAATAATTGTTCACGCAGTGTAGACCGATAATTAGACAGGATGGTTTCAATTGGGTTGCATGACAAAAGCTCAAATCCAATGCCCTGTCATTGACTCCTCGATACCTTCTGTCATCAGACATCAGCAGTTGGTTGCAACTGTTTGGGTTCCAGCTCCACAACGTTGTCCCTGGTTACCCCAAGCCGGAGGTGGAGAGCATGGAGCAAACCTACGAAATGATGAAGACTCAAACCAAGACACAAGACTGGGACCCTAGCAAGGTGAGCTAAACCTAAACTAGGCCTAGTCTAACAGAGCCTAATCTCCAGCCATGTATTGTCCTTAGATATTAGACCTGAAAATCCTTATTATCATTAGATAACCATCCCATGTGTTTGTCTGCCAGGTTCTGTTGGGTATCCAGTGCGAGCTGCAGAAACACCTAAAGAACTTCATCTCTCTGGACCGACTGCCTATGAGTAAGATGACTGGTCAGCTGGGGGCGTGGCATGGCCGGAGGCCCCGCTTCTCTGCCATCTCCTCCATCTTTGGAAAGGGTGTCAAGTTCGCCATCAGAGATAATGTTGTCACCACTGAAATCATTGGGGTTGCAAGCGAGGACAGCCGGCGTGTGGCAGCAGTCCTAAACCACGCGCTCTACCTATCCGGCCTGCACTTCACGGTGAACGGTCTGGACACTCACTACTTTGTCAAGCCTGGCCTGCTGGAGGGGGACCTGGGAGTGGTTGGCCACAACGGAGCGGGTCGCGTCCTGGAGAACGGCGTCAACGTGACCGTGTCCCAGATGACGACGGCGGTGGATGGGAGGACTAGGCGCTTCGCTGACATCCAGATGCAGCACGGGACTCTGTGCTTCAACATCCGCTACGGGGCCACAGAGGAAGAGGAGAGGGAGCATGTGCTGGAGGTGGCCCGGCAGAGGGCGGTGGAGCAGGCCTGGGTCATCGAGCAGAGGAGGCTGGAGGAAGGAGAAGAGGGCTCCAGGCTCTGGACAGAAGGAGAGAGGCAGCAGTTGCTCACCACTGGACAGGTTCCCGGCTATGACGGCTACTTCGTGCTCCCCGTGGAGCAGTACCTGGAGCTCTCTGACAGTGCCAACAACATTCACTTCATGAGGCAAAGTGAAATAGGGAGGAGGTAACAGCGGCATCGTGCTTCACTACTGCCGTGGGTTCCCCTTCACCAAAGACAGTCTGTTTTTAGACATACAATGATTTGTTGTACCGTTTTTTCTAGAATGATGACGATAAATATACAAAAAAAAGACAACTGCCTTTAAGTGACAAATGATGGTATTTTGTTTCACCTGTGTTCTGATTGTTTTGTTTCTTCTGAGAATGAATTGATCATTTGAAACTCTTGACTGTCTATCATTTTGGAGTTACTTGGCTAGCTTATGTAATTTGACCTACTTTGTAAACTGTTAGATATGCTGAATCTGAGATGACAGACTCCGTATCAAGTTCATTACCATATAATTAATCTTTATACATACTGTATCTATAACAGTGTAGTGAATTGCTGTCATTTCAGTTTATACAGTGCATATCTGTCTGCGATCTCTTGAGAAATGGCAGTGACAGCTACTGTCTTCTTGTGACTATGAGACTCACTGGCATCTGGAATTTTGCTGCTTTCTGTGTATTTAAAGTTCTGGTGGTACAATGGAGTAGATTGTGTGGGTTTAGACACATGACATTGTATATAGCAAGTGCTTTAGCGAGATACAAGTGCTTAACTTAATAATGTGTTGTTACTGATTATTAATCGTTAATCCTATCAATAGAATTGATCACTGGAGTTACACAGAGCAACAGGAAAAAGTATTCATGCTGAAAACCTGTACAGTACAGTTTACTTTTTTACAAATTGCTTATTGTAAAATATAATGTATTATCTGGGTGGAGCTTGTGCCTTTCTGCTCTTAAAAAAATGTTGAAGGATGACAATTTAATCAAAACATCTCCTTCCATACCATGAAAAGTGTTATTATTTATGTACTGGACTAGATTCCTTATGGAGTGGCGCTTGCAGGGCAGACTATAGTGCCCTATGCAAAGTGCTAAATCATAGTGTAAATGTTACAGAAAACCTCATATTGTAATTCACAGATATTACATTCATTGTACCTGAATTATTCTGATGCCATTACAAGGCACTCCTTCCCAGTCCCGATCAGTTATATCTGAGCTAGCAAGTCAATTGGCAGACAGTGCAGTAGATAAGTCTAGGCCGCCAATGTGAAATCCAAACGTCACAAATTAGTTGTGTAAGAATTGTACTGAAACGATGATACGTTTGTAAAAAATGTCCATACATGTAGGAGAAGGCCCACTTACAGTTATCAAGTGGGTCGTATAGACTTTACATATCAGAACAGGGTGAAAAGCAGAAAGAAAATAGAACACATTCACAGTGGGTAGCTTACAAGAGCTTGACTGTGTACTAGTTACGGGTCAAATGTAGTGAATGTGGAGGAGGATTTTTAAAAGAGAAATGCACACATTGAGTAGCTGTTTAAAACAGATAAAACAGTCTGGAAACATCCATTTTTTAAATATTTACTCAACATGTATTTGGTCTGTGTTTAATTTACTACAACAAAGTCACATTGTGTTTCAGCATGTCATTCTTCTGTAAAAAGATTGCAAGTACTGTGTGCCTCGGCGTCTAGTATTCCACCAAACATTTGAGGAAATTAGATGTGCATAACATTACACCATCTTCACAACAGCTGAAATATTTTGAATGCAGCCCCAATTAAACAAGCCTTAGTTCGTCAATCGTTTACTCAGTCCTTTGAAACATCTAAGAATCCTCATTATTTCTTATTTCCAAAGACAAACTTTCAAGTCTGGGATGATATTGAACTATTGTTTATGTATTCATTTTGGGCTCAGAGTATGACATGTTTGGTGCTGGAGAAGAGGGATTTAAAAAGTGAACGGTTGTCCAGTTATCCAGACCCATATCCACAATTTGGTTGTATTGTTAAGGATTTGTTATAATTGGGATGTGTATGGTTTGTGTACTGACATTTGTTTTCCATGCTTCTCATACAGAAATGAAACATTAACACTGTGGAAAAGGCTGAACCAAAAGCATGGAGTACAAAGACAAACACCCTATATTCTGATATTCACTTTAATACTGTCCAGTTCATCAAAAATATAATTCTGTGCAACCTTATGTTGTTTTTTACTTTAATTGTCATTGGGGTGTATTGCAAAAATGAATTGTACAAAATATAGGCTATATGGTATACTATATAACATATTTTGGGTAAATTAATTGATAGTACTCCATATAATTAATAATGCTCTGCCCATTGGTGTTCATATTGATGATACTGTCTCAGTTGGGTAACTCCGAGAACGAAGACAGTGTGATTGCCAAGATACATTTGTATGGTATGAAAACACTGATATCGCTTGATTGCATTTTCTACTCTGGGCTTTGACCAAGAGGCATGTATTTTCTGCAAGTGCTCCAGGAAGTGGGTGTAAATAATGAGAAGAGGTTAATATATTGGGTGTGGAAAGTTCATATTATTAAAAAAAGGTACTTTGAAGGTTTGACTTTTAATAAATAAATGTGCAAATTCTTTATCCATATGTTTTGATGTTGTTTCTTTCATTGTATTATGAAATAATATGAGTGTATTCAGTGGTTGAAATTGTTAGCTGGTCCATGAAAATAATCAAACAAAAATGGTTTAAATTGAATCGTTTCACTGTTTTATATATATATTGTTGTCAAAGTTTGTATCTTTGAAGAGGAGCCATCATCTCATAGGTACTGCTGGTAAGTGTTAGTGTGTTGGTTTTCCACAGGGTAGAGGAGGGGCATCGTCAGATGGATTTCCAAAGGCAGCTATCAGATTCCTTATCGTCCTGAATAATCGTGTCTGTACTCTACCCTCCGTCTGAAACACAGAAACGCCTTATCTGTTCATTCAGGTCAAGTCAGGATAATTTGCTATTTCCAAAATAACTGAGGTTTTGTCACTAATACCACATTAACGTGTTATAATATTGTATGTTCTGTAGCGTTTTGAGGCCATACCTCCTAAGGGATGTGCTTTCTATAATTGGAATGTAAGAACATGTGTATGAATGTACAGTATATTGTTGTAATTCATGTGTTCCCTTGTGGTAATCTACTGCTAACCAATGGATATTGATATCATGTTTATTATTTATCTTAACTTTCCAGGGCCCCTCCTTGATTTGGAATACTGTAGGTATAGACATCTTTGCATCTTTCAGTGAAAATAACTGAAAAATATTTAAGTGAAAATAGCAGAAAAATATGATAACAGCAATTCAATGAAAAGTGATTAAGTGTAATCGTACTGTACAGTACATTACAGTCCAATATTTATGGTATTCGGTAGTCTGTGTAAATTGGACTCAAATTAAATGGAACAACCCGTCTGTATGAGCATGAATCAGAAAGATAGAAACACAGGTGCGTATTTGTCATGCAAAAAGGCATGTCATATCATCCATCTGTTGTTTTCATTCTGTAAAGTTGTTATCCACCACCTTGCTGAGAAATGATGAGTTTTCGTCACAACAGCATTGATACAAATGTGAATTTATAGCTAAAGTCAATCAAAATGGTAATAACTAAACCTACGATGGATCAACAATACTGTTCAAGTACTCACAGAACACATAGGCGGTAGGTATTGGCCTCACTTTCACTGTCTCGGAGTAGATGGCTCCCATCTCTCCCCACTGCACCCAGGATCCTCTCAGTAGTGGCCTTGCTGGTAGCTCCATGGTAAACGGACACATGCTCTATCACACTGAAGCTTGCCATCACTATGAATGAATAGCACTGACACACAATCGGTATGGTAGTATTTACAGTACGGTAGCATCAACAGGAAATCATATCATATCCTAAGAGGAAAGAAAAGATCACACATAGGCTTACAGATGTAGGATCTTAATTTGAGCCAGTTTGCTACAGCAGGAAAATAATCCTGCAGCAACAGGAAATGTGAATTCTAATTCATGAAAAGAAGATTGCAGGGGTTGACACATTTTTCGAAAGGTAAAATCAATCTGAAATTTCAAAGTGGAAATTACAAACTTCAGAAGCCTTCTTAAACCTCAAATATGTCCAATACACTATACATTCTCATGCAACACGGTGATCCAATTAAGATCCTACATCTGTACTCTCTGGTCATTAGGAAAACACATCAGGAAACAGTATTGAAGTACAGTACCTGTATTTACATGTACATCACCTTGATTTGTTTTTCCCTATTCTGTTCATTGTAATGTTCAGACCATATTAGTTGATAATATGATGGGTCTGGAAGGGTTTTAATAACTAAAACTACAATTTGAAGTAAAAACTACACAATTATCAATCAGAGAGAATTCCTTTGCACCTGCAGTTATCAAACCCAGCCACAGAGTGGCAGTAAAACTGCCTATATCAATGCTTGTTACTCAGTCTATGTCCTTGTCTCCATTACTGTTGCAAACAGAAATGTCAGAAGGAAAAAAACAGCAAGTTGTGATTATATGACAAACAATCAAATGCATCTTCAAATTGCTACAATGTGATGCAAACTCAACTCCTGGCTTTCCCATGTTCAACTTGATCATGGCCTTAACTGAATATATGTTTTGTTTTCACACCAAGAAGACTGCCGTTACTGTCTGGCTTTCATTGTTCTGTTATATCAAATGAAGAGTGACTGGAAAACATATCATTCATAGCGTATCCTGATAAGGGTTGTACATTTGACACAATACAATGTTAATTATGGTTCAAGAGACAAATTACACAGTTCACAGTAGGCGTTTGCATGGACCTTTTCTTGCCGTTTAGAAGGCTCTGTGTTCATTGACATATTTTTGTTACTTATATACAATAAAAACAACATACACATATCACATTATTGTAACTAGTACAAAGGCACATACACTGTAGTTGTATATTTCACACACTTATTATCACACTGGCCTGTGTATCTCAGAAAACATGACAGGTTTACCCAGCACATATACTGTAGATTTGGTGATATAATATCCCTTCCCCCTAACATGAGCTTGGTGGCATGGGATGTTAAACTGACATTTAAATCTATGTTTATATTCCCTCTGTCCAGCCGGCAGGGTGTCCCTAATTAGGAGTAGATAGGGGGGGGGGGGGGTAACCTCCCCTGGAGATTAGGCCTGGGGGTTATTCAGGATCCCCGGTGTCAACTGTTACACATCTGACAGACAGGCCTCTCATAGTCCTGCCATGTAACCTCCCTAGACTAGGGGCCCCTACTGTGTTGGTCCAGAGTCTCCAGTGGCCCTGTGTCCTTGAGGTCGCTGAGCTTCCTGGAGAAGGAGCTGAGCCTGGTGCTGATGGAGTCTCTCTTTTGGGACAGCCTGGGAGCCTTCTCCTCGTACAGCCGCCACAGCTGCTCCCGGAAGTGGTTCCCCACAAAGCAGTAGAGGAAAGGGTTGATGGCGCTGTTGGAGAAGCCCAGGCAGAGGGTGAAGGGCATCAGGGTAATGATGGCCTGGCGCACCCAACAGCTGTGCATCACCCCCAGGGTGCTCAGGGCGTCCAGGAAGGTCAGCACGTGGAAGGGGAACCAGCAGACGAAGAAGGCCAGCACCACAGCCACCACCATCTTCATTACGCGGTCCAGGTTGCTGGAACTCTTGTCCAGGCTGGGCTGTCCCCCCAGGAGGTGCTTCCCGATGCGGCAGTAGCAGCTGGCGATGACTGTGAAGGGCACCAAGAAGGCCAGAATGTTCTTGGTCAGGGCCAGGCCTGGGAACCAGTAGGGCTGGGTAGGTGGGTAGGTGAGGACGCAGGCCGTGACCCCCAGCTCCTTCAGGTGGTAGGTGTCTCGGAAGGCCATGGTGGGGATGGTCATGAGGCCGGCAATGGTCCAGATCACACCGCTGATCACACGCGCCCGACACAGGTTCCTGCTGCACTGAGACTGGAGGGGATAGACAATGGCTCTGTATCGGTCCACACTCATACAGGTGATGAAGTAGATGCTGGCGTAGACGTTCAGGGAGAGGAGGCAGCCACATAGCTTACACATCAGCCCACCAAACATCCAGTTGTAGTCAAAGGAGTAGTAGATTGCCCAGAAGGGCAGGCTGATCAGGAACAACAGATCTGAGAGGGCCAAGTTTACAATGTAAGTGTTGGCCACTGTTTTACGGTTGGACTTTTGACATAACACGAACACCACCAAGATATTGCCCACGAAACCAAGGACAAAGATGACACTGTAGATGGTGGGGATCAGCTTGTTCTGATGCAGAGAGGGGGAGATGGAATCACATGAGGAAGAATTGATCATTAGATCTTCTGACGAGTTGGTGGCCATTGAGAGGTTAGAGTGTGTCGATGCCATGGGTACTCTGTCCGTGATTGCTTTTACAGCCAACTCCCACTAAGGCCTGTAAGATAACATAAAATCAGCAACATTTTAAATTAGAGAAACAAAGTCTCCTAACAAAATCAAATATCTGTAACCTAAAATACATGCACTAGTTGCAATAAGTCAGTAACTAAAACACAATGAGACAGTTTTGGCAAGCATGGTAAGAAATTGCTCAATGTTAGTAGACACATACAGGGTGGGCCAACTGAAGATTGAGGTGTTCTCAGCCAAGACTGAATATATTACATTCTGATGACAGCCAAATATTTTTGTGATAATAGCCGTATGTAAAATAATCCTATTATAGGGTGTTATTCTGTATTTTTCTAGCCCCTCTAACAGCAGATGTAAGAATCCCCAAACCCCTTTCATTTGTCCTGAACCTAACGGAAAATAAATACATTTGTACAGCCCATTTGGGACTGGCTATTTGGATGGTGTTGTTTTGCGAATATGTATTGGATAGTCCTCCTCTGTGCAGGCTGGAGTCCATCTGGATAGTGTTATATAGGAGGAGACAGAAGGAACATGTGGTTGGTTGTTTTAGAGGGCTCTGGGGGTTCTGGGGTTGGACATAATCCCCTCTCCAGTGTCCCTTTGCATGAGAAACTCCACCACATGCAGTAGTCTATGCCAATGGTTCCCAAACTGTGAGGAACTCAGTCCGACTTTAAAATCGCTCTTGAAAGTTGTATTAGTAGAATGCACAAGGTCCAATTTCGAAATTAGGTAGTGAATAATCAGTTCCTCTTGTCAAGTCAGTCATTGCATACCTTATAGAGCTATTTATAACTTTTCAAATGTCCAGATCAACTAGTCCATGTCAGCTAACGTTTTTTTATTTAGGTTTTTTAACCCATAGATATTGTTGTAATTTTTGGGTCACTCTAACACATGAATACACATTGGACATGGCAAAATGTATAGAATTGCAAGACAATTTGCATTAAAACTACTCAATTTTCTTTGCACCCCATTACAAAATGTGTAGAAATGCAGGAAATAAGCTTTAAACCTGCCAAATTCTGTCCACCAACAAGAGAGGGGTGAACAGTTTGTGTCATAAACAGTGCTTGTGCCCATAGAAATAGACATGGCGCACACACGCAGAGGGTACGTGGGATGTTCCCCAATGCTGGAAGGGGGTCCCCAAGTGAAAAAGTTTAGGAACCCCTGGTTTAAGCAACAAGCAGCACATGCAGTATAGAAAAGTAATGCATGTTGCATAGCATGGTGACTGGCTGGCTGCTGCGATCCCTCTGGAGATCTTTTAAGATCTTACCTATTATAAAAAAAAACATTTTGTATTTGAAAGTGTGATAAAAGTAGAGCAACATTAATGTTAAGGTGATTTGGATACCTTTATTCTATATGAAAGTATTGCACATGTGTGTAATATATTTACATTCATATCTCAATATTTATTACATGTAATACACTGAGTGTACAAAACATTAGGAACACCTTCCTAATATTGAGTTACACCCACTTGTTCCCTCAGAACATTCTCAATTCGTGGGGACATGGACTCAACAAGGTGTTGAAAGCGTTCCACACGGATGCTGGCTCATGTTGACTCCAATGATTCCCACAGTTGTGTCAAGTTGGCTGGATGTCCTTTGGGTGATGGACCGTTCTTGATACAAACGGGAAACTGTTGAGAGTGGAAAAACCCAGCAGCGTTGCAGTTCTTGAGGCACTCAAACTGGTGTGCCTGGCACCTACTACCATACCCCGTTCAAAAGGCACTTAAATCTTTTGTCTTGCCCATTCACCCTCTGAATGGCACACACAATCCATGTAAAAAAAAAAAACATTATTTAACCTGTCCTCCCCTTCATCTACACTGATTGAAGTGGATTTAACAGGTGACATCAATAAGGGGTCATAGCTTTCACCTGGTCTATGTCATGGAAAGAGCCGGTGTTCCTAATGTTTTGTACACTGAGTGTCAATTGAAACTAATATAATTGGAGGAGGTACTGTAGATACAATTTAGGACCAAATATAAATAATTTGTCACATTGGGTATAGAAAATCGAAAACCCTCGGTGTGTTACGTATCATTAGTTTTTACATATTGAAAACCATTTATGGATGTTATATAAGTAATATCCCAGTTCTACTGTATCAACTTTAGTGTGACAAAACGTTCTAGCAATATGTTAAACTTTTAAACCTGTGAAAGGAGTTCTTAACAGAGTACAGTTCAGCTCTTGAAATTGAGAAAAACACTAAAATATTCTCTGTAGAGTTATTTTAAAATACTCTGCACTAATAATGAGGCAAATAACAGAGACTTAAAGTATAACAGAGAGCATCATTTTGAATACTGATTACATACAATTTTCCTCTGCAATAAAATTAGAATGTACAATGTGAATGAATCCCTGAGATATAAAACTTTCTTCCAAGATAACATAAGATGGCTATTTAAACATCTCAAAGCCACTATAACATTCACACAAAGTCAATTTACCTTATATCTTCTCCTGTTCAGTGAAAGTTAGTCCCGTGATGTGTTTGCCTGAACACTGGCTGTATGAAGACTTGGTTCTGTGGTTTTTATATCCTCACTGGCCCATAGGGAGTCATCCATGGCTATGAAAGAGGAACTTGACCACATGCCAGCATTATGGGCCAGGCCAGGCATTCGTCACTCCTCTATGTCCCGCTCCCCTCATAAAAACAATCTGACGTCTAGAGACATAGTACAGGGGCACTTAAAGGGACAATCTGCAGTTAAAACATCAATATTTCGACTTCTAAATTAATGATATAGACCCATTGATTATTGAAGAATATAACTTACGAGCTTAGCTCCACTGTCGTACTCAATCAGAACCTAAAATAAACTTGTTTTACCCCAATGTTTGCAAACAATGTAAATGTAAACACACACTGTACAGCCTCAAATCATGAATAAAACTATACTTTTGATATCATGAATGGTTTAGTCCTTCTATCCATAGCTCTGTCCGTGACTTTGGGAGTGGTTACATTTCTCCAGCCCCATGCCTCAGCTGTTTACCAAATCAGTGGTGGAGTGCCTACTTTGTTATTGTTCGAACTGCAGATTGCCCCTATAAATCCCATGACATGGTTTTAGTTTGGATTAGCACCTCATACACAGGCTCAGTCCAAAACTCTTCTATCAGAGTTCAAGAGAATCTAACTGGGGGTGCAGAGTGGACGGTGAAAATCTCACACATTATATAAAAGAACAGTTAGAGATGTTCTCCTCAACCTACAACACCCCATGTGCTGCTGATTTGATTTCCCTAAAAGAGGCCAGTTCAGAATTGAACTGCATGATGAAGGATGACATCAATTGCAAATCTTGATTGCTGTAAATCATATTGACTGCATCTTGAGTGTTATGGTGTCAAAAGCTTAATAGAAATGACAGAAATTACAGCTCTGAAATTACAGAAAATTGAGCATTATGGTTATTTGATTTGTAACAATACACAAGAACCCTCTCAAAGGTGAGCAGTGATTGGGTAAGGTGCTGCCAGACTAGATAACGTTGTGCGATCAGTAAGGAGATTAGTCATCCAGGTCTACTGTTGAACGGTGTAGTGTGACAGCCTGGTCTCATAGACTAGACGTAACATAGTACATGTAAATCCTGGACACTCAAATTAGTATGATTTGTTACATTTGGTTACATAAAACAGAAGGTTACTTAAGGGCAAAAATGAAAGGAGGGTGGTTGGTCAGGGTGGATGGGATTATAACACGAACGTCTAGCAACCAAAAGGTCATCAATGACAATTTTATCTAATTAGCAACTTTTCAACTACTTACTTTTATTTAGCTCCTTTGCGACTACATAGATTGTTAACTAACCTTTCCCCTAACCCTTTAACCTAACTCTTAACCTTACCCTTAACCCATAGTCTAGCTAACGTTAGCCACCTAGCTAATGTTAGCATTAGCCACCTAGCTAACGTTAGCCATAAATTGTAATTTGTAACATATGCATTTTGCAAATTATCATATTGTAAGAATTGTAAATCGTAACATCATACAAACTGTAAATCGGAACATATACAAAATGGATGATGAACATCCACAAATTAATACATACCATTCGAAACGTAACATATTACACTAATTGGAGTGTCCCGGTTTACATTTACTATACTACATCTACCCCTGAGTCCAGGTTGAGTGCGGTGGCTGAGGTATGGAGGGAGAGTAGTGACCTGGTGTCAGGGTAACAGGGAGGATATCTGTCCTGTAGATCTCATTACAGCCATCTCTCATTAGGATTAGGGAGGATGTAGACATTACTCACCTCCCTCTCAGCCAGCCAAGAGTCAACAAGTTCATGTTGCGCTTCAAAGAGGATGGAATTCCAAACCTTCTAGTATGCATGAGGAACAAGCCGAGCCAGATGCAAGTGAGGTGGTGGTATCTTTAAATATCCAAGTAGCCTACTGTAGATTAGGTAGAAATTCTCAGAAAGATCCACATATGTGGACCTAAATTATATGGTAATCTGGCCTAAGGTTTTGCTACAGTAAACTCAGTGTCCACTACCAAAATATCCATGATGAAAAATAAATCCTCTATTGCTTATGTAGCCACTACTCACTATGGGCCCAATTCAGACTTAGGAAAGGCGTACATTTCCTACGCAGTCAGACTTATGTGCTGTACACATTGCAGTACAACATCTTCACTGAGTCCTGCCCCGCTACTGAGTGACAAGTGGAGTGTTTGTAACGCAAGATAGAAGACAGCCTGTCTCTCATCAGAGATTGCAAAATATTAACTTTTCATTCAAGACAGGATAAATATATTATTTCAGGTGATAATAAAACAGGTTTTGTTTAGTTAATTTTTCCTCTAACTCTATAGCAAGTCAAACTAGCTTCGGTTGAAGATGCCACTGTAGCTAGCAACCTCCACATAATAATGATCATCAAAAACAAACATCATAATTATCCCCATTGAAATGCACGACATAAACAGAGTGCAACGTAACAGAATACCTATGGGTAATGTGAACAAGGCTTTATCTTATGCAGTTGGGTAACTAATTTACAACTGCCAGGACGCCTCCCACTTGCTGGCCAACAGATATCTCGTGGAGTTTTCATTCAATAAGATTTTCAATACATTTATCTAAAGCCATCCCTTTAAATTTGGTGTACCTTTAATTAGAATTCTCAAAAGACACACTTTTTTAAACCTTTATTAAAGCAGGGAGTCACCACTGAGACAAGGGTCTCTTTCACAAGGGAACCCTGCATATACAATTTAAAAATCAACTATAATATAAAAAACAAGTATTCAAGAAAAACAATTACATTGCTCAGTATGGTCCCCAATCAATATTTTTAATTGACTCGGCGGCACAAGAACATCCAATTCTAATGGATTTTGTAGTTGGTTCCAGCAGAGGTGCTTTAAAAATAAAAATTGGATTTACATAGTTCGGTGTAGAACCGAGGAACCTCAAGAGTTTGCCAACCTTGTGAACTGGTTTGGTATTTTGATTTTAACACCGAATTTAGGTAAGTCAGAAGCTTGTGTAGTAGAGCTTTGCAAACAAAAAGGGAATAATGAAGTGATTTACGGGACTTTAATGAGGACCAGAGAACTTTTTGATACAGGATGCAGTGGTGAGTATTAAAAATGTCATCTGTGATAAAGTGAAGGGCGCTATGGTAGACGACATCCAAAGTTTAAGAGTAGTAACTGCTGCAATCTGGTAAATGGTGTCACCATTGTGAAGAACTGTCAGGAAAGATGACTATACAATCTGCTACCTGCTATTTAGGGAGAGCTTTTAACTAGCTCATCCGTATGTTTCCGTAAACATTAAATCTTTGTCAATACAAATGCCCAGATATTTATAGGTGGGAACCCGATCTATGGAAGTACCATCCAATGAATAAATATGTAGTTCATTAGAAACATTTTGCAAGAATTAGAGAACAACATACAGTATATTTAGTTTTGCCTGCATTAAGTACACATTTTAAACCAACCAGGGCTTTCTGGAAGGTAACAGATTGCAGCTCTAACATAGCCTTGTCAACAGTTGGGGCAATGGCATACATAACAGTGTCGTCTGCATAAAGTTTTAACTGATAGACCAATATTATTTATATAAATAGTCAAAAGAACAGGTCCCAATACCGACCTCTGCGGTACACCTTTTGTAAAACTAGACTTGACACCATCAGAAATCAGGCATTGTGTCCTATCTGACAGGTAATTCTCAAACCACTTGCAAGAAGCCTGATCCAGAAATATTTCAATCACCCTTTGAATGAGAATGTAATGTCGAAGGCCTTGGAAAGATCTATAAATAAGGCAGCACAATGGTTTTTATGATCTAAGCAATTTAACACAACATCTAGAAACAATTTAACACATGCTATAAAACAAGCGTAGCAGCTGAAACGGTCTAAAACCAGATTGTTGCACATTTAAAATAGAATGAGAAGTAAAACAAGTTCTTAGCTGAGAGTTGGCCAGGGATTCTAAAACTTTGGAAAGGTGAGAACTTGGAAATTGGAGGGTAGTTTTCTAAGTCAAAAGGATCTTCTCCTTTGTGTAGAGGGAGGACGTGCCGCTTTCCAGATCTTAGGGATAACACCAGAAACAATTGCCAAATTAAAATATAGGTTAATGATTCTGCAATAAGTGGGGGCAGAAAGCTGCAGTAAGAAGGGATCAAGAGAATCAGCCCCTGAGGATTTTTTTACATCGATTTTTAGCAAGGCATTTAGTACATCATAGATTACATGAAAATAGAGCATGTGTATCTGGGAGTGCATCATTCTCTACGGTCTGTTTCAGGGTGTTTCTCAAAATGCATACTACCATGCTCCGAGCACGCAAATTGGAGCACGGGAGAGTCGGAGTATAAGTCCAAATCAAAGTAGGCGAAACGGAGCACGGAGAGCACTTCTCGAATGCGTACTCCGTTTGTATGTATTTTGAAGCATGCATCGATGCAAGCTTCAACAGAAATCATGCAAAGAAATATGATGCAACCACATAAAAAATGACGCAACATTTCTTGAAATCAATGGCGGCCATTTTTTTAACTGAAGCGAGAGAAAATACACTTAGACTTTGGAATAAAAAAAAGTGTTGCCTATCTCATATGTTGCCTGACTGCGTTGATACGTTAATAAATACATTCTGTGTTAATTTTGCATGTTTACCTGCCTACCCTGCATAACATTAGCTTTATGTAATTTGTGCCTGTTTAACTAGCTGGCTAGCTAAATTATTACAATTCACATATCTAGCTGATAATTATGAAGTAAAAAAATTTGCTTTGTGTATATCTTGTTTCATCTATTGTTGCCATTGTCCTGGCTGGAAGAAGGTTCAGTGAATGGGAGGTGAAGCGTGAGGTAATACAGTATGGGGAGTGCGAGTGCTTCTCAAATGTATTGTTTTATGCATCCTCCACACTCTCGTCCTCACAAGAAAGTACTCAAGAGAATGTGGTTGAAGAATGCACTCGGAGCATTAGAGTGTGGAGCACGATAGTACGCATATATATATAAAAAAATCGGAATCACTACTGGAATTAGAGGAATTTCCAAAAGCAATGTAAATACACTAATATTCATTGCCTTTTCACCACCAATTCTGTAGATAAAAAAAAATACTCTGATGTATATTATTCAGGGTTAAGAATGTATTTGTGAATAATAATAAAAACTGTGTTGGAGAGCCTTTACGCACAAAATATATTGGTGAATCAAAAATACAGTGGTTTGATTCATCCTGAAAGTTGTCATATTCAATTGTTCAATCCAGATAATATTGGTTGAACAGTAGTCGTATAAAACTACCCTAATAACCCTCACTAATCATGGAACTGATGACAAAGGTCCAGTTGTCGTGAACCGTGCACCAGGCTCCAGGTTTAAATTGCTACGTATGGTCTGCATTCCATAATGATTCAAATGTGCAGTAATTTGAGACATGTAGCCTAACTTGTAATACATTAGCCTAATATGATCCACTGTTGCTAGCGAACCTCAGGAACAACACGAGCAAGAGAGGAAAGACAGGTAAACTAATGATGTAATAGAATGATGCAAAATGTAAGGAAACTAACACTAAAGTGACAGTTATAAATGTATGTGGGTATAACTGACGGTTGCTAATATTTAACACGATACAAATGTTTAAAAATACAGTGACAAGTCTGGGCATATACTGTAATTAAAACATTCTAGAAATCAACTCGGTAGGTTTGGCTACAGCTTGGGTCTCCAAATTTCATCCCTGAAAGTTATAAGTCAAGCTTTTCATAATATTCATTGTGGATATGTGGATGTTTTAGTTTGCTGCCATATGACTGGATTCACATTTGTCGCCAGCGATCGTAGGGTAAAAGATCAAAAACAATTGTCATTTCTATTTCCAATCCCCTTATCCAAAATGGCTTACTCATTTACCTAGCTCTTATCAATAGCTCTTTTCAATTTGTAAATTATTGTGTAGAGTTGGAGAATGGTGTTATTTCTAATTAGGAAAAAAATAAATGAGATGTTCCACCTGGAACCGAAAGGTTGCTCAACCTTATCGTTTCAACACACGTAAAGATGGTGGCATTAAGTAGCCACACGTCAATTTATTTGATCTCCACCCCAAACGAATAGCATGCTATTCTCATGATTAAGCTCAAGGTCAAAAAACGTGTAGAGAGAAAAGTACATGAAAATGGAATTACGTTCCATTTAGGCATGCTTAACTCGGGTCGGAATTCCCCCCTCCATGGTTATCAACTAAAACAAACTTCACCCAAATATTAATAAAAAAAAATATTCCCTCGTTGTGATCTCAACATAAATAAGTTCTCATTATCATGACATAACAAAAGTTGTTTTGTCGAGATCACGAGATAAGCTCCATAAATAGGAGTGGAATTATTGATGATATATTGACAGTATGGCTGAGGAGGCAGAGCCTACGGTGGATCAGCGCATATGTTTTTATTGACTGCTATACTAAGGGATGGTACATTTCATGCTCACATCATGCTTTCATTTGTGTTTGAAACTCATTATCAGTTTATAAGTTAGAACGTTAGCAAGATAAATGTCCCTTACCTTGACCTAAGAATTTTTGGTGCAGCTAAGTCCTCGTGGGACATTAAGCCCTGAATGATGCCTGACAGGCAGCCCTGTCTCCCAGACTGTGTGCCACAGCCAATCGCAAGCATGCTAACTTGGCTAGTCTTGTGTGCGAGCTAGCTAGTTAACTAGGTAGTCTTGTTAGCTAGCTATCTAGCTTGTTATCTATGCTGGTTGTTAGCTTGTATAACTGATGTGTATAATTGTAAGGGATACTTATATGGATAATATTTGGATAATAGGCTGAAATCGAATCCAAATCAGCCTGTCAGGAATGGAGCTCGCCCACTGTAAATATTATACACAAAACATGAAGTGTCCCTTATATACTGAACAAATATAAACGCAACATGAAACAATTTCAAAGATTTTGCCGAGAAACAGTTCATATAAGGAAATCAGTCGATTTAAATAAATAAATTAGGCCCTAATCTACGGATTTCACATGACTGGGCAGGGGTGCAGCTATGGGTGGGCCTGGGAGGGCATAGGCCTACCCACTGGGGAGCCAGGTCCAGCTGGAAAAACTGATGTGTTATGGCTTTACACCCCCTGCTATATTGTGGGAAAAGAGTTAATTGTCTAACAGAACACAGAGGGTGTTCTTTAACGGAAGCCTCTCCAACATAATCTAGTTAGAGTCAGGAATTCCCCAGGGCAGCTGTCCAGGCCCCTTATTTTTTTCAGTCTTTAAGAATGACATACCACTGGCTTTGAGTAAAACCAGTGTGTCTATGTATGCGGATGACTCAACACTATACACGTCAGCCAGTACAGCAACTGATATTACTGCAACACTTATTTTTCAATTTTCGACACCCAAATCTAACTGCCTGTAGCTCAGGACCTCAAGCAAGGATATGCATATTCTAGATACCATTTGAAAGGAAACACTTTGAAGTTTGTGGAAATGTGAAATTATTGTCAGAGATTATAACACATTAGATCTGGTCAAAGATAATATAAAGAAAAAAAAAACATGCGTTTTTTTGTTCCATCATCTTTGAAATGCAAGACAAAGGCCATTATATGACTTAGGACTCTAGGCGAAATTTAGATTGTATTGTATGTGTAACGTTTTAGACTAATCAATCAAATGTTATTTGTCACATACACATGGTTAGCAGATGTCAATGCGAGTGTAGAGAAATGCTTGTGCTTCTAGTTCCGACAGTGCAGTGATATCTAACAAGTAATCTAAAAATTCCCCAACAACTACCTAATACACACAAATCTAAAGGGGTGAATGAGAACATGTAAATGTAAGTATATGGATGAGACTGATCCAATTAACCATTGCATTACTGTTCAAAATGTTGTATCAAGTCTGCCCAAATGTGCCTAATTGGTTTATTGATACATTTTCAAGTGCATAACCGTGCACTCTCCTCAAACAATAGCATTGTATTTTTTCACTGTAATAGCTACTGTAAATTGGCCAGTGCAGTTAGATTAACAAGAATTTAAGCTTTCTCCCATAAGACATGTCTATGTCCTGGGAAATGTTTGTATTACTTTCAACGTCATGCTAATCACATTAGTGCACATTAGCTCAACCGTCGCGCGGGGGGGACCGATCCCGTAGAGGTTTGACAGTTTCAGAATGGGTGGCAAGGAATAAGTTAGTCCTAAATATTTCAAAAAATTAAAAGCATTGTATTTATGACAACAACAAAAAACAATCACGGCAACTGGTTTGATACATTCCCATCTGAAGTACTTACATTCAGTAATCTTGCTCTGGTTTGTCATCCTGAGGGTTCCAGAGATAAAATGTAGCATAGTTTTGTTTGATAAAATCTATTTTTATATTCAAAGGTAGGAACTAGGTTTACACCTTTCCAACAAGTCGGTTCGTCAAATTTCTAGAGCTGCCCCGGTCAACTGTGCTGTTATTGTGAAGTGGAAACGTCTAAAAGCAACAATGGCTCAGCCGCAAATTGCTAGGCCACACAAGCTCACAGAACGGGACCAGCCCAGTGCTGAAGCGCGTAAAGATCATCTGTCCTCGGTTGCAACACTCACCACAGTGTGACAAACTGCATTTGGAAGCATTGTCAGCACGATAATGGTTTGTCAGGAGCGTCAACAAACAAATCTAGGTTTGGCAGATGCCAGGAGAAAGCTAAATGCCCGAATGAATAGTGTAAACTGTAAGGTTTGTTGGAGGAGGAATAATGTCCTGGGGCTGTTTTTCATTGTTCGGGCTAGGTCCCTCTGTTCCAGTGAAGGGAAATCTTAACACTACATCATACAATGACATTGTAGACGATTCTGTGCTTCCAACTTTGTGGCAACAGTTTAGGGAAGGCTCTTCCCTGTCTCAGCATGACAATTGCCCCATGCACAAAGCGAGGTCCATACAGAAATGGTTTGTCAAGATCAGTGTGGAAGAACTTGACTGAGCTGCACAGAGCCCTGACCTCAACCCCTTCGAACACCTTTGGGATGAATTGGAACACCGAATGCAAAGCCAGGCCTAATCGCCCAACATCAGTGCCTGACCTCACTAATGCTCGTGGCTGAATGGAAGCAAGTCCACGCAGAAATGTTCCAACTTCTAATGGAAAGCCTTCCCAGAAGAGTGGAAGCTGTTATAGCAGCAAAGGGGGAACAACTCCATATTAATGCCCATGATTTTGGAATGAAATTTCAACAAGCAGGTGTCCACATATTTTCAAAACATCAAATTGAAAGCGTCTTATTTTCTACAGAAATTATATCAATATTGCTGTTCCCATTTGAAACATAAGACAAATAGTATGGATAAATATTGTAGCACTAATATCAACCAGAGCATACTGTATCAATTACATGGTTCATAGTAACCAGCAAAGGGTCTCATGACTGTTCCTTCCTCCCCTTATGCCCTGTTGGACAGAATGACCTGAGGGGTTTGGAGGTTCTCAGGTTCAGAATTAAAACCATGTAGACCGTGGGTTGTAAACTCACCACTTAGGCTCTCCGAGCATATTTTGGCAGCACTGAAACATGGGAAAACACAGCATGTCCAGTACTTGCATAATCCACCACATGTCTGTATTGGATTAAGAAGGGGAGGGCGGAGAAGGAGATTCCTGGTTGTTTCTCACATTTAGGGAGAGCAGCAGTTTTTACCCCCTGCATCTGGAGGGGCCCCATTCAATAGAGTATGCTGAAATTAATGGGGCAATCTGGCCGGGGTTCATTGTCCAATGAGGAGCTGGGTGAGAATCAGTGTTTGTTCTAAACACAGTGATGCTCACAGGTCAAACTCTCTTCTCGTAACCTCTTGCAAAGAGCAACACACAAATAGCCCACAAGAACATGTCTGTTTGGACTAATTTCACCAGAGAGTTGAGAATATGTACCACTGACTGTGAAAGATACAAATTGTGTGTCCTCTATGTCCTATTCAAACATTTCATAGCCCTGAAAAACAATGTGACGGTATTTGTTTGTTTTTACATGACATAGTTTGTATGTTTTTACAAGCTAATAATGGAAATGGTGTAGCTGTGTGTCAGATACAGATTATGTAATTCAATACTTTACTATTTTTTTACATTTATTTTACCTTTATTTAACTAGGAAAGTCAGTTAAAAACAAATTCTTATTTTCAATGACGGCCTAGGAACAGTGGGTTAACTGCCTTGTTCAGGGGCAGAACGACAGATTTTTACCTTGTCAGCTCAGGGATTCAATCTTGTAACCTTTCTATAAAAGCCTGTATCAGATTTAGTTTGACGGCTGAATTACATTAAGGGCTGAAAAAAAGAGTGACATACATGGATTACTAAACTATCTTGTGTCAACCCCCCACTCAGCTACAGGTTCGCTTAAACAAATATTTAGCATACGCATGTCCAAACAGTCAGATAGATACATTTCACAGCTTCCTTAATTAACTGGAAGAGTTCACTGCAGTAGCTGTGGGAAACCTTAGCCATGACATCCAAAGCTAACTGACTGTTTTATCTCTCATATAATGAGTGTGACTGATGGAGCCAAGGGAAAACACACATCAGTTATCGTGTGTGACAACAGTCCATGATGCATGACTGCATGTATGAAAAGAGATTTGCATTTGCACTACCCGAAGCCAAACAAAATCAATTTTACAGTGTATCCACATCAACAGCCTACAGTCAAAGACCCATGTGGATGTGAGTTTCTCCAATATGGGGTGAGGAGGAAAATGCCCCTGAGAATGTGCCTGTATCCGGGAGAAAAAAAAGGGAACATGACTGTGGGACCAGAAAAGGCACAGGATGCAAATATGGGGGAGCAAGAGCCTGGGGAGCGATAAAACTGTGACATGATGTCAAAGGGGAGACAAATGCTTTTGCTCCATGTACTGTGAACCCAGTGGTGGCTCAGAAAGAGGAGGAATGTCCTGTTACTATGGAAATGACACCGACTCATCTGAAGCTATGTATAGATAAATGTCAGAAAGAATTAGGATAGAGGTAACTTCATGCGTTCTCACATGTTAATGTCCATTGGGAGCATCTGGCAATGACTAAGGCCTAAGAGTCTTTAGATATACCTGCTGTCCTCAAACTATTCTCAGTTGGCAGCTATTCACATGTTTTCATGTAATGTCAGACTAAGTAATTATAGAAAATAGACCTTTAAATACTTTATAATGTATCATTGTTTGTAACAGCTACCACTAGTCATCACAATCTTCCCATTGTATTTTTTAAAAATCTTGTAAAAGAGTTAAGGGGCACAAGTAAATTCCTGTAGAATCTTCACGTGTGAACTGTGAGCCTCACGGCTATCCAAGAGAAACAGATGTCTCCCCTGTGAGTATAGACCCAGTTGGATGGAAGTACTTGGGAATGTTTAAGCAATCTTGAGATTTCCATAAAAATACAAAAATCATAAATCATTGGGGGTTTTTTCCTGGCTTTACAAAACGGTGATGCATTGCAGACCAGGGAACCAATCCCCTACAGAGATCAAAACACCACTGTTTTCCTCAATATTCATAGGTACCCTCAAAGTAATTGATACATAAGCAGTTAAAGGGAACGCTAACATAAGATTCTCTCTGGCCATTCTGGCATTGGAGTATATAGCATAGTAACGTGTTGAACATGTTGCAATAATCAAAACCAGGAAAGGGGATCTCGTTTACCAGGGTCTAATATTCCAGTTCCTAGTGCCTCAGACTGGCCAGGGTCAGACCAGGGTCACATTCCATAAGCAACCTTCATGCTGTGTTTATGGATGGTGTATCTGGGAGGGTATCAGCTTCAGAAACCAATTAGATGGAGGCTCGCCTGGAATACGCCATGGAGCCAACGATAATGAAACACAGGCTATGAAGGCACACTCACTGCAGTCTATCAAGTCCCAATGACCAGACAAATTAGTATTCAGTAGGCCTACTACTGCGTAAATGTTTTGATATGAAAGAAAATCAAATGTCTCTCCTTTCCATAGCCCTATTTTTCTTCATTTTAAACCACTTCCTCTAAACATGGACATGGTTCATAAAAATGCTGGTTTTGCCTGAATGGCAAACACTGTCGCCCTCTAGTGTTTCATACCAAATACTCTTAAATCATCCACACGTCTTTGCATGACTATCACAACACTTTTCCATTTGCACGGTTTCACTGCTCGGATTAAAATGTGAGGAGAGTGGAGATCGAGAAAAATGCCTTTATTCTATATTTGGCTATTCTAATGCACAAAATAAAACTTTGTCATGGTGAAGATTGATATCCAACAGCTGAATTCAGGGAAGTGTTAAAACATGTTAAATTGTAAAATATGTTCTCCTATCTGTAAAATACCCAAAAAATATGAAATTACATTGATAGCTCTATTAAAAAAAAAAAACCAAAAAAAAAGTATTTTCAAACTGACATCAAGTACTAGGACATCATTCAAATGATTCCAACACACATACACTCCATGACCAAAAGTATGCGGACACCTGCTTGTCGAACATCTCATTCCAAAATCATTCATATGGAGTTGGTCCCCTTTGCAGCCAAAACAGCCTAAACTCTTCTGGGAAGGCTTTCCACTAGATGTTGGAAAATTGATGCAGGGACTTGCTTCCATTCAGCCACAAGATGTTGGGCAATTAGGCCTGGCTCACAGTCTGCATTCTAATTCATCCCAAAGGTGTTCGACATGGTTGAAGTCAGGGCTCTGTGCAGGCCAGTCAAGTTCTTCCACACCTATCTCAACAAACTATTTCTGTATGGATCTCGCTTTGTGCACGGGGGAATTGTCATGCTGAAACAGGAAAGGGCCTTCCCCAAACTGTTGCCACAAATTTGGAGGCACAGAATTGTCTAGAATGTCATTGCATGTTGGAGCATTAAGATATTTCACTGGAACTAAGGGGCCTAACCATAAAAAAACAGCCCTAGACCATTATTCCTCCTCCAAACTTTACAGTTGGCAATATGCATCGGGGCAGGTAGTGTTCTCCTGGCATTTCGCCAAATCCAAATTTGTCCGTGGAACTGCCAGATGGTGAAGTGTGATTAATCACTCCTGAGAACGTCAAATCTCTGCCATGCTAGAGCTGCCCCGGTCAACTGTAAGTGCTGTTATTGTGAAGTGGAAATGTCTAGGAGCAACAACATTTGCATAGACTGACCTGACTAATAGGAGAAGGTAAATTCGCAAGACAGAAAAAACGACAGCGTAGCAGTGACCTAAGTAAATAACAAGTCCCTAGTAAAAAAAAAAAAGATGCCTATTATGAATTCTTATTGTATAAATGGTCCAGTATGGTTAGTAACGGAATTTGTTTGAGTAACTTCTTTCACAGTATAACAGTGTTAACGAGCTCCACAAATAAATCTACATTCTGTGACCAGTTTATTAGGTACACCATCCAGTTCCCGAAAATGGTCCGCTCTTACAGACAAGACTGAGTCATGTGGCCATGGCACGCTATATAAAACAGGCAGTGAAGCGCTCAGTTACTGTTCGATTGAACGTTAGAATGGGCAAAACGAGTGACCTAAGCGACTTTGAGCATAGTATGATTCCAATATTTCAGAAACAGCCGATCTCCTGGGCTTTTCACAAATTACAGTGTCTAAGGTTTACCGAGAATGTTGCAACAAACAAAAAACATCACCCACATCAGTCCTGTGGGTGAAAACAGCCCGTTGATGAGAGGTCGAAGGAGAATGGCATGAATCGTGCAAGCTACCAGGCGGGCCACAAACAGGCAAATAACGACAACGTACAACAGTGGTGTGCAGAACTGCATCTCGGAACGCACAACTCGTCAGTCCTGGTCACAGATGGGCTATTGCAGCAGACGACCACACCGGGTTCTACCCATCTCAGCTAATAAGAAGCGGCTCCAGTGAGCACGCGATCACCAACACTGGACAATTGAAGAGCGGAAAAACATTGCCTGGTCCTGCGAATCCCGGTTCCTGTCACGTCAAGCTGATGGCTGAGTCAGGATTTGGCGCAAACAGCATGAGTCTATGGCTCCAACCTGCCTGGTGTCGGCGGTGGTGTAATGGAGTGGGGAATGTTTTCCTGGCACACGTTAGGTCCCTTGATACCAACTGAGCAACGTGTCCACACCCCGAACAATTCAGGCTGTTCTGGAGACAAAGGGTGGTCCGACCCAGTACTAGAGTGTACCTAATGAACTGACCACTGAGTAAGTATTGGTAAGTAAAACCTTGTGTAGTGGCTCTGGAAGTAGGGTGTAAAGATGTCCGTTTGTGCCTGTGGATGCAGATGATGACCTGCACCCTGTTCTCTGTGGGTGTCTACATGCAAACTGCAGGCCATGCAAAGAAACAGATGACACCAGAGGTCAAAATTCCAACACACTATGGCTGCAACCTGATTCTCAATCCTCCTCCCTGATATGGATTCAAATTGTTAAATCCATGACCGGTAGTGTGCAATTGCACACTTGGGGAGAAGGGTGGATAATCGGGACACAGCCTGTATAGGACTAACTGTTCCCTATCACTGAGGTAAAGAGAGAAATAGGCACCTGAAAAAGTGTTGCTTTATTATTTTTAAATTTCTGGAGATTACCCTTAACCTTCCCCTCCCTCCCACATATCCCCCACCTTCTCTTCCTGTCATTCTTCATCCACGCGTGCTGTACAGGTCCGCATCCTCAGGGCTGGCCTGGCCAAGGTCAATTAACTTAGGGTCTGGTGCAAATTTGGGTTTCCCTGGAAATACAAAAAATATTTTTTTATAGTGGACATCAATATCTGATAAAGAAGATAAGCCCACTATTTAGATGAAGATATCTTCTGAGAGGCAGCTGGTAAGAGGAGCTGTAGGAGGACGAGCTCATTGTAATGGCTGTAATGGAATAAATGGAACGATATCATGCATACAGAAACCATGTTGGACTCTGTTCCATTCAATCCATTACAATGAGCCCGTTCTCCTATAGCTCCTCCCACCAGCCTCTACTGTTTCACATTGATTTGCGTGACTCACCAGCAGTTTTTGTTACAATCCCAGATGGCTCCTCTGTTGTAGCTGGAGGAGTAGCCTCGTCAACTGTCTGTCTCTTCAGTGCAGTCTCTTCAGCTACAGGAGGTGGGTCAGCAACCCCCTCTATAGGTGCAGGGGCAGCCTCAACAGGTGCAGGGGGTGAAGGAGCAGCTTCCTCCTCAACAGGTGCCGGGGGTGAAGGAGCAGCTTCCTCAACAGATGCAAGGGGTGGAAGCTCTGTCTCTTCAGCAGGAGGTGGGAGAGGAATAACTTCCGCTGCTGGGGGAGGTGCAGGGACAGCCTCAACAGGGGCAGGTGGAGGAATCTCTTCAGCAGGTGAAGCAGCAGCTTCCTCAACAGGAGGTGCAGGGGCAGGCACAAGGGCCGTCTGAACAGCCTCTTGCTCCACCACTGTGACTGCCTCAGGTTCAGCTGCAGCAGGCTCAGTGTCAATAGAACCATCTGCAGGGGCCACCTCTGTGGTGGACTGAGGGGCAGGTTCAACCACAGATGGAGCACCCTCTACGGGGCCTGAGGCAGAACTAGGTTCAGTGGGGGAAGCCTTGTCAACAGCAGGCGTGGCTAGTTCAGATGATTCAGCTTCAGGGAGGGGCTTTGCCTCTGACACTTCTGGCTCAGGGATGGTAGCTTGCGGGGCTTGCTGCTTGTAAACAGGAAAACGTTGGTCAAGTTCTGTTTAATCCATAAAAAAATGCTGTTCAAACTCAAGTTTTCAACTCCTGAGAGAGCTTTAAACAGTTTGTTAGATCTATAAATCATTGACCTACAGTGGGGAGAACAAGTATTTGATAACCTGCAAAATCGGCAGTGTTTCCTACTTACAAAGAATGTAGAGGTCTGTAATTTTTATCATAGGTACACTTCAACTGTGAGAGATGGAATCTAAAACAAAAATCCAGAAAATCACATTGAATGATTAATTTGCATCTTATTGCATGACATAAGTATTTGATCACCTACCAACCAGTAAGAATTCCAGCTCTCACAGACCTGTTAGTTTTTCTTTAAGAAGCTCCACTCATTACCTGTATTAACTGCACCTGTTTGAACTCGTTACCTGTATAAAATACACCTGTCCACACACTCAATTAAACAGACTCCAACCTCTCCACAATGGCCAAGACCAGAGCGCTGTGTAAGGACATCAGGGATAAAATTGTAGACCTGCACAAGGCTGGGATGGGCTACAGGACAATAGGCAAGCAGCTTGGTGAGAAGGCAACAACTGTTGGCGCAATTATTAGAAAAAGTTCAAGATGACGGTCAATTGACCCTCGGTCTGGGGCTCCATGCAAGATCTTACCTCGTGGGGTATCAATGATCATGAGGAAAGTGAGGGATCAGCCCAGAACTACACGGCAGGACCTGGTCAATGACCTGAAGAGAGCTGGGACCCCAGTCTCAAAGAAAACCATTAGTAACACACTACGCCGTCATGAATTAAAATCCTGCAGCGCACGCAAGGTCCCCCTGCTCAAGCCAGCGCATGTCCAGGCCTGTCTGGATGATCCAGAGGAGGAATGGGGGAAGGTCATGTGGTCTGATGAGACAAAAATAGAGCTTTTTTGTCTAAACTCCACTCGCCGTGTTTGGAGGAAGAAGAAAGATGAGTACAACCCCAAGAACACCATCCCAACCGTGAAGCATGGAAGTGGAAACATTCTTTGGGGATGCTTTTCTGCAAAGGGGACAGGACTACTGCACCGTATTGAGGGGAGGATGGATGGGGCCATGTATTGCGAGATCTTGGCCAACAACCTCCTTTCCTCAGTAAGAGCATTGAAGATTGGTCGTGGCTAGGTCTTCCAGCATGACAACGACCTGAAACACACAGCCAGGGCAACTAAGGAGTGGCGCCGTAAGAAGCATCAAGGTCCTGGAGTGGCCTAGCCAGTCTCCAGACCTGAACACAATAGAACATCTTTGGAGGAAGCTGAAAGTCCGTATTGCCCAACGACAGCCCCGAAACCTGAAGGATCTGTAAAAGGTCTGTATGGAGGAGTGGGCCAAAATCCCTGCTGCAGTGTGTGCAAACCTGGTCAAGAACTACAGGAAACGTATAAGCTCTGTAATTGCAAACAAAGGTTTCTGTACCAAATATTAAGTTCTGCTTTTCTGATGTATCAAATACTTACAGTGCCTTGCGAAAGTATTCGGCCCCCTTGAACTTTGCGACCTTTTGCCACATTTCAGGCTTCAAACATAAAGATATAAAACTGTATTTTTTTTGTGAAGAATCAACAACAAGTGGGACACAATCATGAAGTGGAACAACATTTATTGGATATTTCAAACTTTTTTAACAAATCAAAAACTGAAAAATTGGGCGTGCAAAATTATTCAGCCCCTTTACTTTCAGTGCAGCAAACTCTCTCCAGAAGTTCAGTGAGGATCTCTGAATGATCCAATGTTGACCTAAATGACTAACGATGATAAATACAATCCACCTGTGTGTAATCAAGTCTCAGTAGAAATGCACCTGCACTGTGATAGTCTCAGAGGTCCGTTAAAAGCGCAGAGAGCATCATGAAGAACAAGGAACACACCAGGCAGGTCCGAGATACTGTTGTGAAGAAGTTTAAAGCCGGATTTGGATACAAAAAGATTTCCCAAGCTTTAAACATCCCAAGGAGCACTGTGCAAGCGATAATATTGAAACGGAAGGAGTATCAGACCACTGCAAATTTACCAAGACCTGGCCGTCCCTCTAAACTTTCAGCTCATACAAGGAGAAGACTGATCAGAGATGCAGTCAAGAGGCCCATGATCACTCTGGATGAACTGCAGAGATCTACAGCTGAGGTGGGAGACTCTGTCCATAGGACAACAATCAGTCATATATTGCACAAATCTGGCCTTTATGGAAGAGTGGCAAGAAGAAAGCCATTTCTTAAAGATATCCATAAAAAGTGTTGTTTAAAGTTTGCCACAAGCCACCTGGGAGACACACCAAACATGTGGAAGAAGGTGCTCTGGTCAGATGAAACCAAAATTGAACATTTTGGCAACAATGCAAAACGTTATGTTTGGCGTAAAAGCAACACAGCTCATCACTCTGAACACACCATCCCCACTGTCAAACATGGTGGTGGCAGCATCATGGTTTGGGCCTGCTTTTCTTCAGCAGGGACAGGGAAGATGGTTAAAATTGATGGGAAGATGGATGTAGCCAAATACAGGACCATTCTGGAAGAAAACCTGATGGAGTCTGCAAAAGACCTGAGACTGGGACGGAGATTTGTCTTCCAACAAGACAATGATCCAAAACATAAAGCAAAATCTACAATGGAATGGTTCAAAAATAAACATATCCAGGTGTTAGAATGGCCAAGTCAAAGTCCAGACCTGAATCCAATCGGGAATCTGTGGAAAGAACTGAAAACTGCTGTTCACAAATGCTCTCCATCCAACCTCACTGAGCTCGAGCTGTTTTGCAAGGAGGAATGGGAAAAAATGTCAGTCTCTTGATGTGCAAAACTGATAGAGACATACCCCAAGCGACTTACAGCTGTAATCGCAGCAAAAGGTGGCGCTACAAAGTATTAACTTAAGGGGGCTGAATAATTTTGCACACCCAATTTTTCAGTTTTTGATTTGTTAAAAAAGTTTGAAATATCCAATAAATGTCGTTCCACTTCATGATTGTGTCCCACTTGTTGTTGATTCTTCACAAAAAAATAGTTTTATATCTTTATGTTTGAAGCCTGAAATGTGGCAAAAGGTCGCAAAGTTCAAGGGGGCCGAATACTTTCGCAAGGCACTATGTCATGCAATAAAATGCAAATTAATTACTTAATCATACAATGTGATTTTCTGGATTTTTGTTTGAGATTACATCTCTCACAGTTGATGTGTACCTATGATAAAAATTACAGACCTCTACATGCTTTGTAAGTTGGGAAACCTGCAAAATCGGCAGTGTATCAAATACTTGTTCTCCCCACTGTAGCTAGAACGCTGGTACTCAAGTTTTCCACAGTGAAAACCATTTTAATATAAGAACAGACTAGATTAAAAAAGCATCAGTAATGTCAATAGTCTGTTGTACCTCAAGACTGACAGTTGGGGGGGTTACTTCTTTGGGCTTTGATTTAAATATGGATGCCATAGATGATGTAGTGTACTGGCTTGCTGCATACATCTTCTGCCCCGTGATCTGCAGAAGAACAGAAACACATTGTTAGGCACCTATGGCATAACACAGGGAATCCACAAGTTTCAGCTACAATTTTAGCTCATGCACATGGATGTTACAAAAATGTACATACAGTTTAAGTCAGAAGTTTACATGCACCTTAACTGAGTTTAAATGTATTTGGCGTTCATAATTCCTGACACTTAATCCTAATAAAAATTCCCTGTTTTAGGTCAGTTAGGATGACCACTTTAATTTTAAGAATGTGAAATGTCAGAATAAAAGTAGAGTGATTTATTTCAGCTTCCCAGTGGGTCAGAAGTTAACACACACTCAATTGTCTTTAAACTGTTTAACTTTGGTCAAACGTTTTGGGTAGCCTTCCACAAGCTTCCCACGATAAGTTGGGTGAATTTTGGCCCATTCCTACCTGACAGGGCTGGTGGAACTGAGTCAGGTTTGTAGGCCTCCTTGCTCACACATGCTTTTTCAGTTCTGCCCACAAAATTTATGTGGGATTGAGGTCAGGGCTTTGTGATGGCCACTCCAATATCTTGATTTTGTTGTCCTTAAGCCATTTGGAAGACCCATTTGCGACCAAGCTTTAACTTCCTGACTGATGTCTTGATGTTGCTTCAATATATCCACATAATTTTCCTCCATCATGATGCCATCTATTTTGAAGTGCACCAGTCCCTCCAGCAGCAAAGCACCCCCACAACATAATGCTGCCACCCCCGTGCTTCACGGTTTGGATGGTGTTCTTTGGCTTGCAAGCCTGCCCCTTTTCCCTCCAAACATAACAATGGTCATTATGGCCAAACAGTTCTATTTTTGTTTCATCAGACCAGAGAACATTTCTCCAAAAAGTACAATCTTCATCCCCATGTGCAGTTGCAAACCGTAGTCTGGGTTTTTTATGGCGGTTTTGGAGCAGTGGCTTCTGCCTTGATGAGCGGTGTTTATACTTGTGTACTATTGTTTGTACAGATGAACATGGTACTTTCAGGGGTTTGGAAATTGCTCCCAAGGATGAACCAGACTTGAGGTCTTGGTTGATTTCTTTTGATTTTCCCATGATGTCAAGCAAAGAGGCACTGAGTTTGAAGGTAGGCCTTGAAATACATCTACAGGTACACCTCCAATTGACTCTGTTTAAAAGGCACAGTCAACTTAGGGTAGCCTAGTGGTTAGAGTGTTGGACTAGTAACCGAAAGGTTGCAAGTTCAAATCCCAGAGCTGACAAGGTACAAATCTGTCGTTCAACCCCTGAACAGGCAGTTAACCCACTGTTCCTAGGCAGTCATTGAAAATAAGAATTTGTTCTTAACTGACTTGCCTAGTAAAATAAAAAATAAAAAGTGTATGTAAACTTCTGACCCACTGGAATTGTGATACAGTGAATTATAAGTGAAATAATCTGTCTGTAAACAATTGTTGGAAAAATTACTTGTGTCACGCACAAAGTAGATGGCCTAACCGACATGCCAAAACTATAGTTTGTTTACAAGAAAGAGTGGTTGAAAAACAAGTTTTAATGACGCCAACCTAAGTGTATGTAAGCCTCCGACTGAAACTTTACATCTGCATAAAAAAAAATGATATTGTGCAATAATACAAAAGGTCTAAACAGTCTAAAGTATCGGATCTCATTATATTTATATGATAGTGTGTAAAAAGATCTTAGTGACACTCAAAAGGAAGCTGGGGCAAAAGTGTCCCTGTACATTAATCTGTGGAATTACTATACCTTTACAACACCCACTGTCTGAGTGGGGTAGCACACGGAAGTGCCTACAGTGGCCATACCCAGAGGAACCCCCAGCCTCATCAGACGTGACCCTGCAGAGAAATAACCAGTCAGCTACTGTACATAGTGGAACATGAGACATTTGGCAACCTGCTTTTTCAGACATTTTACTGCAATGTGTACATTTCAGATCATCTATAATAATGGTAAATAATCTGGGCCGTATTCAGTGATGTGAAACGTTCTGTACATTGCATAGATATAGAATGATTAGACACAATGCCCTATTCTATCGGAGACAATCATATCAGTTTTACACAACACATTCCTTTCTGAACTATCTGTAATGTCACATTCTCCTGAACAGCGGACTTCCCGCAATATCTTTAATGCAGCAACTCATTACCTTTCCTTGCCAGGATCAGACCCGCTAACCCAGAGACTGTGATTACACCGACCCTCGGCATAAAACCAGGAGAAGGATCTCTCAGGAACTCATATGTATCTAGGTAAAATAAACATGGAAAAAAGGTTTTGCAGAGATAGCAGAACAGACCTACTCATGTGTCAACAGAACTCCCCCACTCCTCACCGTGTCCAGCAGTATAGACTGTTACAGCTCCGACCTTGACAGAGGTATAAGCATTCTGGAAAAACAATGGCCAGAAATTAGCACAAAATACAACTTGTTTGCAAAACAAACCTACTGAGATATTACATAAGTTATACCACAAAAGCAGCCATTTTGATAAAGTCCCTCACCTTCTATCGATCTCATGGCATCTGACACAAAATTAGAGTTCTCAGTGAGAGTCGATTTTTACAATAACTGAACTAAAGAGCCATTCCAAAACTTCCTGCAAGTCATTCTTAAAAACTTATATTGATGAATATTCAACATCAGCCAACACAACCAGTCAAGTCAGTCACCAGTGAAAGAGGCCATCAGAACCAGTTAATGTTTCTATACCTTAACGGCAGTAACGTATGGTTGCAGCCCCACCCGGACCACACCCAGCCCGTTCTGCAGAGCTCCAGGCTGCTCATTCATGTAGTGCGTTGCTGGAGGGTCTGGAGCATAGATGGACAACTGAGGACAGTACAATAGATCAATAGGATCAACAAAGGTGGCAATAGTCACATACATCAGGTTTCAAGTTCATTGTCACGTGCACAAGCAGAGCGAAATGCCCTTCTTGCTTGCTCTTTCCCAACAATGTAGTTATAAATATCAGTAGTAATATAAAATATGTATAAAAAAGTAAAGTACAATAAAAACACACGAGAAATAGAAATAAGTAACTGTTCTTGAGTAAATTCTAGATTCTTAGATTACCTCTCTAGGGGAGAGCAGCACAGTCTCTGTTTTGCACTGACTCATGGCATAAACTCGAAACGAGGCCAATCCCATTGCTGCTGGGATCACCGCCAGCTTCACTACCTGCAGAGAGAGACACACAAACACAGACCTTTGTCAGGATAGGCCTAAAGTGGTTTTCCAGTCTGAAATTCACATCAACAGTTATTGATGAAGCACAGTTGAATCCAGTAAAATATTGGCTTACACCCGTTTTGTGCCAGCCAGTCCTACTTTGGACCTATATTGGAAAATATTTTACTGTAAATTATGTTGAAAATGATAGGAATAAAGATAATTATTATCATGGAAATTATGATACTGCATCATCATTAGTGATTAATATATCGATATTTGAATCCAATTATCAATTTGTATTTTTTTTTGCTACTGTAGGTAGCACTTTTATTTCCCTGACTGTTTTCTTTCTCTTTCATCTCTTTGCAGCAGGCATATAGTTAGCCCATTCATAGACGTTAACTAGCGTAACATGCAGACCAGACCACTTGCGTGCATGCACGCACGTTGATTTTGTCCACCAACACCAGACGCGATCAGGACACGCAGGTTGAAACATCAAAACAAACTCTGAACCAACTATATTAATTTGGGTACAGGTCAAAAAGCATTAAACATTTATGGCAATTTAGTTAGCTAGCTTGCTGTTGCTAGTTCATTTGTCCTGAGATAAACATTGGGTTGTTATTTTACCTGAAATGCACACGGTCCTCTACAACAATTAATTCACAGATAAAAGGGTAAAAGTTTGTTTCTAGTAATCTCTCCTCCCTCAGGCTTTGTCTTCTTCAGACTTTATATGGCGATTGGCAACCAATTTTAAGGTGCATTACTACCACCAACTGGACTGGAGTGTGGACCTCAGTTCATCTTTCAATCACCCACGTGGGTATATTCTCCTAAAATCCTCCTATAACCAAGTTCTATTTTAGCGTCTGTCTATGCAGACGCTAGCGAGCAGTGTGGGTGCAACGATTGAATAACGTGTACATTTATTTTGCAATGCTCGCGCACACAACATGGGCGGTGTGGTCAGCATGTTAGCACCTATTGACAACGACATCTTCCGGGGGACTTTTATTAAGAGCCCTGAAAGTTACCAAAGCATCGCTTGTGGTATGGTTTTGTAGAAATAAGGAACGTATCCTTCATATCAATGAGAAATGATTTCCCCAAAACAATAGGTTCACTTACTACACACCTGTATAGGGTTAGTGTTCCCTATGGCCATATCTCCATGTTACAGCGCTTGTACAGAAGACAGGGAATACCACCTATGTTAATTATCTAGGCTATCTTTGTGAGCGTAACTGATCTACATCCGGCGCCGACAGAGATGGCCGCCTCGCTTCGCGTTCCTAGGAAACTATACAGTATTTTGTTTATTTCTTACATTGTTACCCCAGGAAATCTTAGGTTTTATTACATACAGTCGGGAGGAACTATTGGATATAAGAGCAACATCAACTCCCCAACATTACGACCAGGAGTATGACTTTCCCGAAACGGATCCTCTGTTTGGCCCACCACCCAGGACAATGGATCGGATCCCAGCAGGCGTCCCAAAACAACGGCGCCGCAGAAGGTGTAGACGGAGCGGTCTTCTGGTCAGGCTCCGTAGACGGGCACATCACTCCCGAGCATACTACTCGCCAATGTCCAGTCTCTTGACAACAAGGTAGACGAAATCCGAGCAAGGGTTGCCTTCCAGAGAGACATCAGAGACTAACGTTCTTTGTTTCACGGATACATGGCTCACTCGAGACACGCTATCGGAGTCGGTACAGCCACCTGGTTTCTTCACACACCGCGCCAACAGAAACAAGCATCTCTCTGGTAAGAAGAAGGGCGGGGGTGTATGCCTTGTGATTAACGAGACGTGATCATAACAACATACAGGAACTCAAGTCCTTTAATTCACCTGACTTAGAATTCCTCACAATCAAACGCCGACCGCATTATCTACTAGAGGTCGACCGATTAATCGGAAAGGCCGATTAATTAGGGTCGATTTCAAGTTTTCATAACAATTGGAAATCTGTATTTTTGGACACTGATTTTGCAGATTTTTTTTGTATATATCTTTTTTTTTACACCTTCATTTAATCTTTATTTAACTAGACAAGTCAGTTAAGAACACATTTTTATTTTCAATGATGGCCTAGCAACGGTGGGTTAACTGCCTCGTTCAAGGGCAAAACGACAGGTTTTCACCTTGTCAGCTCAGGTTATCCAATCTTGCAACCTTATAGTTAACTAGTCCAACGCAATAACGACCTGCCTCTCTCTCGTTGCACTCCACAAGGAGTGTTACGCGAATGCAGTAAGCCAAGGTAAGTTGCTAGCTAGCATTAAACTTATCTTATAAAAACCAATCAATCAATCAATCACTAGTTAACTACACACGGTTGATGATATTACTAGATATTATCTAGCGTGTCCTGCTCTGACTGAGCATACAAGCATACAAGTATCTAAGTATCTGACTGAGCGATGGTAGGCAGCAGCAGGCTCGTAAGAATTCATTCAAACTGCACTTTCGTGCATTTTGCCAGCAGCTCTTCGCTGTGCTTCAAGCATTGAGCTGTTTATGACTTCAAGCCTATCAACTCCCGAGATTAGGCTGATGTAACCGATGTGAAATGGCTAGCTAGTTAGCGTGGTGCGCGCTAATAGCGTTTCAAACGTCACTTGCTCTGAGACTTGGAGTAGTTGTTCCCCTTGCTCTGCATGGGTAACGCTGCTTTGAGGGTGGCTGTTGTCGATGTGTTTCTGGTTCGAGCCTAGGTAGGGGCGAGGAGAGGGACGGAATATTGAAGACTCATGTTAAAAGGAACCACCAGCTTTCATATGTTCTCATGTTCTGAGCAAGGAACTTAAATGTTAGCATTTTTACATGGCACATATTGCACTTTTCCTTTCTTCTCCAACACTTTGTTTTTGAATTATTTAAACCAAATTGAACATGTTTCATTATTTATTTGAGTCTAAATTGATTTTATTGATGTATTATATTAAGTTAAGGCTTTTTTGGTCCTCCAATAATCGGTATCGGCGTTGAAAAATCATTACCGGTCGACCTCTATTACCTACCAAGAGAATTCTCTTCGATCATAATCACAGTCGTGTATATTCCTCCCCAAGCAGACACATCGACGGCCCTGAACGAACTTCATTGGACTCTATGTAAACTGGAAACCACATATCCTGAGGCTGCATTTATTGTAGCTGGGGATTTTAACAAGGCTAATCTGAAAACAAGGCTCCCTAAATTGTATCCGCATATCGATTGTGCGACCCGGGCTGGCAAAACCCTGGATCATTGTTATTCTAACTTCCGCGACGCATATAAGGCCGTCCCCCACCCTCCTTCCTGAAAAGCTGACCACGACTCCATTTTGTTGCTCCCAGCCTATAGACAGAAACTAAAACAGGAAGCACCCATGTTCAGGTCTGTTCAACGCTGGCCTGACCAATCGGATTCCACGGTTCAAGATTGCTTCTATCACGTGGAACTGGGATATGATACGCATTGCGACGAACAACAACATTGATGAATATGGTGAGTGAGTTTATTAGCAAGTGCATCGGTGATCCCAGTTATTCGCAAGAAGAAGCGATGCAGGTACAGAGGACAAAGAGCCGGATGCCTAGTCAGGACCCGCAGAAGGCGAGTAGGAAAGCTGCCCTTACGTCAATATTACTCGCCAACGTGCAATCATTGGACAATAAATTAGACGAGGTACGATCACGAATATCCTACCAACGGGACATCAAAAACTGCAATATACTATGTTTCACTGAATCGTGGCTGAATGACGACATAGATATTCAGCTAGCGGGATATACACTGCACCGGCAAGATAGAACAGCACACTCCGGTAAGACGGGGGGGGGGGCGGTCTGTGCATATTTGTAAACAACAGCTGGTGCACAAAATCTAAGGAAGTCTCTAGATTTTGCTCGCCTGAAGTAGAGTATATTGTGATACATTGCAGGTCAATCTACTTGCCTAGAGAGTTCTCAGCTATACTTTGTGGCTGATAATTCCACGGGGACTCAGGTGGCAAAAAGAACCATCATTGGGACAGCGCACAGATGATTTCTGTGAGCGCTGGTGTGCCATCCTGAACAAATGCTTTATTTATTTAATGACATTAATTGTTGACCAGTTGAAGAAGGATTTTATTGAAATGGATAACACGATTAAAGACAAACGCACAGCTCTACAAACAGTTGTTCATGATGATGGCATATTCAATGAACTGATGAAAACTAACCAAGCGCTCCAGGACAAGTTGTCTACGGAAATAAAGGAAATTAAAATCAAAAAATTCAACCAAGACAAAAAAGACAAGGCCGAATGTAAAGTCTACTTCTGGAGAAACCCTGACAAAAGAGGTCCTGCTCCCCCTCTCCATGACAGATGCAGGAGGGATGCCGCTTACTTCGATCCACCCTTGTCTGATCAACGCTCTACAACCAGCGCCTCATCGGCTTCCAGTGGTAGTTTTTTATTCAATGAGAGACTGGATGGACGGAAGGGCGGAGGAGGCCGCAGGCATGCGCATCGACGAGATGCACCCGACGGAGTAAGAAGAAACGACTACCAGAGGCAGAGGAGACCGTTCACACGGTCCCAAAACCCACGGGACTGAGTGTCTTTAATTCATCAAGCAAGATATTGAGCCCTGCCCATGTCTCTTTGCTTAATAAAGGGTTATCTTTTGTGCCTACAACCCAGTGCAACGATTTTGATTTTAAGGTAGACATGATGATATTTTTGTTCTATGGAGGGGTGATGCAAAACAGCTCCAGGCATTCTATGCTTTTCTTAACTCCTGTTCTGAGCATCTGAGATTTACTATGCAATCTGACACACGTTAAATCAGTTTTCTTGATCTTCTGATCTTGTGTGAAGATAATGTTCTATACACTGATCTTTACAGGAAACCTACTGATCGTAACAGTTTGTTGAGGGCTGATAGTTGTCACCCACTTCCCTTGAAAAATAGTTTGCCCTACAGCCAATTTTGTCGAATCAAAAGAATTTGCAAAAAACAATCAGATTTCGACAGAAATATGGCTGAGACGCAAAGAAAGTTCAAGGAGAGGGGCTACAAGAATGATCAGATTAATATTGCCATTGAGAAAATTCAAAACCAAACTAGACATGACCTTTTTCAAGGTCAGTCTCGCAAAAAGACGCATTCTTGTGTTCTAACTACCCGCTATTCAAAGTGCTCTGAACAAATTAAGGGAATTGTTCAAACATTGGCACATCCTAAAATCCGATGATAACACATTACCGAGACTTTCGGACCTTCCCTTGGTCGTATTCTCGCGGGGCAGAAATCTCAGAGACCAATTAGTACACTGATTATTTGCGCCCCTGCTGGATGGAAATTACAAGTGTAATGGCTGTGCTCAATGCAATGGCACTTATAAATGTAGATCCTTCAAACACCCACAAACAGGGAAATCGATCCCAATCAAAGGTGTTATTACGTGCTCCACTAAGGCAGTTATTTATCTTATAACTTGTCCTTGTGGTAAAAATTATGTAGGTAAAACAAAGCGCAAATTAAAAGTACGTATCTCAGAGCATCGTAGCACCATAAGTGTAAAAACTTGGAGGCAGGCCACTCGATTTCGTCTCTGCGTTATATTGGCATCGAACATGTCACCCTCCCTAGGAGAGGGGGGTGACCTAGATAATTTATTGTTAAAACGAGAGGCTGCCTGGATCTGTAACTTAAAGACCCTTGCGCCCTTCGGTCTCAACGTAGACTTTGATCTGAAGCCATTCTTGTGATTATTGTGACTTTGCCATTGTAATTATTTGTAAGCTTGTGTAGTCAAATTCATCTATGCTATCCATTTGTTGTTTGTATGCTGTTCTTTGTATGACATTTTAATATTTGATAATTAACCAATGATATTAGGCCACTCTTGGCCATGATTACAGACACCTGTGTCTTTTGACACTACATAAACGAGCCATCCCGCAGTGTTTGTGATTATACCCTGATGAAGACAGCTTGGCTGTCGAAACGTTGGTAATTATATTTTTGCATTTGAGCTCCTAGAGTGTGCGGCTCTCTTATTTTCAAGTGGCTGATAATTTACCACCACAAACAGATGCTGGCACTAGGACCGCACTCAGTCAGCTGTATAAGGAAATAAGCAAACAGGAAACGATTCACCCAAATGCGGCGCTCCTAGTGGCCGGAGATTTTAATGCAGGGAAACTTAAATCAGTTCTACCAAATCTCTATCAACATATAAAATGTGCAACCAGAGGGGAAAAAAATTCTAGATCACCTGTACTCCACACACAGAGACGTGTACAAAGCTCTCCCTCGCCCTCCATTTGGTAAATCCGACCACAACTCTATCCTTTCGATTCCTGCTTACAAGCTAAAATTAAAGCAGGAAGCACCAGTGACTCGGTCTATAAAAAAGTGGTCAGATGAAGCAGAAGCTAAACTACAGGACTGTTTTGCTATCACAGACTGGAACATGTTCCGGGATTCTTCCGATGACATTGAGGAATACACCACATCAGTCACTGGCTTTATCAATAAGTGCATTGAGGACGTCGTACCCACAGTGACTGTACATACATAACCCAACAAGAAGCTATGGATTACAGGCAACATTCGCACTGAGCTAAAGGGTAGAGCTGCCGCTTTTAAGGTGCGGGACTCTAACCCAGAAGCTTACAAGAAATCCCGCTATGCCCTGCGACGAACCATCAAACAGGCAAAGCGTCAATACAGGGCTAAGATTAAATGATACTACACCGGCTCCAACGCTCGTCGGATGTGGCAAGAATTGCAAACTATTACAGACTACAAAGGGAAGCACAGCCGCGAGCTGCCCAGTGACACGAGCCTACCAGACAAGCTAAAATCACTTCTATGCTCGCTTCGAGGCAAGCAACACTGAGGCATGCCTGAGAGCATCAGCTGTTCCAGACGACTGTGTGATCACGCTCTCCGTAGCCGACGTGAGTAAAACAGGTCAACATACACAAGGCTGCGGGGCAAGACGGATTACCAGGACGTGTGCTCCGGGCATGTGCTGACCAACTGGCAGGTGTCTTCACTGACATTTTCAACATGTTCCTGATTGAGTCTGTAATACCAACATGTTTCAAGCAGACCACCATAGTCCCTGTGCCCAAGAACACAAAGGCAACCTGCCTAAATGACTACAGACCCGTAGCACTCACGTCCGTAGCCATGAAGTGCTTTGAAAGGCTGGTAATGGCTCACATCAATACCATTATCCCAGAAACCCTAGACCCACTCCAATTTGCATACCGCCCAAAAAGATCCACAGATGATGCAATCTCTATTGCACCTCACACTGCCCTTTCCCACCTGGACAAAAGGAACACCTATGTGAGAATGCTATTCATTGACTACAGCTCAGCGTTCAACATCATAGTACCGCCAAAGCTCATCACTAAGCTACGGAACCTGGGACTAAACACCTCCTCCCTCTTCAACTGGATCCTAGACTTCCTGATGGGACGCCCCCAGGTGGTGAGGGTAGGTAGCAATACATCTGCCACGCTGATTCTCAACACTGGAGCTCCACAAGGGTGCGTTCACCCATGACTGCGTGGCCCTGCATGTAAGTATATTTTTTATTTGAAAGATTAATTCTCACTGATATAAGGGCTATATGTTTCAAATTATGATTATTGATGTTTCTAACAACCATTGAAAACCCTACAGAGAAGTTATATAGTGAGCAATATATTTGGAACATCAAATCAATTAAAATCTCAGTATGGAATCGAAATAGGTCTATAGCTAGAATCTTAACACATATCGGCACCCAAGTATCGTGATAATATCATGAAGTCTCTGGCAAGTCCCAGCCCTAATTGGCATGAATAGTATTAGTTACCAGAACAGTATTTTCTTCTTAAATCATGATTGCATTTTTTTTTTTGTTTTACCAAGAATGCAATATTAATTTGATCCTCATCAGAGAGATAAGACATTGACCTTGTTGAGCAGGATCTTCTAGAGTGAAATAATGAACGTTAAATGGATACAATTAAGCTAGCTAACAAGTTTAGGAGAGATTTCGAAGGTCACCTTAATCTTCTTTAATCATATTTAAAGAGTAGGCTACCTACAACGTTAATCCTGAAATACAGAGAAACACTGGGCTACATGACTATACAATTGTATATCTACTTTAAACTCCACATTCATAGATAGATATAACATGGACATAGTCCTACCACAATAATTTTCGTTTGTACAACATGTTCTAAAAGGGGCGTGTAGCAAACTGCATGTTATATTGACGCCATTCTGGTCAATTTATACACATAGCTAAATACACACATGTAAATTATTCGACCTTTTTAAAAGACCTTAGAGTCCCAGCTCAAACTCGAGGTAAACATGTTTTAGGATAGGTTTGCATGGTAGAAAACGTACCGTGGCAGCCATGATGGTAACTCCCCTCAGAGTCTTACCGGTGCCGATAAGGAACCAACTTTATCATAGGAAAACGCGTTAAATCCTGTTTGACTGTTTCTGCCGCTAAATTGATTTTACTGCTCAGTGTATATGACCTCGAAAGTAACAATGCTATACAAAAAGCAACGTTAATAATCAGTTCTCTTTATTTAAAGAGTAGTGTTTTCATTCCTTGTCCTATCCTCGAAAAAGCCTGCACATGTGGGTCCCTGAAGGGCTGAATAACTGCTTCAGTTCAGAGTAGCCTAATTTTGTAACGTTTTATTATCGAAATAAATACACAGAAATGCATTAATTTGTGCGGTAATTCAGTTTATTGGTTTTACAACTTAGATTTTTACAACCTTGTACTATATATATTTCTGAGAAACAAAAGCTACTTTTGATTCATAGGAAGAATAAATGTATTTCTCTTTCTCAAGAACAATGTTTTTATAAGTTAATGTACAGATAAACAGATAATAATATACTTCCAAAAAAGAGCAATATGTTCCTTTTTTAATGTCGCAGTGCAACTTACATCTTAGCTACACACCTGCGCAGTTGTACTATGAGGTGCACACCTCCAAAATAACACAGTGGAACCCTGGACAGATTGAACATATTTCATGTACAATGTTTTAAAACATTGTGAGAACAATTACATTCTGGTTAAATGAAATACATTCTACAATACATGTACTGCTCTTCATAAAATTTGAGAATTTAGAGCAACAACTGCGGACATTTTAGAAGTGTTAGTAGTATGTCTATTATGACATGTAGCCGGGCCAGTGTAGTTATACTGTATAACAAATGTACTGACACCTAAAAAGCATTTTAAGTACCAGGACACAACACTGGATGATAATTGCAGGTGAATTGAAGCAATGTCAATATCCTGCCAGGAATAGGGTATAAGTATTAAGCGGCGCAAAGAAAAACATTATCATTGAAATTTGATAGAAGTAAAATAGAAACAAGGAAAAGAAGGTCAAGTAAATAGGCCTAGAAAAGAAACAACCAAGTGTGTCAAACATTAAAAATGTGTTATGAGTTGTTGATCATGTATTTTGCGCAGATAGAATGCAGTCACATTGAAGTACTACAGTACTACTTCTCAACCTGTAGAAATAAACAACTTAAGCAGATACATATACGTTGACAATTTCCGGGATCCTTTTTCAAATAAACCAGTACATTCACATATAAAATCAACAGAGACACAGAAAGGGAACAGAATACATGAGCAGAACTCAGGACCTGAATCAATCCTGAAGATCAGGAGGTAATTTCTGTAACAGCTGGAGTGAAGCAAAAACAGTCATTCAGGAGACTCAATGCTTTTTGTATTTTATATCATTTTTCTAAGAAAAATATAAGTAAAAAGATTCTGTGGTCACAGAATCTAAAGATTGCATTCACAAGTATATAGTTCACAGTTTTAAATAGAGGGTGCTGCTATGCAAACAATATAATATTTTTATTTAACACATTTCTCAACCCCAATGGCCACATGTACATGTTTACTACCATGCAGATGTTTGATTTAAAAAATCAATTTCACCAACAAATTCTATAATGATGGCCAAAATCATAATAGCTACAAAGATATATCAATAAATGTAAAAGTTTCATTCCAGTGATCTGTGTTTGGCTAAACTACTTTGTTTAAATTTCAAACAAAATCTACATAATTATACATACATGTCAAACATGCAACATCCGTACATACAACAGAAATGCATTATAAAACCCTACTGAGCCTCATACACTAAAAGGCCAAATACCTCCATCTCTCTCTCTCTCTCCCTCACACACCCATCTTCTCTCCACACTTATACATACAGTACATACTTTTAAACAGATTGGGTCTTTCTTTCCGTGGGTTTCAGGGTCACACAGTACCATGGTGCCCCAGTAGGGGGTGCATTGTTGTAATCAGAATGATGCCTATTAGCCAGCCTACATAGCTCTCTCTTAAAGCAGCATTAAAGGGGAAATAAAAAGGAAATAAAAACTAAACTCCCTTCCTCTTAAGCAAGCAATGAAATACGAAAAAATACAATAGAAGAAAAAAAATGCATTTGCATCAGCCAAAAACAGTTACAACTTTTTGTTGTTTAGTTCTCTTTCAATCTATCATTTGTTGCATTTTCTGTTTTAAAGATAATGAATGATAGTTTCTCTTCAGGCATGCAGAATGGCACCCCGTGGGGGCCTTATTTTATCCAATATACAGTATATACACCAACAGTTACTCTTATGTTTGACCTCAGTGCAGTATGTACACATATTACAGTGATTGGTTTGTCAGTTAGTTTGTCAGTTAGTGAAGGGAATGGTGATGGTAGACCCTGGCTGCATAAACGATTGCGGGGGAAGAGATAATGGCATGATTCCACAGTGTCTCCTTGTTACTCTGTCTCTGAGTACTCGTGTCTCAAACGTGAGTTTCGATGAAGGAGTGGGTGTGCATCATCAGTGGTGGGGACAGGGGTGAGAGGTCGGATCCCTCGGGGTGGGGCTCTGTCGGGACGGAGCTGAACTCACAGATGTCCACAAACAGCTCATGGTGCTGCTGCTTCCACTGTTGGAACTTCTGGGAGTTTAGACCGGAGTCGTCCAGCACTTGGCTGATAATGGCCAGATCACCCTCTTTGGCCTGTGGGAAAACATCAGTTAGTGTTTGGCTTACATACTACCCCAATGACCCCACTCATATGCCACCTCACTCTCATCACCATAGACAGCCACCTACTGGACCTGTACCACCCTCTGTACCTCCATAAGACTCCACCCTGCCCTATGACTCATACCTGCCCTATGACTGGGCCACAGCCTGCCCTGTGGCTGTGTCCCGCCCTCTCCGTACCTTGAGTGTGCTGCGCAGGGCACGAATGCGGTGCAGCTTGTCATTGATGACAGGGTCGTTGCAGCGCTTGACAAAGGAGCGTCTGAAATCCTGTTTAGTGGAGGGCCTCTGTTCCCCCAGGGCAGACAGGCTGGCCCGCTCTATGGAGCGATACAGCTCCTGGAAGCCATCCACTCCCTCATGATCATGACCTCGCTCTTTAGACTGAGAATCTGAGGGGAGAAAGTAGGACAGGATTTCAAAGCTCTGTGCTAAACCTAATTCAACCATTTTAACTTGGATAAAAGCTTTACAATGTACCTTGTCATCAAATAAATATAAAATCAAGGCATAACAAGGTATATGTGTAACTTGAAGTCTGAGGAGTCCAAAAGAGAAGCCTGGCGAGAGCAGGAAGTGCTAGAGTGCATCCTTACCTTGGTGTTTCTTGGAGTTGTGCTTTCTGAATGGCACCTCGTCATCCTCACTCCTCTCCTCTGAGGGTCCTGCTGAGTGCAGGCTTCCCTTGGTGCCCTGCACGTCCCTGTTCCGGGGCAGGCTCTGGCTGCGCTGCTTGTGGGCACAGTGAAGGCGCTGCTCGCGCTCCTCTATGTCCACCAATGGGAAGGGCCCATCTCTGTCAGGTTGTCGACACCTCTGTGTGGGAAGTGTGGCCTGGCGTCGGCGCTCAGGGGACATAAGCAGCTGACCCATTCCCATGTGGCCGCTGCCGTAGCCCCCGTCACCCCTGTCACCCTCCCCCGGCACGGTCTGCAGAAAGTGGAGGCCCGAGCTGGTGAGAGGCGTCTCAATCAGGTCCTGCCAGGAGCGGCGTTGGGTGTCACGGAGGGTGGGGCGGAGGGTGGGGCGGCAGCCGGATGACTGGGTGCTCCCAGGGACGTCCGGACGGGAGTCCTCAGCTGAGGAGTGGGAGTACGTGGACTCACTGGAGAAGTGGCGCTCAGGGAACGGACTGGAGGAGTTCACCTGGAAGAGGGCCAGTGGACAGAGGTATTTAATGATATTGATAGAACCACTATGTGTGTGTGTGTGTGTGTGTGTGTGTGTGTGTGTGTGTGTGTGTGTGTGTGTGTGTGTGTGTGTGTACAGTGAACGTGTACATGTGAGTGTGTGTTCCAGAGTGTGAACCAGTGGCCTGCACTCACAGATGGGGTGCGGTGGTAGGTGTCACAGCGAGATGACATGCCCTCTTGTTTCAGAGTCATAGAACCATCCATCTCATCCTGGTCACTCTCACTCCAATAATCTGAAACATCAAAGTTAAACATCAATAAACTAAACAGCTTGGGTGACCTCATCCATACCAAAACTGTATGTCTTGCACTTCAGTACAATAGGCATTGATCTAATACAATTACCTAACATCTCACTTCAATGTCCTTAAATCAATTGATTTACACATCACAACACTAAATATGTAGTCAGATTGTCCTACCTTCATCGGGCCGTGGAACCTTATCGTCAGGTGTGTAGCCAATCGCCGCCAGCCCCAGCCGGTTCATCCATCTACATGGGTAACAGGACAGGGTGCAGACACACAACATGAGATGGTTAACTGACTAACTGATACCATACTGGGTGTGGTAGGAGGTTTGATGTGTTATGTAGTCTATATTTCTTGAGAATATGAATTATTAACAGTTTGCATTGAAGACAATAAAGTATATCGATGTTATGATATGCAGTCTTTCTGAATCCTCTCAAATCCTTTATTTAGCTAATGCTACTCAATCAGTAAAGGGCATTTGTGATCAACACTGCCACATCATTACACAGAAAAGAGCCAGAGATAATAACAAGTCAATCAGTCACAACCCAAGGGAAAGATGAAACTGTTTCTGATAAACAAAGCAGTAGCTGCTGACCCAGAGGGCTCTTTGAAACAAGAGACTTACTGCTCTTTATCATCTTACACTATCTCGGGAGAAAAAAAACACAAAAATAAAGTCTCAGTAGAACAACACTACCGACCTAAAGTATATTTTCTTATTCCTCATGTTTGAGAACGAAAGAAGAACTATGTCCCAGCTCCAGCTATGAATTCTCTGAAACTGAGATTTTTTTTAGATAATATGTAAGCTAAAGTACATGCTGTTACAATCAAGAGCATTTTATGAAATAAGCACACTAACTAACCCTACCATCAAAGTGCAGGTAGTAATGCTAGAAAAAATAGTGTTACCTGTTCATCTCCTCCAAACAGTCTGTGGCGAAAAAGAAACTCTTGATTTTGGGATGGCAGGCTTTGAAGGCACTGCAGCAGGAGCAAAAACATCTAATTAGTCTGCACAGTCTTGTAGATCATCTGATTCTCAAACATCTCCATTTTGCATTACTTCATTCTGTTAGCCTGAGATCCAGACCATGTGGTACAATGGCCAGGTAGAAGTACTGTATACTGTTCCTGTAGCCCTTTCCTGCAGTCAAATGACCTAGGGGCTCCCGGGCACTGCATCTCGGTGCAAGAGGCATCACTGCAGTCCCTGGTTCGAATCCAGGCTGCATCACATCCGGCCGTGATTGGGAGTCCCATAGGGCGGTGCACAATTGGCCCAGCGTAGTCCGCGTTTGGCCGGGGTAGGCCATCATTGTAAATAAGAATTTGTTCTTAACGAACTTGCCTAATTACATTTTAAAAAGTGGCCTCATGGGTGGAATGTTTTTAATATTTTCATAATTAATACACTTTTTTTAATACAGAGAATCTTGTGTTTCTATGTCAAACGGTTTAATATTGGGATGCAAATTGTAATAGACTTCAACATGGTACAGGTGTCTTCTTTTTTAAAGCCCATAACCATGTGTGTGAGGTGTTTACTTTTGTTTCAAAGTGGATTTGTTTAAGACTACCAAGAAACACTGTGTGACCCTTCTCAGGTGGAAATAGACACCTATTATTTACTTCTGCCACTTTGTGCCACGGCTATTTAAAGCCCTCGTTATTCAAATCAAATATTTATGCCACGCAAAGGCATCATCTGTTTTTGTGTTTCATTTAGACTTTTCTTTTAAATCCCCAGGTTCACTAACAGATTGAGAGACAAAAAAACATTCATCACAAAAACACTCACTGTTTCCTTCTGCATTCAATTGCTCTATCTATTCGGAACTCAGGTAGGCTGATGAAACCTTCAGCCTTCTCGTCCTAGGAAGGGAGAGGTAGGGGAAATGAGAAGCAATACATTCCTGTATGTCTGTAGAGATGACACACCTCATTAAGGATATCAGACATACTTGAATGTACTGTACACTACATAACACTTTAACATAAATGGTTCAGTGTCTTGAATATGGCTATGTTTGTGTGAGTTACCAAGACAACTCTGCAGATAGTGTTGGTAAACAGCAAGCCTGTTGTGGCAGATAAGAGAAAATAAAGCATTGTTTGACAGCTGTAATGTACTTGTCAGAGAGCAGCTTACATTCTGGTTGGTGTACCAGTAGAGCGAGGAGTCCTTGAGAATGAACCAGTACTTCTTCCACTTCTGGGTGAAGTAGCCCTTGGCATCCTTCTTCTTCCACAGCCAGCCCTCACAGTCCCCATGGCCCAGGTCCTTACAGGAGATACGCCTGCGGCTAGCGCTAGTCAGAGAACCTGGGTGGAGAGCAGGATATCACAGAGAATTCTCATAGACACATGGACACACTAAACATTCCCGGGATGATATCCTCAATACTAGCATAATTTCAAACCCATCACAAATCCTAATATAAAATGATTGACAAAGGATCACCAAAAGAATCCTCACAGTGAATGGACTTATCCCACGTCTCACCTTTGGTTCTCTTTTTGGTCTTAGTCCTTAAAGACGCATAGTGAAATGACTGCAATGAGAGGGAAGAGGAGAGGGTTTGATTAGAACAGGTGTCTAAAGTACAGGACTCATAACAGGGGAGTAACAGTAGTATTTAAATCTTTGACTTTACCTTCCTCATGGATGAACCTCCTTGTCTTTCGATGCCAAAACTAGCATACCTGAGGAGAGGGGAGATCAGGTTTGTAAGCCTACAATAAAATGGATGCTAATCCTCTTTATCTGGGGATGAGATCATCATGTACTGGTATCAAACTAATCCTTACATGGATATTATTCATCATAAAAAGCAGAATCGTAACTTGATATCTACTGTATGTGAGTAAAATATTAATGTATATTCCATTGACATGAATGCATAAGTTACATGGAGTACATTAAACATTGATTTGAGTCTCTCATGCTAGAATTCATCCCAAAGAACTTAGTATCTGTATCATTCCCAGGGCTGGCCTGAATGCCCATCTGGAAATGGCTCTACTGACAGGTGGTACTGTGGTCCTGAAACATGGACACTGATTGAAGAAATGGACATCACATGGCATTCTCAATATAGGTCTCACTACTTACTTTTGTAATACACTCAGATCCAGCTTTCCTACTGTCAATCATAGTGTATTAGGTACAGAAACATCTCTTTTGGGTGTGTAGCATGCAGTGAACTGGATGTCAAACACATAGCAGGTATCTGACCATCATACTGACACCTTACCCATATACTCGGTGTACAAACTGAGCGCCAGTGCATCCATTCTACCAAAGAGAATGATCTAAACTAAAGCCTGATACATTTGGACAAGTACTGTATTGTTTCCAGCAAGTGAAAGAAGTGAGCTAAACCACAGAGCAGGTGGCAGGAAATCCAATTCAGCCAGTCTCTGTGTCTCAGTAGAGCTCAGCACAGCACAACGGAAACCGCTGAGGGGATGTGCTGCGCATGTTGGCCATTTATGAACACCTTAATCAGCACTCATCACTGTAAAAATGGCTGAGAGGACTTCTCTACTGCCAGACCTACTGTACTATTTTATAACTACATGGTTGGAGCATCCACTGAACACTGACTGTGGGTTAAGATGTTGAATTGGGTTGGGTTGTAGCATCAATTGGAAAAAAGCACAGTGTTTCTTAAATAGAACCAGAAAATCTGATTTAGGTCAGTGAAGGGTTGCCTGCTTGGCAACCCTCATGATGTATGTTTAAATGTCATTCCCTTGAGGCCAATTCAATTAAGTTAATCAATTGTTACAACACACTGAAGACAAAAATTCATCTCAACTAGGATTATTCATATGGTGGTATGCAGGATGACGGCAATTTACTTTACTCAAAAGAGTCATTGGTGAAATAAAAATAATTTGTAGAAGTGAGTAACTAATATACTGTAAATCCAATATCAAAACATGCACAATATAAAGTACTGTATATATCAGTAAAATGTTGATAGTTGATTAAAAAAAAGCTTTCAAATTACTGATAGCAGTATGATACAAACCAAATTGGAAGGTACACAACTAGCCTCCATAGTTTAGGCAAAAACCAAGTCCCACACATACATTTGTTTAAATCATCAACTAAATCAATGTTCCTCACAAAATCTTGCCTAGATTGTCCCCTTGACCCCATGAAGAAGAACTGCTCACTCACCTGTCCGTGTCAGCTCTCAGTGTGTCTCCAGCTCTCTGCGGAAAGGTAAAGAGCAGATTAGCGCATCAGAGAGAGAGAGAGAGAGAGAGAGATGAGAGAGAGATCATAGCACACTGTCATCTCAGAGGGTGGACCATGTTTCCAGTTGTGACCAGGCAGGCAGATCAGAAGATCGGGGGCAGGAACCATGGGGTGTCTGGGGTTGTGGAAGTAGAGGTAGTATGGGTGGCAGTGTGGCAAACTTCTGACTCACTTATCTAATATTGTGACCTCAAAAAGGCTTTATCCACAAAAACATCACTGCTCTGTGACACAAATATGTTGAATCTGCATTGCCAAACCATTATGCCACTATGTCTGACTGCGTTGAAAGCCATAATGTCATTCTTGATGCAAGTTGACAAATAAGAATAGTAGCTGTGATGACTCACGTGGTACATTGGCACAGTGTTGCTCTCAGGCAGTGAGAAGGACAGGCCCTCTGGGGGTCCTGAGTCCAGTCTGATGGGCGGGGCCAGCATGGATGGGCTGATGGGATAGCTGGGGCTGCTGGGGTTGTGGCTCTTCTTGCGGGAACGCCGCCCAGTGTCCCGCTTGCATTCCCTGGAAACATCTGGCTCCTCCTGGATCACCAGGATCTTGTCGTCACTCAGGTAACGTAGCAGGGAGTTGTCTGAGTCTAGCAGAGGTCAGGGAAGGAGGGAAAGAGGGGTGCAAAGTTGTGTCATTTGGAAGCCCAGAGAGGTTGTTATTTGTTTATTAGGAGTCCTAGAGTGCTTATCACATTCAAATGCTTGATGGCAAAACAAACTCTTACCAAAGGTATAATGAAGCATCATTTGAAAGGAATATAAACATTCAGAAGATTTCTGGTTCGATACTTGCGGTCTGATGTTGAGTCAAAGTGTGAGCAGCCCCTGAGGTAATGTTTAATGTTGTTTCCATAGCTTTAGTCGATAGAGCTTCATTAACCTCACAGACCTGCATGTTTCCACAGAAACCAACCTGTCACGTTACTACCTTCCATCAGTGAGGGCAGGCCTCCAACAGTTTGTGGTTTCAGAGCAGAGGGAGGCAGATAAGTTCTTTATATCGGCACTCGCTATTTATAACAAAAGTCGTGGGAGTGAGATGCTCTCACTACAGCTCACTCAACATAACTGCTATACATAGTCTCACAAAGCTAAACACTACTGAAATCAGCCATGTGCAAAACAAATATTAGGTTTTCAACTCAATTCCTGCCTGACATGAACATGTTGTCTATATATAATAGATTGAATCTCATTTTGTAAAAAAAATGGCTGAGCCTCTTGTGATAGCTTCATCTTTATACAGTACAGTTTAAAAATAGTTCTAAATGTGCATTCATGTTTCTGTCAAGATTCCCTGGTTATATGTAAAGTCTAAAGAAACCATTGTGCTCTTTGCCAGTACTTGTGGCAGTTCCAGTTAAATGAATAAAAGGTTGCCAAACAAGCAGATGATTAGTCATGTTGTTGACAGTGGGGACTGTGATTGGTCCTCATTAGGAGTCTGTACTTTGCAGAAGCAGTGAAACAAAAGCTACTTCCTTCTCCAAGTCAAGGCATTTAAGGGGGGTACTGAGGAGACTACCTGAACTTAAGGACCCACCTCTGCTACCTCTCTTGTACATATTTGGCTCCTTTGTCTCTGCCATCCAGTTGTAATCCGTTGGCATGGAAACTGGCCTGAGGTCACCTGGAAAGAAGTCCAAGTAGCATGTCAGCTGAGGTGTGAGTGGAGGGAGAGTTAGGAGCTGAGGTGTGAGTGGAGGGAGAGTTAGGAGCTGAGGTGTGAGTGGAGGGAGAGTTAGGAGCTGAGGTGTGAGTGGAGGGAGAGTTAGGAGCTGAGGTGTGAGTGGAGGGAGAGTTAGGAGCTGAGGTGTGAGCGGAGGGAGAGTTAGGAGTTGAGGGAAGAGCGGAGGGAGAGTGGAGGGAGAGTTAGGAGCTGAGGGAAGAGCGGAGGGAGAGTTAGGAGCTGAGGGAAGAGCGGAGGGAGAGTTAGGAGCTGAGGGAAGAGCGGAGGGAGAGTTAGGAGCTGAGGGAAGAGCGGAGGGAGAGTTAGGAGCTGAGGGAAGAGCGGAGGGAGAGCTAGGAGCTGAGGGAAGAGCGGAGGGAGAGTTAGGAGCTGAGGGAAGAGCGGAGGGAAGAGCGGAGGGAGAGCTAGGAGCTGAGGGAAGAGCGGAGGGAGAGCTAGGAGCTGAGGGAAGAGTGGGGGCTGTCTCACTGAGAGGGAGAGGAGAGGGTGAGAGTGGAGTGGCTGTGCGTGGGTGGGTGGACGTCTGCCTGACAGTGGTTAAAGTGCAGGGAAAGTAAGGGGTATAAGAGGAGTAGGTTATAGCATGGGAATCCAGTTGAAAAGAAGTGAACTTTAGAGTGAAGGGGAAACGGTAGACCTGCTGCACGTGTGTGAATGTGTGAGCATGAGAGAGACTGTGATGGGCCTTATCATGACACATGGTGCCTCCACAGACTGGGATGAGCAGATCGTACCCTGCTTGGAGCCATTATGGGCTTGGAAGGAATCCACTGTCACTTCCCTGGCAGACTGTTAACATGAAAAACACTCTGTCTGGCAGAGCCAAAGGGATTTATCTCTGCACCACTACACACTGTACAATACACGGCAAACTGAGCCTCAACAGAGCCTCAACAGCCATTTCTGTCTGATGGACAGATAGAATACTGTACATTGTCAAGGGCTGGCAAAGACCTCCTTTCCTTATCCCAGTGTTTACAGACAGTGTGTCACTCACTAAATATTCCAGAGTTGTCCCGTGCAGTAATGTGAACGAGCTCATCATGTAAAGTGCAGACAGGGGTGGCATGTAGAATAGTCAGGCTGATCTTAGGTGATGTCATCCTGATGCTGGCCATCCTACTGCTGCAGTGCTGATGATGATGAAGGGGCAATGACAGGGAATGTCTGACTGTGGGCATGGGGGGTGGTGCTGGGCTGTGAGAGGGAGGGGTTTCTGTGAAACATGAATACGCTGGGGTGCATAATAATAATCTTGACTATGCATAGCAATTGCCATGGGGCTATACATTCTCCACGTGCCATTTACAGCTGGATACACTGAAAGAGAAGGAGCTTAAACGAAGGCAGGAGAGGAGAGCTACCCACCTCGCCTGGAATTCCACTCTTCAATGCTCTTTTAACATTACACTACTGCCCAGAGAGAAGAGGGTGGTTGGTTGGTAGTGCTACCTATCTGGGCTGGGTGACTCACCATGGGTGGGTGTCCTGTCCCTCCGCCTGACCCCGGTGGAGCGACCCCTAGTCTCGTACTCCTGCCCCAGGGCCAGACAATCCTCCTCCACCAACGTGAAGTACTTGCCCCCATCGTGGTCCAGGTAGAAGCTGGGAGACTCCGAGCCCTTCATACCCATCTTCTCCATGCTGTACTTGCTGATGTCATCGCAGGACATGATGCCTATCTCGTCTCTGTGATTAACAGGTAGAGTATGGAGAAGATCAGGCAGGCGCAACCGGACTAAACAGTACAGTAAACAGTAGCTGTATGCATGGGTTTGGTAGGCTCACCTGTGTCCATAAAGGCCAGAGACTGGGGACAGGATGAAGACGTCATGGCCACTGTCCAGCGTAGAGGACATCCCCATGGTCCCCATACTGTTGGGCGGGGTGTTGGACTCACTGTTGGGACTAGTGGGGATGGGCTGTAGGGACAAGGGTGGACTCATGTAGACAGCAAGACTGAGCAGGATAGCAGGATGCAGAAGTATTAAACGATTTCCTAAATGCAATTATTTCTAATTCATAGCATTTTATGACATGATCCTATAGAATAGAGTTCTCCATGTTTGAGTTACTAGAGGATTAGGGTGCAATGTTGTGAGCTTGTGTGCGAGTCAGACAGTTCTCGTAGCCCTCTACACATGTACCCATTCACAGGTTGTAAATGGCATATTTGGGCACTGATAAACATCTAAATTGGAACACAGTGGATGTACAGTAACATGCTATTCATGACGTCAGAGCGTTGGCTTCGCGCTTCACAGTGCTGTGTGGGTTTTGACTGACAGTCATTATAAACTTGAGCACCTCGCAGCGGTGCAAAGCGACTTACCCCTCCTGCTAATTGGGCAACTTTTGCAAATGTTTTTGTTGTCTGAGTGAGGGAAATGCTGTAAATTAAGGTGACTCTACGTATTTTGAAAGATGAGACGTTGGGGATTATAATAAATACCGCTTTGATGTCATACAAGCCAGCCAAACACCTGTCAGTCCAAATGTGTACTTCACATTTCCATAATATAAAACTCATGTCATATACAATGTCAATGTTTATGATCATCATGTTTGATGTACAGTTACCATATGACATGGCGTCATACCCTGACCAGAATGAGCCTGTTGGTCTATTGTGTCGTCACACGCACCTGAATGCACTCATGACTCCTTAACTACGCGGACACAAATTACCATCTGTTTCTCTGAATTGTATTGTGAAAACCTAACACCGTAATATCATATTTTATAATTTAGCTAGTCATGTTGGCAATAGAACAAGCTTTCAAATGATGCCTACCTGACCTACATTGCGATTTATAATGGAATGTTTTTGGATTAGGTAAACAACAGTAATTGTGTGATATCAGGGATGCAGGGCTGTGTTCCAACCCAAAAAAACTACAAGTGTGCTTGCTCTAGTTCCTCAGTGGCACAGCTAGGAGAGATCAAAAAGCATCTTATAGGTGAAGACTCTTCTTTGAATTTTTTTGTTTTATGTTGCACCTACCCCACATTTTCCAGGAATATTCTTATCATGTTACTCAATGCATCCAGAGTATTTTCAGATTTCTTTATCAACAAATGTGGTGAAAAGTTCAGTAAATGAGAGGTTTTTGGCAACTAATAGAGGGGATAACAACAGGACCCCTAACAACAAGGGATTCTGGGATCACGACTATATACAGTTGTCGGATGTTTAAGTTTACATACACCTCAGCCAAATACATTTCAACTCAGTTTTTCACAATTCCTGACATTTAATCCTAGTAAAAAATCCCTGTATTAGGTCAGTTAGGATCATCACTTTATTTTAAGAATGTGAAATGTCAGAATAATAGTAGAGAGAATTATCTATTTCAGCATTTATTTATTTCATCACATTCATCACGCAGATCAGAAGTTTACGTACACTCAATTAGTATTTGGTAGCAATGCCTTTAAATTGTTTAACTTGGGTCAAACGTTTTGGGTAGCCTTCCACACGCTTCCCACAATAAGTTGGCTGAATTTTGGCCCATTCCTCCTGACAGAGCTGGTGTAACTGAGTCATGTTTGTAGGCCTCCTTGCTCCCACACACTTTTTCAGTTCTGCCCACAAATGTTCTATAGGATTGAGGTCAGGGCTTTTTGATGGCCGCTCCAATACCTTGACTTTGTTGTCCTTGAGCCATTTTGCCACAATTTTGGAAGTATGCTTGGGGTCATTGTCCATTTGGAAGACCCATTTGCGACTAAGCTTTAACTTCCTGACTGATGTCTTGAGCTGTTGCTTCAATATATCCACATAATTTTCCTCCCTCATTATGCCATCTATTTTGTGAAGTGCACCAGTCCCTCCTGCAGCAAAGCACCACCACAACATGATGCTGCCACACCCGTGCTTCACGGTTGGAACGGTGCTTTTCGGCTTGCAAGCCTCCCCCTTTTTCCTCCAAACATAATGATGGTCATTATGGCCAAACAGTTATATTTTTGTTTCATCAGACCAGAGGACATTTCTTCAAGATGTGTCAAGTGTGGTGAGGATGAGCCATCTCTTGCCAGGAGATACACTAGGAAATCTAACCTACTATGATGACTCAACCCCGTGCCCAATAACATCTGACTGGTAAAGGTCCTGTGAAAATCACATTACAACGCAAAGCAAAAAACTAAATGTTCATATATTTTCCTTTTACTCTTTCGAGTCCACTTCTACGATAAATGATCATTGCTCTGTAATTTTCCTTGAACTCCTATCAAAGAAATCAGAGCCATATTCCTTCCTGATAAGTTTGTATGACCATGGAGGCTTCGGAACATCTAGAGCTCACTCCTTCTCTTGGACTTGTGTAATTAATAATAAATACCACTCAAAATAGAAATTCATTTTATGTACTTCTTCATTATTAATACATCACTACAAGAACAGTTAAAATGATGGTGTAAATGTGTTGGCTCAGTGCTGTCAAAAGAAAATACCTCAACTGTTAGATTTTTTATGTCTCTCAGACCAAAACAGGGAAAAAAATGTTTAAAAAAAATATGAAGCAGTGGGTTATGAATAGGTTAGGAAACAAAACAAGATCTTCTGGTCTTCTGTAGCTCAGTTGGTAAAGCATGGCGCCAGGATAGTGGGTTTGATTCCCAGGACCTGCCATATGTAAAATGTATGCACGCATTATTGTAAGTCGCCTTGGATAAAAGCGTCTGCTAAATGGCATTTACAGTGCAGTATTCAGACCTGTTACAGCCTGTTACAGCCTCATTCCAATATTGATTTTGATTCATTTTTTCCTTCATCAATCTACACAAAATACCACATAATGACAAAGTGAAAACAGGTTTAGATTTTTTTGCAAATATATTAAAAATTAAAAACAGAAACACCTTATTTACATAACTATTCAGACCCTTTGCTATGAGACTTGAAAATTGAGCTCAGATGCATCCTGTTTCCATTGATCATCCTTGTGGTGTCTACAACTTGATTGGAGTCCACGTGTGGTAAATTCAATTGATTGGATATGATTTGGAAAGGCTCACACCTGTCTATAAAAGGTCCCACAGGTGACAGTGCATGTCAGAGCAAAAACCAAGCCATGAGGTTGAATGAATTGTCCATAGAGCTCCGAAGAACAGGATTGTATCAAGGACCAGATCTGCGGAAGAGTCTAAAAAATGTCTGCAGCATTTTAGGTCCCAAAGAACACAGTGGCCTCCATCATTCTTAAATGGAAAAAGTTTGGAGTCTTCCTAGAGCTGGCCACCCGGCCAAACTGAACAATTACAGGAGAAGGGCCTTGGTCAAGGAGGTGACCAATAACCTGATGTTATTGGTTCCTCTATGGAGATGGGAGTTCCTCTGTGGAGATGGGAGAACCTTCCAGAAGGACAACCATCTCTGCAGCATACCACCAATCAGGCTTTTATGGTAGATTTGCCAGACGAAAGCCACTCCTCAGTAAAAGGCACATGACAGCCCGCTTGGAGTTTGCCAAAAGGCACCTAAAGGACTCAGACCATGAGAAACAAGATTCCCTATGCCAAGTGTCACGTCTGGAGGAAACCTGGGACGATCCCTGCGGTGAAGCATGGTGGTGGCAGTGTCATGCTGTGGGGATGTTTTTCAGTGGCAGGGAATGGGAGATTAGTCAGGATCGAGGGAAAGATGAATGGAACAAAATACAGAGAGATCCTTGAAGGCTCAAGGCTGAGTAAAGGGTCTGAATACTTATGTAAATATGTTATTTCAAATTTGTATTTTTAATGTGCAAAATGTTATATTATGGGGCATTGTGTGTAGATTGATGATAATTTTAGAATAAGGCTGTAATGTAAGAAAATGTGGAAAAGGTCAAGGAGTCTGAATACTTTCCAACTGCACTGTATTATTATAAAAAGACAACCCTGCACAAAATAATTATTACAGCTGGAAGTGCTCCCGCTATGAGCAACCACATTAACCTCGGCATTAACCTCTGTCCTTGGTTCTGTCTGTGTCCTATAAGTCTGTCCAGGGCAGCTGACTGAGAGTACTACTCTATGACACTGGACGAACAGATGGCTAGGTTCACTCTTCATTGACTCTTATCCACAATTGGAAACACTGAGTGCTTGATGGTGGTTCACTGAAGATTCATTTCAAATTCATCTCACATTGTCTTTGTCCTCTACTACCTGGATTTTCCATAGGCTCCTCTGTCATCATCTATTTGGTAAAGAGTTGATTTAATAATAGAACAGGCTACCTTTCTCCAAGTCGTGTTGAGCTCCGGTGGTCTGACTCTTTTTGACTGACACATCCATCATAAACAGTCCTGGGAGACAAAGTCACTCTAACAGTGTTCATACCATATGTCAACGGCTCCTACAGTCATCCGGCATGCTGTCATTTAACTCTGAGGTGCTTCATTAACCAAACACTGGGTGAATTCTACTGTTCGTGACTGATTGGTAACCATTGTGTGTATTTGTTTGTTTAACCTGTAAGACTGCCAACAATAACCTCCCAGGAAGGCAATCCAATACTCTATTTTTTTTATATTTTAGTCAGCCACAATAGCGAAGCATAGCTCAAGCAGAACCCTGTTCCTTTCAGACTGAAATACCATGCCAAATAATGCCAAATAATCCATACATCATTATTTCTGACATGACTGCAGTGCATATGCACAACCTCATCACAGTTCCATACAGGAGCAACCATTCTGGCTTCACATATTGAGATATGATAATGATGTGCTGATTATCTGAACACATTAACTGATTTCACTGCAGATGCCAAAGACATGTAACCACAGAAACGGTCCTGGGCATCATCAAGGCAACCCATGCGGCATGAAAATGAGTAAGCCTAGTGCAGACCTAAAAATAGCTCTCACGCAGTACAGGGCTCCCGAAGAAAAACCATCCAGGCAGTTATGAAGTAAACCCCCAACCCCCTCTACCGTCATCCTCCCCAGCTAGCGTTCTGTCTTTGTTCCTCCTCCTCAGGCAGCCCCTGTTTCCCCCAGCCAGTCCCCATACTGTACTGTCTGTACTACAACCACACTGAGCAGCACAATGGATTCACTATCTCTTTCACTGACGCGCCACCAATAATGTATATAAACCCTGGATTGCTGATGCTTTGTATTGGCTGATGAGAGACTTTGAAGCCACCGGTCTGCCATATTGGCTTTAAACAGAAGAAGCAGTCCTACATAGGAATGAATGGAATTCTACAGTATTTCAATGAAATGTTTAAAGTACAAAATTACATGTACCAAAATTGAGGCGTGGGGTTTTCAAAATACCACCCCCCTGTCAGTCATGTAGTGTATATATAAATCATTACACTCCACACAATCCAATAGAACTCAATTAAAGAGTGACCAGGTATGAGTTCTAAGTTAAGTGCTTACTCACAGACAATTGCCCTTTAATTCATCATGTATCATAATCTAATTTATTAACATTGCGGCACTCATAAGGAGCTTCTAGGCCAGTTGGTCATTATCAATAATGAGCGCTTTGTTCCTTATCGCTAAAATTAAACAGCAACCAGATGAATTGGTGAAATAATTTCTATTCATATCTACCAGAAGGAATCCTAAACAGATATTCAAACATCATAATACAATTACCTGGAGTGCAAGGGGTTTCCATCGTACATTCTTGAGCAGGGCAGGGGCAGACGTAAGAGTGTTCTGAGGTCTCTTCTTCAGGGTGAGGATGACTCCATTGGGGTCTTCTCTGAGGGCATTCACCAGGTTCTTCAGCTGCCAGCCCACCTGCACAGGTACGCCACATAGGAGAGAGACAATTCAACACTCTCAGTGAGGCTGAAGAAATACTCAACCAATCATGACAATAGAGCTAGTAAATTACAGTAGCTAGTGTACAACTATGCCTAGGAGGAGCACCGGAGATAATGATGGTGAAAACAACTACAAAACCATTCCAATACACTACAGCCCATTCCCACATATTACAGTGCTTGGATAAGAATGGCGTTTTGCACAAAAACAGTTAACTAAACAGCATGTGCTGGAAAGTGTTGCATACAATGTAGGCAAAATATTGTTCCATTTATTTATTTTCTTGACTGAACATAACCATTTTCAAAATTCTGTCCCATCTTTGTACAATGTTAAACAACGTTTAACAGAAGTTAAACAAACTGATAGTGCTGCACCTCATGCCGACCTATAATGCATCGCAAAGCATCAGCGCCAAGCCCTACTGGGCTCTGACCCGCAACAGACAGTGTGCAGCTGTGCTACAGTGAGCTTGGATCTACTGATGGCGGTGTGCTCCCAGGCAGGCTCCAGTAGAGGCAGGGGAGCAGAGAAAGCAGGTCACGTCCCCCTCCCTCCCTTCCTCTCCCTTCCTCCCTCTCTACGCCACGCTGAGCACCTCTCTCTACCTCTGCGCTCTGTAGAGTGCCAATGTTAATAATGCAACTTATCTGTAAACAGGTTACATTATTCAACTCAGGGACTGGCATGGCGACATAGTCAAACTATAAAAACACACACACACACACACACATTACTGTTTGGCTGAGACACTGTCTCTGTGTTCACAACAGCTATGCCGACTGGCAATGGCCCATTTCACTCCCACAAAGACGACAAACATCGCCTGTCTTAAAAAGACACAGACAGACACAATTACTGTACATACAGTACAATACACACACATACTCTATATACAGTACCAGTCAAAAGATTGGACACACCTATTCATTAATTATTTTTTTCTACATTGTAGAATAATAGTGAAGACATTAAAACTATGAAATAACACATATGGAATCATGTAGTAACCAAAAAAGTGTTAAACAAATCAAAATAGATTTTAGATTTTAGATTCTTCAAAGTAGCCACCCTTTGCCTTGATGACAGCTTTGCACACTCTTGGAATTCTCTCAACCAGCTTCATGAGGTAGTCAATTGGAATGCATTTAAATAAACAGATGTGCCTTGTTAAAAGTTAATTGTGGAATTTCTTTCCTTCTTAAAGCGTTTGAGCCAATCAGTTGTGTTGTGACAAGGTATACAGAAGACTTCCCTGTTTGGTAAAAGTCCATATTAAAGCAAGAACAGCTCAAATAAGCAAAGGGGAAACGACAGTCCATCATTACTTTAAGACATGAAGGTCAGTCAATCTGGAACGTTTCAAGAACTTTGAAAGTTGCTTCAGGTGCAGTCGCAAAAACCATCAAGCACTATGATGAAGCTGGCTCTCATGAGGACCGCCACAGGAAAGGAAGACCCAGAGTTACCTCTGCTGAAGAGGATAAGTTAATTCGAGTTAAAAGCCTCAGAAATTGCAGCCCAAATAAATGCTTCACAGAGTTCAAGTAACAGACATCTCATCATTAGCTGTTCAGAGGAGACTGTGTGAATCAGGCCTTCATGGTCAAATTGCTGCAAAGAAACCACTACTAAAGGACACCAATAAGAAGAAAAGACTTGCTTGGGTCAAGAAACACGAACAATGGACATTACACCAGTGGAAATCTGTGCTTTGGTCTAATGAGTCCAAATTTGAGATTTGTGGTTCCAACCGCCGTGTCTTTGTGAGACACAGAGAACGTGAACAGATGATCTCTTCATGTGTAGTTCCCACCGTGAAGCATGGGGGAGGTGATGTGACACTACTGGTGACACTGTCAGTGATTTATTTAGAATTCAAGCACACTTAACCAGCATGGCTAGCACAGCATTCTGAGCCATACGCCATCCCATCTGGTTTGCACTTAGTGGGACTATCATTTGTTTTTCAACAGGACAATGACCCAACACACCTCCAGGCTGTGTAAGGGCTATTTCACCAAGGAGAGTGATGGAGTGCTGCATCAAATGACCTGGCCTCCACAATCACCCAACCTCAACCAAATTGACATGGTTTGGGATGAGTTGGACCGCAGTTATTTTATTTATTTTTTATTTAAAAATATATATATTTAACCTTTATTTAACCAGGTAGGCCATTTGAGGACAAGTTCTCATTTACAACTGCGACCTGGCCAAAATAAAGCAAAGCAGTGGTACACAAACAACAACAGAGTTACACACATGGAATAAACAAGTATAAAGTCAATAACACAATAGAAAAGTCTATATACAGTGTGTGCAAATGAGGTAAGATAAGGAAGGTAAGGCAATAAATAGGCCATAGTGGCAAAATAATTACAATTTAGCAATTAAACACTGGAGTGATAGATGTACAGAAGATTCATGTGCAAGTAGAGATACTGGGGTGCAAAGGAGCACAAAAAAAACAGTATTGGGATGAGGTAGTTGGATGGGTTATTTACAGATGGGATATAAACAGGAGCAGTGATCTGTGAGCTGCTCTGACAGCTGGTGCTTAAAGTTAGAGAGGGAGATATGAGTCTTCAGCTTCAGTGATTTTTGCAATTCGTTCCAGTCATTGGCAGCAGAAAACTGGAAGGAAAGTCTGCCAAAGTTGGAATTGGCTTTGGGGGTGACCAGTGAAATATACTTGCTGGAGCGCCTGCTACGGGTGGGTGCTGCTATGGTGACCAGTGAGCTGAGATAAGGCGGGGCTTTCCCAAGCAAAGACATATAGATGACCTGGAGCCAGTGGGTTTGGCGACGAATATGAAGCGAGGGTCAGCCAACGAGAGCATACAGGTCGCAGTGGTGGGTAGTATATGGGGCTTTGGTGACAAAACGGATGGCACTGTGATAGACTGCAACCAATTTGCTGAGTAATGTGTTGGGGGCTATTTTGTAAATGACATCGCCAAAGTCAAGGATCGGTAGGATAGTCACTTTACGAGGGTATGTTTGGCAGCATGGGTGAAGGATGCTTTGTTGCGAAATAGGAAGCTGATTCTAGATACAATTTTGGATTGGAGATGCTTAATGTGAGTCTGGAAGGAGAGTTTACAATCTAACCAGACACCTAGGTATTTGTAGTTGTCCACATATTCTAAGTCAGAACCGTCCAGAGTAGTGATGCTGGACAGGCGGGCAGGTGCGGGCAGAGATCAGTTGAAGAGCATGCATTTAGTTTTACTTGCACTTAAGGGCAGTTGGACGCCACGGAAGGAGAGTTGTATGGCATTGAAGCTCATCTGGAGGTTAGTTAACACAGTGTCCAAAGAAGGGCCAGAAGTATACACAATGGTGTCGTCTGTGTAGAGGTGGATCAGAGAATCACCAGCAGCAAGAGCGATATGTCCGGTATGCTCTGGGATGAATCGCGCTGTGCAGACTTGCAGGAGATGTCCAGGCTAAAGGTTAGCTGATGACCGCTAGCAGTGGCTAGTTAACTAGTAGCTAGTTAGATGGCTGGCTTCTGTTGGGGCTTCCGGTTCTAAAGTAAAGAAAATAGCAGATCCATACCACATTGGGAGAGGCAGGAGAGAATGTTGGAGTTGAGGTTAAAAAATATATACTAAATATATGCAAAGAAAAAAGATATGTACACGGGACACGACAAGATGAAGATCAGACAAAGACGCATGACTGCTACGCCATCTTGGAATGTTGTAACATTTACAAATGTTGTAAAAGCAGCCAACAAGTGCTCAGCATACGTTAGAACTCCTTCAAGACAGTTGGAAAAGCATTTCAGGTGAAGCTGGTTGAGAGAATGTCAAGCGTGTGCAAAGCTGTCAACAAGGCAAAGAGTGGCAACTTTGAAGAATCTCAAAGTTTACATGATTCCATATGTGTTATTTCATAGTTTTGAGGTCTTCACTATTATTCTATATTGTAAAAAAAAATACAAATAAAGATAAACCCTTGAATAAGCACAGTTGAAGTCGGAAGTTTACATACACCTTAGCCAAAATACATTTAATCTCAGTTTTTCACAATTCCTGACATTTAATCTAAGTAAAAATGTCCTGTTTAAGGTCAGTTAGGATCACCACTTCATTAAAGAATGTGGCATGCCAGAATAATAGTTGAGAGAATGATCTATTTCAGCTTTTGTGTCTTTCATCACATTCCCAGTGGGTCAGAAGTTTACATACACTCAATTAGTATTTGGTAGCATTGCCTTTAAATTGTTTAACTTGGGTCAATGGTTTCGGGTAGCCTTCCACACGCTTCCCACAATAAGTTGGCTGAATTTTGGCCCATTCCTCCTGACAGAGCTGGTGTAACTGAGTCATGTTTGTAGGCCTCCTTGCTCGCACATGCTTTTTCAGTTCTGCCCACAAAATGTTCTATAGGATTGAGGTCAGGGCTTTGTGATGGCCACTCCAATACCTTGACTTTGTTGTCCTTAAGCCATTTTGCCACAATTTTGGAAGTATGCTTGGGGTCATTGTCCATTTGGAAGACCCATTTGCATCCAAGCTTTAACTTCCTGACTGATGTCTTGAGCTGTTGTTTCAATATATCCCCATAATTTTCCCCCCTCATGACGCCATCTATTTTGTGAAGTGCACCAGTCCCTCCTTCAGCAAAGCACCTCCACAACATGATGCTGCCACCCCGTGCTTCATGGTTGTAAGGGTGTTCTTTGGCTTGCAAGCCTCCCCCTTTCTCCTCCAAACATAACAATGGTCATTATGGCCAAACAGTTCTATATTTGTTTCCACAGACCAGAGGACATTTTTTTTTTTTTAAGTACGATCTTTTGTACCTGTTTCCTCCAGCATCTTCACAGGGTCCTTTGCTGTTGTTCTGTGATTGACTTGCACTTTTCGCACCAAAGTACATTCATCTCTAGGAGACAGAACACATCTCCTTCCTGAGCGGTGTAATAGCTGCGTGGTCCCATGGTGTTTCTACTTGTGTACTATTGTTTGTACAGATGAACGTGGTACTTTCAGGCGTTTGGAAATTGCTTCCAAGGATGAACCAGACTTGTGGAGGTCTGCAATTTTTCTTCTGAGGTCTTGGTTGATTTCTTTTGATTTTCCCATGATGTCAAGCAAAGAGGCACTGAGTTTGAAGGTAGGCCTTGAAATACATCCACAGGTACACCTATCAGAAGCTTCTAAATCCATGACATAATTTTCTGGAATTGTCCAAACTGTTTAAAGGCACAGTCAACTTAGTGTATGTAAACTTCTGACCCACTGGAATTGTGATACAGTGAACTATAAGTGAAATAATCTGTCTGTAAACAATTGTTGGAAAAATTACTTGTGTCATGCACAAAGTAGATGTCCTAACCGACTTGCCAAAACTATAGTTTGTTAAAACTTCTTACGGCTGTGATCCCGCTATCGGGATCGATATGACAACAGCCAGTGAAAGCGCAGGGCGCCAAATTCAAAACAACCGAAATCCCATAATTAAAAGTCCTCAAACATACAAGTATTTCACACCGTTTTAAAGATGCTCTTCTTGTTAATCCCACCACAGTGTCCGATTTCAAATAGGCTTTACTGCGAAAGCACCACAAATTATTATGTTAGGTCAGAGCCAAGTCACAGGAAAAACACAGACATTTTTCCAGTGTCACGAACCGGCTCAAAGCCCGTAACAAAAGGGAGACAACGTGGAGATAAGGAGTAACAAAACATATATTTATTAAATAAAGTAAACTAAGTACAATATACAATGATGTGTGTAATCAGTCATCAGTAGTGTGTGTTTTGCATGAATGTGATAATACAGGGTGTTGAAAGGTGCCAAAACAAACAACCAAAAAACACCAAGATTGAAGCTGGTTGAGAGAATGAGTGGGAGGGTCGTCACACCAGCCAAAGAGAGGAGTGACAAAAATCAGAAATAGAGATAGAATGAATCACTAACCTTTGATGATCTTCATCAGATGACACTCATAGGACTTCATGTTACACAATACATGTATGTTTTGTTCGATAAAGTTTATGTTTAAAAAATCTCAGTATACATTGGTGCATTATATTCAGAAATTCCAAAAACATCCAGTGATTTTGCAGAGAGCCACATCAATTTACAGAAACACTCGTCATAAATGTTGATGAAAATACAAGTGTCATACATGGAACTTTAGATACACTTCTCCTTAATGCAACCGCTGTGTCAGATTTCAAAAAAGCTTTACGGAAAAAGCAAACCATGCAATAATCTGAGTACAGCGCTCAGAGCACCAAACAAGCCAAAAAGATATCCGCCATATTGTGCAGTCAACAGAAGTCAGAAATAACATTATAAGTATTCACTTACCTTTGATGATCTTCATCAGAATGCACTCCCAGGAATCCCAGTTCCACAATAAATGTTTGTTTTTGTTTGATAAAGTTCATCATTTATGTCCAAATAGCTCCTTTTTTTAGCACGTTTGGTCAACAAATCCAAACTCACGAAACGCGTTCACTAGGAGCAGACGAAAAGTAAAAAAAGTTCCGTTACAGTCCGTAGAAACATGTCAAACGATGTATAGAATCAATATTTTGGATGTTTTTAACATAAATCTTCAATAATGTTCCAACCGGAGAATTCATTTGTCTGTAGAAATGCAATGGAACTCAAGCTAACTCTCACGTGAACGAGCATCACGAGCTCAAGGCATTCTGGCAGACCTCTGACTCATTCCCCTCTCATTCGCGCCCACTTCACAGTAGAAGCATCAAACAAGGTTCTAAAAACTGTTGACATCTAGTGGAAGCCTTAGGAAGTGCAACATGACCAATATCCCACTGTATCTTCAATAGGGAATGAGTTGAAAAACGATCAACCTCAGATTTCCCACTTCCTGGTTGGATTTTTTCTCTGTTTTTTGCCTGCCATATGAGTTCTGTTATACTCACAGACATCATTCAAACAGTTTTAGAAACTTCAGAGTGTTTTCTATCCAAATATACTAATAATATGCATATATTAGCAACTGGGACTGAGTAGCAGGCAGTTTACTCTGGGCACCTTATTCATTCAAGCTACTCAATACTGCCCCCAGCCAAAATACATTTGTGGAGTGGTTGAAAAACGAGATTTAATGACTCCAACCTAAATGTATGTAAACTTCCACTTCAAATGTAGATGTCCAAACTTTTGACAGGTACTGTACATGCAGACGCATCTAGAAAAAAAAACACATTCACTGCCTGCAGTTGGCAGATCACACCCCAGCTAGCACATTTGGTTCCTTAGAAGTTGTGGGAACGTGTTTTTTGTTTCATATTGGTTGTGGTGAACGAAGCCATGTTTTTTGACTGGTAATTCTGGACGTTTTTTAATGTTCTGAGAACAGAAGTGATCATTTCACCTGTTCCGAGAGCATTTATTTTTAGGTTGAAGTGAGGTTTTACGAAAGTTTTACTCTGGTTCCTTTTAAGTTTTCCAGGGTGGTTTTATTACCATTGTAGGTAATTTTGAGTTTTTTGTATTACTTCCTTAAAACTTTCACTGAAAGTTTCAATAATACTTTTAATAACACTGCTACCTTATTTTGGGTTTACTTTTTTGAACTCCAAGCACAGGTAGGACACATGGAAATTATTTTCCTTCAGCATTCCTTAATCATGCAAATTCATTTCTTTTTTAATGTGACACGGTAAAAGTGAGATTAAAACAAAACCGATGCTTGCGCAACTATGGGGCAAAACTGACAGGTTTGGTTGAGATTGTTGGCAACATTTAAAACTATACTTAATCTCCAATGTTTATTGAAAACAAATATATTTGCACAATGTGCACTTATTGTCTATCAATTACATTGTTACAGTTATTGGTTAACTAGCTAGCAAATTTAAGCCATATAGACATGACATGAGTAAAAAAAACACACCAGAACACACTTAACAAGATAGAGGATAGAGATAGTTTTGTTTGACGCTGAGAACAGAAAGTATATGTTTTAAATAACATTTTTGGTTTTTTTTTACGTTCTTTGAACAATTTGAAAACATGGCTTTTAATAGAACCATGAGGAAACCTTTAGGAAACATTATGCTGAAGCACTGACATTCCCACAGAATAAATATTTGAGAACATTCCCAATGTCAAACCAGTTGGAGAATGTTTCGAGAACATTAACAAAATTGAAATGAAATGTAACCATGGTTGAACTTTTAGGAAACATGACTTTAAATAGAACCAGGAGGAAACCTTTTGAAAACATTTTGCTGAAGTACTGAAATTCCCACATAAGAACGTTGTTTCTTAACTCTCTCTTAACTAATTGAGAACATTCCCAATGTCAAACCAGTTGGAGAACAAACCAAAATTGTTACTAAATGTAATCATGTTGTAACTTTTAGGAAATGTTCTGTTTAAAGTAACGAAACACCATAAAAAAAAAGTTTTTTCGTGAAGTTCCTTTAATGTTTGGAGAATGTTCCAAAGCCAAGCAACAATACTGCACCATGCCCAGAAAGTTGTGGGAAGGTTGTATGCAAAAATAACCATAGGACAACCATGTTCTTACCAAGCTCTAAGAAACACATGGTTCTCAGAAACGTATGCGCTAGCTGGGAGAAAGCATGTAATAAGCTAGCTAGCCTCTGGCCCTCAGGACACGTTCGCCAGTTGTAAGCTTCTATTGGATGTTTGCCAAGGCATGTGACCATTCAGTTAAAGGCACAGTCAACTTAGCATATGAAACTTCTGACCCAATGGAATTGTGATACAGTGAATTTTAAGTGAAATAATCTGTATTTAAACCATTGTTAGAAAAATGACATGCACAAAGCAGATGTCCTTACTGACTTGCCAAAACTATAGTTTGTTAATATTATGAAAGTTCATTGGCACAACCACTGTCTCATGTTTCTGGACATAGCATCATGTCATAAAATGTATAATCTATGTGATTGGCTGATCATACAGTAAAATAGTTATCTCTACACAGTAAAATAGGCTACCGCAACCACAACGTATTAGTGTATCTTTGTTAAGGTAGGAGGAAGTACTATGCCCTTTACATTTTAAAAATATATCACAAATGTGCAGTTAAGCCTACTAGAAATGGTCCCCTACCGAGATAGGGCACTGCCCCTGCTCAGTATGAGAACATCACAAGTGGCCTGATTAATGCATCCACCAACCCAAACAAATTACAGAAAATGCCACAGTCCTCCCAATCCATTGTTTATATTAGTTGTTAGTTTATTATCTCCTGCCAGCTGTTTTCATACTACATCTCCAATTCCACTAGAATCATATTTACTGGACTTTAAATAGCCTGGAGGGCCTCTGCAGTAACGACAAAGAGAAACATACACAGACCTCAATGCAAAGTGACACAAACAGTAGGTCGTGACCTCTAAAGCTGCCACTGTTTCATCAGTGGATGACGTAGCTACTGTGGCTTCTGTACATGTGTGCATAAGCCACAGTAGGATAAACAAACATTTACTTCTGGCAAAAATAGAAGGAATGCTGAATGCTGCAAAGCTTTGATTTTGATCAGATTGCTATGAGAAATCCTCATCAGCCAACGCCAATGGTGACAGCTAGTCTTAACGGGGTCTGACAAATAACGAAAAATACATTACAGACAAACTACTTTACAATTTACATACATTTAAAAAAATTAGCATGTAGGGTGTGTGTGTGTGTGTGCGTAGCTATCAGTTACATATACATGTCAGTACATACACACAACAAGAAGGTCACATGGGGGAGAGGGATTGTGCCGTGAGGTGTTGCTTTATTTGTTTTTTGAAACCAGGTTTGCTGTTCACTTATGCTATATGAGATGGAAAGGTGTTCCATGCAATCATGGCTCTGTATAATACTGTAAGTTTCCTTGAATTTGTTCTGGACGCCAGGACTTGAAAATACCCCTGCTGGCGTGTCTGATGGGTAAGTGTGTGTGTCAGTGCTGTGTGTAAGATGACTATGCAAACAATTGGGAATTTCCAACACATTCATGTTTCTTATAAAAATAAGTGATGCAGTCAGTCTTTCCTCAACTCTTAGCCAAAGAGACTGGCATGTATAGTATTAATACAGTATTAGCCCTCTGATTACAATAAAGAACAAATTGTCCCACTCTGTTCTGGGCCGGCTGCAGCTTAACTATGTCCTTCTTTGCAGCACATGACCAAATGACTGGACAATAATCAAGATAAAACTAGAGCCTGCAGGACTTGCTTTGTGGAGTGTAGTGTCAAAAAAGCAGAGTATCTCTTTATTACGGACAGACCTCTCCCCATCTTTACAACCATTACATCAATATGTTTTGACCATGACAGTTTACAATCTAAGGCAACACCAAGTAATGTAGTCTCCTCAACTTGCTTAACAGATACACCATTCATTCCCAGATTCAGCTGAGTTATAGAACTTATAGAATTATTTGTACTAAATACAATCCTCTTAGTTTTAGATATGTTCAGGACCAGTTTATTGCTAGCCACCCATTCTAAAACTGATGGCAACTCTTTGTTTAGGGTTGCAGTGATTTCACTAGCTGTGGTTGCTGACGTGTACAGGGTTGAATCATCAGTTTCTGCCCATCATTTATTTTATTTTATTCTGTCACTCTTTATATCATCTTGGCTTCTTCTTCTTCTTTATGATGGGTTTAGTCACATCATTTCTCAATTTGCAGTAAGTCAGCCAGTCAGATGTGCAGCCAGACTTATTAGCAACTCCGTTTGCCCAATCTCTGTCAACCATACATTTTTCAATTCCTCATCAACCCATGGAGCCTTAACAGTTCTTAACTGGTGCATGGTTTTGGAAACTTGGCTTTCCTGAATATAGCCCCTATATTGTAATCACTGCATCCAATGGGTACAGATACAGCCTTAGAACAATGTTCTACAATATTAGTAAAGATGTGATCAATACATCCAGAGGGTCTTGTTTCTGTCGTGTTTGTAAACACCCTGGTATGTTGATTAATAACCTGAACTAGATTACAGGCACTGTTTGCAGTGAGACGCTTCCTCTTGAGTGAACAACTTGATAAAAACCAGTGAATATTCAAGTCCCCAAGAAAGTAGACTTCTGTTTACATCACATACACTATCAGGCATTTCACACAGATTATTTAGATGCTGACTGTTAGCATTTGGTGGACTATAGCAGCACCCTAGAAAAAATAGGCTTTAGATGAGGCAGATGAACCTGCAACCACAACACTTCAATAACACTTGACATGAGATCCTCTCTAAGCATTACAGGGATATGGCTCTGAATATATACAGCAACACCTCCCATAAGCATTCCTGTCTTTTCTATAGATGTTATATCCTAGTATTGATACTGCTGTATCAAAGGAATTATCTAAGTCTCAGAAATGGCTAATATATTGTTATCTGATGTTAAGCAAGTTATTGATTTCATTAACCTTATTTTCTAAGGCTACATATATTAATATGGGCCATTTTTTGCCCTTTCCTGGATAGCTTATCAGAGATAGAAAATAACAAACAAAGCAAGAAAAAACATTATTCAGGAGTCCATCAATCAGTTGGTGGTGTGTGTGCTGTGGGATTGAAAATATGAACCCACAGGCTTGGCTCTCACATCCTTTGTAGGCTTTTGGGAGGGAGGGTGGACAATGAGCCTGTTATAGCGGATGTAAGCAATGTCCCCATGCGCTTTGGCAGGTTTCATGGTTGGGATAAGTTCTTTCCTCTTCTGGCGCACAGCTTCAGGATAGTCCTCGTTAAGGAAGATGTATGTTCCTCTCAAGTTATTTGCTCTTTTCAGAACAGCTACCTTGTTCTTGAACATCAGGAACTTGACCACTATAGGCCTGGGTTTTCCAGTTCTGTGTACGTGCTCCACTTCAATCTTGCTGTGGTCCATCTTCAGTTTCTCAATTATCATTTCCCTCACTTTATCCTCAGACTCCGTCCAGGTCTCGTGGAGATTCTGCGATTCCATCCACAACAGTGTTGTTCCGCCTTGATTGTCCCTCGAGATAATCGGAGTTCTCCGTCATTGTTATTATGGATTCAAATACAGAACGAATGTCCTCTCTCAATGACTTACAGATTGCTATTATCTTGCTGTTCTCCTTTTTAAACTCATCGATCTGACCCTGGGAGAACTGCAAACTGTTCTTCAGGTCCTGGACCTCTCTGGTCAGATCATTCATTATTTTCTTAGTTGACTCCAGCAGTATTTGGACACAACACTTGAAGCTTTTTCTTGTTGTTGTAACAACTGCTTGTAGAACTATTTTTGTTTGTTTAAAAGTTCCTTCACCTGTGATAGAGAGACACCACTGTAAGAGAGACACCACTGTCCTCAACGATGCTCCCACCGGCTTTGGTCTTTGTCATGGTAGCAATGCTAAGCTATGCTGTTACAGACCGGGCCGGTCCAGACCGGGCCGGTCACAGGACAGATGGAAACAGCAACAAAAAGCAGGGATTCAAACAGTCACACTACCAGGACAATCCGTGGAGCCACAAGAGCAGTAGGCAGTGTACAAGCTGCTAAGGAAACCTGGCTAGCTTGATAGCTAGCAAACGTTAGTTCGAAGCTACTGTAGGATAGCATCTGCACCAACGTGGCTACTTCTCTGGAGTGAAATAGATATGCTGCTATTGTTCCTTGTAATACAGTGAACATCCCACACCTTAATGTGATGTTACATGTTGACAATTGTTTGAAAATAAATCAGTTAATTCATAGTTATTTTACAAAAGAAAGCCACAAGAAAGATGTGTTTCAATGTATCTACTAAAGAGAAGAAAACATTGATGTAGATAATTTGATTAACCATAACTAAGGTATCTATTGATGAATATAGAGGAGTGATTTGACTGTCCTTTTTGCTGTTTAAAGTTGATCAGGTCAGATTAAATGGATTGTCCAGTGCTGCCAACCCATGTGTGTTAAATGAACCGACTCGGTTACATTGGGAACTAAAAGCTCATTATCAATTAATGACTATCCAGACCCCTGTATCCTTACAAGTACATTAAATCCCTAACTACCAGATACTAAATGATTAATTGAGGACTAATTAGGTACTAGGAAGAACTAAATAAGCACCTTGTACTTGGCTTCCAAAGGCAACGCATTTAGTCCCCAGACAGGCTGGGCTAGAGGAGTATAGAGTCTAGGAAAGCAGACGTTTCTCATTCATGATAGCTGACCTTTCCTGACCCAGACTGAACAGAATGTATTTCACAGACCCTGAGAGAGATCCTGTAGGACTAAATGACATAACAGTACTCAGTGCTGTACTCAGTATCCACAGTGGAACACTCAGTCTGGACTCACCACAGTTTGGTGATTGACCTGAATAACCTCGTCTCCCGCATGGATCTTCTTGCACTGGTCAGCTGGAGACTGCAGAGACAGTGACAGACAGTATCCAAGTAAGACAAGTAGAGGTTAGGACACATCGACTGTGCCATCATGGCAATATAAACAGACAGATCATTGTCATCAGAGACCTTTGTCTATGGTTTGTCAGTATAGGTCATATACTAACTACTACGTAAGTATACGCTTTGGCCAACTACTTTGAATTTATTGTCATGCCAAACATGACATACAGTGCCTTTGGAAAGTTTTCAGATCCCTTGACTTTTTCCACATTATGTTACGTTACAGCCTTATTCCAAAATTATTATTTTTTAAATGTAATCCTCACCAATCTACACAGAATACCCCATAATGACAAAGCGAAAACAGAAATACCTTATTTACATAAGTATTTAGACCCTTTGCTATGAGACTCAAAATTGAGCTCAGGTGCATCCTGCTTCAATTGATCATCCTTGAGATATTTCTACAACTTGATTGGAGTCCACCTGTGGTAAATTCCATTAATTGGACATGATTTGGAAAGGCACACACCTGTCTATATAAGGTTCCACAGTTGTCAGAGCAAAAACCAAGTCAGGAGGTCGAAGTAATTGTCTGTAGAGCTCCGAGACAGGATTGTGTCAAGGCACAGATCTGGGGAAGGGTACCAAAAAATGTCTGCAGCATTGAATGTCCCCAAGAACACAGTGGCCTCCATCATTCTTAAATGAGCAATCAGGGGAGAAGGACCTTGGTCAGGGAGGTGACCAAGAACCCAATGGTCACTCTGACAGAGCTATAGAGTTCCTCTGTGGAGATGGGAGAACCATCCAGAAGGACAACCATCTCCGCAGCACTCCACCAATCAGGCCTTTATGGTAGAGTGGCTAGATGGAAGCCACTCCTCTATAAAAGGCACCTGACAGCCCTGCTTGGAGTTTGTCAAAAGGCACCTAAAGACTCTCAGACCAAGAGAAGCTAAATTCTCTGGTCTGATGAAACCAAGATTTAACTCGCTGGCCTGAATGCCAAGCGTCACCTCTGTAGGAAACCTGGCACCATCCATACTGTGAAGCATGGTGGTGGCAGCATCATGCTGTTGGGATGTTTTTCAGCGGCAGGGACTGGGAGACTAGTCAGGAGTGAGGCAAAGATGCATGGAGCAAAGTACAGAGAGATCCTTGATGAAAACCTGCTCCAGAGCGCTCAGGATCTCAGACTGGGGCGAATGTTCACCTTCCAACAGTACAACGATCCAAAGCACACAGCCAAAACAACTCAGGGGTGGCTTAGGGACAAGTCTTTGAATGTCCTTGATTGGCCCAGCCAGAGCCCGGACTTGAGCCTGATCCAACATCTCTGGAGAGACCTGAAAATAACTTTGTAGCAACGCTTCTCATCCAACCTGACAGAGCTTGAGAGGATCTACAGAGAAGAATGGGAGAAACCCCCCAAATACAGGTGAGCCAAGCTTGTAGTCCTACCCAAGAAGACTCGAGGCTGTAATCTGCCAAAGGTGCTTCAACAAAGTACTGAGTAAAGGGTCTGAATACTTATGTAAATGTGATATTTCTGTTTTTCATGTCTGAAACCCTTGCTTTGTGGTTATTGGGTATTGTGTGTTGGTTGATGAGGGGGGGAAAACTATTTAATCAATTTTAGAATTAGGCTGTAACTTAACAAAATGTGGAAAAAGTCAAGGGGTCTGAAAACTTTCTGAATGCACTGTACATGGCATGGTAATGAACAGAACAAAGGAGTTGGCTAAAGCAAAGACTGATCTGCAAGGGGAGGCTACGGTGGCACAGCCCCAAAATGTCCAGTAACAGTCTAAAGAGTGTTACATTTAAAAACATACATTTTAAAAAAGTATGTAAAATGCAAAAAGTATTTTGTCTATAATGTATTTTTCGTTATATGTCAGACCCCAGTAAGACTAGCTGTTGCCATTGGCGTCGACTAATGGGGATCCTAATAAAATAAAATAAAATATATAAATCTCAGCCACCATTTAGCAGCAATTGAAAAGACCAGATGAGATATATCACTTGGCAGAGACATCACCAGCCTCTATACCTCCCTTCATACCGTGGTACTACGACTGCACACTTTGTACAATATCTCCAGTATTTTCCTTCCATAGGGGCTCGGAAATAACAAAAATTATCAGTCACAGTATGTGTCTGAGTAAAACTTAAACATCACATTAAACAGCAGCACCCATTCCCTCTCCATCTCCTACAGAGAATCCTCCCCATCCCAGTCCTGCTTTGAAAGTGTTGCCAGTTAGAAGAGCTGTGGTTCTCTGTGCAATACTACCATCTGTAAGCCTCTGTCACCCCTCCTCTGTTTCACCCCCAATTAAACACCCAGATGTTAATTAGGGTGTTCACTATTGGCTGCATTAATTGAACAGTTATCCCAGAGTCCCAACCAGAGGAGCTGATCTTTATAGCACTACAAGAAGCTCATGGGTCAAAGAAGCAAGCCAATGGTAGGAGACAAAAACAAAGGTATGGTAATCTCTCATGGACAGACTACAGTACGTAAACATAAATGGTACCGTAGATCTTTCATGATACAATGGGATGCGTGAGATAACGAGCAGCATTAGTTCTGGTGCTTTGGACAAATCACGATTTCGCAGCTGTTAGCATCTTTTGAATTTAAGAAGGGGAGGGGACATTTGGCCCATAGAGTTGTCGGTTCCAATCTCTTCTCAACACATATGGACCCAGAACTTAATCGAGCATCTGACCAATTACGCAAGACTTTAGTTCTGGGTTAACCGAGATTAAAGGTATGGTGGCAAGAGTGGGTATGGTTAGCAGAGAATGTGTAAAGTAAAACATTTGTTTTACTACAGGGTAACAGGGTCCAGAAAGTAGACTTACGTTCTCAGTGGTCCCAGTGATGACATGAAGGCCGTCGTATGTAGATTTGATGTACATTCCCTAAATGAGAGGAAAAAGGCTGAACATTATTAAACTTAAAAGGAGAATAATGTAGTAATAATGATGAGACTTACACTTCCCAATATCTTGTTATGAAACTTGTAAGCAACAGCAAACAAAGTGAGCCTGTTTTCTCTGTCATAGAACTATCCTGTCAAAGACTGAGTATCTTAGACAAACTCCTTGTTCAGCTCCTGTGGAGGTATGATTGAAGGCATCTATAGTATAGTATAGTATAGAGTGAGAACTAACCAGGCCCTCGCTGGGCATGATATTGGTCAGGTGCACCACCTCCAGATGGGCCGACTGGGACACCAGCGAATCAGAGGACAGCGAGATGATGTGGTCACAGATCCCAGACAATGTTTTACACTGCAGACAGAAGAAGACAGTAAGGGATCATTCTATATGCTGCATCTCACACTGACAACTGGGTAATATGAATTACTGCCTGAATAACTATCATTTTGTGGATGCCTAAATGATACAGGTAACACCAACACAAAGTGTCTTAATAGGGTGCTGGGCCACAATGAGCCGCCAGAACGGCTTCAATGCACCTTGGCAGAACTCCATTGAAGGGATGCGTAACCATTCTTGCGCAAGAAATTCTATAATTTGGTGTTTTGTTGATGGTGGTGGAAAACACAGTCTCAAGCGCCGCTCCAGAATCTCCCATAAGTATTCAATTGGGTTGAGATCTGGTTACTGAGACACAAATTTAAAACTCCATATACTCCTTTCCCAGCTAACACATTTGGTACCTCGGAAGTTGTGGGAACTAATAATTTTGATTTCACATTGGTTGTGAGAACGAAGCCATACGTTTCCAGAGAAGTTTTCTAAACATTCTACAAACAGAAGTGACAATTTCACCTGTTCTGGAAACGTTTATTTTTAGGTTGCAGGGAGGTTCTGAGAACGTTTTACTCTGGTTCCTTGAAAGTCTTCCTGGGAGGTTTAATTAACGCACTTTTGTAACTTCCTTAAAACTTTTACTGTTTCAATAACTTGAAGTCAGACATTTACATACACCTTAGCCAAATACATTTAAACTCAGTTTTTCACAATTCCTGACATTTAATCCTAGTAAAAATTCCCAATACCCAATAATTTCCAATACCTTGACTTTGATGTCCTTAAGCCATTTTGCCACAACTTTGGAAGTATGCTTGGGGTCATTGTCCATTTGGAAGACCCATTTGCATCCAAGCTTTAACTTCCTGACTGATGTCTTGAGCTGTTGTTTCAATATATCCCCATAATTTTCCTCCCTCATGCAGCCATCTATTTTGTGAAGTGCACCAGTCCATCCTGCAGCAAAGCACCTCCACAACATGATGCTGCCACCCCCATGCTTCATGGTTGTAATGGTGTTCTAAGGCTTGCAAGCCTCCCCCTTTTTCCTCCAAACATAACAATGGTCATTATGGCCAAACAGTTCTATTTTTGTTTTATCAGACCAGAGGATATTTCTCCAAAAAGTACCATCTTTATCCCCATGTGCAGTTGTAATCCGTAGTCTAGTTTTTTGGCGGTTTTGGAGCAGTGGTTTCTTCCTTGTTGAGTGGCCTTTCAGGTTATGTCGATATAGGACTCATTTCACTGTGGATATAGATACTTTTGTACCGGTTTCCTTCCTTCACGAGGTCCTTTGCTGTTGTTCTGGGATTGATTTGCACTTTTCGCACCAAAGTACATTCATCTCTAGGAGACAGAACACGTCTCCTTCCTGAGCGGTATGATGGCTGCATGGTCCCATGGTGTTTATACTTGCGTACTATTGTTTGTACAGATGAACGTGGTACTTTCAGGCGTTTGGAAATTGCTCCCAGGGATGAACCAGACTTGTGGAGGTCTACAATTATTTTTCTGAGGTCTTGGCTGATTTCTTTTGATTTTCCAATGATGTCATGCAAAGAGGCACTGAGTTTGAAGGTAGGCCTTGAAATACTTCCACAGGTACACCTCCAAACGACTCAAAGGATGTCAATTAGCCTATCAGAAGCTTCTAAAGCCATGACATAATTTTCTGGAATTGTCCAAGCTGTATAAAGGCACAGTCAACTTAGTGTATGTAAACTTCTGACTCACTGGAATTGTCATACTCTGAATTATAAGTGAAAAATTTGTTGGAAAAATGACTTGTGTCATGCACAAAGTAGATGTCCTAACCGACTTCCCAAAACTATTATTTGTTAACAGGAAATTTGTGATTGAAAAACGACTTTTAATGACTCCAACCTAAGTGTTTGTAAACTTCCGACTTGATCTGTATTTTTTAACTCCAATCACAGATAGGACATATGGAAAATGATTTCCTTAGCTATTAATCATGCCAACACATTTCTTTTTCAACCTATAACCTTCTGTTCTCTATCCATGACCACACTGACCACACTTAACAAGATATAAGATAGAAAGAGTTTTATTGATGCTGAGAACATAACAGAATGTCATTATTTTTTTATAACATTTCTAAACTTTACTTGTGGTTTTTATGGAAAGTTTTCTTAATGTTATGAGAACAACTTGAGAACATTACTTTAAATAGAGCCTTTAAAAAAGGCAAGTCAGTTAAGAACAAATTCTTATTTTCAATGACAGCCTAGGAACAGTGTGTTAACTGTCTTGTTCAGGGGCAGAATGGCAGATTTTTACCTTGTCAGCTTGGAGATTCAATCTTGCAACCTTTTGGTTACTGGTCCAACACTCTAACCACTAGGCTACCTGCCGCCCCAACCATGAGAAAATCTGTAGGAAATGATATGCTGAAGTACTGAATTTCCCACAGAAAAAAGTTCCCTATTAACCTACATTTGATCAGCATTAAAATGAAAATCCCCATTAAAATGTATCCTGTTTCAACTAGAGATATGTTTGTTGCATGCTGCGTCGATGTCGACCTTCTGCATCTGGAGTGGAATGTGGCAGAGCTGCAGCAGTGTTTGTCAGACCAGGAGATTCCAAAAATTGGTCTTATCACGGAAATATCTGTAGTGTCTTCCCCTCTATGGAAAGGTGAGACTCTCACAATGGTGTTTTCCATTTAGCTCTACGAGTGTCAGGGGACTCGTCTGAAGCCAATACTGCCGATCTGCCAGTAGTGTCTGAACAGTTTGGGCTACACACTAATATGACCACACCATCAAAAGGTTAGACTCTCATGTTTTGCTCTAGGATGCCCACAAGTCTCACAAGACTCATCTGAAGGTAACCCTGTACCAGATTTTTTTATTATGAAAGTACTTTAGTGCCAAAAATGGGTTAAATATGGGTAAAAAAAATATATAAATAATTTTCTGAACTTATCTCTGACATAGGACAGGCACTTCAATACATAGTCCAAAAATAAATACAAATGATCTGTTTTGACATGATGAATATGTAGTTCAATGTGTTTCTATAGGCTAATAGCAGTAAGGCCAAATGAAAATGTTTCATCAAATAACATTCTAAATCAAATAGCTAAATGATCCTTGGTATGACCTTCTTAAAACAATTCCATATGTTAGCGTAGTAGAAACCCATCCCTGGGACCTTAGACCTTCTATTAACATTCTTGGAACAATTTGAGAACATGACTTTAAATAGAACCATGAGAAAACTTGTAGAAAATCATTATGCTAAAGTACTGAAATTCCCACAGAATATTTTTTTAACCTTCTCTGAACTATTTGAGAACATTCCCCATGACAAACCAGTTGGAGAACGTTCCTAGAACATTACCAACATTTAAAGTTGAACGTTTAGGAAACATTCAGTTAAAGTAATGAAATACCTTAAATGTGATGAGAACGTTCCAAAGCCAAGCAACTATCCTACACCATTCCAAGAAAGTTGTGGGAAGGTTATATGCAAAATAACCATAGGACACAAAAATCACCTCAGAATGTTATGTGCTAGCTGGGTTGAGACCCCTCTTTCAGAATCACTGAGATCTCTTCTTCTAACCATGGTAGCCAAAATAATGAGCAACTGGGCATTTTTATACATGGAACCACACCTGTGTGGAAGTACCTGCTTACAATATACTATGTAATCCTCATTTAATCAAGTGTGTCATGACGTTGCCCTCTTTGGGTACATCGAGCACCATCCCCCGCTCTCTGCTCCTACAACCAGACTGCTGTGGTCAGAGAGAGGTCGTAAATTCCTGAGGAGAGGATCTCCTCATGGCCACACAGTATAACGACAGAGTGAATTTTCATAGAGAACAAAGGAATTTCTTCCACCTCATAGAACTTGAGGTCCGAACAACATTTACAGTGCCTTGCGAAAGTATTCGGCCCCCTTGAACTTTGCAACCTTTTGCCACATTTCAGGCTTCAAACATAAAGATATAAAACTGTATTTTTTTGTGAAGAATCAACAACAAGTGGGACACAATCATGAAGTGGAACGACATTTATTGGATATTTCAAACTTTTTTAACAAATCAAAAACTGAAAAATTGGGCGTGCAAAATTATTCAGCCCCCTTAAGTTAATACTTTGTAGCGCCACCTTTTGCTGCGATTACAGCTGTAAGTCGCTTGCGGTATGTCTCTATCAGTTTTGCACATCGAGAGACTGACATTTTTTCCCATTCCTCCTTGCAAAACAGCTCGAGCTCAGTGAGGTTGGATGGAGAGCATTTGTGAACAGCATTTTTCAGTTCTTTCCACAGATTCTCGATTGGATTCAGGTCTGGACTTTGACTTGGCCATTCTAACACCTGGATATGTTTATTTTTGAACCATTCCATTGTAGATTTTGCTTTATGTTTTGGATCATTGTCTTGTTGGAAGACAAAGCTCCGTCCCAGTCTCAGGTCTTTTGCAGACTCCATCAGGTTTTCTTCCAGAATGGTCCTGTATTTGGCTCCATCCATCTTCCCATCAATTTTAACCATCTTCCCTGTCCCTGCTGAAGAAAAGCAGGCCCAAACCATGATGCTGCCACCACCATGTTTGACAGTGGGGATGGTGTGTTCAGCTGTGTTGCTTTTACGCCAAAAATTGTTGCCAAAAAGTTCAATTTTGGTTTCATCTGACCAGAGCACCTTCTTCCACATGTTTGGTGTATCTCCCAGGTGGCTTGTGGCAAACTTTAAACAACACTTTTTATGGATATCTTTAAGAAATGGCTTTCTTCTTGCCACTCTTCCATAAAGGCCAGATTTGTGCAATATACGACTGATTGTTGTCCTATGGACAGAGTCTCCCACCTCAGCTGTAGATCTCTGCAGTTCATCCAGAGTGATCATGGGCCTCTTGGCTGCATCTCTGATCAGTCTTCTCCTTGTATGAGCTGAAAGTTTAGAGGGACGGCCAGGTCTTGGTAGATTTGCAGTGGTCTGATACTCCTTCCATTTCAATATTATCGCTTGCACAGTGCTCCTTGGGATGTTTAAAGCTTGGGAAATCTTTTTGTATCCAAATCCGGCTTTAAACTTCTTCACAACAGTATCTCGGACCTGCCTGGTGTGTTCCTTGTTCTTCATGATGCTCTCTGCGCTTTTGACGGACCTCTGAGACTATCACAGTGCAGGTGCATTTATACGGAGACTTGATTACACACAGGTGGATTGTATTTATCATCATTAGTCATTTAGGTCAACATTGGATCATTCAGAGATCCTCACTGAACTTCTGGAGAGAGTTTGCTGCACTGAAAGTAAAGGGGCTGAATAATTTTGCACGCCCAATTTTTCAGTTTTTGATTTGTTAAAAAAGTTTGAAATATCCAATAAATGTTGTTCCACTTCATGATTGTGTCCCACTTGTTGTTGATTCTTCACAAAAAAAAATACAGTTTTATATCTTTATGTTTGAAGCCTGAAATGTGGCAAAAGGTCGCAAAGTTCAAGGGGGCCGAATACTTTCGCAAGGCACTGTATGTTCCGGAGAAGGTATAAAAGATCGGTGAAGATCCCAGCTACGAACTGTTCCGTTTGTTACAACTTGGGGAAGCTCATGGGAGACGGTGTGGCCACATTACCATAATGCTGTTTATATAATAGCCTCAGATATGAGGTTTACCTCTAATTGTTGTATAAGATGAATGAGTGAGTATGATACTGTTTGTAAAATTGTGTAATGTGATTTTGGACTGTTTAATGAAGGAAACTCCAATTCCCTTTTGAGTTTAACTAAATCAGAGGACCGCCCATGAGCCCAGTTAGGGTCAGGCATCCTGGGACAGACCCTTTTCTGCAATTCCGAATAAAACCCCAACTTTGAGAAATTCTCAGTAGACCATGTTTCTCTCAATCACGGGAGGACAAAGGTTGCAGACCATTGCTGAATCATTTAACCATACCATGTGGTTAAACTCTTAGACTATCGATACCGACAGAATAAGAACAAGTCTTTGATATTAATTACTAGTCTGCAGCTAGGAATTCGGTATCATTAAACGCGAAGAACGACAACCGCCGAAACATCCATCCTACAACAACATGAACGAATGTCGTTCTGAACAATCCATTCTAACCGAGAGAGAGAGAGAGAGAGAGAGAGAGAGAGAGAGAACTCTCCAACAGAAACAAACTTTTCAACAAAGATCCCGACGACACACTGAGCGTAAATATATATATTGATTGCAATTGTTCCCGAATGAGTGAGCGTTCATGTGCAAAGGATTAGCATTTCAATTGTTATAATTATCAACTTTGTAGTGTCTCATCTCAGTTGACCCCCAATTCCCCTTTTGTTCACCAAGCCGCGATACCGGTTTATCCCACTAGGGAAACTCCGTTATTATTTCCTTGTAACTATCTGCTGTTAGTTTATGCATTTCTGTGAATTACTTAGTTAGTAAATAAATGATTTAAGAAGCAGTACGGCTGGTTGGGTTGTGTATCGGAGGACGCATGACATTCAACCTTCGTCTCTCCCGAGCCCGTACGGGAGTTGTAGCAATGAGACAAGATAGTAGCTACTACAACAATTGGATACCACGAAATTGGGGAGAAAAAGGGGTAAAATAAAAAAATTATAATATTTTAAAAAACTACGTCTTCAATTTAATGATAGTAAAGACACGACAAGTGTTTCCTTTATTTTGGCAGTTACCTGGAAAAGAAGCCACACAGTGTAAGGTATTACTACTGCACTGTCTGCTACATTGTCTATTGTGAGCATCGGGATCGTGCATCACTTCCTGGATTTCAACAGTATCACTTTGAAGGACAAAGAGCCAACTGGGGATGACAAGAGCATGGAGTCACTTTCTTCTTCTCCTGCCTGCGTTTTTAGAGCAACAAGAATGAAACACTGTATGCAATTATCTGAGAATCTGACCCGTTTTTTAATGAGTGATTCTTTGGTTTATTCATCATCTGAGACACACAGGGCATTCTTCAAAGGCAAGCTACGGCTCTCCTTCCCAGGTTTAACAAGTTGAGGAAAAGGGGGTCTCTCATTGGTCTATGCAGCACTGTATGAACAGTGCTGGATACTGTCATGTCCTTCAGATGTCAAGTCAAATGTACTGTACGTAGGTTTCTATTACTGCCAAAAGTAGCACAGTGACCAGAACTTGCTGGCAGTGAACAGCGTAGCTACAGTGACACAGTCATGACCTTCCATCTATTCCCTTAGTCTCCAGTTGGGCTCTCTCTCCATTGCGCTCTCTCTCACTTTCTCTCTTGCTCTCTCTCTGTCACACACACACACACACACACACACACACAAACAAACAAAAACACGTCTGGCCTGTACATAGTTTGTCCTAGCTTCTCCTTTATTATTGCCTCACCATCTCTCTCCCTGTCTAATTGCTGTAGGCAGGAATGCCCGCGGGAGCAGCAGGGAGGTTCTGCATTATTCAACACAGACTGCCAACCAAAGGCCTTAAAACTGCGGCTTTTGAGAAATACACAGGCAGACTCACACACTCTTATTAATAATCTAAACCCTTTTCTTCCATAGTGCTGCCTGCCTGGTCGATGAGGAGGACGCGTGTGACTGTATTATCACATGTTCAAGTGTGGGCATGTGCCCCAATTCAAGGTGTGTGTGTGTGTGTGTGTGTGTGTGTGTGTGTGTGTGTGTGTGTGTGTGTGTGTGTTTTAAATCATTGTCCCATATAACGTTGGATGATTCAGATGCCACTTATTGTGAAAACGTTTGATAATTTTTACTGTTTACTGACTACTGTTGCTTATTTTATGACTGTTAACTAAGATTAAGTATTAGGTGGCAGTTAATGATTGATAATAAGATTTGTAGGTCTTGTGGGCATTAAACCCCATAGAAGGAAACCCAAAACTCACCACATGAAGAATTTTGTTTTCTGTTTCATACACCGTGCAGTCCTGCAAGACAATTAAAACCAGTTAGAGAACTAATGTTTTTTTAAAACATTAAAATAAAACTGAGCCCCTATCAGATGAGACAGATGCAAGTATCCCAAGTGCAGTGAAATGAATTTAGTTGGCAGACTGTCTCTTGAGAGTATTTAAAACAGGAAAGTTATTTTCAGTCGGCCTTCATCTATTCCCGACAAAACTAACAGAATTATAAAATGGAGGTATATAGCCAAGTGTTCTGTCAGAGACATATTGATGCACTAACTAGTTAATGAATTAACCTTTACCCACCCCTGGACAACTCACCTGCTGTACTATGGTGGTTAACTCCAGGCACAGTTGAACAATATTGTTCTTCAGTAAGGAGTACTCTGTCACACTGACAAATGGGGATCTGGCAAGAGGGAAGAAAGTACAATATGCAGGGATCAGACATCAGAGGATAGGAGAGGGCAGAGCAGTCCGTGAGATAAAAAAGAGAAACATCTCTGCATAAGACAGTACTTGCCTTCCCCAACAACTTTACAATGAAAGAGAACCATATATAAACTATTAGGCATACGCAAATGAAGTTCCTCTGGGGAAAATAAGCTACTCTAAGTCTAACAAAACTGGGATGTTCCGATGCATCAATCTCAACCCCCGAAGCTGAGATGTAACACCCACCTGTCCAGCCAGGCCAGCAGGTTCTTGGCTGCTCCGATGAGGTCCACCACGGAGGTGAGGAAGTCGTTGGGCAGCCTGCGTGAGGCCCGGCCATCATAATGGCCACCTCGACGCCTCCCTGTGATGAAGTTCTGCAGGTTCTTGGCTGAGGCATTGAGCTTGTGGGATAGGGTACGCAGGTTCTCAGTCTCCAGACCATAATTCTGGAACAGAGCGTACAGTACCCTTAGACCATGGTCCAGTATGCTCCCAGAAGTGTTTAACTTTAAAGTTAAAATGTGGATACATTAAGTTCACGTGGAGAAATAGCAGTAACTTGCAATGACATTGTGGTGTGACTGACATATTCAGTACTTGTATTAGAAAGCTCATACAGAACAGTGCTGCAGCAAATGTATAGTGCATATAAGATCTAAATGCCAGAGACATATAGAGACAAATCCCTTCAGTCACATAATCTCAGATAATCTCAGATTTCCCTCTTAATTTAGCTACCATACCAGGTGGACAGCTTTATCCTTTGGATCTAGAGTTATTCAAGTAAACATAAAGGGATGCTTGCTTCATCATAGACACAATGAAGACCACTCATCTGTCATACTCGTTGTCACAATAGTGTGTCTGTTAGAGATGTGTGCCTGTGTGTGAATAGTTGTCTCTGATTCTCCGTGTCTAGTCAACATTAGTCACTGTCACCATGGAGAAATACCTCCTTCCTGTCTAACCCACAACAATGTAGCTAAGCCCAGCCCAGCCCAGTTGTCATGGTGACTCCTGGCTTTGTCACTCTTAATTACAACAAGCCCAGTGTTTCCATAGCTTCTTCTTCCCTTATTGATTTTCCTCTTTCATTCAAAATATCAAAGTAATGTGCTGCTGTCTGATCAGGCTGCTCTTTATGGGGGCTTCTCCATCGCTAGTCACCTATTTACGTCAATGCAGAGGATGACAAGGGATAAAAGGCGGGGGAGAATTAAATATGTTATACTGTACATCCATGCAAATAAGCTAAGCGGCACAATAATAAGGCCTTGTTCTTGGCAGTCGACCCACTGTAGAGAAAACACACCATTATGCTGCTAGGTGGTGGTGAGTACTGACCAGCTCAGCCATTTCCCTGCTACCTTCCTTTCAGTGAGCCATTCAGGCAGAGAGAGGCGTCACTGCATGGAGGGGACACTTTCCTCTGATGGCTGTAATGTCTTTTGTAATTTGGTGGGAGCAAAATCCCTATTACATCAACAACTCAGCAGCAGAGCCCTGTCTGTCTGTCTGTCTGTCTGTCTGTCTGGTCACTGCCGACTGATGAACAATTATCTAACTCCCAGGAACAACCGACCCTCAGTTTGATGTCAAAGTGAGTCAGCGGTCACACTGACACTAAGCCTGTATTGTCTTTCAATCCATCACACTCACATAATCAACCCAGGAAAGATAAATTAATTTCAACAATTGATCTGCAGAGAGTCTTGTCTTACACAAGCAGAGCAGAGGGACTGAGACCTATTCAGCATACATCCGTTTTGGTCAGGCCAGTAATAAGGCAGTGTGTGTGTGTGCGTGTGCATGACCACGTCCGTGTCCTGTCTCTCCTGTCCCCTCCACCTGTAGGTCTCCTCCAGTACAGTCATTACTCATGTCAGCCTCCTCTCAGCAGAGTGACGCAATGTTCAGCTGTAGTGCATTTTGCCAGGATCAATGGGGACATGTCCCAGCATCCAATGATAATCACAGCACATCACTATAATGGAGATGGGATGCAGAACACACACTATACTGTCTTAGCACATATGCACATGTTCACAGACTCATATACACACGCTCACACAGTCGCAAACTTATACTATAGCCCCCTATGTGAACATAAAGGAGGGACATTCTGCTCAACATTCACACACATTCTGACACACACACCCAGGCAGCCCCCATCAGACCATCTAATTAACAGACACAGATTACATGTGTGTGGTTGTCTGTGTGGAGATGTTGGGTCTCAGGCAGTCCAGGCACTCTAATGATGTTCTGCTGTAGGCCGCTCTGTCACAGGGAATCACACACTAACCTCAGCTAGCTCCACACACACCTCACACACAGGCAGCCTCTCACACACACACACGCGCACACACACACTCCCTCCCAGCTGCTGCTGTCTAGGCCTATGGATCTATTATCAGACACTTCCTCAGCCCATCAGAGAGGACGTGTGCTGTGTGGCCCCTCTCTGAATCAGTCAAGTTAATACAGAGCTCTTAGCTCGCTCTAACAGGGCTCTTCCCATGCCCACGCCTGATTCTCTCTGTATGAGTCATCATACACCAAGACTAACGACACCCATTACATGCCTCCCTTACTGATGCACACAGCACAGGCTCCTCCCGCTCCGCCTCTATCAGCATAGGCTCCTCCCACTCCACCTCTATCAGCACAGGCTCCTTACACTCCACCTCTATAAGCACAGGCTCCTCCCGCTCCACCTCTAATCAGCCTTGGCTCCTCCCGCTCCACCTCTATCAGCATAGGCTCCTCCCACTCCACCTCTATCAGCACAGGCTCCTCCCACTCCACCTCTATCAGCACAGGCTCCTTACACTCCACCTCTATAAGCACAGGCTCCTCCCGCTCCACCTCTAATCAGCCCAGACTCCCCCCGCTCCACCTCTAATCAGCCCAGACTCCCCCCGCTCCACCTCTATCAGCATAGGCTCCTCCCACTCCACCTCTATCAGCACAGGCTCCTCCCACTCCACCTCTATCAGCACAGGCTCCTTACACTCCACCTCTATCAGCACAGTCTCCTCCCACTCCACCTCTATCTAGGAAAAAAGGATACAATTCACCAATGAATCTGAATTAGCCTTTAGCTCCAACGGACACAAATCATCGCCGCGACTCTGGCCCTAGCCTCAGCTCTACCTCTCTAGCCCTGGTCACTGAGCACTGCTGCTGCCTCTCTCCTCTACTCCTTGTTACTCAGCAGATAACACTGATGACGGCTGTAGATAATAAAGCGACACTTTCTACTGACCTTTTATTGTCTTCAATCTTGTCTGTCATGCCTTGTCTCTCAAACGGTGCACAAACAGATCTAGCAACTAGGCTAGCTGGACATCTCCTGCACGTCCACCGTGTTTCTCTAGTTGGAGCACTGGCTTGGTTGCACTGGACTGCACTGGCTTGGTTGCACTGGAAGGCATCGATAGTAAAGTTATTCTGTCATGTCCGCAAACAAGAGGTCTAACTCTACAGCCCTTTGCCCTGACCATCTCTCCTGACTCCAGCCCTGCATGTCTAGATGAACTCCTCACCAGGGCACAGAGTAGGTCCACAGCCTCCAGGATGAGCTCCTGGTGTCCGATGCGGGTGACCCCCAGCTCCTCCAGCTCCTGGTGGGTGATGTGGAGAAGCTGCTCCCCGTTGATCTTCTCCCTCTCAAAGTTTTTAATGTACTGCTGCAGACAGTCATCCAGGCCTGCATGGGGGACACACAATGAGGGGGGAATCTATGTTAGGCACACCTTTGTTCTAATAGTATGTATTTGTCTCCTTTACTGTCAACATCTAACTCATTCACTAGGTGTATGGAATGCAAATTGTGCTGATTTATTTTGAATTATTTAAGTTTGAAATATACCATGAAAGCTATAAATATAACAGAGTTGTATAAAGTGCTGTGTGATTGGCAGATTCAGACTAATTGCTGTAAAAAAAAAGATTTGTAACCCCTACCAGGCTGCTTTGACTCTAAAAACTCATTTTCCAATTCAGTCATTTTTTGTGTTAATTCCTACATAATACCAGAAGCATGCTTTCAACCATTCACGTTTCAACTCCAGAGAACTGAACAGAACCAGTCTACCAGTTGAGCTGCTCTTTGTGTAGAGCAGAACATAACGGGAAAGAGAGAAACGGGACTAGTCTAGGAGATAAACCACTCTCACCACAGCGTATTAAAGCCATCCTTATCAGAGCACAGCAGAGCCACACAGACACACAGAGTCCACTGCAGCATTCTGTGTTGGAGCCATGTACATCGGGCCAGGCGGCACAGAGAGAGAGAGAGAGAGAGAGAGAGAGGAGCCCAGAAAGCAGCAGAGCAGACTAGCAGAGTCTCGGCTTTCAACCATAGCATCCATCCATGGCTCCCGGGAGATGACTCATCTCCAGCCACAGAGCATATTGGAGCAGAGCAGGCCACAGCACAGAGCTGACCCACATTACACACACCGGCTGGGCCATGTCAACACACCAAAGCCCAGCACACACACATCCATGGCCACAGGCATTCAACAGGGGCCAAATTAGCCAGCTTGATGTTGCCTAGGTAGATCAAAGGATGATACATTCAGAGCCATATACAGATGACTCAGGGTACATCTATTCAATACTGACCTCGATCTATACAGTCTGTATAGTCATCTGAACTATGTTCCCCATTTGTATGTGGCGAACACTTGTCTTGCCGTCTTGTGTGCTGCAGCCCCGACCTCATTCTAAGTAACAGAATCGAGGCTCAATAAGGGTCCTAAGAAATGTTTCTCTGAGCACACAGTGGCCTTGACATAAAAATTGATGGCCTTGTGTGTGGGTGTGTTTGTGTCTCCACAGTACGTTCGTGGGAGTGAAATTTGTGAAAGCATGTGCGTATGTGTGTGTGTGTGTGTGTGGGGGGGGGGGGGTTGTGTATGCATGTGCATTTGTGTGTGTGTGGGGGTGGGTGTTTGTGTATGCATGTGCATTTGTGTGTGTATGTGTGAGGGGGGGGGGGGGGGGGGGTTGTGTATGCATGTGCATTTGTGTGTGCGTGCGCACGTTCATGCATCCATATACAGTAATGATCATCAATGGCTGCCCTTGACACATGTCTTGTTTGCAGTTTCACATGTGGAATAGCTGTTTTCACATGTGAAGTCATATTTTCACATGTATTACATTTAAAGGTCACATGTTAACACCACCTCTTCACATGTGAGAAAAAAAAAATTACAGTTGCACATGTGAAATTCGCAGTTTCACATGTTAGAAGACTCCACATGTGAAAATCTCACTTTCACATATGGAATTGCATTTTAACAAGTAGAAAACAATCACGTGAAAATCTCATTTGTAGTTTCACATGTGAAAACCATTCACATGTGAAAATCAAATTTGCAGTTTCACATGTAAGAAACCAGCACATGTGAAAATCTAACTTTCACATTTGGAAACTTACATGTGGTGTTGAAATAGTGTTACTCACCAAACATGAAAAGGTGGTGTTAACATGTGGCAGTAGCAATGTTTCCGCATATGGCATTGAAATGTATGTAATGCCATTCTGTAAAAAGTTAACTAAGCCTACCAGAGTATAACAAATGAAGTGCGTTAAAAACATGTTTTTAAAATGATTTCTGAGCCATTGTTAATGTTGCAGCCCGCAGGCCACTCTTCTTCATACCTTGGTTAGTGACTGTTAGAAGAAGCCAAGAGAAAATAACTCCTTATTTATCCTCTTTAACCCTTTACACTCATTGGAATTGGCCTATATGGATAGGACTAAACTGAAATGATTCTTCACAGAAGAAATCTGAAAAGCATTTGCATAAGCATGGTAGCAATAGCGGAGGTACATAAAGATGGAGGACCACATGCATTTACCACACATTTCTTCTTAATTAAACCAAAACTCAGTGGATACCGACAAAACAAGACGTCATATCTGAATTCTGCCATCTATATGCACTTTTGCCATTGAAACGGAACAGTTTGGAGATTATAGGAAGATTATTAGACCAAAGTTGAGGACACAACAGTTCACCTGACACAAGACTGAATCCAAACATTACACTGTTGATTATATTATACTGTACATTCACTCTACTTTTCGCCGCATTTGTTGTTAACGAAATCTGAAAATACTCTGGATACACGCAATAACATGATAAGAATATTCCTGGAAAATGTGGGATAGGTGCAACATAAGACAAAAAATGACAAGGGTTTGAGTGAGAGGACTAACTGGTGTCTCCAAGTGGCCACACAGCTCTCCAAAGTGTGCATAGCTCCTAAGTAATTTCACTGCACTTTAATGACTTAAAGAAGAGTCTTCAACTATACGGTTCTTTTTTGAGATCTCCTAGCTGTACCGTTGAGGAACTAGGGCAAGCACACTTGTAGTTGTTTTGTTTGGAACACAACGCTGCATGCCCGCGATCATACAATTACTTTTGTTGTTTACGCAACCCACAAATGGCCCATTATAAATCTGGGTCAAGTGGGCATCATTTGAAAGCTTATTGTATTGCCAAAATGACTAGCTAAGTTATAAAATACGACCTTGCAGTGTTGTTCTTTCACAAGGTAATTCAGAGAAATATCGTAATTTTGGTGCGTGTTGAAAAGAGTAATGAGTGAATTCAGGTGTGTGTTCCTCTGCGAATGTTCTTGACAATATACAAACATACGCTAATTCTGTTCAAAACAAGCCAGGGTACGACGCCATGTCACCTTGTAACTTTACATCAAACATAGTGATCATAAACGTTGATCAAAAATGACATTGACATTTTACCCAAGGGAATAATCCAGAGTCCTCAATGCCCTCAAAAACAGGTCAGTCCCTCCCTCTTACTCTCATTGGCATTGAACCTATTCTCACACACAGATAATTCTGGTTATGAAATAGATTAGGTACAGTTCAATTAGTTTGCCAACTGCCCTACCTTGATCCACAATGTTGGAGCGTAGTATGAATGCAAGGCATGAATTTCCAAGGCAGGTTCGCTGTCCATGGTGCTAGTTTTTCATGAACGCATCAACTGGTGCATTGGTGTGTGTGTGTGTGTGCGTGCCATGCTGTGCCTACCTGTGTGTGTAGTGTCTAATATATAGACACTGTTCTTTGTAACAAGAAGTGTAAAGCCATAATTGAATTATATGGAAATGTGAAGTGCACATTTAGTCAGGTTTTTGGCTTGCTTGTATGACATCAAAGCGGTATTTATTATAATCCTCAACGTCTCATCTTTCAAAGTACATAGAGTTCTATTAATTTACAACATTTCCCTCACTCAGACAACAAAATATTTACTAAAGTTGCCCAATTAGCCGGAGGGATGGAGGTTACTTCTTGTCGCGTGCGATGCTCAAATTCAGAACAGCTGTCAGTCAAAACCAATGATGTATATAAACCCTGGATGACTAACAGGGGGCGCTGTATTGAAACCACTGCGCAGCCACCTTGGTACTCCTACTCCATTGTAAAAAAAAAAAAGATTTCGGAAGCTATATAAATGCATTTATGAATGTCTACATTCATTTTTGACACATGTATTCTATTACAGAAAACGTAATGCAAACTTTTCAATTATATTATGTTAGCTAAACATGAAAAAAATACAAAATTACATTCCTTAATTTTTTTTGAGAGTACTAATGTTACTGTCCCCAGTACAGCAAATAAATACTTAAATACATGTACTTCCATTAATTCCTATGGAGGACTGCTCTTACTTGGGAGTGCCAATATAGCCGACTTGTGTTTTCAGCGTCTCTCAATTGCCAATACATAGCAACGCAATCTAGGGTTCATACACATCATTAGTCAAAACCCATACAGCGCTGTGAAGTGAAGAGCCTGAACTCTGACGTAATTTAAAGCATGTTACTGTAGAGCAACTGCGTTTATCAGTGCTCATACCTGCAGTTTTCAACCCGTATATATGTGTAAAGGGCTACCATGTTAAAACTAGCGCTATCTTGACAGTTAACTCAAGTTCACTTTTTGTCATTTTTGGGCACTTTTTTATTGCATTGTCTGAAAGCGTTCAAAATTCACTGAAAACATCCAAGATACATAATCTATACAACAACAAAAAAACAATGTGAGGTTAAAAAAGGTGTGTTTATAAATTTACCTGATTTTGCTTACTGTTACTTTGGACAAATCAAATATGTCAATATGCAATTAGTCATGATTAATCACATCAAATACTGCAATAAACTCAATTATATTTTTTATCAATTGACAGCCCTACTTGACATTAAAATGGGAAAATGCACATCAAAGAGTAGTGGTTTCTCATGGCGACTTCAATAATGGGTATTGTCCCTCTTGGTCTAATGGTCAACATGTTGGCTTCTCCCATGGGAGATCGGGGCACTAATGTCCATCCAGCTGAAAAATAATATGTGAAATATATAATATCACAGGTCTCCTATGGGAGCAGCCAACATCCTGACCACTACAGTGCATTCGGAAAGTATTCAGACTTCTTCCCTTTTTCCACATTTTGTTACATTTAAAGCCTTGTTCAGGTGCATCCTGTTTCCATTGATCATCCGTGATATGTTTCTACAACCTGATTGGCGATCACCTGTGGTAAATTCAATTGATTGGACATGATTTGGAAAGGCACACACCTGTCAATGGTCCCACAGTTGACAGTGCATGTCAGAGCAAAAACCAAGCCATGAGGTCGAAGGAATTGTCCTTAGAGCTCCGAGACAGGATTGTGTCAAGCCACAGATCTGGGGAAGGGTACCAAAAAATGTCTGCAGCATTGAAAGTTCCCAAGAAAACAGTGGCCTTCATCATTGTTAAATGGAAGAAGTTTGGAACCACCAAGACTCTTCCTAGAGCTGGCCGCCCGGCCAAACTTAGTAATCGGGGGAGAAGGGCCTTGGTCAGGGAGGTGACCAAGAACCCAATGGGCACTCTGACAGAGCTCCAGAGTTCCTCTGTGGAGATGGGATAACCTTACAGAAGAACAACCATCTCTGCAGCACATCACCAATCAGGCCTTTATGGTAGAGTGGCCAGACGGAATCCATTTCTCAGTAAAAGGCACATGTGAGCCCACTTGGAATTTCCCAAAAGGCACCTAAAGGACTCTCAGACCATGAGAAACAAAATGTTCTGGTCTGATGAAACCCAAATTGAACTATTTGACCTGAATGCCAAGCGTCACATCTGGAGGAAACCTGACACCATCCCTACGGTGAAGCATGGTGGTGGCAGCATCATGCAGTGGGGATGTTTTTCAGCGACAGAGACTGGGAGACTAGTCAGGTTTGATGGAAAAATGAACAGAGCAAAGTACAGAGAGACCCTTGATGAAAACCTGCTCCAGAACGCTCAGGATCTCAGACTGGGGTGTAGGTTCTCCTTCCAACAGGACAACGACCCTGAGCACACAGCCAAGACAATGCAGGACAGGCTTTGGGACAAGTCTCTGAATGTCCTTGAGTGGCCCAGCCAGAGCCCGGACTTGAAACTAATCAAATCATCTCTGGAGAGACCTGAAAATAGCTGTGCAGCAATGCTCCTCATCCAACCTGACAGAGCTTGAGAGGATCTGCAGAAAAGAATGTGAGAAACTCCTCAAATACAGGTGTGCCATGCTTGTAGCATCATACTCAAGAAAATTAAAGTCTGTAATCGCTGCCAAAGGTGCTTCAACAAAGTACTGAGTAAAGGGTCTGAATACTTATGAAAATGTAATATTTCAGTTTTAGAAAAATAGAAACCTGTTTTTGCTTTGCCATTATGGGGTCTTGTGTGTAAGTTAATGGGGGGGTTGAAAACGATTTAATCAATTTTAGAATAACAAATGTGGAAAAAGTCAAGGGGTCTGAATACTTTTCAAATGACTCTATGTGAAATATCATACGTAGGCTATGTTTTTCCTACTTTACATTTTTCCCATGTGATTTGTTCAGGTGAAGATACATGTGAAACGTTGTTTTCCGAAAACCACGTGTCTGACTCGTGAAACTTTCACATCATTTTTTTTTTCCATATGTGAATTTGTTTTCATGCTTTTCTTGTAAGGGTGCTTTCATTTGATAGCTTGCCGCATGTGGAATTTCCATTCTGTTGCCTTCCTCTAGCTATCAAGGCTCCATGGCAACAGTTTCCTGGTGACCAAGAGGCAAGCCCCCTTGAAGAAGTCAATTATTCGCAGTATATTTCTTCATTTTTGCCCTCAGACCTATCACAGAATGAAATACAACAGGTATATAGTATTCATTCTAAATGACATCGACATTTTACCCAAAGGAATAATCCAGAGTCCTCAATGCCCTCAAAAACAGGTCAGTCCCTCCCTCTTACTCTCATTGGCATTGAACCTACTCTCACACACAGATAATTGTGGTTATGAAATAGATGAGGTACAGTTCAATTAGTTTGCCAACTGCCCACCCTGGTCCACAAAGTTGGAATGTTGTATGAATACAAGGCATGCATTACCAAGGCAGGTTCGCTGTCCATGGTGCTAGTTTTTCATGAATGCCTCAACCGGTGCGTTAGTGTGTGTGTGTGTGTGTGTGTGCGTGCCATGCTGTGCCTACTTGTGTGTGTAGTGTCTAATATATAGACAATGTTCTTTGTAACAAGGAGTGTAAAGCCCTTATTATAGAATTACATAATCACAATTATAGAATCTCTATTGCCCTAATGATCTTTTTTTTTTTAAATCAGGTGACAGTTTCCCCTCATGACGGTGTCCACTGGCCACCTTTCAAAAACCACTCAAGAACAAGAGATTAAAAGCAACCAATAACACACAGTTTACGGTGTGGAGAGGGTGTGGATATTCTTTGCAGCTGTGGCAGCACAAAGACATTTATCAACTTGCATATCAGCATTCTCTGTGTCTCAGATTGCACATCAGCAACCATTCTGTCTCAAATGACCTTAGGATACCGGCTCTGTTCTTTATGTCAGTTGTATTCTACCAGTCTTATAGACTGTCAAGATTTTACTGTGTATTGGCGTCATTCGTTGGCCTACAGCATTGAATATAACAGATGACAAAGATGTCACCTTGCTTATGCACTTTCCATGGTGTTTGGGTTGGAGAATTTGAGACTGAACTGAAGTTCTTCTAGTTGTGTTGTGTATCAGCTGTACAGAAGTTGTGCCGTAGGCGAGCCCTGCCCTGCTGCGAAGGCTGTAAACACATCTGTGACAGCAGCGCCAGAAGCAAGCACGGTTATGCACTTCTGGATTGACACTTGGCTGGCCTAACTACTGTATGTGGGAAAACACATCCCATGTCTGGGTTGACATCACAGCTTCTTTAGTTGGATGACAGTAAATCCTTGTGCCCTGGTGAGAGAGAACATGATCAGATCTATCTCACTTGGGTTTGGTTGTTAGCGTAACTAAAAGGTCTTTCTTTTGATCGTCATTCAACCATTTGGATGTATAAGCATTAAGTTACTCATGCTCACCTTTCTTTCCAATGAAGGCTTGTTGTCAATTAACGTTTCACCTCCAGAATGACAGAAGTCTGCCACTACTAACATAACAGTACACACAATCTGATTATGGCAGGTAATGTAGCGCAACAATTGTTTTGTCATCCACTTGGTCTTACCTAAGGGGTACTTCACCTCAGCTGTGCACTTAGCCCACACTATATAATAAAAGCAACTATAGGTAGGTATATTTTATCTCATAGAAATATGAATGTTAAGGCAGATAGTGGAGAACTCTTCAAAACACACTGAACATCGTAACGCCAACCATTTTGAGTTCAGTTAAGGCATATCTTAAAGGTGAAATTGACAATTGTGGTTGCAAAAGCTGCTGTCCAGTTCGATTAGCTTGTAACCTGCAATGTGTTCCTTATCCCTACCCACAATGGTGGATTTTTGTAGCAATGTAAATCATAGTCTCTGTCAACGTATTATCAAATAAGGTAGGTTCGCTGTCCATGGTGCTAGTTTTGCAAACGCCTCAATTGATGCCAACACTTATTCAATCTGTGTGTGTGTGTGTGTGTGTGTGTGTGTGTGTGTGTGTGTGTGTGTGTGTGTGTGTGTGTGTGTGTGTATGCGTTAGAGAGGGGGGGGGGCACGCAGTCTTTATGGTATGAGGTAATCTACATGTGAACCTTTTATAGGTAAACTGACTGTTGAACACCTTTACACGTAGCATAATAAGTTGGTCTGAGTATCTGGTTGGTGTTCTACAAATGCGTAGCCTACATCAGGCCAGGGCGATAATTAGGAAACACTGAATAGCGCGCTTCTACATCAGGGTCGGATACACAAAATGGCACACGATCAATATTTCAATGCAAAGAATAGCAGCGTTTTAGCTCAAATCAGCCCCAATTTGTTAAACCACGTATTCAGATAAAATATAACAAATTTACACATATCCATGTTAGTCGCTTCAAAATGTATTCTGTCAGTATCATGCAAATGAAAAGAAACATGTTTTATAATCATTACCTTTCATCCAATCCAGCACTTGCTTAGGTGTCCATTTGCTTATAGGTTCCATCACGAGGGCCATCATCGATGTCTTCAAATCCTTCAAACAAGGACTTGATAGAGCATGAAAATCGGGTGTCGCAAATCAGAAATGTTGCATCGGTATACCAGAGATCAAATAATATAAGTGCACCTTACTGGGTAAAGGCATGGCTGGTGACAGTATCCTGGGTACGGAATGCTATGGTGCAGTCCACGCGCTCACAGAAACGACTCAGCCGCCTCTTTCTCTCTCTCTCTCTCTCATACACACACACACACACTCAACAGTAGCCTACCTGCCGACCCCACTGTACTGTGTAGAGAAGCGAGTCTCTCTCTGAGTGAGAAAGTCTTTCAACCCCTCCCTCCCCTGCACACCGCAGCATCACATGCTTCATTCCAGAGACACAGGGAATGGTGCAATAATATATAATTACCTGATGCCTTTATAGAGAAACATTGGCAGCTGAACGTAAGGCATAAAAATTAAGCATATTATTTTATTTTTTTAACCTTTTTTATCAGGAATATGTTCACCCCCTTAACTGTTTCCAGTTCCAACCAATATGAGTAGGAACAGAACCGAAGCAATTGTGTTTTAACCAATAGAAACCTAGTGATGCTTGCATCAATGCCTGTATGGGGGGGCATATTAAAAGTGGGTCACCCTGCAATTTACATTGAAGTAATGACTCAAACAAAACATGCAAGATACAATTGAATGACAGTCTTTTTTTTCAGTTAGTTACAAATATCTCAGTTACTGTAAAACCACATCATGACAAATGCTGGGGTATGTGCTTATCATTTCTTTCTGATGTTCCCATGTTTTATTATATGGAAAATACACCTTGTGTAGATACTTATCGACCTATAGCCAAAATAACTACTACAACTACAATCAACTATATATGGTGTGAGCACACTACATGATTCTGTTGCACAACACATCATTACAGGCCCTCGAACTTCATTCCACTGAGTCCCACCAGGATATGGTTAATAATTCAGTCCTCACTGTGCTGGGTGATGATGACATCTTTCCCTGCTAAGCCTATTACTAACTCTTTGGAGATCTGCCCATTTCTTGTATCTTTATTGAAGTCTCCCCATACGTCTCACTATATGGTGTAAAATGGCATCAAAATTCATAAACATGAACATTTGGTTCTGGTAAATTATCAGAGGCATGGGCACCATAATCATTGACCATTACCCACTCCTATGCTGCTCTAACAGTGCCATGCTAATAGTCCTTGGCTTGGCTGGTGGATGACCCAGTGGCTCCCGACAGGGTGTGAAGTGGTGGCATTGGCACTTGCTCCCCACACACACCGGTTTACTGTTAATCCTCTCCCAAGCAGCATATACTAACCATGCTTAAAATCACTCGATACTGGTTTTCACATTAGATGCACCCATCTAAAATAAAATGCATGCATTTCTAGCACATGCTATCATATAGTCACACTCACATAAACCTTGCCAGTCATACATCCCTGCCTTTGATGCCTAAGAGGGGGATTTCTGAAATGAAGCTACCCACCTGAGTCATGACATTCACTTGATATGATTGACAGTGATCTAGATCAATAGGCCTCCTCAGAGGTAAAATAACAACCTGTCATGGCTAAACCAGAAAGTGTCTGATATGCACCTTATGTTTAGTATACTTTTATACACTGAGTGGACAAAACATTAAGAACACATGCTCTTTCCATGACATAGACTGACCAGGTAAATCCAGGTGAAAGCTATGTTCCCTTGTTAGTATCACCTGTTAAATCCACTTTAATCAGTGTAGATGAAGGGAAGGAGACAGGTTCAAAAATGATTTTTAAGCCTTGAGACAATTGAGACATGGCATGTGTATGTGTTCCATTCAGAGGGTGAATGGGCAAGAAAAAATATTTTAGTGCCCTGGAACAGGGTATGGTAGTAGGTGCCAGGCGCACCTGCTTGTGTTAAGAACTGCAACGCTGCTGGGTTTTTCACACTCAACAGTTTCCTGTGTGTTTCAAGAATGGTCCACCATCCAAAGGACATTCAGCCAACTTGACACAACTGTGGGAAGCATTGGAGTCAACATGGGTCAGCATCCCTGTGGAATGCATTCGACACCTTGTAGAGTCCATGCCCCAATGAATTGAGACTGTTCTTAGGGCAAAGGGGGGTGGAGGGTGCAACTGAATAGTAGGAAGGTGTTCTTAATGTTTTGTACACTTAGTGTAGTCAATTTCACTACCCATTCAAATGGCCAGTTTATTCTCCACAAGACATGACGGCAATAGCTCAGTGCTTTAGCATATTCATGTATTCTATTCAGTCAGTTGCATCTAAGATTAAAAAGCGTTTCAAATTTGGCAGAGCTTGATATGTTGATCTGACACCGATGTGTATAATGTGCTTTCTTGTCAAAATGTTATGTGACACTTGCAGTTAACATGCAATGTTTATGTATGACAGCAGGTGTCAATATTTTCCAACTCTTTCTGACAACCAAGATAGCAAAATAGCTATTTTTTACTGTTTAGTAATAGTCTGTGGTTATGACAATATAATTTCAGATTTGCAATATCTGTGAGGAATCATTTCTCAGAAACAAGAACCAAGATGCTTACAAGAACTAAGTTATCCCTCACCTTACAGTTTGTCTCCTCTTTGTCCTTCAACTTGAAAGCTTGGGATTGTCTCAGGCTCCCAAGTATTGCATTATAGGAACTGGTCGCATTTATGAAGTAGATATTATGGACATTGTGGCATTTTCTAAAGATATTTCTTCTAACAATTTAACAAAATGAAGGGATCTACATCCCAAACAATCAATTTAATTTACCTATTGAACCGAATGCAATACAACTGACCACCAAGTATACAGATTCAGTACAGAGAAAACGAAACTAAAACTGTAGACCATTGTCAAGTATGTTAGTTGGAGGACAAAGTGAAACTACTGCTGGTTTCAGTCAGGTGGGCTTTCTTCTAGGCTCAGGGTTGGAGATGCGCAGGTTGGGGGAGCTGAAGTGGGAGCTAGCCACGGTGTAGGTGCTAAGGTAGTGGATGACGATGCTCTGGGCCGTACTGGAGTCCAGGCCGTGGTCCTGACAGAGATGCAGGCTGAGCTGCATTACTGGGGCTGGTATCAGGCCCTGGGGAGGTGTCTGGACCAGGGGAGAGCTGCCCCGGGCCAGGCTGTCCTGCATGTGCTGTCTGTACACCTCCAGCAGCTTACTCTCCAGATAGCCGTTCAGCATGGAATTGGATAGAGGCTCCCTGTTCAGGGTGATGATGCTGTTGTCCATGACCAGGCAACCCTCATCCTGCAGGGGCTGGGACTCCACCTGCACCCTAGGCTCCACAGGCCCTGTGGGTTCCAAGGCCTCCAGCTCTCCCAGGTCCTGAGATTGAAGAAGTGGTCCTTCGAACCCCTCATTCTCCAGCCGCGGGCTCTCTGAGCTCCTGTTTCCCACATGGTCCCCTCTGAGCTGCAGGTCGGGGTAGTCTTTGCAGAAGGTGGTGCAGCACCAGGAGCGATAGAGCTCCAGGTCACCATAGTCATCACAGTGGCTATTGGGGATGGTGAGGGCATCACTGAGCCTGGTTGTCACTCTAGGATCAGACTGCACCAGACCTTCCATGTTTCCTATGCAGTCAATACACCAGAAGCACATTTAAAAATATGGCAATAAAAAATGAAAACAATTATAAAACATCATACTCATCATCTATGAACATTGTAAGATAAAGCATATTCTACTGATCCAGAAAAACATGCAGCATTTCAGACAAATCCCAAATGCTTACCTGACATTGAACCTGGGGTCAGAATTATATTGGGGGCAGGATGTGGTGGACGTTCCTGAGCCTTTGTGGAATGGGGGTCACAATCCTCTTCCCTGTACCTGAAGACTCTGATGAAGGCTTCTCCCAACATGACAACCACTACATAACAATGCAAATTGTCTCAATACAACATAGCAGTAAACCACACCAACAAGCAATTGTTCAATTCAACTAGCAATTTCAATTGTGATTCTCCATAGATTTTATTACAGGACTAGCATTAATCTGGTTCCAGGAAACCACCCCAAATAATCATGTTAGCATGACATAGTCTATCAGGTTCGAAAGATAAATAAATATTTAGATTCTCTTGCCAGGTCACATAAAACATAAAATAGTATAAAACACATGACAGATACTGACAATATCCCTACCTCTGTTTTTATAATAGATGGTGTTCCTTTAGTCTGTCCACTAATACAACGTTTATAAGTTAGCTACAGATTTCTCTAACTGGTGAGCAGTCACGGTAATGTGCTGTCCCTAATTGTACTGAGCTTCTGAGTAGCAAATGTCAAAAACAGGAAGCATTGTTAGAAATAAAATTAGAACACTCACTGCCCCTGCTTTTCAGCTTCTGCCTTCTGTGGCATTCCATTTAGAATGTAAGGAGAACTGAAACAATTATGTGACAACGGTATTCTTTGCAATGTTAATTTGAGCTAAACAAGAATAACAAGGAAACTGGGTAAGAATAAGAGAGACTGAGTAGTAAAAGTAACACTTTTATTATCAAACATGAAAAATATCTCATTGAATTAAATATTCTCATATGTGCAAAGCATGTCTTTGTCATCTACTAAATGCCTAGTATTTGGGCACTCATTCTGCCTTGATTTCAATATGATATTGAACATGGGATACTGCCCAGCATTGACTTGGAACTATTGTAGCAGTACAAGGTCACCACTTTAAAGACATTGTCAAAAAACACAACATTTGGTCAATTTGATACCATTCTGATTACCTTTCACAACAAAATAAAGCGCTATGATTGGTCTGAGAAGACGTTTTCCAGACGAGCAGTGGCAAGCTGCTGTAGAGCTGAATGGAGGATGACAGGAGAGGGCACTGTGGTCTGCTAATCAAAACCATGCGGCTACTGTTGCTCCAGTCCAGCCAAGGCCTCTGCTTCCTGTGGGTGGTATGAAAACAGTGCTAAGAAAATGATGCAACACCAGGGTTGAGACCAATTGTAATTATGCTTCCACCAAAAGGTGTATGTAATTTCACAGGAACAATTTTTACAGTTGCCAACAGAACAGTCTGGACCTGCAGGTCATCCTTCATTGCCTCTGTTTGGCAACAGAGCTGTGAAATACATGGTAGTAGCGGAAACAAGCAATCATTCAAAATAGATGGACTGGTAACTTGCACATGAGTATGGTCCTCTGTGTGTGGTTTTGACAGACGTAGTATGTCCATAAGGCCTTGATCTTTACCTTGGAGCCTGGAGGGGCTGTTAGGCCCAAGAATGCATACACTGCATGCTCCTCACGGGCATCAAAGAAGGCCTCATAATTCTGCAACGACAATACAAAAGGTAGCTGTCTCACTAAGTATGTTTCAGAAAATTATTACAACAGAGATCATGCTCATGGACCTCAACTCCGTCATCAAGAGACTGGGTCAACTCAACATGACAATAGACGGCTGCACAATCCACTCCAACTCCACTGTCAGGAACCTTAGTGTTACATTTGACCCAACTCTGTCATTTGAACCCCACATCTGGAACATCACCAAGGCAGCCATCTTCCACCTCAAAACATCTCATGACTCAGATCTTCTCTCACTGACCTCGCTGCTGAAACCCTCATTCACGCCTTTGATTTATCACGCATGGACTACTGCAACGCCATTCAGACTCCCCTCCAAAACACTGGACAGACTTCAACATATTCAAAATTCAGCTGCATGAGTCCCCCCCCACCCCCCCACCCTCATCAAACTCCACTGGCTCCCAGTTCAATATAGGATCATCTTCAAATTGCTCATGCTCACCTACAAAGCACTCAATGGACTGGCGCCAACATACATTACTGGCCTCCTGCACCCCTACACTCCCACCCAATCTGTTCACTGCGCTCCTCTGACACCGGCCTCCTCACCCTCCCTTACACCAGGCTCCGTTCCATGGGAGACCAGGCTTTTAGCAGGGCAGGGCAGCTCCCCAACTCTGGAACTCCCTCCCTCTCCATGTCAGAACCTCACAATCCATACACATATTCAAGTCCACACTAAAGACACACCTCTTCACACAGGCTTACCCGGACACTCTGTTGTCTTAGCTTTTATCCTCTGTCTAGTTCACCTCCCTGGTTAGTCTGTGCTTATGTTTAGTATACTTTTATACACTGAGTGTACAAAACATTAAGAGTATCTACTTTTTCCATGACATAGACTGACCAGGTGAATCCAGGTGAAAGCTATGTTCCCTTATTGAGGTCACTTGCTAAATCCACTTCAATCAGTGTAGATGAAGGGGAAAAGAGAGGTTAAAGAAGGATTTTTAAGCCTTGAGACAATTGAGACATGGCATGTGTATGTGTTCCATTCAGAGGGTGATTGGGCAAGAAGAAATATGTAAGTGCCTTTGAAAGGGGGATGGTAGTAGGTGCCAGACACACCGGTTTGTGTCAAGAGCTGCAACCTGCTGGGTTTTTCACACTCAACAGTTTCCCATGTGTATCAAGAATGGTCCACCACCCAAAGGACATCCAGCCAACTTGACACAACTGTGGGAAGCATTAGAGTCAACATGGGCCAGCATCCCTGTGGAATACTTTCGACACCTTGTAGAGTCCGTACCCAACGAATTGAGGCTGTTCTGAGAGCAAAAAGGACGGGGGGGGGGGGTTTCCTAATGTTGGGTATATTAATATTCTTAATTATTTGAATACATGATTTTATATCTGTTTTACCCTGCTGATGTTCTTGTGTTTGTAAAGTAACTGTGGGTGTCGTGAAAAGCGCTTAAAATAAACTTTATTATTATTTATCATTATTACACAAATTGCTACAAAGGTACCAGGCTGCAATATTCTCAAAGAGTACGTTGAGAATGTCTACCTTAAATTAGAACAGAAAAAATATAAACCAGGCACTTTTGCTTATCAAAGCATACTTTTCTTTACTATGCAGTTGCTAGCATACTGTCTGTCCTTTGACCTCTCATCAGCTTCAGACAGTAAGCTTCACTACACTGTGAAGGCGTCAGTACAGTACAACACTCACCCCACAGTAATGTTCTTCATTAAATATCTGTGGAGGCAGGGGGACCCCCGTCATTGGTCGGAAGTCCTCAGGTACGTTCTCCCTCATCCATTTCCTGTTTTCTTCACTAGTTACGATGTCACACTCCTTAAAGTCAATCTTGTTGACAGTTAGGAAACCCATGATGTCTTGCTGCTGCTTCTTAATCTACAGGCAGAAAGGAGATGAGATATATAAATAGGTAATATAATAATTAGGGATGTACAGTATACAGTGCCTTACGAAAGTATTCGGCCCCCTTGAACTTTGCGACCTTTTGCCACATTTCAGGCTTCAAACATAAAGATATAAAACTTAATTTTTTTGTGAAGAATCAACAACAAGTGGGACACAATCATGAAGTGGAACGACATTTATTGGATATTTCAAACTTTTTTAACAAATCAAAAACTGAAAAATTGGGCGTGCAAAATTATTCAGCCCCTTTACTTTCAGTGCAGCAAACTCTCTCCAGAAGTTCAGTGCGGATCTCTGAATGATCCAATGTTGACCTAAATGATGATAAATACAATCCACCTGTGTGTAATCAAGTCTCCGTATAAATGCACCTGCACTGTGATAGTCTCAGAGGTCTGTTAAAAGTGCAGAGAGCATCATGAAGAACAAGGAACACACCAGGCAGGTCCGAGATACTGTTGTGAAGAAGTTTAAAGCCGGATTTGGATACAAAAAGATTTCCCAAGCTTTAAACATCCCAAGGAGCACTGTGCAAGCGATAATATTGAAATGGAAGGAGTATCAGACCACTGCAAATCTACCAAGACCTGGCCGTCCCTCTAAACTTTCAGCTCAAACAAGGAGAAGACTGATCAGAGATGCAGCCAAGAGGCCCATGATCACTCTGGATGAACTGCAGAGATCTACAGCTGAGGTGGGAAACTCTGTCCATAGGACAACAATCAGTCGTATATTGCACAAATCTGGCCTTTATGGAAGAGTGGCAAGAAGAAAGCCATTTCTTAAAGATATCCATAAAAAGTGTCGTTTAAAGTTTGCCACAAGCCACCTGGGAGACACACCAAACATGTGGAAGAAGGTGCTCTGGTCAGATGAAACCAAAATTGAACTTTTTGGCAACAATGCAAAACGTTATGTTTGGCGTAAAAGCAACACAGCTGAACACACCATCCCCACTGTCAAACATGGTGGTGGCAGCATCATGGTTTGGGCCTGCTTTTCTTCAGCAGGGACAGGGAAGATGGTTAAAATTGATGGGAAGATGGATGGAGCCAAATACAGGACCATTCTGGAAGAAAACCTGATGGAGTCTGCAAAAGACCTGAGACTGGGATGGAGATTTGTCTTCCAACAAGACAATAATCCAAAACATAAAGCAAAATCTACAATGGAATGGTTCAAAAATAAACATATCCAGGTGTTAGAATGGCCAAGTCAAAGTCCATACCTGAATCCAATCGAGAATCTGTGGAAAGAACAGAAAACTGCTGTTCACAAATGCTCTCCATCCAACCTCACTGAGCTCGAGCTGTTTTGCAAGGAGGAATGGGAAAAAATGTCAGTCTCTCGATGTGCAAAACTGATAGAGACATACCCCAAGCGACTTACAGCTGTAATCGCAGCAAAAGGTGGCGCTACAAAGTATTAACTTAAGGGGGCTGAATAATTTTGCACGCCCAATTTTTCAGTTTTTGATTTGTTAAAAAAGTTTGAAATATCCAATAAATGTCGTCACAAAAAAATACAGTTTTATATCTTTATGTTTGAAGCCTGAAATGTGGCAAAAGGTCGCAAAGTTCAAGGGGGCCGAATATTTTCGCAAGGCACTGTATCAGTGAGCATATCGGAATCGGCCAATATTAGCTAAAAATGGCAACATCGGCATCAGCCCGATGTCTAGTTTAACGCTGATGTGCAAAACCGATGTCAAAGCTGACGTGCACACCTATATAACGTAGGTAGATGACGTAATGACGCCACAAAATACAGTGCTACACAGAACAAAAGCAGAAAAATACTAAGCGCACAATTCCAACAAGTAAACAAACGGCAAGATAATGGAATTCATTGCCCTTGACAATCAACCATTCTCTGTTGTGGATGATGTTGGCTTTCACTGACTGTTCGAACACCGGTACGCACTATTTTTTTAGATGTTGCTCTACCGGAGTTACACAGTATTGTTGCAACGCATATCTATGAGCTACTTGCTATGGGCGTCACTGCTATTAGCTTCACAACTGACATTTGGACCAGCAATGTCAGCCCAATGAGCATGCTGAGTCTGACAGCACTGTGGGTCGATAAGTATTTCGTACTGAGGAAAGCTGTATTGCATGCTCAAGAATGTGCTGGTTCTCATACCGGCGCTGTCATTTCAATGGCATTTGAGAACATGTTTGAAACGTGGAAACATGAACACTCTCCTAGCGCTATTCGAACAACTGACTGGAGAAATAAGCTCATCAACTGCGTCTGCAGCAGACGTGATACCCTCTGTCATGACATTGAAACGCCTGCTCAACAAAACTGCCGACACAGACCGTGGAGTTAAAACTTGCAAAAGTACTCAAGGCTTTGAACAAGTGATTCGGTGGTTTTGATTATGTTTTACTGGTAATTGGGACATACGTAAATGCCAACAAAATAACTTTTTGGTCAGTGTGGTGTGGTGTGTGGGTGTAACCTTTATTTTAACTAGGCAAGTCAGTTAAGAACAAATTGTTATTTACAATGACGGCCTACCCCGGCCAAACTCGGACGACGCTGGGCCAATTGTGAGCCGCCCTATGGGACTCCCATGGATTCGAAACAGGGACTGTAGTGATAACTCTCACACTGAGATGCAGTGCCTTAGACCTCTGCGTCCATGTGTGTGTAACTATTTAACTGTACTAGAATGCTTAAAAGACCATTAAAATTCTAAATATTGGTTATCGTTACCGTTTTTTTGGCAAGGAAAATATAGGATATCGGCCAAAAATGTCATATCGGTGCATCCCTAGTAATAAACATACAATAATAATACTGTTTTGATGTGTAATAAAGGGTGGAGTATGGGGAGATAAGCCTCTATTCACTTTGCAGAGCCTCTGCAGCTGGGCTGCATTCTACAGGAGAGCCTGGGGACTGAGACGGACCCAATAAGGCCTCTGTACAACCAGGATCAGCTCAGAAGACAGGCACAGACCAAATATGGCAGTAGGAGGAGAGCCCAGTGTTCCCTTGCAACCTCTTCTGTTCTGTCTAAACTTTGCACTGCACATAGAAGCCTGTCTAGAAAATCCTGTATAGACAACATTTCTGTATAGTCATGGTTTTGACTTGCAAATTCACAGTAAGCAATAATATCCGTCGTTTCAGACTAGATATTTCAGAGGTTAGCTGAGGCAGTCGTTCTGTAGCCATTGTGCTCTTTGCCTGATTCAGCCACCCTCACCATTCTTTAGAGAGTGATGCAATTGGGTGAGGTATGAAGTTCACATGTCCAAAGACTGATCCTGTCCAGCTGTTCTGGCACAGAACACCACTGGCAATGGTCCTTTAGTCTAGGCGTGTTGTTTTGCAGTATGTAGGGAAGGAGTGGTGGCACACAGGAAACAGGAAAATGGAGGAAGGTTGTGGTGGAGGAGTCAACATCTGATGGTAGAGTCTAGTTAAGTTTGACCCCTAACCCTCACCACAAGGCCATTTGTTTAACCAAGTGCTTTACCTAAATATTCTTGTGTCTGCATGCTCACTCCTAAAAACCTTCGTAGACACAGAGGGGGTTGAGCAGGAGTAAGAGACTGCTACTCTCACAGACAATAAATATGTGATTATGTATCCTCTTTTGATTTTATACTGTGCTGTAAATGCATTTTAGATACAATACAATCATAGTTTTGTGTTAACACTAAATTAACAATATATACAAATGAATAGAATAATAGTCATATGACAAATCAATATCTCCCAAATTGAAGGCCCTCTTTATCAAATCATTGTTTTAGGTTAATTACAATAGCCTATGCATTGCATCTCATTGCATGAGAATACTATAGAATCGAATGTATTTGTGCAGCTGTCAGTCCCAGCTTCTACTCTATTGCTCGGGACATCCCATGCACAACTTTGAAAAGAAAGATCATTTCCATAGAGCTTAATACATTTAATATGATAAAGTCTGCATAGCTACAACACAATAGCTCATTTGTAGGAGCCCGAAACACCTAATGCAAATACTTTGAATTTGCCAAGAAAATGAACATAAACGGTCAATATGCTATAAGGCTTACTCAATACTCAAGATTTCTTACCGCTGTCGATCCAGAGGATGATGCTATGAAGACTTTTATTACCATGGCTGTTTGGTTCACTCCCCAAAACCCAAGTGAGCAAAGCATCGACGTCTCCAAATGATCTCCCTCTCTCTCTCTTTTTCTCTCTCTCTCGCTCTCTAACACCGTAACAACAGATGGAAATCAGATCTCTGAAAACAATTGGGAACACTTCAAACTATATATTGTAGTGCTTTCTAAATGCATTTTCAAATACATTTGACTATGTTAATATTTTGTTATCCTATTCATATAGTCTATAAATAAGTAATAAATGCTCCTCACAGATTTTTCAAGAATTTCAATTCAAATAATTGAAATAAAGCTAAGATGTGCTCAGACATAAGGAAAATATAGTAATAGGCTCATAACCTTCTAACTACTATATACTATATACTGTCTGAAAAGAGAATAAGCCTATGAAAAATCCGGGTGATTATATCCTATGAACGTCCCGCCTACTTCCTGGTGTAAAACTGTTTTTGCATGGGCGTCATGCTTATATAATCAAATTCATGAAAATATGGTAATTTAAGATATATGTAACATGATATTCATATTCGTGGATTAATTTACACCCAATGGCTTTCACGAAGGTTTTCGATTTTGAAAACGCAATCGAAAACCTTCATTAAAAGGCATCAGGTCCACGAATTAATCCACGAATATAATTTTACAAATATCGTAAATGACCACGTTTTCATGAATTTGATTATAGAAATTTGAAGCCCGTTCAAAAACAGTACCGAATCTGCAACAGAGAGTAGGCGGGACTTTCATAGGGTATTTGGCAGAGTCATTGAGTACCACAGTATGAGTCATAATACCCATGAAACCTAGCGGTAAAACTCGGAAATTGTTCCAATAGTTTTTTCACCATTCATTTGAGAGTCGGAGATTTTAGAACTACTTCATATAAGGTCTGTGTTGCATGTAGGCTTCCCCTAGCGAGACGTTTCGATAACCGTGCAAATCTCTCTCGGACAAGGTAACTTTTATCAATATTCGCCTGTAAACAAAATACCCGTTAGCTGCTAATACCTGTTTAGCAAAGGTTTCAGCTAGCGATGACTTGCAGGAGCCTGCTGGGGTTTGTAGTCTTGCGTAATGTCTACTTTGAGGCTAATTATCATTTTCGAATATGAGCGCAAATGGAGCCAAATAAATAATGTGACCTTGTCCGAGAGAGATTTACATGGTTATCAAAACATCATGCCAGGGTAAGCCTATACGAAACACAGCCCTTATTTTAAGTGTTTCTAAAATGGGGAAAATGAATGGTGTAAAAACGATTGGAACCATTTCCCTGTTTGACCACTGGGTTTAATTGGTATTATGACACCTCCACTGTGGGACTCTATTTGGTCCCGTCTTCCAATGTTTTAATGTTAAGAGCAGTGTTGTGTTCGAGACCGATTTCAAAGTGAAGAACAGAGGTGGGGCCAGAAAAATGCGAGTCCAATTGTAATTTTGTCAAATCAACACCATAATAAGAGTTCTGAAATATTAACATTTTGAACAACATATGGATTTTTTTATACATTCAGAATAGTGAGAAAATGCTGTGGAGGAAAAATAGAGCCACTATGAATTATTACTAACCCAAACACAGTGGGGAACATTGGGCCTTCTACGCCTTCAGAGAGGGGCTAAGGATTTATAAAATTATAATTATATTATTTTCAATGATCTGATTTAATCTCTTCAATATTTGTTGGAAAGGGTTAACACTAAAGAAGAAGAAAAAAGATCAAATCAGGATTTTTCTTTTGCTGGTCTCTAGGGGGAGAAATCTAGCTAAATCAGCCATTGGCTAGGCCACCATAAACTAGATAAAGACATCTGCCATTCAACTGTATTAGGGCAATTATTTTGAGTGACAGTGGACTCAACCAATCACATTTTGACTTAATGAGTGGGACCATTTTTACAAAAACGTATCATAACTTCTGCTGCCTTGAAGGCCAACAGGTCACAATAGAGAGCAGTAGTTTTCCCATTGTCTAGCTAGCAATCAAAGAGGATTGTTGGTATTTTGTTAGCTTTTCCCTTTTCAAGAATGACTTTCAGCCTCCCGGGTGGCGCTGTACTGCAGCACCAGCTGTGCCATCAGAGTCCCTGGGTTCGCGCCCAGGCTCTGTCGTAACCGGCCGCGACCGGGAGGTCCGTGGGGCGACGCACAATTGGCCTAGCATCGTCCGGGTTAGGGAGGGATTGGTCGGTAGGGATCTCCTTGTCTCATCGCACACCAGCGACTCCTGTGGCGGGACGGGCGCAGTGCGCGCTAGCCAAGGTTGCCAGGTGCACGGTGTAGCCTCCGACACATTGGTGCGGCTGGCTTCCGGGTTGGATGCGCGCTGTGTTAAGAAGCAGTACGGCTGGTTGGGTTGTGTATCGGAGGACGCATGACATTCAGCCTTCGTCTCTCCCGAGCCCGTACGGTAGCAATGAGACAAGATAGTAGCTACTACAACAATTGGATACCACGAAATTGGGGAGAAAAAGGGGTAAAATTTAAAAAAATAAATAATGACTTTCAACAATAAGTTAGGTTTCAAATGATCATCTGGTGAGTGGAACTTTTGCAGTGTGCTTTCTCTTTTAAAATAATGTGTGTCAGTTCCACTTTAAATGTTAATCTGTTCATATACACACCCAGGCAGAATAACACTTACATTTCTGACAACCGACGACTTAGATAGAATGTTGTGAAAATTCTATAGCAGTGTAGAGTGGAAAGCAGCTGTGCTTTTGGACAATTAATTGACACTGCAGTGAATAAAACCAAACTACTGGAGTCAACACAGACCGGTGAGCTATAGCCAATCAGAGGTACAGTAGACCTTTATACAAACAAGCAATTTGCCACATGGGCCTGCCATCATTCACTTTGAATTGGACTGTGTTTACAGTCAGTTGCAACAGCGGACTTTAGATCATCAGAATGCATTCGCCAAAAGCCACAAAATAAACCTGAATGGATATATGTTAACACCACGGGAGTCCTCTTACATTTGGTAACTTTACAGTCCTTTTGATCATACAATCATGAAAAGGTAGTTATGCACATCAACAACTAATGCTAGGCAGAGCAAGATGAGCTAAAATCTAAGGAAGGAACATTAGATAAACCCTCAAACTTTTAGCTAGTTTGTTAATAAAATTGCACTGATAAACGGTGGGGAACTGTAGCCTCATCTTCTTTCTGCAGCTTGCCTGCCGATGCATGCTTGTCCCAACCAAGCACCCAAGCTAACTGGCTAAAGTTGGAGAGCTTGCTACTTCCAGACACAAATGAGAGACCACGTCACTGACCATTTTATTTGCCGTAGCAGAGCTGTTTACATGTTATCTAGAGCGTTCTTGACTAACTTTTCCCCCTACATTTACTGACCTGTCATTCAGCAGGTGTTGCATGTTAGTAAATTAATCAGTTCTGTGCTCCAGCACACACAGACGAGAGTGCTCTGAAATCGGAGTAGATGGCCAGAGGGAATTTGCGAATGCTAGAGATATGCTAACTGTATAACAGTCGTTCGAGTTCTTGCTAGCTAACAAAATCACATCTGCATCTCTAGCTTTGTATATGTAGCCGATGTGAACTGGCTAGCTAGTTAGCGGTGGAGCGCGCTAGTGGCGTTTTAATCGGTGACGTTACTTGCTCTGAGATCTTGACGTAGTGAAGCCGTGGCTTTTGTGGAGAAATGGGTAACGATGCTTCGAGGATGACTGTTGACGTGTGCAGAGCGTCCCTGGTTAGCGCCCAGGTCGGGGCGAGGGGACGGACGTAAAGTCTATACTGCCACCGAAAACGATGAGGGGAAGGCATGAAATGACATCTTCCTAGCAGCTATCTAACGTTCTGTGTTGGGCTAGCATAAATAGATTTGCGCTCTCAAAATCACACTTTTTGTTGAGGAAAAATAAAAACAAACAAATTCGAAATCCACAGTAATGCTTAAAACACATCAAACTGGCTCCCCAGTGGGCCTCTGTCCACCCAGGCCCATCCATGTCCAAAACCTTGATGCCTTGATAGTAGGCTATTTGCGCATCACAAATAGCCTACTAACCAACATTTAGGATAAAACTTTTTCAATACCTGGTTTGCATACCCATTGTTGCATTAGTTAGCATTTACTGGTAGATATCATAAATTGAAACGTCTTTCGTACCCTACCTGCTACGGACGTCATTCATCTGTCAGCTGCTCCATTCCAAAACCAGCTGAGAGCTGCACACTCTTGCTCCTGGCAGATGATATTCCGTTGAAACTAGGCTGTGCCCAGCGCGCATGTGAATATATTTTACGTGCTTTGTGATTTTGTAGGCTACTTTGTGAATGAATGATATAATTGATAAATCGTATACCTACACTACGTTGATACACATAAATAGGGATTAAGAAGTAAGTATAAGCAATGCCCACTGGAGAATAAAAAAATGGTATAGGTTTATACCTGCGTATACCCTCCACTATACCACTGGCCCTTTTTGTGTTTTACAAAAAGTGCACTATTCTACTTGAGTGCGCTGGTGTTACGGTTGCTGTCCTAACAGAATCACGAACCTGTCAATTCAATTCAAGGGGCTTTATTGGCATGGGAAACATGTGTTAACATTGCCAAAGCAAGTGAGGTAGGTAATATACAAAAGTGAAATAAACAATAAAAATTAACAGTAAACATTACACATACAGAAGTTTCAAAATAATAAAGACATTACAAATGTTATATTATGTATATATACAGTGTTGTAACAATGTACAAATGGTTAAAGTACACAAGGGAAAATAAATAAACATAAATATGGGTTGTATTTACAATGGTGTTTTTTCTTTACTGGTTGCCCTTGTGGCAACAGGTCAATAATCTTGCTGCTGTGATGGCACACTGTGGTATTTCACCCAGTAGATATGGGAGTTTATCAAAATTGGGTTTGTTTTCGAATTCTTTGTGGATCTGTGTAATCTGAGGGAAATATCTGTCTCTAATATGGTCATACATTGGGCAGGAGGTTAGGAAGTGCAGCTCAGTTTCCACCTCATTTTGTGGGCAGTGTGCACATAGCCTGTCTTTTCTCTTGAGAGCCATGTCTGCCTACGGCGGCCTTCTACTGCGGCCTTTCTCAATAGAAAGGCTATGCTCACTGAGTCTGTACATGTTCAAAGCTTTCCTTAAGTTTGGGTCAGGTATTCTGCCACTGTGTACTCTCTTTAGGGACAAATAGCATTCTAGTTTGCTCAGTTTTTTTGTTAATTCTTTCCAATGTGTCAAGTAATTATCTTTTTGTTTTCTCATGATTTGCTTGGGTCTAATTGTGCTGCTGTCCTGGGGCTCTGTGGGGTGTGTTTGTGTTTGTGAACAGAGCCCCAGGACCAGCTTGTTTAGGGGACTCTTCTCCAGGTTCTTCTCTCTGTTGGTGATGGCTTTGTTATGGAAGGTTTGGGAATCGCTTCCTTTTAGGTGGTTGTAGAGTTTAACAGCTCGGACTAATTCTGCTCTGCATGCATTATTTGGTGTTGTACATGGAGGATATTTTTTCAGAATTCTGCATGCAGAGTTTCAATTTGGTGTTTGTCACATACTGAAGGCCTATAGGTTCGCCACAGCGCAAACATGTCTATAATAGATAAAGGCTGTTAAGATATTAACCTTTCGAGAAAGGAGTGTATATATTAGGCCGGGCGATGCGGTTTTATGCGCTGGTTGAATAGAAGCGGATAAATGTTTAACTTGGCTGGTCGCGGCAAGAAATTGCGTGTCCGATACCGAGTCAAGACCGAGTACAACTGTATCCAAGACCGAGAAACTCAATATGTGGTCTCGAGTACTACAACACTGGTTAAGCGCACGAATGCTTGCACAATTGCAACATTATAACGTATGTCATGCGCCAGTCAGTGGATACTGTTACAAAACATGAATACTTCATTCACGTTCACTAGGAATTTGGCGCGTAAATTAACTACGTTCAAAATCTTTATTTTTGGGACACCTTATGCCATCCTTTGATTGGCCAAGCATAACATCAGTCACCATTTAACCGCACCTATCCCCACCCCCATCCAACCACTGGGTTTAATGTGCTATATATATGTTTACTACAGTATTAGTAATAAGAGAACATCACTCTCTACAAACTGTGAACTCAATCACAAAATATAGGTCTTTAGTTTAATTGAAGAAGAGAACCTACATTCCAACATGCCCAAGAGAAAGGTATGTAGAGCTTAGATGCGGATATACTTTTTGCCCGAATAAATCAGTGATATTATGAAGCCTTCGAATTTGTTCACTCTTGTAAAAAAAACTATTTGAAATAATTATTCGATTTTTTTGGTTTGCAAATATCGCCGTATTTTCCCGAATTTAGAATGTATTTTGCGATTTATTTAAGAGGCGTAAACAATCTTGTCTGAAACCAGACTGGATCTCCATGCTATTGAAACCACAAGCAGCCATGCTTTGCAGTTCCCATCCCATCCATCTCGAACACAGCGAAACAAAACGGATGCCTTTTGACAGTTAGAGCGTGTAAATCTGCACCGAGGGGGGTATAGTTTTTACTTAATAAAAAAAAAAATCCTCGATAATTTCATTTTAAGACCGTCGCAAATGTTAATTATTTGAATGATTTCTTTGTTCATCGCGTTAAATGGGTGCTATTCCCCCTTATCACCAGATGGCGGAACACAATTGATTCTGCCCCTCCCCCTTATACATTTGGCGAAAACCGATGAAGACTAATGCCCCACTTAAAAAAGTAATGGTGCAACTGCTTCTGCTACTCAACGCATATAATTTGAAGCGCTTGTCTAGAATTAGTAGAGGCTGTCTGTTTGGGCAAAGTGGAAGCTATCGCCTATGTTTGCACGGGGCTAAGTAAGTTTGTCAACTTGCAGTTACTCATTTTAGACAATAGATAAGTAAATATTCAGCGATATTATGTTGGGAAACAAAAGCATGCATATCTATTATCTTAAATAATGTATTTTTCATACATTTTGCAGGGAGCTGATGGCGATGTCAATGAGGAGGTAAGTTATACACACACTGAATATCACCCTTGTTGAATAGGCTACAGGTTGTAATCTTCACCATGATTAAAATCCTCAATGGTGATCACTGGTGATTTTATCAAATTATTTGAGAAAATACTCCCAATAGTTAAAAGATAATGCATTCTTGAAATAGGGAAATATTCAATTGTCTGCATTATGAAAATACATCAAGCATCCTCATTCAATTTCTTTAGAAATGTTGTCACACACCTTTGAGTAGTATTATTTTTCGTTACATTAGCCTTCAAGGAGATCTGCACGGTTGTCATCGGTGAGTAAATTATTTTTTACATTTATTTTTACTTTTTTACAGCTTCCTTTTGGAATTGTGATTATTTGATAAAGGGCATAAGCACCACTTTTTAAAATTCTATGATGTGTTTTATGTCCTGTTTCGTGGTATGCAATTAATTGCTTTGAGAACCAATATAGTCTTCTGTATTTTTCAGAAACCAGTACCTTCAAAACCATCACCAAATCCAAAAAAGCCAGCTAAGGTAATATTTACCTGCTTTCAATATCTACTCATTTACATGATTAAGTATAATTATGCCTATCATGTGTTTAATATGTCATTGTGCTCTTTCTGGCACATTCCCATATTAAATGTTTAGACAATTTCTTGATTCCGAGGTGCCAGGCAGAGACAATTTGACATATATGCATGTATATTGACCCCACAGAAAGAAAAAGAAGTAAATAACAAGAAGAAGGCGAAGGCAGCAGCGGTCGAGGAGCCTAAAGAGGAGACCCAGACTGAAAATGGCGAGATCAAGACAGATGAAGTATGTCATGCCATATCAGTGATACACGGTCTCATTTCTTTTACCAAGGTTGATTAGTTAGTTGTTGTATCTTACTATTTCTGTAGGCAAATCCATCTAAAAGCATTAATCATTCAGGATTCTCAGTGTATCACAGTGAATGGCTCTTTTGTCACCTTACAGGTAGAGACTCCAGAAGAGAAGACTGAGTAGCACTACTCCCGTCCATCCAATCCCCTCCCTTGTATGGCCCCCAAGTCTCATATGTTATCCCTAAAACATCCATTACCTTAACAGAGGAATATTTTTATCAACAATTTTGTAATTATTGGTACAGGGTTTTAGCTCAAAACACAGCTAAATATGGAGGACTGTTCTGTTGTGCAGTGGTCATAAAGTGTTTTTAAGAAAACATAATTACGGTTTTGTTTATTTCATAGTTTTGGTACCTTGTTGGGACTTTAAAAAATAATGCTGGATGGCAGACTAATTGCAGGTGGTATAGTGTCACATTGTAGGTTCACCAACTCATAACATTTCACTTTTGTAGGTGGTTGTATTTTTACCCTTTATGTACAGTGTTTTTTCTTTGGGAGGTGTTTACTTATTTTCAACTTGATTGTCTGTAAGCAATCTTGGAAACATTTAAACATTCCAGGCTTAAAGGACAATTTCACAATTTTTCAACTTCATATTCATAATCTCGAGGACCACTGCAACAACATGTGAAAATTGCAAATTTGTTTTGTTAAAAAATAGGAATATTTTCAATGACACCATCAGTGTGCATGGTGTGATTTTAACAAATTAGTTACCATCATTAGCTACTAATTGGACACTTCCTCAGTTTTTTTATCACAAAACATAGAAACCCCACATTTTCACATATGTTGATGTTGTGCTGGAGATTAAGCAGAACATTTTTTAAATTTCACTAATGTGGGCATACCTGCTTTTTAAATAAACTTGCTCTGAATTATTTTAACACAAATGATTTAAACAGAGGAAGAGGCTTGTTGGAAGTTGATTATAGTTTTTGAAACAAATGTTGGGATTTTAACACTGAAAATTAATCTATTGAAATATGCAGCTGTGTTCCCACTGAAGTTCTGGATATTTAATTGGAATTTAATAAAATAGTAATTTCTCATGAGGTTGCGCAAGGTCTCATGACTTTACTTGTCATTATTACTGTATCATTACCATATCTAAACTCAATAGTAGACCATCTAGCCAACCAGTTGTTCTGATTGTTATTGTGGTATGTATATTATTGTAATACTGATATAGTTAACATTCTTATAACAGATTGTGGTCAAAGGTAGCATTTTACAACCTACTGGATTTGGCGACATGTCGCAGTCACTATTTGCTGACCAAAATAAAAAATGAGACTGAAAGGACCCTAGGTATCGTGCCAGCACAAATAACCACAAAGACATTATCTGTCTTGCAAAAGCATGACACTTTTCAGTTCTATACATTATGATTGTTTGACATGCAAATTTGTAATCATGCTCCAACTAGTAGCTTTATGGTAAGTTTTGTGCTTGTCTGAAAAAAAACCTGTACTGCTGCTTGGAAGTTACAACTATTTTAATATTTTGAGGTATATGCTAAACCAGTTCAGCTTGTGTCATGTAGTGAAGGCAAGAAAATAGAACTTACTCATCACAAGAAAAGTATAATAGCCTTACTTGTTTGTTTATTTTAAATTATACTGAACAAAAATACAGTGCATTAGGAAAGTATTCAGACCCCTTGACTTTTTCTATATCCTTCTTTTAAATTCCCTCTATATACATGCAATCTTCCATAATGACAAAGCGAAAAGAGGTTTAGAAATGTCAGCAAATGTATATAAGTATTCAGACCCTTTGCTATGAGTCAAAACAGCTCAGGTGCATCCTGTTTCCATTGATCATCCTTGATATGTTTTTACAACTTGGAGTCCACTTGTGGTAAATTCAAGTGATTGGACGTCAATCAAATGTATTCATAAAGCCCTTTTTACATCAGCTGATGTCACAAAGTGCTATACAGAAACCCAGCCTAAAACCCCAAACAGCAAGCAATGCAGATGTAGAAGCATGGTGGCTAGGAAAAACTCCCTAGAAAGGCAGAAGCTGAGAGAGGAACCAGAGGTGGCCAGTCCTCTTCTGGCTGTGCCAGTATATGTAACAGTATATGGCCAAGATGTTCATAGATGGCCAGCAGGGTCAAATAATAATCACAGTGGTTGTAGAGGTTGCAACAGGTCAGTACCTCAGGAGTAAATGTCAGTTGGCTTTTCAAAGCTAAGCATTCATAGTTAGAGACAGCGGGTGCGGTACAGAGAGTCGAAAACAGCAGGTACGGGACATGATTTGGAAAGGCACACACCTGTCTATATAAAAGGTCCCACAGTTGACAGCGCATGTCAGAGCAAAAACCAAGCCATGAGGTCGAAGGAATTGTCCGTAGAGCTCTGAGACAGGATTGTGTCGAGGCACAGATCTGGGGAAGGGTACCAAAAAATGTCTCAAGCATTGAAGGTTCCCAAGAACACAGTGGCCTCCATCATTCGTCAATGGAAGAAGTGTGGAACCGCCAAGACTCTTCATAGAGCTGGCCTCCTGGCCAAACTGAGAAATTGGGGGAGAAGGGCCTTGGTCAGGGAGGTGACCAAGAACCTGATGGTCACTGACAGCTCTCCAGAGTGGCTCTGTGGACATGTGAGAACTTTCTCGAAGGACAACTATTTCTGCAGCACTCCAATCAGGCCTTTATGGTAGAGTGGCTAGACGGAAGCCACTCCTCAGTTAAAGGCACATGACAGCCCCTTGGACTTTGCCAAAATGCACCTAAAGGACTCTCCACACTATAAGAAACAAGATTTTCTGGTCTGATGAAACCAAAATTGAATTATTTTACCTGAATGCCAAGCGTCACATCTGGGGGAAACCTGACACCATCCCTATGGTGAAGCATGGTGGTGGCAGCACCATGCTGTTTTTCAGCGGCAGGGACTGTAAGACCAGATCGAGGGAAAGATAAACAGACCAAAGTACAGAAAAATCATTGATGAAAACCTGCTCCAGAGTGCTCAGGACCTCAGACTGGGGCAAAGGTTCACCTTCCAACAGTACAACTACCCTTAGCACACAGCCAAGACAACTCAGGAGTGGCTTCGGGACAAGTCTCTGAATGTCCTTGAGTGGTCCAGGCAGAGCCGAGAGATGAACCTGATCAAAAATAGCTGTGCAGCCAAGCTCCCCATCCAACATGAAGCTTGCGAGGATCCGCAAAGAATGGGAGAAACTCCTCAAATACAAGTGTGTCAAGCTTGTAGCGTCATACCCAAGAAGACTTGAGGCTGTAATCGCTGCCAAAGGTGCTTCAACAAAGTACTGAGTAAAGGGTCTGAATACTTAGGTACATTTATTTCAGTTCTTTATTTTTAATACATTTGCAAACATTTCTAAGATCCTGTTTTTGCTTTTCATTATGAGGTATTGTGTGTAGATTGAGGGGGAAAAACTATGTAATCAATTTTAGAATAAGGCTATAACTTAACAAAAGGTGGAAAAAGTCAACGGGTCTGAATACTTTCCGAATGCACTGTATAAACGCAACATGTAAAGTGTTGATTTCATGAGCTGAAGTAAAAGATCCCAGTTCCATATGCACAAAAAGCGTATTTCTCTCAAATGATGTGCACAAATTTGTTTATATCACTGTTAGTGAGCATTTCTCCTTTGCCAAGATAATCCATCCACCTGACAAATGTGGCATATCAAGAGGCTGATTAAACAGCATGATCATTACACAGGTGCACCTTGTGCTGGGGACAATAAAAGGCCACTAAAATGTGCAATTTTTCACAACACAATGCCACAGATGATTCAAGTTGAGGGAGCGCACAATTGGCATACTGATTGCAGGAATGTCCACCAGAGCTGTTGCCAGATAATTGAATGTTCATGTCTCTACCATAAGTCCCTCCAATGTCGTTTTAGAGAATTTGGCAGTATGTCCAACCGGCCTCACAACCGCAGACCACATGTAACAACTCCAGTCCAGGAATTCTACATTCGGCTTCTTCATCTGCAGGATCATCTGAGACCTCCCACCCGGACAGCTGATGAAACTGTGGGTAACCGTCTCAGAGAAGATTAGCTGTGTGCTTCCCCATGGTGACGGTGGGGTTATGGTATGGGCAGGCATAAGCTACGGACAACGAACACAATTGCATTTTATCAATGGCAATTAGAATGCACAGACGTACCGTGACGAGATCCTGAGGCCCATTGTCGCCCCATTCATCCACCACCATCACCTCATGTTTGTTTTACTCCATGTGTAACTCTGTGTCGTTGTATGTGTCGTACTGCTTTGCTTTATCTTGGCCAGGTCGCAATTGTAAATGAGAACTTGTTCTCAACTTGCCTACCTGGTTAAATAAAGGTGAAATAAATAAAATAAAATAAAATAAATGTTTCAGCATGATAATGCACAGACCCATGTCGCAAGGATCTGTACACGATTCCTGGAAGCTGAAAATGTCCCAGTTCTTTCATGGCCTAAATACTCACCATGACATGTCACCCATTGAGCATGTTTGGGATGCTCTGGATCGACGTGTAAGACAGCGTGTTCCAGTACCAACTATATGTCCAGCAACTTCGCACTGCCATTGAAGAGTGGGACAACATTCAACAGGCCACAATCCACAGCCTGATCAACTCTATGCGAAGGAGATGTGTCACCCTGCATGAGACAAATGGTGGTCACACCAGGTACTGACTGGTTTTCTAATCCATGCCCTACTAGTTGTTTTTTAAGGTATCTGTGACCAACAGATATATATCTGTATTCCCAGTCATGTGAATACATAGATTAGGGCCTAATTCATTTGTTTCAATTGACTGATTTCCTTAAATGAACTGTATGTAACTCAGTAAAATCTTAGACATTTCTGCTTACCACAAGCAATGCGTGTTAATGTTCAGAATGAGCGGCGGGGCTCTTAACGAAACTCCCCCATACAGAAGAGGCCTTCATCCAATGACTTTTAATCTTATATGTCATGTAATGGAACTGAGAGTAATCATGATCAAGGGCTCAGTACTGTATGACCTGCCCTCCAAAACCAGGTGGTATGGACACCAAGTGGCGCGTGCTGGAATTGCAGATTTGCTCTCATTGGTCGCGGGAGGGCGCTAACAAAGCACAAGGCGGTGAGATACAGCTAGCTAGCTAGCTTGAGAAAGGAAAAGGCCGAACGCTGCTGTGGAAATAATTATTGTGGCTATTCTACAAATACACATTAATGAATCAAATGTCGGTGTTCTTATCAAGTGATGGCAGAAGAACAGTGTTCAGAAATCGAAGCTGGTGGGTGCTGAGTGTTTATTTCTCTATTAAAATATGAACGCAAACACTTTAGGGCTTATATTAGTTAGCCTAGCTAACTAGTTAGCTAATGTTAGCTGGCTAGTTAGCTACCTGGATAGCGTAGCTATTGAATGGCTAATTAATGCGCCTCTGCATTTTCAGAATTGTATTACCTCATTGCTAGATTTCTCCAGTCGGGACCGTGTAAAAAATCGGCACAGGTACGAATGACAAGTTATATCAAGAACTTTGATAGCTACAATTGCTAACTAGCTAAATAGAACTGAATGTGTGATAAATACTAGCAACTGTCTCTCCATAGATACTGGTTGAGGAACTAGAAGAGTATGAGGTAAGCTGCGCTGCTCTCGTCTGTATTAGCTTGTTCTCACGTTTCGTTTCCGCGATATTGACTGCTTTCTATTTTTATTGGCATGGTACACTTTTATTGATAGAGGCATTAACAGTATATCAAATACATTATTGTATTTGTGGTTTGATGCAATTATTTAACCGCGTGTCTCCCTTCTAGTTGATCCCGAAACGATGGAGTTGGGACGGCAAACAATACAAACGAAACTTCCAAGACTGGGTGAGTGTTATTATAATAAGTTCTTAATCTAATCAGTCCAGTAACCGTTTTCAATAATATAGGTACGTTATATCAATATTTCCCGGCTTTTAAATCTTTGGATTTAATTGATGGATGATAGTGTGTTATTTTCACACCAACTGTGCATTGTAGTAATAGCCGGCATTTGATTACTTAATTTCTGACCAAATATATCAATTTTATTGCCGTTTTGTGTTTGCAAAGAGGAGGGGTTAAACGAGGGCAAACAGAACGAGGCTGTACAAAGGCTTGGAGAACGTCAATCTTAGCATACAGCCAATGAAATCGCAGTTACTATTTGAGCCAGCCGGGGAGAAGAGAAGGATGGTGATTCTGATTGGCCTTGGCTGTCGAGATCGCTCACTTTGTCTGACTGTGTGTACTAACTAAATTCATACAGGCAACAACTACCTGTTTACAACTGTATGACTTGTTATAGAGGGCATATTAATGTCATGTTTCACCCCAGGATTTTTTCGCATTCTTTGGGGAGAACCCTGAATCCAAAATGTGAAAACAACTGCACTTTTGAAGTCAAGATCAAATCAAATTGTATTTGTCACATGCACCGAATACAACCGGTGTAGTAGCCCTTACAGTGAAATGCTTACTACAAGCCCTTAACCAACAATGCAGTTAAGAAAACATTTACTAAATAAACTAAAGTAAAACACTTTTTTTTTTTTTTTTAAGTAACATGATACAATAACAGAGACAATATACAGATGGTACCAGTAATGAGTCAATGTGTGGGGGTACAGGTTAGGCAAGGTAATTTGTACATGTAGGTAGGGGTAAAGTGACTATGCATAGATAATTAACAGTGAGTAGCAGCAGTGTAAAAACCAAGGGGGGGTTGTCAATGTAAACAGTCCAGGTGGCCATTTGATGAATTGTTCAGCAGATCGATCTCTCTTCAACATCAGATGTACAACTTTTCTGTTTACACTATCCTTACGTTAGCTAACTTGGCCTTTGATGTGGTGTGACCAAAGCCACATTCCTGGGGTGCATTCAATATGACAACGGGGTTCAGTGTTTAATTCAACGGAAACAGTACTGAACGACCAGTTGAGCGGTGCAATTATGGTTGCACAAGTTTTGCGATTTCAATGGTCACATCCATATTGAGCAGGCCACACCCACCAAACAGAAGCAAATGTACCTCAAGAAGGCTGTTGAAGAACGATGCGCACCGTCTTGGGGAAACATGGTGTTCAGTATAAACTGTCACGCAATGTAGCAAATGTTGAATTGAACTATACTCAACAAAGATATAAATGCAATGATTTCACAGAGTTACAGTTCATATAAGGAAAGCAGTCAATTGAAATAAATGAATTTGGCCCTAATCTATAGAGTTCACATGACTGGGCAGGAGTTCAGCCATGGGTGGGCCTGGAAGGGTATAGGCCCACTCACTAGGGATTATTATTACAGACAGAAATACTCCTCAGTTTCATCAGCTGTCCGGGTGACTGGTCTCAGACGATCCCGCAGGTGAAGAAGCCGGATGTGGAGGTCCTGGGCTGGTGTGGTTACATGTGGTTCTGAGGCGAGTTGGACGTACTGCCAAATTCTCTAAAACAATGTTGGAGGTGGCTTCTGGTAGAGAAACTATCATTAAATGATCTGGCAACACCTCTGGTGGACATCCGTTCAGTCAGCATGCCAATTGCACATCTGTGGTGTTGTGGCAAACCTGCCTTTTAATGTCCCCAGCACAAGGTGCACTTGTGTAATGATCATGCTGTTTTAATCAGCTTCTTGATATGCCACACCTGTCAGGTGGCTGGATTATCTTGGAAAATGAGAAATGCTCACTAACAGGGATGTAAACAAATTTGTGCACAACATTTTAGAGAAATAAGCTTTTTGTGGTATGAAACATTTCTGGGATCTTTTATTTCAGATCATGAAACATGGGACCAACATTTTACATGTTGTGTGTGCACCTATTAGCGTACTGTAAATACCACAGTATATAGACAAACAAAATAAGGATAGAAATTCTAACTATAAAGTTCATTCTTGCAGGGACATGGTGAGGAAGAGCCATTGTCTTTACACTATACAACTCATGGGGTGGGTATATGGTGTAGATGCCCTGAGGTAGTATGGGAGACATTTCTCGAGATTTGAATGTAACTCTGACTCTTTACACTACGATATTATCTTTCCTGGAACTAGTATGTGTCATCAAAGTTGTGAAGTGTAAAGCAGGACTGGGGTCCATTCGAAGGCAGGAAGTGATTTTCATTTAAAAATCCAAAATTGAAAACCTTTTGAAATAAATGGCTTTTACTCCTCCATTTATTGAAGTATTTTAAAATAGATGGTGCTTTTTCGCATTTTGAATTATTTAAGTTTACTTCCTAAAAATTGACTGCTTTCCATTCGAATTGACCCCAGCCACACTGTAAAGAGGCCTTCATTTGGAGTTGCATATTTTGTGCTCACACTGCACTTTCTGACCTACCGTGTGAATGTTTTACTGACAGAACATAACATCTAACTTATGATGATGAGTCTTCACTGTATAGGTTGTAAATGTAAGATATCTAAGTGGCTAGGGATATGGTCCTATTCCGGTATATTGATGTTGCTTTGATGACGTTTCACTACTGATTCCACTCACACAGGTCTATCTGATGACTGTTTTCCCTCATGTGTCCACAGGTGATCTTGAACCAGCACATCCCTGCAGACTACCTGCTGAGAGTATGCCAGCAGATAGGTCCTCTCATAGACAAGGAGGCCCCACCTAGTGTCCCTGGGGTCCAAACCCTCCTGGGTTTGGGAAGGCAGTCTTTGCTTCGCACAGCTAAAAGTGAGCCCTTGTCTCTTCACTGTTTCTCTCTCTCATCATCAAAGACTAACTAATGTCATAATCCCTACATAGGTATTTGGTTACACAGATGTAGAATAAATGTCCCAGGTCATACAGTCTGTAATGCTTTAGAATCATGCCTGCCTTTTTGTCTGTTAGGTTGTAGCCACACAGAATGGAGCGGAACTGCTGTTGCTGCGCTCCACCGGGGTCGACCCCCAGAACCCCCAGTCAGCTTTGGGAAGCCCCCCAGCATCGGTAAGCTGTGCTTTCAAAAGGAAAATTGCGAAATTCTGGCAATTAAGCCTGAATCAGATGAACTCGTAGACACCATTTTTATGGCTTTGCGTGCAGTATGAAGGAAGTTGGAGGTAGTTTCGCAAGCCAATGCTAACTAGCGTTAGCACAATGACTAGAAGTCTACAGGTACACCAGCAAAAGTACCCTCTAACTTCCTTTATACTTCACACCAAGACAAAATTAGTGTCCACGAGTTCATCTGACTCTGAGTAAGTAGATTAATTGAATCTCACAGTATCCCATTAATAAACATATATCCCTGAAACATGTAAACTATTGGTAACACTACAGAACAATACATATTTAAGTGTTTGTAAATCATTTAACCTCTGCTCAACTGACCTCTACTCTCTCGCCGTCTAGTGTCCATCATGGGTGCTCGCCAGGCTACTGGCACTGCCCGCTTCGGCCATGCTCTGCCATCCTACACCTATCAGCATGTGAAGATGCACAGGCGCATCCTGGGCCACCTGTCCTCTGTGTACTGTGTGGCTTTCGACCGCAGTGGCAGACGGATATTTACAGTAAGAGTCTGACAAAAGAGGAGAGAAGGAATACCAAAGACAGTTGTTGTCAGTTTCCTCTGAAGTGTGTCATTCTCTATGTTGCCGGTGTCTCATTGTGACCCCTCTCCTTCCAGGGTTCTGATGACTGTCTGGTAAAGATATGGTCCACAGATGATGGCCGGCTGCTGTCCACCCTGCGTGGCCATGCGGCCGAGATCTCCGACATGGCGGTGAACTATGACAACACGCTAATCGCCTCAGCCAGCTGTGACAAGGTCATCAGAGTGTGGTGCCTGCGCACCTGCGCCCCCATCACTGTGCTGCAGGGCCATGCAGCCTCCATCACCTCCATACAGGTCAGGACAGCCCTCAGGACTAAGCAATAAGAACCTAGTTACTCCCTTCAATATTCAGGAATTTACCTTCTGCCATGTAAAATATCTTGCATGAAACCTGTTGGTTTTTGACAATGTCATTTTGTGACCCTTTCTGCTTGAGAAATGTGTGTGACGCCCCCTGTCTTCCTCAGTTTTGTCCGGCGGTTAAAGGACCAATGCGGTACCTGGCCTCCACCGGAGCAGACGGCATGGTGTGTTTCTGGCAATGGCACTCGCTCAGCATGAAGTTCGTGTAAGTGTTGGACAGCAGGGTTTGTCTGAGGCAAAACGATGGGATGAGAATGCAATGTTTTTTTTTTTTTTTTCAACCGATCAGTTGTATTGTGGTTTAGGTGAACCTAACCTGTATTGCGTTCTGATTCCTCCTCAGTGACCGGCCAGTCAAGTTCATTGAGCGGTCAAGGCCTGGGGTCCAGATCTCCACCTCCTCCTTCAGCTGTGGTAGGTGGCCACTAATAAACAACATGCTTTGCATTACATTTATTCCACTTCACCTTTTCACTGAATTATGGAGTTAATTATTGAATTCAAATGACTATTTGATCAAGGCAAGTTTTCACAAAGCCACAGAACTAGTTCTGTTTGTTAGTTTAGTGTACTTACGTGTTGTTTCCTTGCTCTTTGAATCAGGTGGGATGTTCCTGGCCACAGGCAGCACGGATCATGTAATCAGGGTGTATTACCTTGGCTCTGAAACACCCATGAAGCTCTCTGAGTTGGACTCTCACATGGTAAGACACAGAGCAGAGAAGAACAGAGATGGAGAGCGACAGACATAAGAGCGAGAGAGGATCAATGGAGCTAGATCATAGAGCACTTGCACTGTTCATAGTTTGTTTCTCACTACTCCTTTTGTTAACTCCTACCTCTTCTTCAAGGACAAAGTTGTGGTGGTCCAGTTTTGTAACAACAGTTACAGGTTAGTGTGTGCAATTGTCTCTTTACTTAGATAAAAACGATTTTGATTTGTTGCTGTGTGGCTTCTAACTGCTGTGTCTGGTCCCAGCCTGAGGTTTGTGAGTGGTAGTCGTGACGGCACAGTCAGGATATGGCATTACCAGCAGCAGGAGTGGAAGAGCATTACTCTGGACATAGCCACTAGACTGCCAGGGTAAGACAATGCTGTCCAGCTGCAATAGTGTCCAGAATTGACATCTGTGCAGCAGCATTTAATTCTGTGCAGCAGCAAATAGGTTTATGTTTCTGTCTCATTAGTAAGTGGTTAGCATGTATTTAACGTATGCGATTGTCACAGGACTGCTGTTGTGAATGGCGAGGACAAGACCAAGCTGGTGCCAACAATGGTGGCCTGGGACCGTGGTGACCGCACGGTTGTCACAGCGGTCTCTAACTACCTGCTCAAAGTGTGGAGCTCCACCACGGGCCAGCTTCTGCATGTGCTATCTGTGAGTAGATGTCTATCTCCTGTTTTTACTATTTTCTATAATAATAGTGAAAATAACACAGAATCATGTAGTAAGTAAAAAAGTGTTCAACAGATTCTTCAAAACAGCCACCCTTTGCCTTGATGACAGCTTTGCACACTCTCTGCATTCTCTCAACCAGCTTCACCTGGAATGCTTTTCCAACAGAGTTCCCACATATGCTGAGCAATTGTTGGCCGCTTTTCCTTCACTCTGTGGTCCGACTCATCCCAAACATCTCAATTTGGTTGAGGTTGGGGGATTGTGGAGGCCAGGTCATCTGATGCAGATCACTCTCCATCTCGGTAAAATAGCCCTTACACAGCCTGGAGGTGTGTTGGGTCATTGTCTTGTTGAAAAACAAATTATAGTCCCACTAAGCCCAAACCAGCTGGGATGGCGTATTGCTGCAGAATGCTGTGGTAGCCATGCTGGTTAAGTGTGCCTTGAATTCTAAGTAAATCACAGATGGTGTCATCAGCAAAGCACCCCCACACCATAACACCTCCTCCTCCATGCTTTATGGTGGGAAATACACATGCAGAGATCATCCGTTCACACACACCGAATCTCACAAAGACACAGCGGTTGGAACCAAAAATCTCCAATTTGGACTCCAGATTTCCACCGGTCTAATGTCCATTGCTGGTGTTTCTTGGCCCAAACAAGGCTCTTCTTATTATTGGTGTCCTTTTGTAGTGGTTTGCAGCAATTCGACCATGAAGGCCTGATTTATACGGAACTCTTGTTAAAGAATATGCACAAAAACACAAGAACGAGAGCTCAACATTACATTTAAACTACTCAATCAGTATGATGAGTGAAGTCTCTGATGGACATTGACTAGAGCAGTGAAGTCAGGCATAGTTTCTGACGTCACTATGCACAGGATTGCTGAGGTTAGAGTCTGTAAGAGATGATCTCTGCCTTGGCTTATATTTCATCACTGAAAATGTCTGTTCACATACCAAGGTTGACACAAACAGTGAGATGCATAGAACCTCGTCAGTGACATTGTTTTGAATAGTTATCCAATCACATCAGACTGAAGATCTATAAGCTCAAGTTGAAGGTCAGTGGGAGCGTTATCCACATTGAAGGTGAAAGGAGAGGAAACCAACAGCATGTCATTTTCCAACACTTTGAAAACTCACCGCTCAAAGCACGCAGCAGCGATGTACAGTGCCTTGCGAAAGTATTCGGCCCCCTTGAACTTTGCGACCTTTTGCCACATTTCAGGCTTCAAACATAAAGATATAAAACTGTTTTTTTGTGAAGAATCAACAACAAGTGGGACACAATCATGAAGTGGAACGACATTTATTGGATATTTCAAACTTTTAACAAATCAAAAACTGAAAAATTGGGCGTGCAAAATTATTCAGCCCCTTTACTTTCAGTGCAGCAAACTCTCTCCAGAAGTTCAGTGAGGATCTCTGAATGATCCAATGTTGACCTAAATGACTAATGATGATAAATACAATCCACCTGTGTGTAATCAAGTCTCCATATAAATGCACCTGCACTGTGATAGTCTCAGAGGTCCGTTAAAAGCGCAGAGAGCATCATGAAGAACAAGGAACACACCAGGCAGGTCCGAGATACTGTTGTGAAGAAGTTTAAAGCCGGATTTGGATACAAAAATATTTCCCAAGCTTTAAACATCCCAAGGAGCACTGTGCAAGCGATAATATTGAAATGGAAGGAGTATCAGACCACTGCAAATCTACCAAGACCTGGCCGTCCCTCTAAACTTTCAGCTCATACAAGGAGAAGACTGATCAGAGATGCAGCCAAGAGGCCCATGATCACTCTGGATGAACTGCAGAGATCTACAGCTGAGGTGGGAGACTCTGTCCATAGGACAACAATCAGTCGTATATTGCACAAATCTGGCCTTTATGGAAGAGTGGCAAGAAGAAAGCCATTTCTTAAAGATATCCATAAAAAGTGTTGTTTAAAGTTTGTCACAAGCCACCTGGGAGACACACCAAACATGTGGAAGAAGGTGCTCTGGTCAGATGAAACCAAAATTGAACTTTTTGGCAACAATGCAATGGCGTAAAAGCAACACAGCTCATCACCTTGAACACACCAACCCCACTGTCAAACATGGTGGTGGCAGCATCATGGTTTGGGCCTGCTTTTCTTCAGCAGGGACAGGGAAGATGGTTAAAATTGATGGGAAGATGGATGGAGCCAAATACAGGACCATTCTGGAAGAAAACCTGATGGAGTCTGCAAAAGACCTGAGACTGGGACGGAGATTTGTCTTCCAACAAGACAATGATCCAAAACATAAAGCAAAATCTACAATGGAATGGTTCAAAAATAAACATATCCAGGTGTTAGAATGGCCAAGTCAAAGTCTTTTTTTTTCTTTTTTTTTTCCTTGCAATTCTGTTGTTTGCTGAATGCAGTTTTGTAAAAAGTCTTTGCTGCTTTTGCGACTGGGAAAGCAACTCTTTCGATGCACTTGCCCTCTGCTCAGAAGACATTCCTATATTTCTCTGCATGCTTCGTCTGGAAGTGTTGGGACAAGTTGTAGTCTTTCAAGACAGCGATGCTCTCTTTGCACACTAAGCACACAGCTTTGCCTGATACACCAATAATAAAAAACAATTCAATGTCCAGCCTACATTCATTGTCTGCTTTCCTTTTCTTTGAAAAACTAACTTTTGCGCAATTTCTAGCTAGCTACTATTTGTAACTGCAACGTGTGTGTCAGCCTGTCAGTCACTGTCTGTCCTCGTGCAGTTGTTATTTATATGTGCCTTCAAAATAAATCTCATACAAGCGGTGGGAGTTAAATCATGACACAAAGGCGAGTATTCATTGTGCTTTTAATTGGAATAACAAATATGTTTTTCTAAACTTTACTATCGCAAATTCTTTGATCTGTGCATGATTCCCCGGGTCATATTGAATCAGGCCGCATACGGCCCCCGGGCCGTGCTTTAAGGGTCGGTAAATCCGGAACATTTCAAGAACTTTGAAAGTTTCTTCAAGTGCAGTCGCAAAAACCATCAAGCGTTATGATGAAACTGTCTCTCATGAGGACCGCCACAGGAAAGGAAGACCCAGAGTTACCTCTGCTGCAGATTATAAGTTCATTAGAGTTACAAGCCTCAGAAATTGCAGCCCAAATAAATGCTTCACAGAGTTCAAGTAACAGACACATCTCAACATCAACTGTTCAGAGGAGACTGTGAATCAGGCCTTCATGGTTGAGTTGCTGCAAAGAAACCACGACTAAAGGACACCAATAATAAGAAGAGACTTGCTTGGGCCAAGAAACATCTGTCCTTTTTGGTTTGATGAGTCCAAATGTGAGATTTTTGGTTCCAACTGCCGTGTCTTTGTGACACGCAGGCTAGGTGAACATGTGTTGTTCCCACGGTGAAGCATGGAGGAGGAGGTGTGAGGGTGCTTTGCTGGTGACACTGTCAGTGATTTATTTAGAATTCAAGACACACTTAACCAGCATGGCTTACCACTATCATGTGTTTAACAACAGGAAAATTACCCAACACACCTCCAGGCAGTGTAAGGGCTATATGACCAGGAAGGAGAGTGATGGAGTGCTTTATCAGATGACCTGGCCTCCACAATCACCTGACCTTAACCCAATTGAGATGGTTTGGAATGAGTTGGACCGCGGAGTGAAGGAAAAGCAGCCAACAAGTGCTCAGCATATGTGGGAACTCCTTCAAGACTGTTGGAAAAGCATTCCAGGTGAAGCTGGTTGTGAGAATGCCAAGAGTTTGCAAAGCTGTCATCGAGGCAAAGTGTGGCTACTTTGAAGAATCTAAAATACATTTTGATTTGTTTAACACTTTTTGGTTACTACATATGTGTTATTTCATAGTTTTGATGTCTTCTACAATGTAGAAAATTGTTTGCATGAGTAGGTGTGTAAAAACCTTTGACTGGTACTGTACATACTAGATACAGGTAACTGCCAAAATAAAGGAAACACTAGCAAAGTATCTTAATAGGGCATTGGGCCACCATGAGCTGCCAGAACACCTTCAATGCGCCTTGGCATAGATTCTACAAGTGTCTGGAACTCTGTTAAAAAGAATACTACACTCTTCTTCCACAAGAAATTCCATAATTTGGTGTTTTGTTGATGGTGGTGGAAAACGTTGTCTCAGGCGCCACTCCAGAATCTCTTTCAAAGTCACTGAGATATCTTCTAGCCATGGTAGCCAAAATAATGGGCAACTGGGAATTTTATCACATGACCATAAGCATGATGGGATGTTCATAGCTTAATTAACTAAGGAACCACACCTGTTTGGAAGCACCTGCTTTCAATATACTTTGTATCCCTCATTTACTCAAGTATTTATTTTGTTTTGGCAGTTACCTGTATGTTTCTGGTCTCTTCAGTGAGTGAGACCTGTTACGACTGAATGTGCTGTTCCTCCTCCAGGGTCATGATGATGAGGTGTTTGTCCTGGAGGCCCACCCCTTTGACCACCGCATCATGCTCTCTGCCGGCCACGACGGCAACATCTACATGTGGGACCTCTCCAAGGGATCCAAGATCCGCAACTTCTTCAACATGGTGGAGATTGATTACATGGTGACTGTGTTGGTGACTGTGTTTTACCCTGGCAGACATTCATACAAGCCTCTCTCTCTCTGTCTCAGATTGAGGGCCAAGGTCACGGAGCTGTATTTGACTGTAAGTTCTCAGCTGATGGACAACATTTTGCCTGCACTGACTCCCATGGCCACCTGCTCATCTTTGGCTTTGGCTGCAGCAGACCCTATGAGAAGGTGAGTCCCTGGCCTCTCCACGTGGCTCATTTGGAGAAAGATGTGTAAGTTACATGTTATCATATCGCTTGTAAAGAGAAAATGTTACAAAGAATAACAAATCTCCTCTTCCTCCATATCCTTCCTCTAGATTCCTGACCAAATGTTCTTCCACACTGACTTCAGGCCGCTAATCCGAGACGCCAATAACTTTGTCCTGGACGAGCAGACCCAGCAGGCGCCCCACCTTATGCCCCCTCCCTTCCTTGTGGATGTGGACGGTAACCCCCACCCCACCCACTACCAGCGCCTGGTGCCCGGCAGGGAGAGCTGCAAGGATGAGCATCTGGTACCCCAGCTTGGCTACATGGCGAATGGTAAACCTCCTTACCAATGCTTCTTAGTGGTTTCAACAATAATTCTTTACTAGGCTCTGGAATCAAAATGTGAGTAACATTGGGATTTCTAACCTACTTCTCTGTTGCTTAGGTGATGGTGAGGTGGTTGAGCAAGTGATTGGCCAGCAAACAGCAGAGGAGGGTCACGGAGAAAGCCCTTTGGATGTCCTGATCAGAGAGTTGCAGAACCAACCGGATGAGAGGCGGGACCAAGATGGAGTGCCTGAAGGAGAGGGTGGTACGTGTCAGTCTCATGTAACCATATTTATACTGAATAAAAATAGAAACGCAACGTGTAAAGTGTTGGTCCCTTGTTTCATGAGCTGAAATAAAATACGCACAAAAAGCTTATTTCTCTCAAATTTTGGCCACAAATTTGTTTACCTCCCTGTTTGTGCTGGGGACAATAAAACACCACTCCAAAATGTTCAGTTTTGTCACACTACACAATGCCACAGATGTCTCAAGTTTTGAGGGAGCATGCAATTGGCATGCTGACTGCAGGACTGCTATTTCCAGGATTGCTGTTGTCAGAGAATTGAATGTTCATAAGCCGCCTCCAACGTCATTTTAGAGAATTTGGCAGTACGTCCAACTGGCCTCAAATGCAGACCACGTGTACCCACGCCAAGCCAGGACCTCCACATCCGGCTTCTTTACCTGCAGGATAGTCAATTGATTTATTTCCTTATATGAACTGTAACTCAGTAAAATCTTTGAAATTGTTGCATTTTGTATTTTTGTTCAATGTACATATGGGGATGCCCCTTGAATCTTCTTATTGGATTGAATCTGCATATTGGATTTCAGATGTTGTAGTCATGAATTCAAGTTGAATGTTTTCCCTCATTTGCAGCTGTTGAGGGAGCAGAGGTAGTGGGATCGCCCCCTAACGTGGGCCTGAGGAGGAGTGGTCAGGTGGAGGGGGTGCGTCAAATGCACCACAACGCCCCTCGCAGTCAGATGGCCACAGAGAGGGACCTGCTGGCCTGGAGCAGGAGGGTGGTTGTCAACGAAGTCCAGCAAGGGGTCCTCCGGTGAGACTGGCTAAATAACCAGAGGGCCTACCTGAGATGGCCTTGAACCTTCTGTTCAAACCATTCCTGTCCATCCTCTTAAATTTGTGCCTAGGACTGTTTGTAAGATTTCCTAGGCAGATATCCCCCAGTGGCTGACTGAAGCTGTGTGTTTGTGTTGTTTAGGGTGATGGAGGAGACCAGGCGGGCCAAAGGTGAGGTGGAGTGTTCCCTCTACAACACAGAGAGGAGGAGGAAACCTGTACTCGGTGCTCCTAAGGTGAGTCTCTACACTACTGTCCCACAGCTCTCTATCTCTTTCAGAACAAATTTCCCCCTTCCCTTTGTTGATTTATACCAGTTATTCCCAAACGGGTACGCCAAATAAAAATGTAATTCACCAATATTTTTTTATAATAATATAAAATAATAATTAATGTCTTCACATTTTCAATCAGTCCAAAGGGGCTATACATTTAGGTAAGTTTTTTTTCTCTCGCCTCGTTTCAATATCAAAAATAAAATTAAACCATCTAGTGTTCAGCGAAATAACAACACATTGTTAAATACAGGTAGCCTAGTCAAATAATTAACATCCAATCACATTAACCGTTACTCTCTCTAGGGAATTCCACGAACGGTCCATATGTAGCCAAATGTAGCTGCTGCTCATTCTGCAGTACTGCACCTGTTGACGACACAAGTTGTTCTGCTGTCACGAGCACATCCAATGCTAGCATCAGTAATTCCACGTTTGTTGTTAGCCCAGCTAGCATGGACACGGACAGTTGTGAATCTGATGCTGCCGAATAGCTACTGACCCCTTACCCGGGAAAGCAACGAACAACAGACGGGGACGTTGGACCACCGAAGAGGCGCAAATATGATTTGAACTACTACTACTATTGATTTGGGGTTCACTTATATTGGGAGTAGTGCCTTTTCTCAGCCACAGTGTGTTATATGTGCAAAAGTACTATCTCACAACTCAATGAAACCTTCACTCTTGCGCAGACATTTAGAAACATGCCAATTTGAAAAATAAGCCACGGAAGTTTTTTGAGCAAGAATTAAGACGACTTTTGAGTAGTAAGACATGTATAAAAGCAACAGACACCACCATTTAATAAGAAGGGGCTAGAAACGTCTTATATGATGAGCTACCAAGTGGCTAGGACAGGCAAGACCCATACTATTGGACTTAATTCTTCCTGCTGCCACAGCTATGGGTGGGACAATTCTGGGGGAACAGGCCAAAAAGACTATACAGACAATGCCTTCATCAAACAACAGTTTCACGATGCATCAGTGAGATGGCAGGAGATGTTTTGAAACAATTACTGTTTCACATACAAGCCAGTGAATTCTATGCATTACAGCTGGATGAGTCAACAGACGAGGTGGGCCTGGCACAGCTTCTGGTATATGTCCGTTACGTTTATGGGGGGTCAATTAAAGAAGACATCTTCTTCGGCAAACCACTGGAAACCAGGACAACAGGAGAGGATATTTATGCAGGTACTTTCCCGAAACGGATGACACAAACAACTGGATTAGTTATCCCCTTCATGCCCTGCCTCCAGTCCACTTACCGATATCTGAACAAGAGAGCCTCATCGATATTGCAACAAGCGGTTCTGTGAAAATGTTATCAGAAGCCACTGCCGGATTTCTGGATTGGGTTGCGCTCAGAGTATCCTGCCTTGGCAAATCGCGCTGTTAAGACACTGATGCCCTTTGCAACCACGTACCTATGTGAGAGTGGATTCTCAGCCCCCACTAGCATGAAAACGACATACAGCCACAGACTGTGTGTGGAAAATGATTTAAGACTGAGACTCTCTCTAGTACAACCCAACATTGCAGAGTTATGTGCATCCTTTCAAGCACACCCTTTTCATTAAACTGGTGAGTTATTCACAATTTCAATGAACAAATCAAGTTTTAAATGTAAGATGGATAAATAAAGAGCAAAATAATTGAATATTATTATTTGTGCCTTGGTCCTATAAGAGCTCTTTGTCACTTCCCACGCGCCGGGTTGTGACAAACTCACACTCATTCTTATGTTTATTAAATATATTGTATACTGTGTGTGGCATGCTTACAATGATGGCAAAAAAACAACATTTTGAGTGTGCTGACCCTGGTGCTAGAGGGGGTACGCAGCTGGAGGTTGAATGTTTGAAGGGGTACGGGACTATAAAAAGTTTGTGAACCACTGGTTTATACCAATAGCTTATTTTCTATCATTTAACGACTTCTCACCCCTTCCCACCCTGTAGACCGAGGAGCAGGCTCCATGCAAGCGCTCCCTGCGGCGAACCCAGAGGAAGAAGATGAAGCAGACCAGACCTGCACCAGCGTACCAGACCCGCTCATCACGAGATCGCCGCCCTGTGGATAGGCGGAGGAACTCTGACAGCCAGATGGACTCAGACAGCGATGGAGAGGTGGGGGGGGGTTGTAGTCTGTTGTTCTTGGAAGTAGCAGAGGTTTGGGTGTTGTCATGTTAGAAGAGGTCTAATCATGTTTCCATGTGTCTACAGGCAGAGGAGCAGGCAGAGGCCAGCGATGCTTCCTCTGATGGGGAAGCACAGTGGCAGAGTGACAGCAGTTCCAGGTAAATGTCTATCATCTCCTAAACAGTCAAAGTTTAACCAAAAACACTTTCCCAGGCGTTTCTTTAGATAACAGCAAATACTAGCCAGTTATGCTACCGTTAGCTAGCTATTTAACCAAATGAGAATGTGTAGAATTCCATGGCTGGATGCCTCTACTCACAATTTAAGTAATTCCAATTAGCTACTGTTTTTGTTGTAAGTTCTTAGGTCAAAAGATTAAAGCAAATGATCCCAATTCTAGTACAGTAGCAGCTTGTGACTAGTTCATTTTGAACATGTATTAGAAGTAGGCTAGATCTGATAGCTGTATGATTTTTTTACGTGAACTTTAATATCCGACCTGGCTGAGATGTTATTGTCTCAGTTTATTTTGTGTTTTCTTCCCGTCTAATCAAAATATGTTATACTTACAACCAAATGGAATGGGTTTTAAATTGAAACATCTTTTAATTAGGGTCAAATTTGAACAATTTCTAAATTTTTGATTTATCTCCTCTTCTCCCCCTCAGTGTCTCCTCCAGTGACTACTCTGATTGGACAGCTGATGCGGGGATCAACCTCCAGCCCCCCAAGCGTACCAGCAGAAGGCAGGTGCGGCCGCCCGGTGGCTCCAGCAGCTCGGAGGAGGCGGAGGGCCAGGGAGAGGAGGCCAGGAGGAAGCAGGTGGAGGAGAAGAAGAAGCCCAAGCAGACCAAACAGAAGGTGAGCTCACAGAATGTACAGTAGAGACATGGGCATTGGGCAGGGAATGGTGCAGCCAACGGGCTGCTTGAAAATGGTTTATCTCAGTTACTGGCTATACAGACTATAGTGCTTGTAGCTAGTTTATGTACTCAGGCCTAATGAGAGGGAAAGTTTCGTTACCTTAGCATGTGTGATATTGCGGACTGTTTAACCCAGTCTCTTTGTGCTCAGAAACCCAGTTCGTCTCTGTCTCTGGCTGGCTGTGACGCGGAGGAATGGCTTCCCCCGTCCTGGATCATGGAGACCATCCCCCGACGCTCGCCTTTTGTGCCACAGATGGGTGATGAGGTAAGGAACCCTACTGCCTGATGGGCCATATGAGGTTCAGCCGAGTACCCCACAAAATATCTTCACATTTTGACATTTGCGCTTAATCTCTACCGCATTTTATACGATAGTGCAAGGTTTGTGTCCTAGTTTATAGACATTGTGGCCTGTATGATGACCCTTCTCTTCCTATTGCTCACCAGCTGATGTACTTCAGGCAGGGCCACCAGGCCTATGTCAGGGCGGTGCGCAGGGCCAAGGCCTACAGCATCAACCCTCAGAAACAGTCCTGGAACAAGCTCAACCTCAGGGTGAGACCAATCCTCAACACTTACATTGCTTCCTTTGTCTACTATATGTTATTTTATGTATTTTGTATGTCCTTCATGGATTCCATATCTTTAATGTGGCCTTGTGTTTTATTCCTCTTATCACCCCCTCTCTCTTTGTCTGTTTTCTCGTCGTTCAGGACCAGGAGTCTGTGAAGGTAGTTGGTATCAAGTATGAAGTGGGCCCCCCCACCCTCTGTTGTCTAAAACTGGCTTTCCTGCACCCCATCTCAGGCAAAATGACCAATGAGTCGTTCTCCCTAAAGTAAGTCATCCATCTTATTATTTTGTGTGAAAAGAATATGGCAATGAATGACATGTCCTTGTTCTCTCAGGTACCATGACATGCCGGATGTCATCGATTTCCTGGTGCTTCAGCAGTTCTATGACGAAGCTAAAGAGCACAACTGGCAGACAGGTTAGTGTTGCTTCCCTCTGCCAGCCTCTCTTCAGCATGCAGAACACAAGCCTGTCAGAGGATGTGCCCAGTTTACTCCCCTACCTGTTTATCTCCTACACTCTTTATTTGTGTGCCATGTAAGGAATGTGGTGCAGTCTTCCACATGTTTGTGTTCTGTGTGATGTATCGTTTCAGTTCATGCTCTCATGCATCCTTGTGGTGATTCACGGACCAGCATGTACTGAAACGAGCATGATTTGTCCCTGCTAGGTATGCGCTTCCGGAGCATCATCGATGACGCCTGGTGGTTTGGCTCAGTGGAGGACCAACAGCCACTCCAGCCAGAGTACCCAGACAGCCTGTTCCAGTGCTACACTGTCAAGTGAGTCAATGTGTACCCTGCATCTCACTGGGTTAAATAGATAGAGATGATACTGTAGACCTCCGCTTACACAGTCTGGAGGGGTATGTCAGTGTTTGCCTCAATAGCTCATACTGTAGCTTACACCCAATAGGAGGAAAATATTAATGTCTTATGATACTGAATGTTAAGTTGCGATTTCTCTTGACTAGGTGGGATAATAGCGAGAGGGAGAAGATGAGCCCTTGGGACATGGAGCCCATTCCTGATGAAGGTTAGTATCACTGCTTCTATCAGTGGCTCCTCAACCATCTACTGGATAATGCAGTTTGAGTTTGCAGCCAGAATTTTACACATTCAAATATCTCTCTAGCTAGCACACTCAATCACTTAACATAACATATGCAGTCTCTGTATTTAGTATGATAATTAAGATAAGGTTATTGATAGTGAGACTGAGCAGCCAGCCAATGACGCAATATGGTCTCTCTGACTGACATGTTGTGTTCCTCCCCCAGCGGAGTTGCCAGAGGATGTTGGTGATGGGGTGGTGGTGACGGAGGAGGAGGTGAAGGCTCGCCTCTACAGCCCCCAGGAGGGGGAGTGGGGGGCTCACACACGGGACGAGGACTGCCAGAGGGTCATCTTTGGCATCGACGAGCTGCTCACACTGGGTATGTCACCGGTACCACACAGGAAGTCCTGCTTGTCATATTGGATGAATTGAGCCAAGGGTGACCCTGATTTTTAAGTCTCAGTCGATTGCATTCGGAAGTGGTCTTGGATATGGCGTGGTATTGATTAATGCGTGTGTTGTGTTTGTGTAGACCTGGCCAAGGCATTTGCGTCACCAGTGGACCTGCGGGACTACCCCCTCTACTGCACTGTGGTGGCCTACCCCACTGACCTCAGCACCATCCGCAGACGGCTGGAGAACCGCTTCTATAGGTCAGCACTGGCCTTTCAGCCTGCACCCTGACACACTGCAGTACTTCAGAACATACTCAGACCAACCACTCACACTGGAATAATCCTTCAAGCCAATTGTAGTTGTTGCTAATCCTCTAGTCAGCGCCATTGTATCTCAGCTGTAATTTGGACTTGGTATGTTCCAGTTTGAGGAGATCAGTGACTCTCACTCAGCTTATTCCCTCGGGATGTTCATCTCTCCTAGGAGGATCTCGGCTCTGATGTGGGAGGTGCGCTACATCGAGCACAACGCCCGCACTTTCAACGAGCCCCAGAGCCCCATCGTGGCAGCAGCCAAGGTGGTGACTGATGTGCTCCTCCGCTACATCGGGTATGAATGGTGTAGATTTCCCCTTTGTGAAATGGTGCCTCATTAAGAACCTAGTTTTGACTGTAAATAAGACCAGCTGTTTTGTTGTGTGTTTTTGTCAGGGACCAGAGCTGCACAGACATCTTAGATCTGTACCACAAGGTGAAGACGGAGCTGAGCAGTGGAGAGGATGAGGTGAAACATGAAGATGTGTGTGTATACACCTCGAGTTCATAGTGATATTTGAATTGTCTTGGTGGTGTATTACGCAGTACTAAGAGTACATGTGTCTGTGTGTTGGTGTGCAGACTGCTGAGGTGGACATGGACTCTGACACTCCAGGGACCTCCACAGGACAACAGGTAAGGGAAGGATTCATCTCAAACATGGAATATCCGTTGCTGTTGCAATGACTGGGATTCCTGTTCCCCATTATCTCACTTTTCCAATGTTTTTCTGTATCAACCTAACTGGACACCTTCACGCTCTCCCACTATCAGCGGGCCAATCCCAGTCCTAAGAAGCGTGGGGTGGTGTTAGATGTGCGTGCTTGGCGGGGCCAGTGTCGGGAACTGCTGCGGCGTATGATGGACGGCCCTGACTCTGAGCCCTTCAGACAGCCTGTGGACCTCTTCACCTACCAAGTAAGGCTCCTCCTCCTCTCCTTGTTATCATAATCCTTACCAATTATATAACCCCTCACACACAGAAAGGATAACAGCCTGCTACAGGATTAGTGCCTTAGGATCTGAGTGCTTAACAATCTGACATGTTCCCCCACAGTGACATGTTAAAGCTGGAGTCAGTAATGGTGTAACTGACACGTTTGTCATATTACAACAACAAAGATAATACTTTAAACAATGTTTTTTCCCCCTTGGAAATCATTGCACATCATTGTACGTGCAATAGAACAGCAGAGTATGTATTACAATTTTTTGCAAGGTGCTGGAGGCTCTACCATTTCATAAACAAAAACAATAAGAAATGGGCTGGGGCGAAGTTTCTTCTAATGCGGATTCTAACATTAAAGGAAAATTCTACCCAAAAACGATATTTTGGTATAGTCCATCGTTGATAGTCCCAAAGTGTTTTGCATGTCAGCGATCGCGTTTTATATATATATATAAATGCATCACACCGGCTGTATTTCTGTATTTTGAAAACTTAATTGGTGACATGCATAATATTTTGGGACTATATCAACAATATACTAATGAAACAAACACCAAAATAGTTTTCGGGTGGAGTTTTCCTTTCAATGCCTGTTTTCTCTGAGCAAAATAAAACCTGCTCCTGGACTAAAAAAAGCAACAGTGCTTCTCCTCTGAAGATACTTTTTACTCCAGGATTAGGCTCAATCTGTGTCTGGGAAACCAGTCCACTATGTTTAATTTCCATCAGAGAAACTGAGGGTCTCTGACTGTAGGTAGTGGTTTAGAAGTATTACAAACTACCTCAAATCAAATGTATTTATATAGCCCTTCGTACATCAGCTGATATCTCAAAGTGCTGTACAGAAACCCAGCCTAAAACCCCAAACAGCAAGTAATGCAGGTGTAGAAGCACGGTGGCTAGGAAAAACTCCCTAGAAAGGCCAAAACCTAGGAAGAAACCTAGAGAGGAAGGCTATGTGGGGTGGCCAGTCCTCTTCTGGCTGTGCGGGGTGGAGATTATAACAGAACATGGCCAAGATGTTCAAATGTTCATAAATGACCAGCATGGTCGAATAATAATAAGGCCGAACAGTTGAAACTGGAGCAGCAGCACGGCCAGGTGGACTGGGGACAGCAAGGAAGCATGTCAGGTAGTCCTGAGGCATGGTCCTAGGGCTCAGGTCCTCTAAGAGAGAGAAAGAAAGAGAGAATTAGAGCACACTTAAATTCACACAGGACACCGAATAGGACAGGAGAAGTACTCCAGATATAACAAACTGACCCTAGCCCCCCGACACAAACTACTGCAGCATAAATACTGGAGGCTGAGACAGGAGGGGTCAGGAGACACTGTGGCCCCATCCGAGGACACCCCCGGACAGGGCCAAACAGGAAGGATATAACCCCACCCACTTTGCCAAAGCACAGCCCCCACACCACTAGAGGGATATCTTCAACCACCAACTTACCATCCTGAGACAAGGCCGAGTATAGCCCACAAAGATCTCCACCACGGGACAACCCAAGGGGGGGGCCAACCCAGACAGGAAGATCACATCAGTGACTCAACCCACTCAAGTGACGCACCTGTCCTCAATTCTGAGTTAAAGTAACTGTTAATATCCTGCTAACTGATACCCAAATAATGTTGTTGACTCGTACTTGTGGCCAAACCCCACCCACAACAACTTGTATCTCAAACAGTTGCAAAAATGCTTGCTGTTTCCTCATAGAACATGATGTCATGTTGGCTGAACTGGCCAATCAGTGGTCTACTTGCATTAATATTTTTAATGACCAGTAGATGCCCACATCATTCCAACACAGAAAATCATATTTTTTTAATTAACTTCACTCTTATTGTAATTCATTCTAGGCAAATATCAGCCCCCGCAGAGAAGCACGAGATTGAACTTCACTCAACTTTGTAGAGTCTTTTCCCCTTAGTTAACACTGTCAATGTTTCCCTTTACTGTAGGAATTGTGATCGAATCAATGCAATAATCCACGTTCAATGCAACATACTGAAACGCAACGAACGCTGCAAGACTTAATATGCAAAACTGTGTAAGCTATTTTGTTGTGGGCAGAACGCATCGGAGTAGGATTCCATTGCATTGACACTCATGACTCAGCCCGTACTCTACACAGGCCAGTGCGCCATAACCACTCAGAGCTCAAGTAGGCCTATTTTTACATTTACCACACTCTTATCCAGAGATACTTAGTGCATTCATCTTAAGATAGCTAGGTGGGACAACCACATATCACGGGCATAGAAAGTACATTTTTCCTCAAATATAGTTATTAATAGAGTCAGAGCTATGCAAGTGCATATTTTGGGGTGTGTGTATGTCGGGGTGAGGAGGAGGATTATTGAAGATACTGTTTGAAAAGGTAGGGTTTCAGATGTTTTGGGAAGATTGGCAGGGACTCTGCTGTCCTAGCTTTAGGGGGAAGCTGGTTCCACCATTGGGGTGCCAGAACAGAGAAGAGCTTGAACTGGGCTGAGCGGGAGCTGCCCTCCCGTAGGGGTGGGAGGGCCAAGAGACCTGAGATGGCAGAACAGAGGGTTCGAGTTGGGGTGTAGGGTTTGAGCATAGCCTGAAGGTAGGGAGGGGCAATTCCTCTTGCTGTTCCGTAGGTAAGCACCATGGTCTTGTAGTGGATGCGAGCTTTGACTGGAAGCCAGTGGAGTGTGCGGAGGAGTGAGGTGACAACCAGGCGGGCTGCAGCGTTCTGGATAAGTTTTAGGGCTTTGATGGCACAAACGGGGAGCCGAGCCAACAGCGAGTTGCAGTCGTCTAGACGGGAGAGGACAAGTGCCTGGATTGGGACCTGCGCTGCTTCCTGTGTGAGGTGGGGTTGTAATCTATGGATGTTGTAGAGCAGGAGCGCTTGACTGCTTTGATGTTTACAGAGAACGACAGGGTGTTGTCCAGGGTCACGCCAAGGTCCTTTGCACTCTGGGAGGGCAACACAGGAGTTGTCAACCTTGATGGAGATGTCTTTGAGCATGCAAGCCTTCCCGAGGAGCAAGAGCATTTCCATCTTGTTGAGCTTGAGGTGGTGGGCCGACATCCAAGTTGAGATATCTGCCAGGCACGCAAAGTTGCGTGTTGCCACCTGGGTGTCCGGGGGGGGGGGGGGGGGGGGGGGTAAATGGGTGTCATCCGCATAGCAATGTCAGGAGAGTACGTGGTGCTACACCAGTGCAGACTGATCCTCTCCGCGTCACCTGGTTGGAGTGGCCTGCCACGTAGGATGCAATCCTAAGGGATACAGGTCTATAGTTTTTCACGTCAGATAAGTCGAGTGTTGGTTTCTTGAGGAGGGGAGCAACTCTGGACAATTTAAAGTCGAGGGGGTGCACCCAGTGGTCAGGGGTGAGTTGATGAAGGAAGTGAGAAGTTCAAGAGATGTCGCAGGATGTCACCTGGAGAGAGCGGGGAGAAGAGGTCAAGGGCGTAGGGGTAGTTCTGTGTGAGTGAGACCAGTGGACTCAATAGGCTGAGTGAATGAGTAGCGAATGTCGTCAACCTTTTTTCAAAGTGGTTGACAAAGTCATCCGCAGATAGGGTGGAAAAGAGTTTCCTAGGGTTAGTCAGAAGCTTGGAATTTTGTGGTAGAAAATGACTTTAGCAGCAGATACAGAGGGAGGGAGTGAAAGGATGATCGTTTTTGCTCAGCTGCCCATAGCTCTGTTCTGTAAGCTCGCAATGAGTCACTCAGCCACAGAGCAGGAGGGGAGAGCTGTCTTGGAGGAAAGGGGACAGTGCGAGTCATAGGATGCGGAAAGGGAGGAGAGTAGGGTCGAAGAGGCAGAATCAGAAGGGAGATATGATGGGAGAGAGCGAAGATTAAGACGGCGCATGACCCTCTGGTTAGGGGCTAAGTGGGTAGGGTTGGAGAAGAGGGAGACAGAAAAAGGAAACAGTAGTGATCAGAGACCTGGAGGGGGGTTGCAGTGAGATTAGTAGGCAAACAGCCTCTAGTAAAGGTGAGGTCGAGTATATTATGCCTTGTGAGTTGGAGTTGATTGGGGAAGGGTGAGGTCAAGAGGCAAGGAGGTGAATGAGAGTTGGAAAGAAATTAAAGGCAGACGTCAGGGGGTTGAAGTCGCCATGTACAAAGAGCGGTGAGCCATCGTCCAGTGACGGCATGCAATTCAAATGAGGAGCTGGACAGGTGAGAGAGAAAAGAGAATCTCCACTTAAGATAAATGAGTAGACCTGTGCCACCACCGCAACGACCAGATGCTCTTGGATTATGAGAGAAAACAGTCAGATGAGAGCTGCTGGAGTAGCAGTGTTCTCTGGGGTGATCCATGGCGCCCATCAGGGCCAAAAAGTAAAGGGACTGAAGGGCAGCATAGGCTGTAATGAACTCTGCGTTCTTGACCGCAGTTCCAAACGACCTGGAATTCCACATGGGTTGTGCGCACAGGGTACATTAAATTAGAAGGGTTGCAGCCAAGGGGTGATGAGCGTCTGTCTGTAAAGCCTACAGGGAGAGGTTTGAACAGGTATAGAAAATGTTTGACAAAGCTACAAAAGAGCAAAATGAGAATCTGTAAATAACTAGTTCAGATACTCAAGTAAGAAAGTGGTGTGGAGCCTTCCTCTCTTTCCTTCCTCAAATAACTCAGCAGAACAACTCTACAGCACCTTCTTTGTTTCAGCGACGGTCTTAGTTTGGCAACAAAACTGCCACAGCTGCCACTGAGAACCAGCGGAGACTGAAGAACTAACGCTAATTGCCTAGCAGAGGTGGAGAGCTCACACCCCTGTACTAATTGCTGATTGCCTAGGAGAACAATTATGCTTATCACTCCTGGAGATATCAGGACTCCTTTTGCTATATGCAAATATACCATTGCCATATATAGATCTGTGCCATTCACTTTGAACTGGACTGTGTTTACAGCATGACCGGTCTTGAGTAGATGCGCTTGTTTTGAGATCAAAGTGAGGGCTGCATGTAGCCATGTTGTGCACATTTGTTCATATCCTTTGCTAGTTAGTGAGTTATTAGCCCAGTTCTATATAATTTGTAGTCAGCAATGGGGGAGTGATTGCTTCCTACAAGAGAACAAAATGTGTACATTTCTACATCTTTAAAAAGTGAGTCAGGTAAAGAGCTTTTTCTTGTCTTAAAGGGGCAGTGTTGTATTTTGAGACCGGTAGCCAATAGGCAGAGGCTAACATAATTTGTCTTATTCTCTGTAATAATGGTATGGGAATAATAATGCATTTTATTTTGTAAAGTGGTTTCTTACATCAAACAACACAACGTTTTCAGTCACCTTGTCCGAAGGACAAGTGGATTAACAGGTTAACGTCAAGCCTTGCATATTTTTTTTCCTAAAATCTCATGGAATGTAGGCCTACATTGAACACCAGACATTGGATGCTACTGTAGGCTGAATGATAGAACAGCTAGCTGAAAAAAAATAACTTGGGTGAACATTGCTTATAGGTCATATTTCATAAAAATCGGGAAACACTGGACAGTTACTTTGTGGTTTCAGATGTCCTAAACACTGCACTTTCTCCCTCCTCTCCAAGGACTATCGAGACATCATAGACACTCCCATGGACCTGGGGACTGTAACAGAGACTCTGATCATCGGGAACTACGAGAACCCCATGGAGTTTGCCAAAGATGTCCGCCTAATTTTCAGCAACTCCAAGGCCTACACGCCCAACAAGAAGTCACAGGTTAGTGTACTGATTCTGACAAGATTTTCAATGAGGATACATTTTTTGGGTTGCACCTCAACTAACGTTGATTGGATGAGTGCCCTTGAGTTCTTTACAAGATTCAAGGGGGGAAAGAAATGCGGTGGGTCAACTATATCTCAACAATTTATAACCCTGACCCTTATACAGTGCCTTCAGAAAGTATTCACACCCCTTAACTTTTTCCACATTTTCTTGTTACAGCCTGAATTTAAATTGATACAATTGAGATGTCACTGGCCTACACACAATACCCCATAATGTCGAAGTAGAATTAGGTTTTTATACATTTTTACAAACTAATGAAAAGATGAAATGTCTTGAGTCAATAAGCATTCAACACTTTTGCATCGCAGTGCTAGCTGTGCCACTAGAGATTCTGCGTTCGAGTCCAGGCTCTGTTGCAGCCGGCCGTGACCGGGAGACCCATGGGGTGCAAACAATTGGTCCAGCATAATCAAATCAAAATCTAATTTATTTATATAGCCCTTCGTACATCAGCTGATATCTCAAAGTGCTGTACAGAAACCCAACCTAAAACCCCAAACAGCAAGCAATGCAGGTGTAGAAGCACGGTGGCTAGGAAAAACTCCCTAGAAAGGCCAAAACCTAGGAAGAAACCTAGAGAGGAACCAGGCTATGTGGGGTGGCCAGTCCTCTTCTGGCTGTGCCGGGTGGAGATTATAACAGAACATGGCCAAGATGTTCAAATGTTCATAAATGACCAGCATGGTCGAATAATAATAAGGCAGAACAGTTGAAACTGGAGCAGCAGCACAGCCAGGTGGACTGGGGACAGCAAGGAGTCATCATGTCAGGTAGTCCTGGGGCATGGTCCAAGGGCTCAGGTCCTCCGAGAGAGAGAAAGAAAGAGAGAATTAGAGAAAGCACACTTAAATTCACACAAGACACCGAATAGGACAGGAGAAGTACTCCAGATATAACAAACTGGCCCTAGCCCCCCGACACAAACTACTGCAGCATAAATACTGGAGGCTGAGACAGGAGGGGTCAGGAGACACTGTGGCCCCATCCGAGGACACCCCCGGACAGGGCCAAACAGGAAGGATATAACCCCACCCACTTTGCCAAAGCACAGCCCCCACACCACTAGAGGGATATCTTCAACCACCAACTTACCATCCTGAGACAAGGCTGAGTATAGCCCACAAAGATCTCCGCCATGGCACAACCCAAGGGGGGGCGCCAACCCAGACAGGATGACCACATCAGTGAATCAACCCACTCAGGTGACGCACCCCTTCCAGGGACGGCATGAGAGAGCCCCAGTAAGCCAGTGACTCAGCCCCTGTAATAGGGTTAGAGGCAGAGAATCCCAGTGGAAAGAGGGGAACCGGCCAGGCAGAGACAGCAAGGGCAGTTCGTTGCTCCAGAGCCTTTCCGCTCACCTTCCCACTCCTGGGCCAGACTACACTCAATCATATGACCCACTGAAGAGATGAGTCTTCAGTAAAGACTTAAAGGTTGAGACCGAGTTTGCGTCTCTGACATGGGTAGGCAGACCGTTCCATAAAAATGGAGCTCTATAGGAGAAAGCCCTGCCTCCAGCTGTTTGCTTAGAAATTCTAGGGACAATTAGGAGGCCTGCGTCTTGTGACTGTAGCGTACGTGTAGGTATGTACGGCAGGACCAAATCAGAGAGATAGGTAGGAGCAAGCCCATGTAATGCTTTGTAGGTTAGCAGTAAAACCTTGAAATCAGCCCTTGCTTTGACAGGAAGCCAGTGTAGGGAGGCTAGCACTGGAGTAATATGATCAATTTTTTTGGTTCTAGTCAGGATTCTAGCAGCCGTATTTAGCACTAACTGAAGTTTATTTAGTGCTTTATCCGGGTAGCCGGAAAGTAGAGCATTGCAGTAGTCTAACCTAGAAGTGACAAAAGCATGGATTAATTTTTCTGCATAATTTTTGGACAGAAAGTTTCTGATTTTTGCAATGATACGTAGATGTAAAAAAGCTGTCCTTGAAATGGTCTTGATATGTTCTTCAAAAGAGAGATCAGGGTCCAGAGTAACGCAGAGGTCCTTCACAGTTTTATTTGAGATGACTGTACAACCATTAAGATTAATTGTCAGATTCAACAGAAGATCTCTTTGTTTCTTGGGACCTAGAACAAGCATCTCTGTTTTGTCCGAATTTAAAAGTAGAAAGTTTGCAGCCATCCACTTCCTTATGTCTGAAACACATGCTTCTAGCAAGGGCAATTTTGGGGCTTCACCATGTTTCATTGAAATGTACAGCTGTGTGTCATCTGCAGAGCAGTGAAAGTTAACATTATGTTTTCGAATGACATCCCCAAGAGGTAAAATATATAGTGAAAACAATAGTGGTCCTAAAACGAAACCTTTGTTGAACACCGAAATTTACAGTTGATTTGTCAGAGGACAAACCATTCACAGAGACAAACTGATATCTTTCCGACAGATAAGAGCCAAACCAGGCCAGAACTTGTCCGTGTAGACCAATTTGGGTTTCCAATCTCTCCAAAAGAATGTGGTGATCGATGGTATCAAAAGCAGCACTAAGGTCTAGGAGCACGAGGACAGATGCAGAGCCTCGGTCCGATGCCATTAAAATGTAATTTACCACCTTCACAAGTGCAGTCTCAGTGCTATGATGGGGTCTAAAACCAGACTGAAGCATTTCGTATACATTGTTTGTCTTCAGGAAGGCAGTGAGTTGCTGCGCAACAGCCTTTTCTAAAATTTTTGAGAGGAATGGAAGATTCGATATAGGCCAATAGTTTTTTATATTTTCTGGGTCAAGGTTTGGCTTTTTCAAGAGAGGCTTTATTACTGCCACTTTTAGTGAGTTTGGCACACATCCGGTGGATAGAGAGCCGTTTATTATGTTCAACATAGGAGGGCCAAGCACAGGAAGCAGCTCTTTCAGTAGTTTAGTTGGAATAGGGTCCAGCTTGCAGCTTGAAGGTTTAGAGGCCATGATTATTTTCATCATTGTGTCAAGAGATATAGTACTAAAACACTTGAGCGTCTCTCTTGATCCTAGGTCCTGGCAGAGTTGTGCAGACTCAGGACAACTGAGCTTTGAAGGAATACGCAGATTTAAAGAGGAGTCCGTAATTTGCTTTCTAATAATCATAATCTTTTCCTCAAAGAAGTTCATGAATTTATCACTGCTAAAGTGAAAGCCATCCTCTCTTGGGGAATGCTGCTTTTTAGTTAGCTTTGCGACAGTATCAAAAAGGAATTTCGGATTGTTCTTATTTTCCTCAATTAAGTTAGGAAATATAGGATGATCGAGCAGCAGTAAGGGCTCTTCGGTACTGCACGGTACTGTCTTTCCAAGCTAGTCGGAAGACTTTCAGTTTGGTGTGGCGCCATTTCCGTTCCAATTTTCTGGAAGCTTGCTTCAGAGCTCGGGCATTTTCTGTGTACCAGGGAGCTAGTTTCTTATGAGAAATGTTTTTAGTTTTTAGGGGTGCAACTGCATCTAGGGTATTGCGCAAGGTTAAATTGAGTTCCTCAGTTAGGTGGTTAACTGATTGTTGTCCTCTGGCGTCCTTGGGTAGACAGAGGGAATCTGGAAGGACATCAAGGAATCTTTGTGTTGTCTGTGAATTTATAACACGATTTTGGATGTTCCTTGGTTGGGGTCTGAGCAGATTATTTGTTGCAATTGCAAACGTAATAAAATGGTGGTCCGATAGTTGGCTGCAGGGATATTCTTGTTCCATCGCGCACTGCGACTCCAGTGGCGGGCCTGGGAGCAGTGCACGCTGACACGGTCACCAGGTGCACTGTGTTTTCTCTGACACATTGGTGCGGCTGGCTTCCAGGTTAAGTGGGCATTGTGTCAAGAAGCAGTGCGGCTTGGTTGGGTTGTGTTTCGGACGACGCACGGCTCTCGCCCTTCACCTCTCCCGAGTCCGTACGGGAGTTGCAGCGACGAGACGAGACTGTAACTACCAATTGGATGCCACAAAATTGGGGAGAAAACGGGGGTAATTAAAAATGTTTTTTTTTACAAAAAATGTATTAACTAAATAAATAAATGCTTTTTTTTTCTTTTTATTAAAAAATAAATAAAAGTATTTAACCCCTTTTGTTATGGCTGAACCAGACTTGTGGAGGTCTACAATTTTTTTCTGAGGTCTTGGCTGATTTCTTTAGATTTCCCCATGATGGCAAGCAAAGAGGCACTGAGTTTGAATTGACTCAAATTATGTAAATTAGCCTATCAGAAGCTTCTAAAGCCATGACATCATTTTATGGAATTTCCCAAGCTATTCAAAGGCACAGTCAACTTAGTGTATGTAAACTTCTGACTCACTGGAATTGTGATACAGTGAATTATAAGTGAAATAGTCTGTCTGTAAACAATTGTTGGAAAAATGACTTGTGTCATGCACAAAGTAGATGTCCTAACCGACTTGCCAAAACTATAGTTTGTTAACAAGAAACTTGTGGAGTGGTTGATTAACAAGTTTTAATGACTCCATCCTAAGTGTATGTAAACTTCCGACTTCAACTGTACATACTCAGAAAGGTGATTCTGACATGTATTGACTCAGGGGTGTGAATACTTATGTAAATTAGATTCCTGCATTTCCTTTTCAATACATTTGCAAAAATTTCTCAAAACATGTATTTGCTTTGTCATCATGAGGTATTGTGTATAGAATTTTGAATTCAGGCTGTAACAAAATGTGGAATAATTAATACTTTCTGAAGGCACGCTGTTTTGTGAGAGAATGGTATTTTTGATCTTCATTGTTTCATCTCTAGATCTACACCATGACCCTGAGCCTATCAGCCTTCTTTGAAAGACAAATCATCTCCATCATCTCGGATTACAAGTCTGCAGTACAGAACCAGCGGAGGAAGAGTCGCCAGAGTGTCAGCTACAGGAAGAGACTGCACAGCGGAGGCAGCTCCCCTCCCACCAGCCGACCCTCCAGGTACTGGCCTGGCTGAAACCCCTCTCTACAACTCTTAAATCCACTGCAATAACCCCAACTATTATGTACCACTCCTTGTAGGATCTATTCAGATTCCACTTAAAACACTATGTCTTGGTGTCTCTTTAACTCTAGTCCTAAAGGGAAGCACAAGTCAAGGAAGAAACCAACACCAAAAGAATTACAGACCTTATCCAAGAAGCGGCCTCGCAGGCCATCTCAAGGTAACACTCTTGTCGTGAGTGTATGTTTGTGTCGCTGTGTGGCGGTATGTGTTTTAGAGAAGTGTGAACTGTGGGTTGGGTGGTTACGTGACGTGCTGCTGTTGTTGCAATGTCAGAGACGAGCAGTGTGATGGTGGATGAGGACAGCCAACCCTCATCATCGTCTAACTCAGGGACAGGAAGCCACAGTGGGGGTCCAGGGGCTGACCGTGTCACCCGCAGCCAAACCACTCCCGTCAAGAACTCAGGTATTACTACACAGGGTAACCAACTCCAGCAGGCAGTGGATAAATAGTCCTTCATAGAGCTGTTTCACCACGCTATCTAGACAAATGAATGATTTTGACAACTGCTTGAATGTTTGGAGTCAGCCTGGTTAAATCGCTGCAGTTAATGACATCATTACTATGTTTTCACTGCTGCCAAAATCACACAATTAGAAAGGGTTATCATGTAAGTCTACTTGGCAGCAGTTACTGGAGGCTACTTTAGTAGGTGTTGCTGTGCTATGTTTAACAGGGAGGCGTTGTGTGCCCCTCTCTCTCTCCCCCCCAGAGGGTAACAGACCTCTCACTAACGGCACCAGACAGAGCCACAGGAGACGAGTGCTGCAGGAGGATGAGGGAGAGGGATCTGGAGGATCCAATAGCTCATCTTCGTCATCGTCTTCCTCGTCTTCCTCATCATCCTCCTCCTCATCAGACAGTGAGTCGGACAGTGAGTCAGAGGTTGGAAAGTTTGTGGACGGGGGAGATCACGACTACAGCAAAGCTCCCCGCTTAAAAACGGGCTACAAAGTCAAGGGCAAGATGGCCGTCTCTGGGAAGAGGATGCTGGAAGAAGAGGAAGCTCCAGAAAGAGCCAAGAGAGCACGAGTCCAGGCAGAGGAGCAGGAAGAGGAGGATGAAGACGAACAAGGTGAAGATGAGCAGGAGGAAGAGGGGGAGCAGCCACAGCCACCGCAGCAAGAGGAAGGGGAGGAGCCTGAGGACGAAGAGGAGGAGCCTGAGGACGAAGAGGAGCCTGAGGAAATGGAGGAATCAGAAGAGGAGGAGGACTCAGAGCAGGGTGAGGGTGGGGCAGAGGGCGGTCAGAAAAGCAGCAGCCGTAGTAAGTCTGGTCAGGTGAACACTCGGAACCAGGGCCGCAGGACAGTGTTGTACAATGACGAGTCAGATGACGAGTCAGGGACCACAGAGGACCCACTCAACCTAGGCATGTCCCGCTCAGGACGCCTACGCCGCATGACCGAAAAGGCCCGGGTCAGCCACCTTATGGGCTGGAACCACTGACTCACACAACCCCCTCAAACCACCTTAAACTGGGCCTTCTACCAACCACCTATCTACCTTACCCACCAGGCGTGAGACTGTACAATTGACTAAATTAATACTTCAGGGATTTTGCTTTAATTTTTTTATTGATTTTTGTATCATTTTGCTTTGTGTACGAGACTGTTTACGACTCTACTGGCAGTGGTGCTCCTTATCTTGCCAAGGAATCTCCCTCCCTGGTCTTCAAAGCTACTCATCAACATGGACCCACAAGTCAACTCACTCACCTCCGCCTTACTTACTGCTCTCCTGGGCCTTAGACTCCCCTTACTCCTCTTCTATCAACTCATAACTCTTCTCCTTCTCATCCTCAGTTTTCCTCCCCCATCTTTCTCTTACCCTCCTTCTCACCTCCGATCTTCCTGATCATACAACAACAAAGGTTCAAGAGATGCCAAAAACTGGTGCTCATATATTATAGCTCAAGGAGACTAAGCTCTGCTGTCCTCTACATCTGGATGACAGACAGACTGATGCTCCCTTTCCTTCTCTCTGTTTGTGTTCTGTCTGAACAGTACAGTACATCTCTCCCTAAATTACCCTCTTCCACATGACCCCCTCTCAGTGTTGGGTTGTCTGATTGACGCTAACCCTCCCACTATGCTTCATCCTCCCCAACCCCCATCATTTACTTTGGGAGGTCAACTCTGGTGTGCTCATTCACCGCATTCATTAATCTATTTTTAGGCATCCAGGCTAGGTCTTAGAGGACTGCTGTGTCTGTGGGTTTTAGTTCTCAGACTATCTTTGCGTGGGAACGTATTGATTCTAATTAGTTGTGGTGACTTCTTCCATCATTAATTATGTCTACTAATAAAATGCTGCATGCCTACAGTACAATGTTCTGCCATTGAATCAGAGGCAGACCTCCTTAGTTAACTCCTGGGCCACTGAATGTTTAATGCTATATCCCCCGTAATCCTTATCAATTCTGTAGAGTTTGTATATTTGCACATACAATAGGTTAATAGAGGCTTTGCCGTATCCTCTTCCTGTAGCGTGTGGTTGTTATGGTTGAGTGATGTCTAGTGTAGTGAAAGAGTGTGGGTAATTGGAAAGGAGAAATGCAAAGCGATTGTATAAGGGTCTACCATTGAGTTCCATTTCTGTTGGTCGGAACATACTTTCATTGATCTAAATCAAATGCACACATTAATTTATAACTTCCAGGGCACTGTCCTTCAACCCAGCATGTTCAAACACAAACCAAAGTGCATCATGGTACTTTGGGGAGAGGCTCGCCCATAGCCACCACTCACTTCCACCTCATACTGAAAAGGAAATTTTTTTACTACAGAAATATTTATATTTTTTCACTGTATTATACACTTTGCAATTATTCCTTAGCTAATATTAATGATGGTGAAATGTTTGCACATGTATCTATTGTATGTGGCAGCTGAATTTGAGATGTTTTGTTGGGCTGAGTATGCTATCCTGCCCTCTGATTTTACTCTTAATCACAATATTGGATGACCAGACAAGCCACAAAGAGCAAAGAACAGATTTCGCTCCATGCAGTTCTAAACAACGAAGGACTTTTTATTTGTGTACAAAACACAGATAAATTGTGCCAATAATACTCAACACATTTGCATACAAATACACCTTTTCTGGGCTGTTTTGTGATAGATTTTTTTGTTGTGAGCATTATTGAACCAGAGGGTTGTGTTTGCTTGGTCAAAGGTCGGAGGGTCCGACACAGCTGAGCCACTTGGCAACGTTGCCTAAGAAACAGAAACCAAGGCTACAGACAGCCAGGTTCTCTTCTCTCCTTCGACTTCCTAACATAAGGTGCTCTGTGTGTGTCATACGCTAAGTGTTCCAGGAATCAGCCCTCCTGTGCTCCCCATGCCCCCAGGATACACCCGGCTCCACTACCCCATGAATCAGCCTACTACACTCTGGTTTAGGGTCTCTGAAATAGCCCTTAAGTGTCATCTGATGGGCCATGCTACTGCTTAGTCATGTTGCCACACTAGGGAAAGAGATGGGACTGCAAAATCAATCAAGGTTTTCGTTAGTTAATCACGAGACAGCAGTAACTGTCGTCTGCAAACTGTGGGTATAGTTTGAAAACATCACTTGGGCCAATGGATAAATCCCTACTCAATAATTTGTGAACATGTTCTCTTAATATAATAGATGGTAAATGGACTTGCCTTTAAGCAGCAGATTAGTAGTTTCTGAATCCAGCAATGATGACATTCTAGGTGTAATAATAAACGTGACTTTTTTCTACACAATATTTTTGATTGTGTGTTTTGTTTTTTTAAATAAAGGAGCGACAGATTTTCTCCCAACTTGGTGCCCCTGGTATTTGGCTCATTGTCACATTGTCTAAACACAATACAAACATGCCCACTTGAATCACCATAGAAAAACATGATATGGTGGGGAGAACAAGTATTTGATACACTGCCGAATTTGCAGGTTTTCCTACTTACAAAGCATGTAGAGGTCAAATTTTTTATCATAGGTACACTTCAACTGTGAGACGGAATCTAAAACAAAAATCCAGAAAATCACATTGTATGATTTTTATGTAATTGATTTGCTGTCGTTGCTGTCGTTGTCATGCTGGAAGACCCAGCCACGACCCATCTTCAATGCTCTTACTGAGGGAAGGAGGTTGTTGGCCAAGATCCCGCGATACATGTCCCCTTTGCAGAAAAGCATCACCAAAGAATGATGTTTCCACTTCCATGCTTCATGTTTGGGATGGTGTTCTTGGGGTTGTACTCATCCTTCTTCCTCCAAACACGGCGAGTGGAGTTTAGACCAAAAAGCTATTTTTGTCTCATCAGACCACATGACCTTCTCCCATTCCTCCTCTGGATCATCCAGATGGTCATTGGCAAACTTCAGACGGGCCTGGACATGCACTGGCTTGAGCAGGGGAACCTTGCATGCGCTGCAGGATTTTAATCCATGACGGCGTAGTGTGTTACTAATGGTTTTCTTTGAGACTGTGGTCCCAGCTCTCTTCAGGTCATTGACCAGGTCCTGCCGTGTAGTTCTGGGCTGATCCCTCACATTCCTCATAATCATTGATGCCCCACGGGGTGAGATCTTGCATGGAGCCCCAGACCGAGGGTGATTTGACCGTCATCTTGAACTTTTTCTAATAATTGCGCCAACAGTTGTTGCCTTCTCACCAAGCTGCTTGCCTATTGACCTGTAGCCCATCCCAGCCTTGTACAGGTCTACAATTTTATCACTGATGTCCTTACACAGCTCTCTGGTCTTGTCCATTGTGGAGAGGTTGGAGTCTGTTTGATTGAGTGTGTGGACAGGTGTCTTTTATACAGGTAACGAGTTCAAACAGGTGCAGTTAATACAGGTAATGAGTGGAGAACAGGAGGGCTTCTTAAAGAAAAACTTTCAGGTCTGTGAGAGCCGGAATTCTTACTGGTTGGTAGGTGATCAAATACTTATGTCATGCAATAAAATGCTAATTAATTACTTAAAAATCAGACTGTGATTTTCTGGATTTTGTTTTAGATTCCGTCTCTCACAGTTGAAGTGTACCTATGACAAAAAATTACAGACCTCTACATGCTTTGTAAGTAGGAAAACCTGCAGTGTTTCAAATACTTGTTCTCCCCACTGTATATAATGTTATGTCACTACTCATGGCAAAATGGTACTGTGAATTCACACTTCCTCTATGTGTTCCAGCCATTTTCTCCTGTACCTCATTTGTTTTCCCAGACCCCATGCTGTTGACGTGTTATTGTTTGAGTCATCGCAGCAGGATTTTCACATCCTGCCAGTCAACACACTTGGCACAAGCTGAGCTGCCACTCTTCACCAGGCCCTGTGTATTCCACAATAGCCACTCTTGTCTGGCTGTTTAAAACCCATCCCTGGCTTGGTGAGTCATCTCTGGCTGCCCCCTCAAAGAGCCATGATGATGAGTCATAAAGATGCACCATGGGCCATATCTCTGCAGTGATGTCAGTCCCACCCCGCCTCTGCCCCTGACTACCCCACACCACTGTCCCACAGTTACCTGCTCTATCTCAGAGAGAGTGAGGAGGAGGAGTAGCAGCCTATGTGTTGGATAGGGTATGGAAGCTAGGAGGAGAGTGGACAAGTCTGGTGGTATGGTTGGTTGGTTTTCAGCCAGTTAGCCTTGTGATGGAGGTACCTCCACTAGATAATGCACTGAAGACTGGAGAGATGAGTCAGACACTCAGCTAGCAACAATACTTAACACTCCTCTGACGCATGGCGCTTCAGCACGCCCAGAAAGACTGCAGTGATGTTGAGGGTCTCTGGATGGAAACAGGCAAATGTATCAATTTGCGCTGTTATAAAACTGTAAAAAATACATTAATGTTTTATTTTTTTAAGTGTGTTACTTCCTTTGGAATGCTGAAGTCACCTCCTGTCAGAAAGCCATGATAATGACATTCAGCATCAACCAGATACTTTTCACTCCAGTGCAATCAGCATCACTGTCTAGAGGCTGTATGCAAGTAATCTGAGGATGTTTAAATGCATGAGGTTTATTATCAAAATGACCATACAAATTGAGCAAATATTTGAATATGAATGGGGATACAGAGATCATGAAAATGCATGATGTTTCTCTACCGATACATGACAGTAGCTCCAGATAAAGTTCCGATAATGAGACAAAATGATTATACCTAAAGAATCCCAACATAGATTACTGTATTACAATTTACAATCAACGCTATGGTTTATGAGAAGTACCAGATTACTGCACAGTTACATTTACATTAGACTTTCATCTATATTGAATTGGTGAATCACACATACATCCGATACATCTATAGTTCACTAATTAACAACAAGGTTGCGTACGTTTACATTGTGCTTCAGATTCAATTGCCCGTTAGGGAACTCACCTACTGCCACGCCTGTGCTGAAAATACACTTTTTCTATTTTTTTTTTATTTTTTTTTTTTTATTTTTTTTTTTACATATGACCTCTTGGGTGTCTTTTACAATGAAATGGCACACATAAATAAGTAACAGTGAATCTATGTTTGGTGTGAGTGTCATTCTGTCTCACAGTTACAATTTAGATCTCTAAATCTTACTTCTAAATACTACCACATAACGAAACTGAGGGGTGATAGTTTAAAACACTTTGGAATCTGTCTTATCTTAACCCTGATTTCGCCCTGAAATTCATGTAGTCACTCATTAGACACTCAAACATTTACCAAGGATGCAGTCAGACATTAACACCCAGAAAACAAATCAATATGTACTCTACGCCACATTTCCCCAAGATCTAAGCACAGCTGATGATGTCATATCAAGATTTGTGACGTTACAATACAATATTAAAGGTAGATTCAGCGATATGACAGCGAGGCTCAACTTCTCTGGTTTTTCAGTGCCCTGGCTACAATGCTGTGAACAGCTTAAAGCACACCTGTGCAGATACTGTGTGTGACTGGTCTTGCATCTCAATAGTTTTTGGGGACAATGTTTTAAATTGAACCTTTATTTAAATAGGCAAGTCAGTTAAGAACAAATTCTTATTTACAATGACGGCCTACCAGGGAACAATGGGTTAACTGCCTTGTTCAGGGGCAGAATGACAGATTTCTTTCTACCTTGTCAACTCAGGGAATCGATCCAGCAACCTTTCAGTTACTGGCCCAACGCTCTAACCACTAGGCTACCTGCTGTCCCTGTGGTGTTGCTCGTGGCAACGTCATTTTGCTGAGTCTACCTTTAAACACAAGTGTGATCACTTCAAGAAAGTTAATTCACTTACATTCGTGAAGAACAACTCATCAGGTTCTCTCTAAAACACAGCGCAGTTTTTTGGCTTGATCAGATACTGTCTAATTTCAACATAATGTCTTGTGATTTTTGTCTAAATCAACTATGGTATGTCTAATTATTTTGAAGTGTTTATACCTTCATCCACTGCAGCATACTTGCCCGTCCTCTACCTCACTATAGTATATGATAAGAAACGCTCAGTCAACTGTTCATACAGTATTTCTGTCATGTTTGAACAACTTTGTCATTAATTGACAGTACAGGATCCCCGCGTCACAGGAAGGTAACAAAGACAAAGCCTAGCCTGCTGCTGCAGCTGAAACAGCCACGTAAACTGTCATTTCCCTCTGTGACATTTTCCCTTGCAGCTTGCTCTCAGTGAGTAATCAGCTATTCTCTCTCAATCAAAACATTTTTCATTTGAAAAGAGTGACGTGGTGGCCTTTATCCAAAGATAAAGCTCCAACTCTCCCCATTTTGTGTCCGCTGTCTCACGTCATAGGCAGCGTCTTTTCAAAGCATTGAACAAATTGCGCTCATGCCTCTTCTTTTTAAAATCAATTTTGTGCCTCTGGTTACAGAGTAGAACCATATAGAATGCAGCCCGCATGCTCTCCCCCACTCACATGCTGGGGCTACACCAGGCCGGTCTGCATGTGGACATGTAAAGGGTAGGGGTGGTAAAGCAGAGGTGGCTGTGCTGCCTGGGGAATGTAGTAGCTGCTGAATATGGGGTCAGCCATGTATGGCGCAGGCTGGTAGAAGCAGGTGACGTTGGCAGTGTTGGGGATGGCGTTCTGTTCCCCCAGTACCCTCAGGGCCAGGACAGTGATCATATTGAGTGTCTGTCTCCTCTCATGTCCCATCAGACACACTGTACTCTCATCTATCACCCGACGCAAGGTCATCAGATAGTCATACTTGCTAGTCTCCTCGTCGCCAACAAAGTGGCAGCGCAGGTAGGCCTCGATCTTGCGCTGCTGCTCGCTAACATCAGGAAAGTCAATAAAGAAGCGGGAGCACATGTAGCGCTCTAGGGACTTGATCTCTGTCTCGCTGGCTGGCCTGAAGTTCCTCACGAGCAGGTCACTATACTTCAGAAGCCCACCTCCTCTGATCTCCTCTGGGTTATGGGTGGCAATCAGTCGGAAACGCAGATGATCCATGGCTTGCTCAAAGTCCCCATACATGCACTCTGCTACCACAGTGATGCTGGCCTTGTCCCTTGGGGCCGAACTTGCCCCTGCCCGTGGACAGACCGTGGTTGTCTCTGGTGGCGCTAGTTCCTGAGTAGCAGCAGGTTCAGTCTCTGGGACTTGGTTCCCTATTGTTTGAAGGGACAATGATTCCTCAGAAGCTTCTGAATCTGGAGGCTTTTTTGAATATTTCACCCTGACTATTTGTTCTACGGTACGGGGTGAGATGTTTTTATCCTGGGATGAAACGGCTGGAGTAAGGTGGTCTGTGAATGTTTTAGTGCCCTCTGAGTTCCTCTGTCTGGACCCTGAGGAGGATGAATAATGGCCTTGATCAGTGTCTAATAAAGAGTGATTTGGTTGAGGTGTTGGAAGTATTTCTATAGGCTCAAACAGCTGTGTTGTCAGATCTGACAAATCTTTTAATAAAGACCATTTTTCAGGGAGTGATGAGATGCTGCTCATCTTCCGTGACATCTTCCTTGGTGGTTTAGGTGAGGGGCAATAGTCAGGGACAATTCCCTGGGATGTGTTACAGGTTTTCTTGGCTGGCGGAGGGAATAAATGTTCAAGATGTACGTTTTGTGTGACAGCAGTGCAGGCTTGGGATGTGGATTGAGGCATCACTTGAAGTTGCTCTTGCACTGAGTTCTCTGTGAGCAACACTGGGGATGGCTTGATGTCTTTTGACTCAGAGATCAGTGACTCCTCTATGTTACTTTGAGGGTTTACAGATATATTTGACACCAGAGGTTCCATCACGTCTGTCAATATTTTGGAGGAGGATATAAGTGAGGGATAATCTGTATTCTGAACAAATGGCATTTTTTCCTCTACTCTTATCTCAAGTACTGTATCAACCTTTACCACCCCCTCCTCTTCTACCTCTTCCTCATTCTCCAGAGTCCCCAGGTCTAGCTCTGCTCTCTCTATCTCTAACACTTCCAGTGGCTCTTGTTTTCCAGTTGCATGCACATTCATTGGATGTGATGATTCTTCCTCTTGAACAACAACCTGTTCACTGTGGCACGGACTGTCAGCGACGCGAGTCATCATTGGATCTTTGTCTTTATCCTCTTTTAGATTCTCAGAGGTGGAAGAATACTGGGGTACCATTATGGCTTTCTCTGCCCCTCTATCTGGATGTAACACAATGCCATTGTGTGACTCCAATCCCTCACACTGAACTCCTTGCCTCCTCTCAGTCTCCCAGTATGACTCCAGCATACGGTCCAATATAATCTGGAAGGAGTCCACACTGAACTCAAACTGGCGTCGCAGGGAACTTACAAACCTGAGCCCCACTGTTTTACCCCTGTTATTGGACAGTGAGATAAGGCTCCAGCGGTCGTGCTCATTGAAAACCTTTACCATCTTCTGCACATAGGCCTCCTTCATGGTGAGGCAGGTGATCTTGCGTCTGTTAACCCCACGGGGAAGGAGGTCACGCAGGCTGCCCAGCACCACCTCCTTGATGACCTGGAAGTCCTCCTGTCTGGGCAGCTCCACTCCAAAGATGATGTCCAGGTCTCTGTAGCCCGTGCCATTGTCCCTGACCATCACATGGCTGGCGGTGGAGCCATTGAGGCGGATGTCCCTGACCCTGATCTCCCTCTCCAACAGCCGGTCCTTCACTACGTGGATGATGTCCTTGGGTCTCACCTCCAGGGTTGGGAAGTTCCCTCTGCCGTGGATGGGGATCACCTCTGTCAACACCTGGTCCAGAGTCTGGACTTGCTCCAGAGTCAAGTTGTGGAATCTTCTATCCATTTGGAGATCAATTATCTTGGGTTTAACTGCAAAAGGAGACAATATTGTATTTGGAAGAAGCTGGGTAATTTCATGCCACAAAATGTGTGTTCAATGGGAAACATTCTGTGTTTTATGACAAGGGAAGAAACACTACTAAGTAATTCATAGTATCATTCATTCACATTGAGTTCAGGGGTGTCTGAAACACAAGAGACACCAAAAGTGCAGATTGCACAATTAAAAACTAAAAAATATGTGTTGTTACTACTAAGCATAAGAGCAGTACACGCACAAAGATACACACAACACATGCACACAGGGGGGGTGGAAGATGTCAAATAAAAAATTCAACAGGAAGGTGACCAGCTTGGAACTTTCTCTTAGAGGATAAGTAATATGACTGAGCATACCTTGACCTTGTTTGCACTTGATCCTGTGATTTGAGGTTATAATGGTTTTATTGTCAACTTAGTAATTGATAAATGAACTCATTGAATAATACTCTTGTGTATAAACAAATCAATAAGGTTATGTAAACATTTTAAGAAGATATCCCACAAATCAGGTTAGCTTACTTTTACAGATTTAACTTGAACAGGGGTGGGAGGTCAACACTTGGGGTATGTATAGTCTACTTTCCCTCATGTTCCAAAAGTTTGCACGGACAGTTCTTATGGAATCCATCATGTACTAGAATAATAGTCGCATGCTGCAGAATTTTGGTCTCATGTGCAACCCCATCTCGCCCGCCCGCCTGCTCCCACTCTTTAGATAAGACCGTATGAGTCATACAGTCACTGAATAAAGCACCTCTCGCTGCGTCTTCTCTTGGATTTTCTGCATGCGTGTAAAAAAAACAATCGCCACTTCTCACATATTCACAATTTCTCGTTGTTGTATATTTGAGACATTTGCTATACAAATATTGTATAAAGGCTAAAGCCGGGAGTGTTGTTCTTGATAATCAGATTCGATCTAGTAAAAAATGGTGTAGGCTAGCCTATCAATCAGTTCTCTGAGTTTTTATTTTACAGTCATTTTTAGCCTACACTCATCGAAATGATAATGCATGTGCACAGTCTATGCAATTTACCAAAATAATATTTACAAACCCGTTATTAGTCTAGCAAACACTCACAGACCACGTAAGCTATATAAAAATTAACACATTTTATTGAACAGAAACTAATAAAATTGCCTATTTAAAATAAAAAAATAAAACATGTTGAGTTTACCCTACACCTATTCTTCCACGTCTTCATCTGATGCAATATTGTAAGGTATAATTTACACACTGGCCAACACTGTTTGCTATTGTTTAATCAATCCGTGAGCAATGCATTTCATTAGCCTACCAAATGTGCATTTGATTGATATTGACATAAATAAATAATAAAGCACAAACCTTATGCATTTCGAAATGATTCCTGTATCAAATGTAGCATGACAATGATCATACAATTAAATAATATACTTTAGCCTACTCACCTGACTGCTGAGGAAAGGGTAGAACTTAGCCAAAGTATAGTAAGCAAAACAACAATAAGTGATATCCAACAGGTTAAATTGGGATCTCCGACCCGTAGACACCGTGCACAATGCGCTATTATCTTTAGAAGATGTAGGTTCGTTCTTGATCGCTGTCCAACCCAACACGACAGTGGCGCTTAAGGAAACAAACTGAAGTTCTACAGCGCACTGTTTTCTCTCAGCTGCGAGCGTAGTCTAGTTTCCATGGCAATCTGGCGTCACGACTTTAAGGTAACTCACGAAGCTCTGTTTGTTCATTATGGGATTATCTATCTATCAGATATCTACACAATGTATACAAAAGTATGTGGACACGCTTCAAATTAGTGGATTTGGCTATTTCAGCCACACTTTGCGGACAGGTATGTAAAATCGAGCACACAGCCATGCAATCTCCATAGACAAACATTGGCAGTAGAATGGCCTTACTGAAGAGCTCAGTGAGGGACTTTCAATGTGGTACCGTCATAGAATGCCACCTTTCCAACAAGTCAGTTTGTCAAATTTCTGTCCTGCTAGAGCAGCCCCGATCAACTGTAAGTGCCTGTTATTGTGAAGTGGATGCTTCTAGGAGCAACAAACAGTGCTGAAGCATGTAGCGTGTAAAAATGATCTGTCCTTGGATGCAACACTCACTACTGAGTTCCAAACTGGCTCTGGAAGCAATGTCAGCACAATAACTGTTCATTGGGAGTTTCATGAAATGGGTTTCCATGGCTGAGCAGCTGCACATGTAACGGATGTGAAACGGCTAACTAGTTAGCGGTGGTGCGCGCTAAATAGCGTTTCAATCGGTCACGTCACTTGCTCTGAGACCTTGAAGTAGTGGTTCCCCTTGCTCTGCAAGAGCCGCGGCTTTTGTGAAGCGATGGGTAACGATGCTTCGTGGGTGACTGTTGTTGATGTGTGCAGAGGGTCCCTGGTTCGCGCCCGGGTATGGGCGTGGGGACGGTCTAAAGTTATACTGTTACACACACAAGCCTAAGATTACCATTCACAATGCCAAGTGTTGGCTTGAGGGGTGTAAAGCTTGCCCTTACTGGACTCTGGAGCAGTGGAAATGCGTTCTCTGGAGTGATGAATCACGGGTCACCATCTGACAGTCCGACGGACGAATCTGGGTTTGGTGGAAGCCAGGAGAAAATGCTACCTGCCCAAATGCATAGTGCCAGCTGTAAAGTTTGGTGGAGGAATAATGGTCTGGGGCAGTTTTTCATGGTTCAGTCTAGGCCCCTTAGTTCTAGTGATGGGAAATCTTAACGCTACAGCGTACAATGACATTCTAGACAATTATAATTAATATCTAGAATGTCATTGTACGCTGTAGCGTTAAGATTTCCCATCACTAGAACTAAGAACAACAGTTTGGGGAAGGCCCTTTCCTGTTTCAGCATGACAATGCCCCTGTTTACAAAGCGAGGTCCATACCGAAATTGTTTGTTGAGATCGGTGTGGAAGAACTTGATTGGCCTGCACAGAGCCCTGACTTCAACTCCATCGAACACCTTTGGGATGAATTGGAACGCCGACTGCAAACCACGCCTAATTGCCCAACATCAGTGCCTGACCTCACTAATTTTCTTGTGGCTGAATGGAAGCAAGTCCCCACAGCAATGTTCCAACATCTAGTGGAAAGCCTTCCCAGAAGAGCAGAGGCTGTTATAGCAGCAAAGAGGGTACTAACTCCATATTAATGTTCATGATTTTGGAATGAGATGTTCGAGGAGCAGGTGTCCACATACACTACATCACCAAAAGTATCTATCTATCTCGTCTGTCTGTCTGTCAAGTGATTAGTGATGCACTGGTGTGACATTTATATTAGACAGATACACAGATTCAAAGAAATCTGTGTAGGTAGCCCTATCCACACCACAAAGAATAATTATGTTTGCAATGTTTTCAACATTTGTAAATAGATGTGCTCTAAAGGCTAATGTGAAGGGCTGAAACGATGTGCAAGTAGTCTACAACTCTACTCAGATGACAATTAGAAAATTATTGTAGGAGTCTAGGATAGTGTTATAAGAGGGTTTGTGACCATTCAAAACTATTTTTCCCAGTCAGAGCTCATTTTCTCCCCAAGTTCCCAGTTGTCTTGAACGCACTGAAGTCTGAGATTTCAGAGTCCCAGTTGTTTTGAAAGCAGCATAAGTATCATTTAGGGGTGATTGAGCAGACCTTTACAGAGCACTGCAGGAGGAGCTTGGGAGGTATGCACTGGCTGAGCTGCTGCAAAGAGGGTGAATATCATATCAGACAGAGGGTGAGTCATCCTCTCGCTCACTGCCGTGATCCAGAGACGCAAACCTTAACATCAATCAAGCTCGCTCACCGCCCACACCTCAGTTACGCCACCGCCTGTCTGACGAGAACCCCCAGCCCCCAACCTGATTGGATTGTCTCTGCACTGACATACCACCAGAGATAAGGGATGGAGGGAGGGATATTCCTATATAAACTGTACACATAATATATTGTAGAAAATGTAACAATCCATCTTAGTATTTAATGTCAGAACTTTACACGTCCATTCAGTCATCCACTGACAAAAATAAGGATGTTAGTGACGTCAATTGGAACGCATAGAACGCACCCTTGAACATGTGACCGTGACGTATTTATATTTGGGTAGTGTAGCCGGAAGTATCAAGGAGAGGAATATCTGAAGAAGAAAAGCTTTTGCATTACGTCTAAATCGAGAAGAAAACAATAAAAATACATTCATTCTCGGACCATCAAGGAGCCTACCAGCATGTCGAATATGGAGAGTATCCTTTCGGAAATGTTTGCTAGCTACTAGATGCATTAAATTGCCACCAGAAAATTTAGACAAAGTGAAAGGCCTGTTGTTTTAGTCCGTGACTCGTCTGTATATGAATTTCAAAAGCCGTGTCAGGTTTCGATTCGTATTTATGCTTATAGTCTATACTTGGATGGCTTGGTGACAAAGATAAACGCTTGTTTGCTGTTATTGGTATTGTATATCTGCCATGGGCATAACAGTCAGTACAACACGTTTAGTAAACAAGTTTACTTTCGTCTGAAGACACCCATTGCCTGGTAGCATGGCTGGCATTTCAATTTTATGCACATTATTACATCACAGGTATTTTAGTTCTGTGGTGGGAGCACACCATCGATTAAGGTTTGTAAAGAGTGCCAATAAGGGGAACAAATACTGGAAGCTTCAGTTATGTAGCTATGGCATTTTTGAAACCGTATTAAAATACGCAATCAGCAGTCGCTACATACATTTGTGGACTTATAAATAAATAGGTACCCATTGATTATTGAAGAATATAACAAATGCCTCATGAGCTGAGTTCAACTTTCCTACCCCATAAGAACCCAAAATATAACCTTGTTTTACTCCAATATTTGTAAACAAACACGGTAAAGCCTCAAAACATGGTTAAAACAATAATTTTGATATGGATGGTCAGTCCTAGCATCCATAGCTATGTCTATACATATTAGTGGTTACATATCTTCAAGACCATCCCTCAGCTTTTTACCAAAACAGTGGCGGAGAGGCTTTTGTTATTTTTGAACTGCTGATTGGCCCTTTAACTTCCCATCCCAGAGCATCTCTTTAATCTCAAGTTTGCAGCCAAAGAACTGCAAAGAAGCTCTAAGAAATGTGACAAAGAGGAAAAGGCAGAGAAGGCCAAAGTCAAAAAAGTAAGTAGGCCTTTTACCTCATTAGTCAATCCTCCAATCACCTCATCATAGCTCTGAACATTCCCAACTGAGAATGTAGTGACTGAACCTTTATCCTCACTGTAGGCTATCCAAAAAGGAAATGTGGAAGTGGCACGGATCCATGCGGAAAACGCCATCAGACAGAAGAACCAGTCGGTCAACTTCCTAAGGATGAGTGCTAGGATTGATGCAGTGGCCGCCAGGGTCCAAACAGCAGTCACAATGAACAAGGTGCAGTTGTTTTACATACCTACGTCCTACAAGACTTCATACAACGACATTCTTGGTTTGAGACATTGATTCTGCTTACTTTGGAGGGAAAATTTAGTGCAATATCTGTAAAAGAGTGCTAGGTTACTACTGCAACGATTGCTGATTCCAACCACACAGCAAGATACCTTTCTATTTTAGTAATGTTTGTTCATTCTACAGGTCACTAAATCTATGGCTGGAGTGGTGAAAGGCATGGATGCCACACTGAAGAGTATGAACCTGGAGAAGGTAGTGTGTCTGAGCTTGCTCCTAGTCAAATACATCGATTTGATAGTTGTCACACGTATGACGGTATACATGTTATATTCTTCACCAACTGAGAGGGAAATTTGTTAATGAATGTCTCATCTCTCTAGATCTCTGGGCTCATGGACAAGTTTGAGCATCAATTTGAGACGTTAGATGTACAGACCGCTCAAATGGAGGACACCATGAGTAGCACAACCACACTAACCACCCCACAGGTAATGATTATTTTCTGGGCTCCTGCTAGACAGACCTTTGGTCTTTGACCAGATCTGTGGCCTTTGATCTTCAAGTCTAACAGTAAATGCATACAAGTGCAGATCATGACAAGGTACATTTATTGAGATTAGTTTATTCTGCTCTGTTCACAATCAATGGAGACTAACAGTCAGCGACGTGTGTTTCAGAATCAAGTGGATTCACTAATGCACGAATTGGCTGATGAAGCAGGGTAAGAATTCCTTATTTTGTGGTTCTATTGTTGAAAAAAAAATTCTTTAAAAGTGAGAAAATTAATGCATATCAATTTGTGTGTAGGTTGGACCTGAACATGGAACTCCCACAGGGACAGACTGGATCAGTGGGCACCAGTGTAGCGTCAGCAGAGCAGGTACAGGAACAGGCCCCGAACAAGAGCTATTATAAACCCTACCACACTTTCAATTGTCTACTTAACACGATCTTTCAAATAAATGATTGGGATAATAGAGCAATGATAACAATGCTGATATGATTATAGTAGCTGTGTCTCAGGCTTGCAAAAAAATGGTCCTTAGCCCCTTTTCACACAAGAATGAAAATGTTACGTTTTTAGAGATCTGCAACATTGCCTGTTATCTTTTGTTCTCAGGATGAGCTGTCTTCAAGGCTTGCCAAACTCCGAGACCAAATGTAAAGGAAGAACTCAGTCTGAGACCTCAAGTGCAGAGCTTCAGGTTACAAGACCTGCTCTGTTCTTTTCATAATGTCTTCGTCTCACTCCTTTAGTTTTTCTCTTTGATGATCCTACTGTATCCTGTTTGAGAGGCTTGCCCTTGGGTCCTTATTGGTGTTCTTAATTTACTGTTGTATATAGAGAGTATCAAGTTACAGGAATATTAGCCACCCGCCTACGAACACTAAAGCAAAGACTTACTGGTTATGGAAAATGAATTCAATCTTTGAAATAATATATATTATAACTGGGATGGTTGCGTCTGCGACTGATGCTTTTTGTACGTCCATTTTTTTGTGTGTAGTAGTTTGGCAGGCCTCTTGTCTTAAGAGGAAACTGCAATGTTATATTTGTTTCTTTCTGGTGTCCCTCCTTTTTAGACATTTTCTCATACAATAATTTATTCACGTAAAATATGTTTCAAAAATCTCATATCCTGTATCAGAACGGCATTGTTTTAAGGAGAGTTTGGTTGGTTGATTCTTACATTTGATTGATAACTGAGTCTTTGGATGTCATTTTTTGTCCACCCTGATTAGGTTATTAGATAATACAATTTTATAACACTTTTAACCTCTTGTACCATTATATTTTTCAGTCTCATTTCCATGTGTCTCACCCTATGTGTGTATGCAACCAATGTTGAAAATAATAGGGTTTAAAGATGAAAGTGAATGAATGCATGTCAACATTGCATACATTACAAAAACCATCCCCTAGATTTGACACTGGAACTGACTGGAACACACCCACTTTCCCCCCATGGCATCTTTCACCCACGCGTTTCCATTGCTTGGGTTGAATTCTATTGACCTCTTTATTGCATCTATTCTTGGGCCACGGCCCCTCCCCGCTGGTAGTCACGTGAAATGTGTTGAAGAAGCTTTAGCAAAACGGTACAGTATAAAGATGGGCATAAACTGCTTCTCCAAAAAAATCAGTCTGGCGCCGAACTGTACATGTGCATGCCGTCAAAACAAAGACACTCCTTTGTTTTTGATGAAATACAAACGTGTCAGTTTGTCACTTTCACAAGGTTGGAGTAATAACATGTTCAACTACTTAAGACATTGGCGCGAATCTAGGTTGTGCCAACTAAAAAATAATTGATTACTTCTCTCATTGACTTCTCAAACCTCAGCCTGCTTCGCAAGCATTCCCCGGAAGTCTCGCGATGTTTGCAAACTGTTACAGCAACAGTACGAGCCTCGACCAGTCCTTTCAGGTGATAAAGCATCAGATGACCCGTCGGTTGTATAATTAAGGAATAAGGCCCAAGGGGTTGAATGCTGATTGGCTGACCGCCATGGTATATCAGACTGTATATCATGTGTATGACAAACATTTATTTTTACTGCTCTAATTACGTTGTTAACCAGTTTATAATAGCAACAAGGCACCTTGGGGATTTGTGGTATATGGCCAATATACCACGGCTAAGGGCTGCATCCAGGCACTCTGCATTGCGTTCGGCTTAAGAACAGATCTTCTTATTATTATTATTATTAAGAATAAGCTGTTCTTATTGGCCGTATATCACAACACCTCCTGCCTTATTGCTTAATTAATTATACCGCAGTGTGGGAAACGCAAATTAACGCTCATTATGTACGTTGTCCATGCAACGTCAATGTGCCGCGTGGCGCATTCTGGGTGATTGTGAGACATTAGCATGAATTTCGTCAACAAGAAGTACAACAAAAATACAGAGCTGTGATATAATTCACTTGTTCTCTGAAATATGGTAAAGCTTTGTAATCGTGACATTGCGTACTTTTGAGGAAAACGGGCAGGTTTCTTGACACATTACACTTTTAAAACAACTGGGAAATCTCAGACTTCAGTGCCTTCAAGAGTCAAGACAACTGGGAACTCTGACAGTCTGGGGAAAGTGAACTGAGCAAGTTTAGCCTGCTCTGAGGTTGCCCAGGTGTAAAAATCCCCATTGTTTAAGTCACATGTGTCAAACACAAGGACACATTTCTATCAGGCAGCAAGCACTGCCAACTGTCTGTGTGCCAAATGGCAGCACGTTGCCACACATGCCCCTCCTCCCAGACCCACACACATGAGCCAGCCAGTGTGCCATTCATATCATTACTAATGACACTGACCGAATCTTCTACCAGCTAAATGTCATTGCTAAGTTTCATTTCCGTGTGAATAAAGGATTCACACGCTAGTATAAATTACTACTAAAGCACACACTCTAGTATAAATCACTACTAAAGGACACTCTAGCATAAATTACTACTAAAATGACACTAGTGCAAAACGTGAGTATTAAGGAGTCGTAAGTCGCTCACCATACAGCAGTGCTGCATTCAAGTACAGCATGATCCAAGCAGTGCAAAAAACAATTAAAACATGCTTTAAGTTAATGTTATAACAACCTAGCTATGTTTTTATTTGGAATCTTTAAGTACATTTTGATAAGGGTCGCAGTATATTATGCAAAGCTAATATTTGTCCAGCCTTTGCAGCTAATCTTTTTTTTTTATGTTAAAATGCTATATACATGTACGTTTATAAGACAATGTAAACAGTACACTGTCCTGAACCTTATTCGCTGTTACTAGCCAGTTACCTCCCGGTACTCAACCCTGCTCCTTAGACTGCTTTGCCCTATTTATATAGTCATTGAACACTGGTCAATTTGAATAATGTTTACATTTTTACCCACTTCATATGTATATACTGTATTCTAGTCATGGCTCATCCTATATACAGTGGGGCAAAAAAGCTCTTTGGTCTTGGCCATAGTGGAGTTTGGAGTGTGACTGTTTGAGGTTGTGGACAGGTGTCTTTTATACTGATAACAAGTGCCATTAATACAGGTAACGAGTGGAGGACAGAGGAGCCTCTTAAAGAAGTTACAGGTCTGTGAGAGCCAGAAATTTTGCTTGTTTGTAGGTGACCAAATACTTATTTTCCACCATAATTTGCAAATAAATTCATTAAAAATCCTACAATGTGATTTTCTGGATTTTTTTTCTCATTTTGTCTATCATAGTTGAAGTGTACCTATGATGAAAATTACAGGCCTCTCATCTTTTTAAGTGGGAGAACTTGCACAATTGGTGGCTGACTAAATACTTTTTTGCCCCACTGTATGTGAGAATGCTATTCATTGATTACAGCTCACCGTTCAACACCATAGTGTCCTAAAATCTCATCACTAAGCTAAGGACCCTGGGACTAAACACCTCCCTCTGCAACTGGATTCTGGACTTCCTGACGGGCCACGTCCAGGTGGTAAGGGTAGGTCAGAACACATCTGCCACGCTGATCCTCAACACGGGGGCCCCTCAGGGGTGCGTGCTCAGTCCCCTCCTGTAGTCCCTGTTCACCCATGACTGCATGGCCAAGCACAACTCCAACACCATCATTACATTTGCTGAGACAGCCTATAGGGAGGAGGTCAGAGTCCTGGCAGTGTGGTGCCAGGATAACAACCTCTCCCTCAATGTGATCAAGACAAAGGAGATGATCGTAGACTACAGGAAAAGGGGCTGTAGTGGAGGAGGTTGAGAGCTTCAAATTCCTTGGTGTCCACATCCCCAACGAACTGTCATGGTCCAAACACACCAAGACAGTCGTGAAGAGGGCACAACAATGCCTATTCCCCCTCAAGAAACTGAAAAGATTTGGCATGGGTCCTCAGATCCTCAAAAATGTCTACCGCTTCACCATCGAGAGCATCCTGACTGGTATGGCAACTGCTTGGCCTCCGACCGCAAGGAACCCCCCCATTTTTACACTGCTGCTACTCTGTTTATTATCTATGCATAGTCACTTTAAACTCTACCAACATGTACACAAACTCAGCTAAAAATGAAACGTCCTCTCACTGTCAACTGCGTTTATTTTCAGCAAAATTAACATGTGTAAATATTTGTATGAACATAACAAGATTCAACAACTGAGACATAAACTGAACAAGTTCCAGAGACATGTGACTAACAGAAATGGAATAATGTGTCCCTGAACAAAGGGGGGTCAAATTAAAAAGTAACAGTCAGTATCTGGTGTGGCCACCAGCTGCATTAAGTACTGTAGTGCGTCTCCTCCTCATGGACTGCACCAGATTTGACAGTTTTTGCTGTGAGATGTTACCCCACTCTTCCACCAAGGCACCTGCAAGTTCCAGGACATTTCTGGGGGGAATGGCCCTAGCCCTCACCCTCTGATCCAACAGGTCCCAGATGTACTCAATAGGATTGAGATCCAGGCTCGTCGCTGGCCATGGCAGAGCACTGACATTCCTGTCTTACAGGAAATTATGCACAGAACGAGCAATATGGCTGGTGGCATTGTCATGCTGGAGGGTCATGTCAGGATGAGCCTGCAGGAAGGGTAGGACATGAGGGAGGAGGATGTCTTCCCTGTAACGCACAGCGTTGAGATTGCCTGCAATGACAACGAGCTCAGTCCAATGATGCTGTGACACACCGCCCCAGACCATGACGGACCCTCCACCTCCAAATCGATCCCGCTCCAGAGTACAGGCCTCGGTGTAACACTCATTCCTTTGATGATAAACGTGAATCCGACCATCACCCCTGGCGAGACAAAACCACGACTCGTCAGTGAAGAGCACTTTTTGCCAGTCCTGTCTGGTCCAGCGACAGTGGGTTTGTGCCCATAGGTGACGTTGTTGCCGGTGATGTCTGGTGAGGACCTGCCATACAACAGGCCTACAAGCCCTCAGTCCAGCCTCTCACGGAGGGAGGGATTTTGCATTCCTGATGTAACTCAGGCAGTTGTTGTTGCCATCCTGTACCTGTCCTGCTGGTGTGATGTTCAGATGTACCGATCCTGTGCAGGTGTTGTTACACGTGGTCTGCCACTGCGAGGACAATCAGCTGTCCATCTTGTCTCCTTGTAGCGCAGTCTTAGGCATCTCACAGTACAGACATTTCAATTTATTGCCCTGGACACATCTGCAGTCCTCTTGCCTCCTTGCCTAATGCACATTCACACAGATGAGCAGGGACCCTGGGCATCTTTCTTTTGGTGTTTTTCAGAGTCAGTAGCAAGGCCTCTTTAGTGTCCTAAGTTTTCATTACTGTGACCTTAATTGCCTGCCGCCTGTAAGCGTCTTAACGACCGTTCCGCAGGTGCATATTCATTAACATTACTTTAAATATAATCTTTCAGGGCCTCCCGGGTGGCGCAGTGGTTAAGGGCGCTGTACTGCAGCGCCAGCTGTGCCATCAGAGTCCTGGGTTCGCGCCCAGGCTCTGTCGTAACTGGCCGCGACCGGGAGGTCCGTGGGGCGATGCACAATTGGCCTAGCGTCGCCTGGGTTAGGGAGGGCTTGGTCGGTAGGGGTGTCCTTGTCTCATCGCGCACCAGCGACTCCTGTGGCGGGCTGGGCGCAGTGTACGCTAGCCAAGGTGGCCAGGTGCACGGTGTTTCCTCCGGCGCATTGGTGCGGCTGGCTTCCGGGTTGGATGTGCGCTGTGTTAAAGAAGCAGCGGCTTGGTTGGTTGTGTATCGGAGGACGCATGACTTTCAACCTTCGTCTCTCCCGAGCGGAACGGGAGTTGTAGCGATGAGACAAGATAGTAGCTACTACACAATTGGATACTATGAAATTGGGGAGAAAAAGGGGTAAAATTCAAAAAAATAAATATATATATAAAATATATATCTATAATCTTTCTTTTTTTAAACTTTAGGCAAGTCAGTTAAGAACAAATTCTTATTTTCAATGACGGCCTAGGAACAGGCCGTCGTTCTGCAGAACGGGCAGAACGACAGATTTTTTACCTTGCCAGCTCGGGGATTCAATCTTCCAACCTTTGGGTTACTAGTCCGACGCTCTAACCACTAGGCTACCTGCCTCTACCCTTTACAATGAAGATCTGTGAAGTTATTTGGATTTTTACGAATTATCTTTGAAAGACAAGGTCCTGAGTTTCTTTTTTTATTTATTTGTTTATTATCTCAATTACCTTGACTAACCTGTGCCCCCGCACGTTGACTCTGTACCGGTACCCCCCTGTATATAGACTCGTTACTGTTATATTATTGTTGCTCTTTAATTATTTGTTACTTTTCTATTTTTGTTTTTTTGTTGTTACCTTTTTTTTCTTTTTTTTACCTTTATTTAACTAGGCAAGTCAGTTAAGAACAAATTCTTATTTACAATGACGGCCTTCCGGGGAACAATAGGTTACCTACCTTGTTCAGGGGCAGAATGACAGATTTTTACCTTGTCTGCTCGGGGATTCAATCCGGCATCCTTTCGGTTACTGGCCCAACGCTCTAAACACTAGGCTACCTGCCGCAGCAGCATACTTCAGTTTATTTAGTAAATACTTTCTTAACATTTATTTTTTTCTTAAAATTGCATTGTTGGTTAAGGGCTTGTAAGTAAGCATTTCGCTGTAAGGTCTACACCTGTTTTTTCAGCATATGTGACAAATACAATTTTATTTGATAAAACCCAGTGTTCAAACAAGGAAATGGTTCCAATCTTTTTTCCATTATACATTTTTCCCATAGGGGATTTTAGAAACCCTTAATAAGGGCTGTGCTTCATGTAGGCTTACCCTGATGTTTTGATAACCGCGTAAATCTCTCTAGGACAAGGGGATTTATCAATATATTTGCCTGTGTTTACTCCCCAAAAATGGAACGCTAATTAGCTGCAAATGTGGCTATCATAAAGAACACCAAATGCCATGATGATCTGGATGAGACTGCCTAATCGAGGCAAAGGTAAGAACCTCTGGATTAACTATCTAATGTTAGCTAAATGTAGTAATTCATTAATTGGCTTTATTTCTTTAAATTGACAATTATGTGAACTGTCTAGTGCAAGTTTAAATTGATACAATACCTGTTAGCAATGTTCCCTAAAACATGTTTTGGCACTGAGGAAATTTCAGGTCTGCTGAGCATGAACGTGAAAGTTGTGAAAAGTCTGTGCAACTTCTGGCGCGTGTTTACTGTGATCACTGAGGCTGTACTTGCTTTAAGTTACAGTTTTAAGTGGCCAAGTAGGCTACTGTGGCTATTTGATCATAATGTATATTTACCAGAGTGGCCTGCCATCAAAAACAATGGACTAAAATGCATCACGTAATATTTTAAAAGAGAAATAGCTGTTCTATCATTCAGCCTACAGTAGCAGCACAAGTGTGGTGATCAATGTAGGCCTACAGACTTTTGAAAAAAACATGCAGAGCTTGACATTAAACCTGTTTATCCACTTGCCCTTCAGACAAGGTGACTGAAAATGTTGTGTTTGATGCAAGAAACCACTTTACAAAATCAAATTAATTATTATTCCCATAGCATTATTACAGAGAATCAGACAAATTATGCTACCTCCTGCCTATTGTCTACTTAGTCTTGAATAAGCTGTCTCAAAATACAACACTGCCCCTTTAAGATGTAAAAAAAGCTCTTGCTTTTCAAAGATGGCTAGAAATGCATACGTTCTGTGCTCTTGTAGGTAGCAATCACTCCCTTATTGCTGACTACATATGATCTATAACTCGGCTAATAACTCACTAACTGGCAAAGATTATGAACAAATGTGCACAGCTGCCTACATGCATCACTCCCTTTGATCTCAAAACAAGCACATCTACTCATGCTGCGAACACAGTCCAGTTCAAAGTGAATGGTTATTTGCATATAGGCTTACTGCAGTTTGATTGGTTATGGCACCGCGGTCTGTGTAGAATACGGGCCTGTGTCGTGCCTGTCAATGCAATAGAATCCTACTCAAATGTGCTCTGCCTACAAGAAAATCTCTTGCATAGTTAGTTTTGCATACTAAGTCTTGCATAGTTTGTTTTGTTTCGGTATGTTACATTGAAAGTGGCTAATATTGCGTTAATTCAAGCACAATTCCCCCAGTAGAGGGAAATGTTGATAGTGTTAACTAAAGGGGAACATTCTAGAAAGTTGAGTGAAGTTCAATCTCCTGTTTCTCTCTGTGGCCTGATATTTCTTCTGCACAGCAGTCAGAGGGGAGCTGTGCTAACGGTTAAATAGGAAAATGGTTCCAATAGTTTTTCCACCATTCATTTTTCCCATAGAGGATTTTAGAAACCCTTCAAATAAGGGCTGTGTTTCATGTAGGTTTACCCTGACGTGACGTTCTGATAACCATGTAAATCTCTCGGACAAGGTGACTTTTATCAATATATTCAGTTCTATTTACTCTCAGATTCGAAAATGCTAATTAGCATCAAAGTAGACATCTTGCAAATCCCAGTCAGCTCCTGCACATCAGCTCTAGCTGACACCTTTGCTAACAGATATTGTGTCAATTTAAATCTTGCGCAAGACAGTTCACAGAATTGTCAATTTAAAGAAATGTAGCTGATTTATTCAAGACAAAATGGATCTAACATTAGATAGCTAATCCAGAGATACTGACCTTTGCCTCAATACGGATGTCTCGTCCAGATAATGATATTTGTAGTTCTTTATGATAGCCACATTAGCAGCTAATTAGCATTTCATTTTGGGAGGGGGGGGGGGGGGTAAATACAGGCAAATATATTGATAAGTCACCTTGTCCTAGAGAGATTTACATGGTTATCAAAACATCATGACAGGGTAAGCCTATATTTGAAGTGTTTCTAAAATCTCATATGGGAAAAATGAATGATGTGAAAACAATTGTAACCATTTCCTTGTTTGACCGCAATTTTTGGGGGGTATTATGACTGTGGTACTTTGCTGTATATCTCCGGTATCCCCTCTTGCACTGGTGGTGCAAATGCTTTCATTAAAATGTTTCACATAGCCCAGATATATCTGGCCTGCTTGTCAAATAATCTTTATTAATGACTCAACATAAATATAAACACAACATGCAACAATTTCTAAGATTTTACTGAGTTACAGTTCATATAAGAAAACAGTCAATTGAAAAATATTAATGAGGCCCTGATCTATGGATTTCACATGACTGGGAATACAGACATGCATCTGTTGGTCACAGATACTGTACCTTTAAAATAAGAGTAGGGGCCTGGATCAAAAAACCAGCCAGTACCTAGTGTGACCACCATTTTCCTCATGCAGCGCGACATCTCCTTCACATAGAGTTGATCAGGCTGTTGCTTGCGACCTGTGGTATGTTGTCTCACTCCTCTTCAATTGATGTGCAAAGTTGCTGGATATTGGAGGGAAACTGGAACACACTGTCGTACACATCGAACCACAGCGTCCCAAACATGCTCAATGGGTGACTTGTCTAGTGAATATGCAGGCCATGGAAGAACTGGGACATTTTCAGCTTCCAGGAATTGTGTACAGATCCTAGCGACATGGGGCCGTGCATTATCATGCTGAAACATGAGGTGATAGCGGCGGATGAATGGCACGCCAATGGGCCTCATTATTTAGTTGAGGTATCTCTGTGCATTCTAATTGCCATCGATAAAATGCAATTGTCCGTAGCTTATGCCTGCCCATAACATAACCCCCCAGCCACCATGGGGGACGGTTGGAAGCACTGCCAAATTCTCTAAAACGATGTGAGAAATAAGCATTTCATTATCTGATAACAGCTCTGGTGGACATTCCTGCAGTCAGCATGCCATTTGCACGCTCCCTCAACTTGAGGCATCTCTGGCATTATATTGTGTGACAAAACTGCACATTTTACAGTGGCCTTTTATTGCCCCAGCACAAGGGGCACCTGTGTAATGATCATGATGTTTAATCAGCTTCTTGATATGCCACACCTGGCGGGTGGATGAATTATCTTGGCGGAGGATAAAATTCTCCCTAACAGGGATGTAAACCAATTTATGCACAAAATGTGAGAAAAAAAAATTCTGGTGTCTTTTATTTCAGCTCATGAAATATGGGACCAAAACATTACATGTTGCATTTATATTTTTGTTCAGTGTAGATAATTGACTGGTATCATATAGCTAATATCATATGTTTGCTACCTTACTGTTTAGTTTGGGTGATATTTACTAGCTACTCCGGCTAATAACAAACGTTCCCACAAAACTAACGTTTTCCTAGGAATGTTCATGTGACCTACATGATCTCTCGTTCAAAAGATCACCCCCTTAATGTCAAATAGAATTTACCCCGAACATGACTACCATGTTCTCAGAATTTAAGATATGAATGTTCTAGACAATTTTCATGGGAAAGTTGCAAGAACATTCATATGCCCAGTTTTCTGTGGGTTAGAAGAATATTCCATCAATGTCACACTAAACAAACACATAACATGGTTGCCATGTTCTCAGAATATAAAATATGAGTAACCTAGTCCAGTGGCCACCAATGGGGTTGGGCGGAATGACACATCGTCCCATCGACCTGTCCAAACATAGTTGATATAAGATTGAATCATCTTATTCTTTTTTTTACCTGGGGCAGGGGGATCGCGTCGTTGAGTTGCCTAGCAATGCAGTAAACAATCTGTAATGCAGCCTGTGTCGCGCACAGTGTCGAGCCATCATTCAGGGCCTCATTTGAGCAGCAGCTGTTTAGCAAAAAAAATACATTATATATATAAATAATAAATCAATATTTGAGTATATCTTTTCATGAGATAACACTGAAGAAATGACACCTTGCCACAATGTAAATCAAATCAAATTTTATTTGTCACATACACATGGTTAGCAGATGTTAATGCGAGTGTAGCGAAATGCTTGTGCTTCTAGTTCCGACAATGCAGTAATAACCAACAAGTAATCTAACTAACAATTCCAAAACTACTGTCTTATACACAGTGTAAGGGGATAAAGAATATGTACATAAGGATATATGAATGAGTGATGGTACAGAGCAGCATAGGCAAGATACAGTAGATGATATTGAGTACAGTATATACATATGAGATGAGTGTGTAAACAAAGTGGCATAGTTAAAGTGGCTAGTGATACATGTATTCCATAAGGATGCAGTCGATGATATAGAGTACAGTATATACGTATGCATGTGAGATGAATAATGTAGGGTAAGTAACATTATATAAGGTAGCATTGTTTAAAGTGGCTAGTGATATATTTACATCATTTCCTATCAATTCCCATTATTAAAGTGGCTGGAGTTGAGTCAGTGTCATTGTCAGTGTGTTGGCAGCAGCCACTCAATGTTAGTGGTGGCTGTTTAACAGTCTGATGGCCTTGAGATAGAAGCTGTTTTTCAGTCTCTCGGTCCCAGCTTTGATGCACCTGTACTGACCTCGCATTCTAGATGATAGCGGGGTGAACAGGCAGTGGCTCGGGTGGTTGATGTCCTTGATGATCTTTATGGCCTTCCTGTAACATCGGGAGGTGTAGGTGTCCTGGAGGGCAGGTAGTTTGCCCCCGGTGATGCGTTGTGCAGACCTCACTACCCTCTGGAGAGCCTTACGGTTGAGGGCGGAGCAGTTGCCGTACCAGGCAGTGATACAGCCCGACAGGATGCTCTCGATTGTGCATCTGTAGAAGTTTGTGAGTGCTTTTGGTGACAAGCCAAATTTCTTCAGCCTCCTGAGGTTGAAGAGGAGCTGCTGCGCCTTCTTCACGATGCTGTCTGTGTGAGTGGACCAATTCAGTTTGTCTGTGATGTGTATGCCGAGGAACTTAAAACTTGCTACCCTCTCCACTACTGTTCCATCGATGTGGATAGGGGGGTGTTCCCTCTGCTGTTTCCTGAAGTCCACAATCATCTCCTTAGTTTTGTTGACGTTGAGTGTGAGGTTATTTTCCTGACACCACACTCCGAGGGCCCTCACCTCCTCCCTGTAGGCCGTCTCGTCGTTGTTGGTAATCAAGCCTACCACTGTTGTGTCGTCCGCAAACTTGATGATTGAGTTGGAGGCGTGCGTGGCCACGCAGTCGTGGGTGAACAGGGAGTACAGGAGAGGGCTCAGAACGCACCCTTGTGGGGCCCCAGTGTTGAGGATCAGCGGGGAGGAGATGTTGTTGCCTACCCTCACCACCTGAGGGCGGCCCGTCAGGAAGTCCAGTACCCAGTTGCACAGGGCGGGGTCGAGACCCAGGGTCTCGAGCTTGATGACGAGCTTGGAGGGTACTATGGTGTTGAATGCCGAGCTGTAGTCGATGAACAGCATTCTCACATAGGTATTCCTCTTGTCCAGATGGGTTAGGGCAGTGTGCAGTGTGGTTGAGATTGCATCGTCTGTGGACCTATTTGGGCGGTAAGCAAATTGGAGTGGGTCTAGGGTGTCAGGTAGGGTGGAGGTGATATGGTCCTTGACTAGTCTCTCAAAGCACTTCATGATGACGGATGTGAGTGCTACGGGGCGGTAGTCGTTTAGCTCAGTTACCTTAGCTTTCTTGGGAACAGGAACAATGGTGGCCCTCTTGAAGCATGTGGGAACAGCAGACTGGTATAGGGATTGATTGAATATGTCCGTAAACACACCGGCCAGCTGGTCTGCGCATGCTCTGAGGGCGCGGCTGGGGATGCCGTCTGGGCCTGCAGCCTTGCGAGGGTTAACACGTTTAAATGTTTTACTCACCTCGGCTGCAGTGAAGGAGAAACCGCATGTTTTCGTTGCAGGCCGTGTCAGTGGCACTGTATTGTCCTCAAAGCTGGCAAAAAAGTTATTTCGTCTGCCTGGGAGCTAGACATCCTGGTCCGTGACTGGGCTGGATTTCTTCCTGTAGTCCGTGATTGACTGTAGACCCTGCCACATGCCTCTTGTGTCTGAGCCGTTGAATTGAGATTCTACTTTGTCTCTGTACTGACGCTTAGCTTGTTTGATTGCCTTGCGGAGGGAATAGCTACACTGTTTGTATTCGGTCATGTTACCAGACACCTTGCCCTGATTAAAAGCAGTGGTTCGCGCTTTCAGTTCCACGCGAATGCTGCCATCAATCCACGGTTTCTGGTTAGGGAATGTTTTAATCGTTGCTATGGGAACGACATCTTCAACGCACGTTCTAATGAACTCGCACACCGAATCAGCGTATTCGTCAATATTGTTATCTGACGCAATACGAAACATGTCCCAGTCCACGTGATGGAAGCAGTCTTGGAGTGTGGAGTCAGCTTGGTCGGACCAGCATTGGACAAACCTCAGCGTGGGAACCTCTTGTTTTAGTTTCTGTCTGTAGGCAGGGATCAACAAAATGGAGTCGTGGTCAGCTTTTCCGAAAGGGGGGCGGGGCAGGGCCTTATATGCGTCGCGGAAGTTAGAGTAACAATGATCCAAGGTCTTTCCACCCCTGGTTGCGCAATCGATATGCTGATAAAATTTAGGGAGTCTTGTTTTCAGATTAGCCTTGTTAAAATCCCCAGCTACAATGAATGCAGCCTCCGGATAAATCGTTTCCAGTTTGCAGAGAGTTAAATAAAGTTTGTTCAGAGCCATCGATGTGTCTGCTTGGGGGGGGATATATACGGCTGTGATTATAATCGAAGAGAATTCTCTTGGTAGATAATGCGGTCTACATTTGATTGTGAGGAATTCTAAATCAGGTGAACAGAAGGATTTGAGTTCCTGTATGTTTCTTTCATCACACCATGTCACGTTAGCCATAAGGCATACGCCCCCGCCCCTCTTCTTACCAGAAAGATGTTTGTTTCTGTCGGCGCGATGCGTGGAGAAACCCGTTGGATGCACCGCCTCGGATAGCGTCTCTCCAGTGAGCCATGTTTCCGTGAAGCAAAGAACGTTGCAGTCTCTGATGTCCCTCTGGAATGCTACCCTTGCTCGGATTTCATCAACCTTGTTGTCAAGAGACTGGACATTGGCAAGAAGAATGCTAGGGAGTGGTGCACGGTGTGCCCGTCTACGGAGTCTGACCAGAAGACCGCCTCGTTTCCCTTTTTTTCGGAGTCGTTTTTTTGGGTCTCTGCATGGAATCCACTCCGTTGTCCTGTTTGTAAGGCAGAACACAGGATCCGCGTCGCGAAAAACATATTCTTGGTCGTACTGATGGTGAGTTGACGCTGATCTTATATTCAGTAGTTCTTCTCGACTGTATGTAATGAAACCTAAGATGACCTGGAGTACTAATGTAAGAAATAACACGTAAAAAAACAAAAAACTGCATAGTTTCCTAGGAACGCGAAGCGAGGCGGCCATCTCTGTCGGCGCCGGAACCGGTGAGTGTACAGCTTGTATAACCGTGTAAATTTGCTGTCCCCTCAAAATAACTCAACACACAACCATTATTGTCTAAACCGCTGGCAACAAAAGTGAGTACACCTTACACATTTTTTACTATTCTCTCTACATTGTAGAATAATAGTGAAGACATCAAAACTATGAAATAACATATATATCATGTAGTAACCAAGTTTTTATTTTACCTTTATTTAACTAGGCAAGTCAGTTAAGAACAAATTCTTATTTCAATGACAGCCTAGGAACAGTGGGTTTAACTGCCTGTTCAGGGGCAGAACGACAGATTTGTACCTTGCCAGCTCAGGGATTTGAACTTGCAACCTTCGGGTTACTAGTCCAATGCTCTAACCACTAGGCTACCCTGCCACCCCTGTGTTAAACAAATCAAAATATATTTGAGATTGTTTAAAGGGTCCCATCTTTGCCTTGATCACAGCTTTGCACACTCTTGGCACCCTCAACCAGCTTCACGAGGTAGTTATGTGGAATGCTTTCAAATTAACAGGTGTGCCTTGTTTAATTTGTGCAATTTCTTTCCTCAACGTGTTTGAGCCAATCACTTGTGTTCTGACAGGGTAGGTAGGGGTGGTATACAGAAGATAGCTCTATTTGGTAAAAGACCAAGTCCATATTATGGCAAGAACAGCTCAAATAAGCAAAAAGGACCGACAGTCCATCATTACTTTGAGACATAAAGGTCAATCAATCCATAACATTTCAAGAATTTTTAAAGTTTCTTCAAGTGCAATCGCAAAGACCAAGCGCTATGATGAAACTGGCTCTCATGAGGACCGCCACAGGAAAGGAAGACCCAGAGTTACCTCTGCTGCAGAGGATAAGTTCATTAGAGTTAACTGCACCTCAGATTGCAGCCCAAATGAATGCTTCACAGAGTTCAAGTAACAGACATATCTCAACATCAACTGTTCAGAGGAGACTGCGTGAATCAGGCCTTTGTGGTCAAAATGCTGCAAAGAAACCACTACTAAAGCACACCAATAAAACGAAGAGACTTGCATGGGCCAAGAAACACAAGCAATGGACATTAGACCAGTGGAAATCTGTCCTTTGGTCTGATGAGACCGCCATATCTTTGTGAGAAGCAGAGTAGATGAAAGGATCATCTCCGTGTGGTCCCCACCGAGAAGCATGGAGGAGGAGGTGTGATGGTGCTTTGCTGTTGACACTGTCTATGATTTATTTATAAAATAAAAAACATTGAATGAGTAGGTGAGTCCAAACTTTTGAGTGGGACTGCACACATGTTTTTGGGAGGGGGGCCTGTTTTGCAGGTTATTTTGCATTAATACGTGTCACATATGAGTTTGAAAAGAACGTAAAATATATATATATCATTGAGTTAATACAGCCACATACAAACATGGTCTCTTTTTTGCTTTCTTGAGTAAGGCAGCTCTAAAATGTAGGTGTTTTAGCCTAGCTCAGTGGTTTCTATGGTGGTGGGGCAGCTAGCGGAAATATGGAGCGTAGGAGTTAGTAATCTTCTCTAGTTGTGCTGTGATTGGCACAATGTTCTGTCACTCATGACACTACTTCCATAGTTACATTAGAGGTGCCCATCCAAGAAAGATCAAGGTCGTTGGCCACAAATAAAATTACATCAAATCACGTTATATGTACCGTAGCTTTGATTGGACTGATCATGTCAACATCATACTTTCAAAATCTTAGCTAGCAAGCTAGCAATCATCATCATGAATCAAGTCGACAATCTACTGGCTAATCCTTTTCAATCCATGTCATATGAAGATCAATTGAGGAGAAATTATAGATAAAACGTATCGGTGCTCATCGGCCATTGAACATAAACATTACACAAGTTAGAAATCGCAAATTCAACAATGAGTGGTTTCGAAGGAATCAGTAGCTAGCTGCAAGCATTGCAAAGCAATTACTAGACTGCTATTCATTGGAGTGGGTTTGTGCTCCAATTATAGGTTTAAGAGTCTCTTTTCCAGGCTTAAAAGGATGAACATTCAACATTGACCATGCTGTCAATATAGCATGACTTCTGCCCCATTCAAAACAACTTGAAACTCGGAACTGGGAAATCTCAGTGTATTCAAGACAACTGAGAATTCCAAGTCAGGAACTCGGGCCTCTTTCTAGATCTCCGACCTGAAGATCACTGATGTCATGATTAAACGTTTTTATTTTTTTCTCGAGTTCCCAGTGCACTTGAAAGCACCATAAATCCAGAGAATGCCAGACTTTGATGACAAAGATTGTGCACAAAGGACCACCGTGCCACCTTCCTGGTCACGTGAGCAAAGCACAACAAGGTGAGTCCAAAAATGTATTGTATGCTGCTGCATAAATTATGTAATATCCCCGGGATGTATAAGAAAGTAATATGCTGAGTGTATGTTTAGTAAGCTGTTAGCTGTTGGTGTTGCACATGTAGCCTATATCCTGTTTTAGAGAAATGCCATCAGCAAATATTATAAGAGCTTTCATTGTCTGCTTATATGTCCCCTTTCTTTATCATATGGTTCTGACTTGGTGTACAGGGAGAATCCTGTAACAACAGCCCATGTTCTGAATTATGTCACTGTATCTTTCAAAAGTGCTGAACAAATAGTTATATTGACTACATCTGTCAAATATAATAATCAAAATTACGAATAGCCTCTTATCCGCTAGTCATCACCTTATGGCATTGTTTGTACATCTCAATTGTCAGTAGAAACCTCATTTGTTTAAGGAATTTTTTTTAAAGGCAGTAAATGAGGCTGAATGAACTGTTTGCCTGCCAGATAAGGCTCCGCTGATAGCCAGGTATAGCAGTGGTAATGATTCACTCCATGGTGCTGAAAAGAAAGCCCTGCTGTTGAGATATCTTTTTGTAGGCCCTAACAGTTTGTGGGTACCGTTTGTCACCGATGTAGTGCAATTCATGTATTGTTTAGTGTTGTGTTGTGTAGTGCAGTGGCTTTGCTGGCATCCATCCCCCATTTTTATTATTTTTGCCCCAGCAGGATTTACAAGCTAAAATAGCCACTGGTCATGCGAAAACCACAGATTTAAAGTTTAATCATTAGGGTACAATATGGAAATCATCTTACCAATATTGTACTTTCATATGGTGATATGCGGTACCGATAACTTTGAATGGTGCTTTGGAACCAAACCTTGTATGCCTACAGTGTGATATGAGACCCATTTAATGGTGATTTCGGACAATTTCAAATAAGATCGAGTGTGCTTGTTCACCATAGAAGACGTCACTGGTGGTCTTCTTGGGAGAGCTAACCAAACAGTCACAATCAATGCGCAACAGCTGGCCAGCGCAGCGCTCTCTTCCATTCCATCTGAACGTGTCTTCAGTAGGCCTACAGCAGGCAATACTCTTACCCCACTCTGCAGTCTATTAAAGCCAGAAAAGGTGAACATGCTTGTGTTCCTTGCCAGAAACCTTTTGGTTCTTCACTGCACTTTTTATTTGTTTAATTTTCAAAGTCTGTATTCACAGATGCATCTTAACCAAAATAAATGTAGCCTAGGCTAGAATATTATGTTGTGTGCCTTAAATGTATTTGCACTTTAGTTTATATCATACTTATGTTTACTTTATTTTGTCATTTGTAGCCTTTCCAGGTTTGTTTAAACTTCCCATTCGATTATTCTATCTTGAAATTGTTGGCTCGCTCTTTCTTGCTCTCTCTCTCATATTCATTTGAAGGTTGATCATGAAAGATATGCTTAGACCAAGTCACTTGCCAAATCAAGTGAAATAGATAAACAAGTGAAATAAACAAAACATTTACAGTAAACATTACTCACAAAAGTTCCATAATATGACATTTCAAATATCATATTATGGCTATATACAGAGTTGTAATGGTGTGTAAGTAGTTACAAGTGCAAAACTGATCAAGGGAGACATGGTATGTGAAAAAGCAGAGGTTGCCAATGAATTCAACTCTTACATTTGTTTTATTTTTTTTACTTCTGTTGCCCGCAAGCTGGTTAGCAAGCTGCCCACCAGTTCTGGTTTGTATGGAAGCAACCAAATCAACAAGTATTTTGTAGAGTTAGGGGTTCAGCCAAACTCTTTTTCTTTTGCAAAGGTAGCAACAGCCAAAATAGTCAGTTGGCTGGCAGAGTTTAAATGCACCAAAGTCACAGGCCTGGATAATATTCTTGCAAGGTTTCTTATAGATTCTGCTGAGCAAATTGTCCCTTGTACTACGCATATCATTAATCTCTCTCTTGAACAAGGTACCTTTCCCAGGGACATGAAACAAACTAAAGTGATACCTCTGTATAAGAAGGTGATAAAGTCTGACCCTGGGAATTATAGGCCTGTATCTATCATCTGTGTAACATCAAAGATCCTGGAGAGAGTTGTACATGAGCGAATGTATGAATATGTTAACAGGCTCTAATGTATGATTTTCAGTTGGGGTTTTAAAAAAAAAAAACTACTCCACTGATTCATGTTTACTTTACTTGACTGACTTCATCAGGAAAGAGATTGAGGGAAATATGTGTGGAATTGTACTGCTTGATCTACAGAAGGCCTTTGATACAGTTAACCACTGCCTCCTAACTGGAGGCACTGGGGTTAAGCAGTATCCCTCTAGGCTGGGTAAAGTACTATTTATCAGGAAGGGAGCAAGTAGTAGAGGTTAATGGTTCACTGTCTCGGGCAAAATCAATGAGTTGTGGCATTCCGCAGGGGAGCGTGCTTGGGCCTCTGCTGTTTTTACTGTATATTAACGATATGAAAGATGCTCGTTCTTCCTATCTTTTTCTTTATGCGGATGACTCTACACTTCTGGTGTCACACAAAAGTAAAACTGTGTTGGAGAGCATACTTAGCACAGAGTTTACTAACATTAGCAAATGGCTTGGAGATAAGCTATTTCTGCACTTAAGGAAAACTGAAGTAATTATTTTGGGATCCAGACCTAAATTGTGTAGGTCGTCTGAAATCAGAGTGGAGTTAGGGGGTGAGGTGCTGACTACTAAAACCTCTGTTAGCTACTTGGGATGCATCCTTCATAGAAGCTTGGGAGGTGTGAGCATGGCCAGTAAAGTGCTAGGGAAGATTAATGCCAGGACTAAGTTTTTGGCTAGAAAGTCCAAGCTGCTTCATAAGGACTCCAAGAAAGTGCTAGCTACTGCCCTCATTCAATGCAATTTTGACTATGCTAGTACTTCCTGGTTTGGGTGCTTATCTAAACTTATGACGGGGAAGCTCCAGATAGCCCAGAATAAGCTGACCAGGGTAGTATTGAAGGTGAGTCCACATACTCACATAGGCAGGAGCTGCTTTCAGGACCTAAACTGGCTGCCTGTTGAGGCTAGGGTGTCCCAGATTAGACTAGGTTTGGTTTACAGGAGTATTTATGGTCCTGCGCCCAGATATCTAAGCAATTACTTTCCTCATGTTAGGGATGCACACAATCACAGCACCAGATCAGCTGTTGCTGATGTGTGCTTATAAAGGTTCAGGAGTAATGCTGGGAAAGGTACTTTCTTGTATACTGGAGCCTGAGAATGGAATGAGTTGCCAGTGGCCATAAAAACAATGTCCTCTCTGGGCAGCTTTAAAAATAAAGTAAAAATGTTTGATGTCTTCCTTGCCCATATGTTGTAACTGGAATGATATGTTCTTCCTGTTTTTGTTTTATTATTTCACTGCCATACTGTGTTCGGTCTTGTCTAGCCATCTTGTCTCAAGAGGACTACAATGGAAATAAGTCCAAGACTGTGTTATGCTCAATTATTTTATTCATGTGCATGGCTTTTTCAAGTTTTATTTGCGCTCGTTTTTTAAAATGGTTGAATTAATAAACAATTATGGGTTGTATTTACGATGGTGTTTGTGCTTTACTGGTTGCCCTTTTCTTGTGGCAAAAGGTCACAAATCTTGTTGTGACGGCACACTAGTATTTCACCCAATAGATATGGGATTTGTTTTCAAATTCTTTGTGGGTCTGTAATCTGAGGGAAATGTGTGTTTCTGATATGGTAATACAATTGGCAGGAGGTTGGGAAGTGCAGCTCAGTTTCCACCTCATTTTGTGGTTAGTCTTCTCTTGATAGCGAGGTCTGACTATGGTGGCCTCTCTCAATAGCAAGCCATGCTCACTGTATAGTCAAAGCGTTACTTAATTCTGGGTTTGTCACAGTGGTCAGGTATTCTGCCACTACTCTGTTTAGGGCAAAATAGTGTTCTAGTTTAATGTGTCAAGGAATTATATTTGTGTTCTCTTTTTTGGTTAGGTCTAAATGTTGTCTTGGAGCTGTTTGTGAATAGAGCCCCAGGACCAGCTTGCTTAGCAGATTATTCTCCCTGTAGCTGATGGCTTTGCTATGGAAGGTTTGGGAATCGCTTCCTTTTAAGTGGTTGTAGAATTTAACGGCTCTTTTCTGAATTTTGATAATTAGCGGGTACAGGCCTAATTCTGCTCTGCATGCATTATTTGGTGTTTTGCGTTGTACACAGGATTTTTTTTGCAGAATTCTGCATGCATATTCCATTTTGTGAATTCTTGGTTGGAGAGCGGACCACAGACCTCACAACCATAAAGGGCAATGGGTTCTTTAACTGATTCAAGTATTTTTTGCCAGATCCTAATTGGTATGTCGAATTTTATGTTCCTTCTGATGGCGTAGAAGGCCCTTTTTGCAGGCCGTCACAGTCCGGCTCATAGCCTGTGGCAAAAATGAGGGGACACGAACAGGTATAGGCCAATCAAAAAGGTTCTTTATTATAAACCAAAAACTATTAACTTTAAACAAAGAAAAAGGTGTGAAAGTATCATAATGTAGGGTGCATGTAAAGTGCAGGGATGCGTGAATATGACAGTGAACCACATAACTACAAAGGAACAAAACAGGATCATACCTGAAGGAGCAGAGAGACAAGAGTGGTTAGTGAAGCAGTTTAAATACCCTGAGTCCATGTGGCTCCAATCACTAACGACCCTCTGCCTGCAGAAGGAACCGCCCCTGCAATGCAGAGGGGCCGTGACACCCCCCCCTTAAAATGAGGGTCCCACCCTCATCCCAAATTTCAGCCCAACATATTCAAAACAATCCAAAGTTCCCCAAAAATAAAAAAATAAAAGTACAGTCCCGGCTCCTAGCAAGCCCCGTGTCCCCCAGCTGACTGTCCGCCCCTCAAACTCAGCAGCTCTGGTACCTGGGGAGCAATTTAAGAGGAAAGAGGCGCAGACAGCCCGTAGGGGTCAGCAGAGAGAAGATACAAACTAGGTTAAAGGTGCACGGGACAGAGCATCAGCAATGATATTATCTTTACCACTAATGTGTCTAATATCAAGGTTGAATGGTTGCAAAAACATAGCCCAACGCATCAGGCGCTGGTTGGGATTTTGCCGAGGCCTCAGAAAAATAAGTGGGTTGTGGTCAGTGAACACAGTAAAAGGGGTCAAACCAGAATCAACATGGACTTCGAAGTGCTGTAAAGCCCAAATGAGACCTAAAGCCTCCTTTTCAATTACAGAATAGTTTTGCTGACGCGCATTACATTTCCAGGAGAAGAAACTGACTGGACACTCAACATTGTCATCATTCTCCTGGAGAAGCACAGCCCTGATTTGACTGGCGTCTACCTGCAATTTGAAAGGTTTCCCAAGATTTGGTGCTGCCAACACAGGTGCCAAACACAAGATGCCTCTTGATACTGGGTGGACCAGAAATTTAGCCTTGGCCTTCAGATTGGTCAGTGGGGACACTACTACCGAAAAGTTTACAGAAAGCACGGTAGTACCCCACCATTCCCAGGAAGCACATCAGTTCTCTTTGTGGAGGGCTGTGGGAACTGCTTCGCAGCCTGGACCTTGGCTTCCACGGGACAGACAAAACCCTGACCAACAACCTTGCCTAGGTATGTGACTGTAGCTTTGGCAAACTCACATTTTGCCAAATTGATAGTCAACCTGGCCCACACCAGTCTTTCGAACAGGGATTGCACCCCCCCAAACATGCTCCTCCCAGGAGTCTGAGTAGACGACCATGTTGTCCAAATACACGGCACACCCTTCCAGAACTGAGACCACCCGATTCATTAGTCTCTGGAAGGTGGCTGGAGCATTCCCCAAGCCGAAAGGCATCACTGTATAAGAGAACAAACCAGATGGAGTTATAAAGGCAGCAATCTCACAAGTTATTTTGGGGTACTTGCATATATCCCTTTAAAAGATCAAATTTGCTAACATACTTTGCTGACCCAACTTGATCAATACAATCCTCCATCCTAGGAAGAGGGTAAAGGTCTGCTTTAGTAACATTGTTCACTTTTCAATAATCAGTGCAAGGTCTGAAAGTGGAATCAGACTTTTTGACCAAAAGACAGGGTGAAGCCCAATTTGAACATGGCTCCGCAATACCATTGTCCAACATATACTGCACCTCTGTATCCAAATGCAGTCTCTTGTCAGATACACAATAAAATCTGTTTGATAGGCTTAGCATCTCCGATGTCTATATCATGCTCAATTAAGTGGGTTTGCGATAGTGTGTCAGAAAACAAAACAGGGTAGATTCTAATAAGACCTACCAATTCATCACGTTTCTCAGAGTCTAAATGATCGACCAAAACCAAGGCTTTGCAAAATCTGGGAGTTTTTCAACTGACCTTGTAAGACCTCATCCGAATCACTAACTACCTATTCTCCCCCCTCCACCAAATTAAAGCCACAAGATATTGACTGGAGCAGCAGTCAACGCTGATCTCACCGCTGGAGTGCCTTCAACTTTGCTTAGATCACAGGAGTGATAACATTTTAACAGGTTCACATGGCATAATTTAGAGGACGTCCTATGACTAGGGGTTTCAATAAGATAGTTCCACTCTGACACTTTATGCAACAGTAAAGGACCACAGTATTTTGCCTGAAAAGGGGAACTTACAAGATGCAGAAGAGCAAGTACCCGATCACCGGGACTAAACTCACGCAGCTCAGCCCGTCTGTCATTTCAGTTTCATTTTCTGTTGAGAACATTTTATAGTTTCTTTCACCAGTTCACTAGACCTACACAACTTCAACCTAAAACCATTTACATAGTCAGTAAGGTTCCGAGGTGGTTCCTCAGGCAAAACACCATCCTGCAACACTGCTAAAGGCCCACGCACCTTGTGACCAAACCCTAAGTCATTTGGGATAAACCCTGTGCTTTCCTGCACTATTTCACGAGCAGCTAGTAACAGCCAAGGTAACCCCTCCTCCCAATCTGCAGACAGTTCTGTACAGTATGCACGAAGCAAGGATTTTAAAGTTTGATGAAAACGTTCCAAAGCTCCCTGGCTCTGGGCATGGAATGCATTAGACTTGAGTTTAACTTTAAGCTGTTTGAGAACCTGAGCAAATAAATGAGGTGAAGTTAGACCCCTGATCTGACTGGATAATTTTTGGAATCCCAAATGTTGAAATAAATTGAGTTAACGCTTTAACTACTGATTTTGAAGTTATGGTACGCAAGGAAAAAGCTGCCGGATATCTGTTTGCTTGACACATAAGTTAGTAAGTAGGTATGACCGGACTTGGACCTTGGTAAAGGCCCAACACAATCGATAATAAGATGCTCAAAAGGTTGCCCTACGGCTGGTATTGGATACAAAGGTGATGGCTTTACAACCTGGTTTGGCTTACCTGTGCGCTGACACGTATGACAAGTTTTAATAAACTGAGCTACTTCCCACTTTAAACGTGGCCAGAAAAAAATAACGGAGTACGTGATCATAAGTTTTACGAACACCCATACGACCTGCCACATCACCATGTGAAGTTTGCAACACTATTTCGCAAAGTAGTAGGTACAACTATTTGAAAGACTGGTTCTCCTAGACCCTGATCAGTGTGGAACCCATTTCCTGACCAACAGCCCATCAAGAAGAAAATAACACTGAGCACTATACCTCATCACTGAATCAGGAACAACTTTATCAAAACAGATCAGCCAAGGTAGTATTGGCCTTTTGCTCAGCCATCAATGAATCTCTAGAACTAGTCAACTGTTCTGTCTGGAGTTTGACTGGCAACTCAAGACTTTCTGGCTTACTCTCAATCTCCTTACGAGAGGCCGCACGGGTAACCGCACAAACTGGAAATACCTCAGGAGACCGTTTTGATCTGGAGATTCCCTTGCAGGGGACACTGAAGGTTGCTTCTTACAGATGTTTAGTTTGCCATCTGCCCACACCTTACTACTTGCCAAGTCATTCCCCAAAATCATGTGGACTCCCTCTACTGGCAACTGGGGTCTAACCCCAAAATCTAAATCACCCTCTACTAGACCACATTTTAGGTTAACTTCATGTAAAGGACAAGAGAATGGAACTAAACCCATACCACATACCATTACACAACTGCCAGTATCAGACTCTTTAGAGAACAGCAAAACAGATTCCAGAATAAAATAATCTAAAGCTCCAGTGTCTCTTAAGATCTTGATTGAAACATTTTGGTGTCCATCTACCAGGGACACTACACCATCTGAAATAAAGGCTGAAAAATCAGTGGGAAGACTGAGAATCAAACTCAACTAGTGGCTTAAAAAGCTCACCCTGGTGGTCAGAGGCTGTAACAGGAGCTGCCATCACAGCAGGTTTAACTTGACCTGACTGATTTAAGCAGAGGACAATCTTTCTTCCAATGTCCTTCAACTAAACAGTAGTGACAGGTATTAGCATTAACCGGTGCTTTAAGTCCTCCAGACCCAAACTTCTGCTGAGGCCTTTGGAAAGAAGCTCCAAAGAAAGGTGCCCTACTACTCCTAGGAGTAAAGTTATTTTTATGGTACATGTCACTGTTTGACTCAAAATGGCTTTTATGTGTTAGCCTGTACTCATCTGCAAGGATTGCTGCATCACTTGGAGACTTCACTTTACATTAATGTATGTAGCAACCTGTTCAGACTATTTTAAACTGTTCTAACACAATCAAATTAGACAGACCCTCAAGTACTAACTTCAGAAGCTGTACACCAACGATTAAATGCAGAAGTCAAATCACGAACATACTCAGAATAGGTTTGTGAATCTAACTTTTTCCTGTAACGAAAACATTGACGATATGCCTCTGGCACAAGCTCGTAGACCTTCAGAACTGCTGATTTAACTTTAACAAAAGTTACTGTCAGCTACACTCAGTGCTGCAAAAGCCTCACGTGCTTTACCTGTAAGTACACATTGCAACAACATAGTCATGTCCAAATCTGACCCAGCTCTAGCTTCCGCAATACGCTCAAATAAAGCAATGTATGTGTCTGGAGCTGACTCAACAAATTTAGGCAACAAACGAAGATTGATGTTTCAAACTGTGGTAGTCTTTCTGGTCTTTACCATTTCTCAAGCGCACTTGCATTTGCAACAGCTCCCTCTGCTGCTCAAAAGTCAATGAAGGGCTAGACTGAACTTGCACCCTCACTACTAGCAGACTGACCCAAAAAGACACATTTCCCTAAGATCCTGCTTTAATCAAGTCTTTAATTTTTTTTATCAACAATCTCAATCTGATCATGTTCAGCAATTTAAATTAACTGCTCCTTGGTACACAACTCTAAGGCTACCTCTGAAGGAGCTTGAACAAAACTGCTCAGAATGGAAGACATTTTCCTCAACCAATACAACTACTACAAATGCTCAAAAAAAACACAACTCACCTGCTGTCAGTCTGGGTTCAAGGACAGGAGCCACACCCCACTATACTCCAAAAGCAACTGGCCCTGGTCTTCGTGCAGTCACGTGGTGGGGTTTTATGCACACAAAACCAGTGAGGTGGGAAAAGACAACCAGAAACTGGCGGACCCCCCATAACCACGGAGTTGCTCCCGAGCCGATGTAGGGGAAAGGGAAACTCTACCCACGTTCACTGCCACTTAAAACAAAAACACCACGAGCCTCCTATTGACACTCGCTGATAAGCCTGAACAGGAGAGGACTCCCACCTGAACAAAACCCAGAAAAACCGAGTGAATTGCTAACCAAATTTAGCTACCAAGCTAACTGAACCAAAAGAACACATGGCTCTCAACACTCAACAATATTGGCCCAACCAAAACATCCCCTCAAACAAAATTTGGCAATCTGAACTAAACTAACCCAAGTTAACTACAGAACAATAATCAAATAAGCCAAACTACAAACAAAACGTATCAATAATAAGACAAAGACAATCTAGACAAAACCTTAATCAACTATGACAAAATGTAAACAAATACTAAAGACTAAAGTACAATTAGCTAACTTACGGATGAGCCCCCATTTGTCACAGGCCGGCTCTTAGCCTGTGGCAAAAATGAGGGGACACAAACAGGTATAGGCCAATCAAAAATGTTCTTTATTATAAACCAAAAACTATTAACTTTAAACAAAGAAAAATGAATGAGGTGTGAAAGTATCATAATGTAGGGTGCATGTAAAGTGCAGGGATGCGTGAATATGACAGTGAAAACTACGTAGGAGCAGAGAGAGACAAGAGTGGTTAGTGAAGCAGTTTAAATACCCTGAGTCCATGTTGCTCCAATCACTATCGACCCTCCTCTGCCTGCAGGAGGAACCGCCCCTGCAATGCAGAGGAGGGGCCATGACATCTCTCAGATTGTTCACAGCTTTGTGGAAGTTACCTGTGGCACTGATATTTAGGCCAAGGTACGTATAGTTTTTTGTGTGCTCTAGGGCAACGGTGTCTAGATGGAATTTGGATTTGTAGTCCTGGCAACTGGACTTTTTTGGGAACTCCATTATTTTTGCCTTACTGAGATTTACTGTCAAGGCCCAGACTTGACAGAATCTGTGTAGAAGATCTAGGTGCTGCTGTATTTGGGGACAGACGCACCAGATCATCAGCAAACCGTAGACATTTGACTTCAAATTCTCGTAGGATGAGGCCTGGTGCTGCAGACTTTTCTTGTGTCCTCACCCATTCGTTGATATATATGTTGAAGAGGGTGGGGCTTAAGCTGCATCCTTGTCTCACCCTATGGAAATGTTTTTTGACCAATTTTAACCACGTTTGTGTATATGGATTTTATAATGTCATATGTTTTTCCCTCAACAACGCTTTCCATCAATTTGTAGAGCAGACCCTCATACCAAATAGGTGTTTTTAAATCAAAGCATAAGAAGACTTTGCCTTTGTTTTGGTTTGTTTGTCAATACGTGGTAATAAGTCTGCGGTTAATGATAATGCATAGGATTTTCCCAAGATTGCTGTTGACACATATCACATGGTAGTTATTGGGGTCAAATTAGTCTCCACTTTGATTGGATCTTTCCTTCTTTTCCTACAGTGACTGACCTGAGGCGACAAGTCTTCCACCTGATGGCAAAACTCGAGTTGCACCACATCTGCCTAATGCACATATTAATTTTGCTCCTATGACCAGAGGAAGTGAAATATTCCTTGATATTTAAATAATGTTACAAGCTGCAAATCATAAAAAACTGGACTATAAATACACTTGGCTACTCATTCATTGCAGCGCAAGTAGAAGTTGGGAGAAGCGTGTTTAATGTTTTGGAATAGGGTTGACAGTGCTGAATAAAAACGAAGACGTGAACCCTCATAAAGAACACAGCAAATAGCTGCTGTTTTTGACCGTCTCTGGTCATGGTTTTGAAAGCTATGAAATCTCATATAGGCTAGTATCAAACTTATCTGTGGCCGAGGCTGTGATTTGAGCTAACCAATTGGTCAGCACAGTAGGCACACTCGATTTAGCAACAGATCTCCCGGTCCACCAGATAGACGGAGTTTGAATTTGCAGACAAATTAAATGGTTAAAAATGGGAACACTTTGCCTATCCGGTGCGCTGGGCTTCTGAATCAAATGCACCTACCACCAACAGTGCAACACCAATATAAAAAAAGGAGTGCAAGCCATTATTAGTTAGCTTTTCTGCAGAAATGTTAGGTGATCAACTAGAAATGCCTTGAAGATCGACCAGTCGTTTGCAATCGACCAGTTGGTGACTGTTCTAGACAAATTTAATGGGAACGTTGCAGGGACATTTCTGTGTATCAACTGTCAGGCCGGAGAAAGACATGCATTACTTCCAATTCTGTCTGGAGGGGATCCTCCAGAACTACCGACACCAAGGTCTGCTGCATGGTGCACTAAATGGATCTGGTTCAGGAGGGCCAGAGCGACCTGGTGAGCTGGGGTTCACACAAACACCATGCCAATTAGACACTTAACATTTTAGTGCATATACTCAGACACGCATTGCATTTTAAGACAAATTGTTACTGTCCCCACTAAAACAAATACTTAACATGTAACCTTTGAATTACTGTGGAATTCTATTCCTTCCTATGGAAGACTGCCAATATGGCCACCAGTACATAGCATCAGCAATCCAGAGTTTATATAGATCATTGGTCTACCCCTGACCAATGCATACAAGCAGCACTGCTACCCTGTATATGTAACGGTTTTCCGTATGAGAAGGAGAGTCGGACCAAAATGCGGCGTGTCTATTGCAATCCATGTTTAATGAAGAAACGTAAAACACGAATCAATGCAAACACTACAAAAATAAAGAACGTGATGAACGTAACGAAAACCTAAAACAGCCTATCTGGTGAAAAACACATAGACAGGAACAATCACCCACAAACACACAGTGAAACCCAGGCTACCTAAATATGGTTCCCAATCAGAGACAATGACTAACACCTGCCTCTGATTGAGAACCATATCAGGCCAGACATAGAAATAGACAAACAAGACATCCAACATAGAATGCCCACCCAGTTCACGTCCTGACCAACACTAAAACAAGGAAAACACACACGAACGATGGTCAGAACGTGACAGTACCCCCCCTCCAAGGTGCGGACTCCGGACGCACAACTTAAACCTATGGGGGAGGGTGTGGGTGGGCATCTGTCCGCGGTGGCGGCTCTGGCGCTGGACGTGGACCCCACTCCATAACAGTTTTAGTCCACCTCCTTAGCGTCCCTAGATAGGTTACCCTCCTTAAAGACCGCTCGGGACAGAGGGGCAGCTCGGGACAGAGGTAGCTCGGGACTGATGGGTAGCTCAGCACTGAGAGGAAGCTCAGCACTGAGAGGAAGCTCAGCACTGAGAGGAAGCTCAGGCAGGTGGTTGGATCCGGCAGATCCTGGCTGGCTGGCGGTTCTGGAAGATCCTGGCTGACTGGCGGATCCGGAAGAGTCTGGTCGACTGGCGGATCCGGAAGAGTCTGGTCGACTGGCGGATCCGGAAGAGTCTGGTCGACTGGCGGATCCGGAAGAGTCTGGTCGACTGGCGGATCCGGAAGAGTCTGGTCGACTGGCGGATCCGGAAGAGTCTGGTCGACTGGCGGATCCGGAAGAGTCTGGTCGACTGGCGGATCCGGAAGAGTCTGGTCGACTGGCGGATCCGGAAGATTCTGGTCGACTGGCGGATCTGGAAGATTCTGGTCGACTGGCGGATCTGGAAGATTCTGGTCGACTGGCGGATCTGGAAGAGTCTGGTCGACTGGCGGATCTGGAAGAGTCTAGTCGACTGGCAGATCTGGAAGAGTCTGGTCGACTGGCAGATCTGGAAGAGTCTGGTCGACTGGCAGATCTGGAAGAGTCTGGTCGACTGGCAGATCTGGAAGAGTCTGGTCGACTGGCAGATCTGGAAGAGTCTGGTCGACTGGCAGATCTGGAAGAGTCTGGTCGACTGGCAGATCTGGAAGAGTCTGGTCGACTGGCAGATCTGGAAGAGTCTGGTCGACTGGCTGCTCTGGCTGCTCCATGCTGACTGGCTGCTCCATGATGACTGGCAGCTCTGGCTGCTCCATGCTGACTGGCTGCTCCATGCTGACTGGCAGCTCCATGCTGACTGGCAGCTCTGGCTGCTCCATGCTGACTGGCTGCTCTGGCTGCTCCATGCTGACTGGCTGCTCCATGCTGACTGGCGGCCCTGGCTGCTCCATGCTGACTGGCGGCCCTGGCTGCTCCATGCTGACTGGCGGCCCTGGCTGCTCCATGCTGACTGGCGGCCCTGGCTGCTCCATGCTGACTGGCGGCCCTGGCTGCTCCTTGCAGACTGGCAGCTCTGGCGGCTCCTTGCAGACTGGCAGCTTTGGCGGCATCCTGCAGAAAGGCAGCTCTGGCGGCTCCTTGCAGACTGGCAGCTCCTTGCAGACTGGCAGCTCCTTGCAGACTGGCAGCTCTATGCAGACTGGCAGCTCCTTGCAGACTGGCAGCTCCTTGCAGACTGGCAGCTCTATGCAGACTGGCAGCTCCTTGCAGACTGGCAGCTCCTTGCAGACTGGCAGCTCCTTGCAGACTGGCAGCTCTATGCTAACTGGCAGCTCTATGCTAACTGGCAGCTCTATGCTAACTGGCAGTTCTGAACAGGCGGGAGACTCCGGCAGCGCTGTAGAGAAGGAAGGCTCTAACAGCGCTAAACAGGCGGGAGACTCCGACAGCGCTGGAGAGGAGGAGGGCTCCGACAGCGCTGGACAGGCGAGGCGCACTGTAGGCCTGATGCGTGGTGCTGGCACTGGTGGTACTGGGCCGAGAACACGCACAGGAAGCCTGGTGCGGGGAGCTGCTACCGGAGGGCTGGGGTGTGGAGGTGGCACAGGATGGGTTAGACCGTGAAGGCGTACTGGAGATCTTGAGAGCGGTGCTGGCACAGGACGTGCAAGGCTAGGGAGGTGCACAGGAGGCCTGGTACGTGAGACTGGCACCATCTTCACCAGCCGACTAGCACGCACCTCAGGACGAGTATGGAGCGCTGACCCAGGTGCCATCAAATCCCCGACACGCTCCGTCGGGCGAATTCCATGTTTAAAACACCAACACAGCAACTCCCTCATTTCTCTCTCCTCCAATTTCCCCATTAACTCCTTCACAGTCTCTGTTTCGCTCACCTCCAACACCGGCTCTGGTTCTGGTCTCCTCCTTGGCTCCTCACGATAAACAGGGAGAGTTGGCTCAGGTCTGGCTCCTGACTCTGCCACACTCTCCCTGAGCCCCCCCCCAAGAAATTTTTGGGGCTGACTATGGGGCCTCCGTCCGCGCCGCCTTGCTTGCTTCGCAAACTCCATTCTCCTATATCCTTCCGCGCACTGCTCCATCGAATCCCAGGCGGGCTCCGGCACTCTCCCTGGGTCGACCGCCCACCTGTCTATCTCCTCCCAAGAAGTATAGTCCATACTGTACTCCACTTTGGGCTGTTCCTGCCTGTTGACACGCTGCTTGGTCCCTTTGTGGTGGGTGATTCTGTAACGGTTTTCCGTATGAGAAGGAGAGTCGGACCAAAATGCGGCGTGTCTATTGCAATCCATGTTTAATGAAGAAACGTAAAACACGAATCAATGCAAACACTACAAAAATAAAGAACGTGATGAACGTAACGAAAACCTAAAACAGCCTATCTGGTGAAAAACACATAGACAGGAACAATCACCCACAAACACACAGTGAAACCCAGGCTACCTAAATATGGTTCCCAATCAGAGACAATGACTAACACCTGCCTCTGATTGAGAACCATATCAGGCCAGACATAGAAATAGACAAACAAGACATCCAACATAGAATGCCCACCCAGTTCACGTCCTGACCAACACTAAAACAAGGAAAACACACACGAACGATGGTCAGAACGTGACAGTATAACACATTTTCTTACAGAATAACCCATTTTCCTTAAGACTGACAGTTGTCTGATTTTAAAAAGACATAGAAAAATTTATGAAATGCTCATTTTACTGTTAAGGGACACCAACACAATTTTTTGGTCACAAAATGATATGCACAGTATTTTTATTAGGAAAGAAACTAATTATGTTCTGCTTTGCATAGTCACTAACTAGCTTTACAATGACCTGCTGTTGTCTGTCGGGGCTAGTGTACGTTTCTATATGGATATGGAGTAAATGTAGTCAAGGCTTTGATGCTGAATTCTATAAATGCTATGGAGGTGATAACTGGTGGGGGGAGGGATATGGTCAAAACTCAACAAATACAGTGTCTCACACTGAACAAAACATGGAATTGTTTTGAACTGCCAAATAAATACATCTAGTGTTGTGTTCAGCAACACGTGCTGGTTAATTGAAGCTCAATTTAATCCGTGGCACTAAAGACAGAGACTGCGTTCACGGTAAATGCATGTTGACTCAATCTGAAATTACCTTTACCTTTCTACAGCGCTGAGCTTAAATGAGCACAATATGTGCCAAATTGTTCCTTTACTCATAGAATGTATTATTTTCCCATCACCGGTGTGGAAGTTCATATCCAAAACCCTAGCTTGGAGTATTAAAAAATAAAATAAAAATCGATCACAATTGATGCATTAAGCACATCTTTATCATAACTCCTCTCAAAAATATCTTCATTGCATTAAAAACTAGCCTAAAGCACATTCACATTATTTTCTGAGACATTACAATTCTCTAGGTTAACCAAATGTTATGCGAAGAGTCTTCTCCTGCTCTTTGCGTCGGTTGTCGCAGAGTTTGGACACATCCTCCACCCTTCTCTGTAGAAGCACTGAGGAAAGACAAGGAGATATTACAGAGTTAATATCGATTGAAGGAAGTCTTGACTCCGTATCAGAAAGGTCAAGTTAGTTGTGGAAGTAGTTTACTCAAGCTTCTCTAGACCATAGGTTAAATACTGACCCGAGTTCTGGTCAATCCATTGAAGAGAGTCCATGTGGGCATTGAGAATTTTACAGATCTGCTGAAGCTAAAAGAGGAAAAAAGTGTCAGCATAACTAATTATTCAATTACTCCTCCCTAAAAAAAAACTATACAAGGGTGTATTCATTACAGGTAAAAAACAGTTATGAAAAATGCTGTTTTTGCCAATAAAAAAAAGTATTCCTAGTTATACAGTATGTACAGATCTACTTAAATTACATACCCCTGCACATCGACTGTATTAATGAGCACATTGTACTGGTACCCCTTGTATAGTCAAGTCACCATTACTTAGTGTATTACTACATGTTTTCCTTATTGTGTATTATTACATGTTTTACTTATTGAGTATTATTACATGTTTTACTTATTGAGTATTATTACATGTTTTACTTATTGAGTATTATTACATGTTTTACTTAGACTATTATTACATGTTTTACTTATTGTGTATTATTACATGTTTTACTTATTGTGTATTATTACATGTTTTACTTAGTGTATTATTACATGTTTTACTTAGTGTATTATTACATGTTTTACTTATTGAGTATTATTACATGTTTTACTTATTGAGTATTATTACATGTTTTACTTATTGAGTATTATTACATGTTTTACTTTTCTATTATTTCTTCATTTTCTTTCTCTGCATTGTTGAAGGGCCCATAAGTAAGCATTTCTCTGTTACTCCACACCTGTTTACAAAGTATGTCACATAACATTTGATTTAGAATAACTGTAGCAATATAGAAGCAGCCAGGTATCCAAGTAGACCATCTGTTTTTCTTTCTCACCGGGTCACTGGTATCAGCTGGCCCACAGGATGTGTTCAGGTGTTCAATTATTTCCTTTAGATCTTGGGACATCCTCTTCAGCTGGGCGTCCACGTTCTCTGCAAGCTTGTACCTTCAGAAAGAGAATGCATAAATATGAAATATCACAACCATATAGTCATGAATCAGTTCTCACTGTGCATTGGTTCTCACTCAAAGCACTTTGTTAAAACCTTACGTTCTCTCGCGTTCCTCATCGGCATTCTGCATGTAGATGGTTCCACTCTGTTCTTTGACAGACTCCTCCAGTGGGGACAGCAGGTCCTCCAGTTCCTTCTGTTGTGACAGGATGAAGTCCAGCTCCTGGTCCTGCCTGGGATGGGTTAGAGAACAAAAACACAAGGTCATCCAATAACTTTGACACAATTGTAACACAATGACTACTTCTCACAGATAAAGGACAGAATTCAGAATCTGGTGTATTCAAATACTCTATTCGACATAAACCGGTTAACTCCCACCTTCTTTGGTCCAGTTTCACCTTCTCCATCTCCCTGTGCAGTGATGTGATCTGTAACAATGAGATGAACATCCTCTTTAAATCTGCCATGAAGACACCAAAGTTCAATTGAAGGCCATTTCATGAGATTAAAACAAATAGCATGGCCTAGATTCTAGTGGTGCAGTTACCACGAGAAGTGCCATGTCTGTTTACCTTCTCTCCATTCTCCACCAGCGTGCGGTCCCAGGCGTTGACCTGGGTAGCCTGCTGTAAGAAGTGCCTCTCCTGGTCCTCCAGCTCAAGACTCCACTTGTTGATGAGACCCTCTAGTTGGGCGTAGGACATCACTGGAGGAGCACTGCAGAGGGGGAGTAAATGGACAGGATCACATTGAAACGACTAGGGCTAAGAGTGGATAAGGATGTATTTAGAGAAAAGCAAAAAAAGTTGTGAGTACAGAGGCAGTGAGAGACATAATGAACTTGGCTGGCTAAACCCTGCAGTACCTTGCTGTAACAGTAGTGATGGTTGTGGCTATTCCAGTGATTGGGACCGTTGAGCCGATGCCAGTGGCACCCGCAGGTTTCATACCCAGTGAAAAACCTGTTGTAGAGCCAGTGGTAGCGAAAACATAAAATCCACTACAGTGATGAATTCCTCAATATGACCAGAATTCATCAACAACAAACAAGCCCAGTTACAGAATTTTGCATAAACGAGCAACAATATCAACCTTTAGTTATTCCAATAATCCTGTATGATGGTACGGTACCTGTGCCAGCTGGTGCTGTGGTGGTGGCAGTGACTGCTCCCAGGGGTTTGAGCATGAAGCCCAGGGTATTTCCTGCTGCCGATGTGGCAGCCGGGGCAGCTGAGGTGGGGGCAGCACCCACTGATCAGGAGAGAGTACGGGTAACAGACAAGAAAATTAATGCCACCACAGAATGCCAGAAAGACCATTTCACTTTAGTTAGGAGTTATTTGCTCTCTCAGGCAAGAGTTAGAGGATAAAACTCACGAAAACCTGTGACTGCTGCCGTTGATGCTGGTACTGCAAAGAGAGAAGAACCTAATGAGGCCTGGGTAGCCGAGGCAGTTACAGCAGGGGCTGGAGTAGCTTTAGAGAAAGAAAAATAGATCAACTTGATATCAGTTGAAAAACAGGCACACACATGTCCATTCAAAGATAAAACATTTTCTGAGACAGATTCAAACATGTATTTTTCTCCAATTTGTCAGCTATTTATTTGAATGACATATGTCAAACGTCTCCGACTCCCCCATGTACCTGAAGGTTTGACACCAAAAGCAAGTCCTCCACCCTGGGTTGTGGTTGGTGCAGCTGTTGAGGCCGGGGCCACAGAGTTCAGACCTGAGGGAAATAAAATACACTCATTCAGGATGCACAAAACACGCTAATGTAATCATGTCATATACTGTACATTAACCATGATCTGATCAACTGAGCTGACTAGAAGCTCAGAAAACTCACCTGTGGACTGGTTCCCCAGGGAGGGGGTGGCAGGGGCGCTGTTCCCAAATGAGAAGCCCCCTCCTGCGGTCACGGTAGGGGCTGCCTGGACCTTGGCGGCACCAAAACTAAACCCACCTCCCATCATTTGAGCGGTTGCAGCAGGAGTTCCTAAAGAGAGCCCACCAGCTGCTGCTGGTTGAGCCGGGGTTTGGGAAACAGGGGCTCCAAGCCCTGCTGCGGTCCCAAAGCTGAACCCCCCTCCTGTGGGAACAGCAGTGGTTTGTGTGGCAAAACCCCCACCAAGTCCAAAGCCTGCCCCAGAGGTGGGGGTTGCTATCCCCATAGTTATCCCGGTCAGTGCTGGTTGAGAGGCAGCAGGTGTGCCCAGATTGAGTTTAGCAGTGGGAGTCCTAGAGATAAAAGAGCACATTAGAAAATCTACATTACAATCCTACTAAAAGTTTGCCTTGCTAACCAGACTCCTTTGTTCCAGCCAAACGCTACGGATGTCAGTTTCTTCTCCGCAATGAGTCGATCTGAGAACCTCCCAGAATCTTCATTGAATGCGAACACATTCAGGTCCAAAAACCACCTTTAATTGGTTAGCGACGAGACAAACACTGGTAACTGTTTTGTTTAACACCCCTTGTTCCCCTCGTCCCCAAAATTGACTTTAATGATGGCAGTCTCAGACTAAAAGTATGAAATTAATAGAGCAGCCGAAGAATTTTGTGAATCGTCAGGCTAACTAAAAGCTAAAATGGGTAACAACCTACCCAAGATTAATATAAGTGCTATAACTATCCAAACATTCATGTAAATTACTTCATCCAATGCACCCACCCAATAGAGAAGCCTCCTCCTGCTGGAGTACTGTTATGTGTAGGGTTCCCAAAGCTGAATCCTCCAGTTGAGTTTGTACTGTTTGGGGGCTGGGCAGGATTGGGGGGTCCAAAAGAGAAGCCACCACCTGGAGTTGCAGGTGCAGCACTTGCAATCCCAAAGCCTGTGGCTGGCGCAGCTGTGGTTTTGGGAGCTCCAATGCTGAATCCAGTATTGGACGCTTGTCCAAAGTTGAATCCTCCACTCATTGTCCTATCTAGGTAGGAGGACACAAGGTAGAGATTAATACAATGACATTACATCGTACCGATGTCATAGTCCCTTCAACGTCTTCACCCACTTGCACAATTTAGCTAGCCACATAATAAGATATGCAGATTTATACTGGTCAACCCCTCGTCACTTCTTTGACTTATCTATTTTTTACACTGAAAATATTTATAAATAGACATTCTGGGAGAACGGTTGCTATAACTATAGCAAGTTGGCGTACTTACTTGGCTAACGTTAGTGTTCTAGCTAGTAAGTTAGTTACTTAACGTTAGCTAGCTCGCTACTAAAATACGAACCAGTTAGCTAGTGAACAAAACGCCATTTATTAACGTTGTATTGCAATACCACCAGCTAAACAACAGTATACATAATCGTTCACTGACAAGGAACAAATCCTGTCAATTGATCAAATTACCATACCTCCCCTCTTCTTCCGACAAAAGATGAAATTGAACGATTTCTATCTGCGCGCACTATGAACGCTTTTGAATGCGGTAACGACATCGCTATGTATCTAAGTGCTTCCGGGACAATGATTTTTGGAATCCTTCATAAGAGTCCCGTCCTGCATACTTTGTAAATGAAATAGGGCGAAAATGGAAAACGTAAAGGTAGATAAGGGAGTGAAGAGTGGTTAAGTTTGATAGTTTGGTTGTTTGCTATTCGAAAACGCGCCTTACAGATCCGACTTGATAACCTACAGCTGTAAACTTCACAACTCTTTAAAACATCAATGGAGCCACAACCAATGGTTTAGAGATCATTGGCTGCAACAACGCTACCCTTAAAAAAGGATGGCCATTTTGAAAGCTGCAGTATATATTGCAATATTGCAATATTACTGCAGTAAAAAAAATGTTATTTTGGACAGTACCTGCAGCATACTGCAGTTATACTCGTGTACTGTGGTTACACTGCATTCAACAAGTAGAAGTATCATTTTATTTTGTAGTAGTACATGCAGTGGATTATTTATGGTTTCAAACAAGTAAATAAGTACAGAAGGGCATTAAAATAAGAATTTATTTGAGCAAACAAGATTCTAGAAAAGCCCCCTTCAATTTAGACTTTTACAGATGGAGAAAAATTGAATGTCAGAAAATGCAGGTACTAAGGTTCAAGGCCCCCACACAGACAACGTTTTCAAAATGTAGTTTCTTTATTTCGTTCAAGGACTAAAGAGTGAACACATTTAAAAACACAGATACATAAACAAGAACAGTCCATCCTGGTAGAAGACACATTTGCACTGCGTTGAGTCCATTTGGGGATTGGTCACTGCCGCACAGTTGCTGGACTCCATTGCACGCCACTCTAGCACAGGCCACAATGAGGGGGAGAACAGAGCAAGGGTGAGGGGATCATTCTCACGGAGCATCTCAAAATCACATGGGTTCGGAAAGTTGTTTCATATCTGGGAAATTGTGTGCATTAGTGAGCTCCTCCAATGCAATTTTCAAACACTACTGATCGTTTCAAAGTAACATTATGTGATCAATGACTTCTGAAGCTCCTGCTGCCTCTTGTTCGTCTATATAATGGCGGTCCGCAAACAAACAAAGGTGCATGCCGCTACCTACTGTGCGGTCAATCACAGTTTATAACATTATCTCCCCATTTCTAAATCCTCCTACCTAACTCAGTACTTCTGAGAAAATAAGAGCCACATCCCATAGGCCACTATAATGTTAGCTACCTCACGGAGCGAACAACCATTTGAGTCACTGTATACACAGACCGACCTGGCATTTCTCTATCTGAAAATTACATCTTACAACGACTGCAATTATTCTCTGATTTATGTTCAAGATAGCTTCAGCTGCCTCTAGATCCAGTTCACTTTTAATAGTCTCAAATTGTTTTCCATGCTGTCACTAGCTACATATATTTAGCAAAAAAGACTATGAAATTGATTGTTTTCTTTGTAGCTTGCTTATATACACACACTACAGTAGACTAGTACGGGGGCTAGCTACAGTACACCTTTACTGAATGACAACAATGTAGCCTGAACACTTCGGTCTAGCTAGTTGGCTTTAGACATTGATAAATTAACATACGGAGGGATAACAAATTCATGCAGCTGTGGTCGTGTCACTTGTTTAGCCATTTACCTGCTTTAAAAAATATATATATAGATTTTTTTTTTTAAAGAGTGAAAGTACTCAGCCTTCAGCCATACCAGCAGGTCTCCCATGAAAAAGTGAGGTTGACTTCAGTGGGATAACCAGGTAATTAAAGCTAAAATGTTCTGTTCACTCAATAAATAGAAGTGTGTGTGGTTCAGTGGCAGATCTTCCTAAAGAAAATAGACCAAGATAGTATCAGCAGTTCTCAATCAGATGACACACCTGGTCTCATTCATTTATAGATGTTACTTATATTTAGAATGATTTCCATATCTGTTATTGTTAATGGTGTAACTATGTGCTATTTTTAAAAACACGCAGTAAACAAAACGCTGCCACCATTGTGGGTGCCATATAATTTGTGTGCGTATCTTTAAGTTATGCACATTTCATGTTAATATTCCATTACCCTAAGTCCTCCATTCTCGAATATGAAGCTGCCTGACCCTAGCCGGAAGGACCAGAGAAGTGTTAGCTTAAGGTATGAATTCATATTGAGTCAAATTAAGTTCACTCAAGTTCTTATTTAGTGACTGACATGAATTAGAGCATAAACAGGCTTAGTCTACACTCCAGTGGAACAACGGCCATGTAATCCATTTGTCAACAACGGTTGTGCCAATTAATGCATATCACAACTGTCAAGAGGTGTGTACACACTAAGCCTTAGAGGTTTTGTAACTTCACATGATTAGGCCTATGTAAATACAGATCTGAATGTTTGATATCCTTTCTACTATAAACAGTTGATTGTAGTTGATGCCAAAGCTAATCATTTAATACTCTACTACAAGGACTGTCAGCTTTTAGATGTGTGCATTGTTAGATACTACAGCACTGTTGGAGCTAGGAACACAAGCCTTTCACTACACCTGCAATAACATCTGTTAAATATGTGTCTGTGACCAATAAAATGTCATGAGACTGAAAAGTAGAGATGGATGCTGGAGAAGGGGGAGTGACTACAGACAGAAATAAGTGCTGAAAATATATTTCCATTGATGGAATTGGTTTGGACTCACAGGTACTGTGCATCCATTATTGTTCATTACTATTATGTTCATGTGGTGAATGTCTTTTATTAAACCAACTTCGATAGTAGGTTCATTGTACAAAGGATTGTGCTCCAACAATCATAAATATGGCTTTGATTTCATTATAGTAAACCTCAACGTAAAGCCATCTGTTTAATATATTGTCTTTATATGCATTACAATGGCAAATGAAATGTCCTCCAGATGCAAGACATTCTCCAGCAATGGCTGAAATGTTACTTTTGAAAAGTGATATCCCAACCACAAGCACAGTACGGTACACACACTGAAGGGTAAAAAAAACACAATAACAAGTGGTTTTTAGACAACTTTTTAGGCATTCAAGACATTGGTCTGATAGGAATGGGATGTCATCATGCTTGAGGAACAATACAGAACAAGAAGAGGAAAGCCCCCACTTGTGCAATGTTATGACTTAACTGGACCACCTATTGAGATGTGCCTCTTGTTAAAGTAAATCAGGTGTTACATTAGGTGAAAGGAGACAAGTATCATTAAGTATCATTTTAAGTATCATTAAGTATCATTTTAGGTCTGTTTCCACCAAACAGACCTAAAACATCTGGGTTTGTTGCATGAAGAAATTAATAAATAGGTGTTGATGATTTAGAATGTAACTGCCGAGGTAGAATATTGAAAGTCAAACATTCTATTTTGTGTGTTAAGATTAAGATTCTTCGTCTTTAAAAAAAAAATTTCACAGGAAATGCCTTGCTCTAAAGAAGCACTCAGTTAATCACAATGGGTTCTCTCCTCTCCTGTAAAATGATTTGGTCTGAAGGAATAAAAGCTATTATAATAAAGACAAATTCCATAAACTGATTTAAAAAAAAATTATGCTAAGGCTGTAAACGACTGACCCCATCAACCCCTACTTCCATGCACATATCTACCTAGCACCTCTGCACATCACCGTGTATATAGCCAGGTTATTACTCATTGTGTATTTATTCTTTGTTATTTTTTTCTATAGTTTCTCTGCATTGTTGGGAAGGGCCTGTAAATAAGCAGTTCACTGGTAGTACACCCGTTGTTTACAAAGCATGTGACAAATACAATTTGATCTGTATAATACAATTCTCCTCATGGTGCAAAATGTAACTTCTAGACTTAGTGTTTTTGCTACTGTTGGTTATGGTCATTATGTAACACAATTAGAGGAATCATTTGAAACAGCATTGTGTACACCTTTCTCCATGTAAAAAAGTATGCAAACATCTTGCAGATTCACACCAAAACAAACCTTTGTTGCAGTTTTAGAAGATGCTGCTTCAAACACTTAAGGAGAAATGTCAGAGGCTCATTATCGCCAGACTTGCCAGAACTAAAACATTCGAATGGAATTTACCACACCCTTTGTGATAAGCCATATCTAAATTGCAGTAGTCTTACAAACAATCAAACAAACTCACATTTGCATTTATAGGTGACAAAATAATTGTCTTCCCTCTTCATCAATTGTCTTCTTCTCCACATGGATTGAAATTGGTTGTGCTCTGTGTTAATTACCATAGGCTACCCATACTAATAAGGCAATCAGGTCAATCGGGTGACCGAGGTAAAGACAGTTTCAAGTTGGATATTCAACGGATATTCGCGCTTTCAAACCACTTGAGCCAAATAAGTGTCATGATGTTGGAAAAATTGCCTACAACATTGCACAGGTCTTATTTTCACGATTTGGACATTAATTCGCTTTCCAAAGCGAATAAACATGTGTAAATGTGAGCACCATTTTGTATTCCTAGTTGAATTAGTAAACAAAGTACAAGCATTTTTTACATTCGAATTTCAATAGCTCCTTGGTCATGTGACCTACTTGACTCAAACAAGGTCCAGAATGTCCACTGACTACCCTTCTATATTGCACACACTTTAGTTAGTCCACTTTCATCTCACAAGATTTTACATACATTTTTCAAAATGTAAAATTTCAATAGCTCCTTGGTCATGTGACCTAGGGACTTCAAACAAGGTTCAGAATGTCCACTGACTATACCTTCATATCGCACACTCTGATGTTTGTCTACTTTCATCTCATACTATTAGACTTAAATCTGTAAGCTTTGCAGGCCTTCATTTCACATGGGTGTTAAAAAAATATTTTGAAGTTAACAAATGTTCCAGCCTCGCAATAACTATCTTTCACATGGACACGGAAAAGTTCCGCAAATGAATGTATGTGGTATGGATCAAGGACAAGAGAGGTGTTCGGACAGAGGTGCTTAAAGGAAGGCGCACAGGTAGGCCTCATGAAAAACAATGTTTCATGTGTTCTTTTTAATCACAGTAATAGGCAGTCTGTCAGTCAGAGTGAGCTTGATAAGGTGAAATAATCATTTTCATAGCATCACTTACATATACTGTACATTAAGACAAATCCTTCAAAGTTGAGGAATAGAACGCAGTTTCCATAACCATTATGATTTGATATTTGAGTGCATTCACAACCAGCCATCTGCAGACAATTTACAAAATGCAATAGCGCATTTGAGGGTTAGTTTTTCTGATGAAAATAGTTATTTGATGCATGGCCTACTCTAACTGGAAAATTAAATTCTTACGTCTTTTGTCAGTAAAATCCTTTTTCCAAAATTGATTTAGGTACTTTTTTGTGAAGAGATATGAGGGTTGTGATATGGGTCATTTCATAGTAAAATCATTTAAGGGATCAATACATTTCTATATTGCTTCCCCAGGATCTGCATGAACCATCAGGCCAAGTGTTTTTGGTTGACCCTGCTGGACAGAAAGAGGAGGAATCGGAACACGCTGCATTCAAATTCAGGTCTTAGTTATTCCATTGTACTGGATCTAATACATATTAGCATTTTACATACATTCATAAGTGTAATACATTTTTATGACAAACTGTGAAAAACTCTCTTGACTGCTGGCTCTGTTGCTTTCACACATGCACAGAGCAGACTGAAAGGGGAAGGGTAGCTCTTGACAAACCACAGGGGTTCTCTGTAAAGAGAGAGTAATCCAAAAGGCACAGACACACCCCTTGACTTTCAATTGGCACCGTTAACCTGTATGTAATTCTCTCCTGCTTGGCTCTGTGGTGCACAGTCTGGCAGTCTGACTAAAGTGTCAGAGGTATGAAGAGAGACATCCTCCTTTGTATTTATGGGAACAAATATTTCCTAACACTTTGGATCCTATTTTTGGACAGTTAGAAGACACAATGCATCAATGCAAAAAAAAAAAAAAGACTAATTACTGTCCATGAGTAACCTCAACCTTGTGAGTCTATGGGTATTTTGGCCAATAAAGTACCAACTCAATTCTACCAGTGACGAGTCTCTCATGCTCCTATGAACGGGGACTCAGGGCAATAGTTTTTCATCTAAACCAGACCTTTTTTACTGGAGTACACTAACCCCTAATTGGGGCTCTTTTCTTGACACATAGTAACAGTTTACCAGATAAGAAGTCAATAAGATCAAGGAGTAGATTGTTGTATGGGTGTATTGCATCCTGTGCTGCCCCATTGTCATATCCCTTCTGGATTCTGAGTGGTAAAATCATAGCTGAAAAATGCCTCTATGTACAGTGAGGGGAAAAAAGTATTTGATCCCCTGCTGATTTTGTACATTTGCCCACTGACAAAGAAATTATCGGTCTATAATTTTAATGGTAGGTTTATTTGAACAGTGAGAGACAGAATAACAACAACAAAAAATCCAGAAAAACGCATGTCAAAAATTTTATGAATTTATTTGCATTTTATTGAGGGAAATAAGAATTTGACCCCCTCTGCAAAACATGACTTAGTACTTGGTGACAAAACCCTTGTTGGCAATCACAGAGGTCAGATGTTTCTTGTAGTTGGCCACCAGGTTTGCACACATCTCAGGAGGGATTTTGTCCCACTCCTCTTTGCAGATCTTCTCCAAGTCATTAAAGTTTCGAGGCTGACGTTTGGCAACTCGAACCTTCAGCTCCCTCCACAGATGTTCTATGGGATTAAGGTCTGGAGACTGGCTAGGCCACTCCAGGACCTTAATGTGCTTCTTCTTGAGCCACTCCTTTGTTGCCTTTGCCGTGTGTTTTGCGTTATTGTCATGCTGGAATACCCATCCATGACCCATTTTCAATGCCCTGGCTGAGGGAAGGAGGTTCTCAACCAAGATTTGACGGTACATGGCCTGGTCCATCATCCCTTTGATGCGGTGAACTCTACAGTGGAAAGTCTACACATCAGAATTATCGGATTCACATGGAATTGTTGTTCAATTTAAATGTTTGAATATGACATTTTTTGTGATGGGATGAAATGGGATTTTAGCTTCTAAAATGTGAGATGTGGGTTTTCATAAGATAGATGGGCTGCTCAATCAGTAGCCCGCCCTGTGAAGGGACATGGGCTATAAAACTTTTCAAACACGCCTTCCTCTCCCTTCCTATGTAAGCCCTTGACGACAATAGAACTTCCTGTTCCGGGGATGTAGGACGACAGTCCTATGTCAGAATGGTTCAGATAATAACTACAGAACGAAGCCAACATCAGCGTGAGCTTTGGTTGCGAATGGTATGAACTTTGAACTCCTATTCACTACAGAAGTGATACCTCCTAGCCGTTGAGTTAGCAACCGCAGCTGCAAACGCAGGTTAGTAAGGAACAGACAGAGTATACCGTCTACCACACAACGACGTTACTACAACGTATCCAATTGACCACCAGAGACATTCTTCGAAGGACTCGGTTGGGCAACATGGCCTTCCATCTACCACCAACCTACCCGAAGCGCAGCTCAGAGTAAATATTTATTGCATTTTCCTTTTCCAAATGGGCGGTAATTTAGAATGCATAAGATACTGTATTTACGATAGCACAGCTTCGGCTTTGTTCCTCAGTCTTCCCGCTCCTTCACTCAACCCAGCCCCTTTTCTTTTGTGTAACAAGCTGTCATATCTGTTCTGCCCGCCAGGGACGTTTTCCCTTATGATGTAATTTGTAATCAAGTTATGATTAATTGTGTGTATGTGTAATTCTGTGTGATTAGGTTAGGTATTTAGTAAATAAATATATATATATTGATATTGACTGCTATTGATGTAAAATATTTCTAGGTCTTTAAGAGTTTATTCGGAAGATAACAGCTCTATAAATATTATTTCGTGGTGCCCGATTCTCTAGTCAATACATTTACATGATTAGCTCAATCAGGTGATATTAATTACGGATAAATTATTTTATAGATTAGCATGTCATATCACTTAATCCGGCATAGCCAAAGACACGACACTGTATGAAAGACACCTGGGAGCCAGAAATTTTTCTGATTGAGAGGGGGTCAAATACTTATTTCCCTCATTAAAATGCAAATCAATTTATAACATTTTTGACGTGTTTTTCTGAATTATTTTGTTGTTATTCTGTCTCTCGCTGTTCAAATAAACCTACCATTAAAATTATAGACTGATCATTTCTTTGTCAGTGGGCAAACATACAAAATCAGCAGGGGATCAAATACTTTTTTCCCTCACTGTATGTGTATACATTTTCCCCCAGACAATCTACTGCAGAGTTCTGTCATGCTATCCAGGTCTGTGCCCAAACAGTTCGAGCTTCTACTTTTAAAATCCACCTTTCCAGAAACAAGTACTGTTGCCGCTTGTTACAGACCCCCCTCAGCCCATAGCTGCGCCCTGGACACCATATGTGAATTAATTGCCCCCCAATTATCTTCAGAGTTTGTACTGTTAGGTGACCTAAACTGGGATATGCTTAACACCCCGGCCGTCCTACAATCTAAACTAGATGCCCTCAATCTCACCCAAATTATCAAGGAACCTACCAGGTACAACCCCAAATCCGGAAACTCGGGTACCCTCATAGATATCATCCTGACCAACCTGTCCTCTAAATACACCTCTGCTGTCTTCAACCAGGATCTCAGCGATCACTGCCTCATTGCCTGCATCCGTAATGGGTCCGCAGTCAAAAGACCAACCCTAATCACAGTCAAACGCTCCCTAAAATACTTAAGCGAGTAGGCCTTTCTAATCGACCTAGCCTGGGTACCGTGGAAAGATATTGACCTCATTCCATCAGTAGAGGATGCCTAGTTATTCTTTCAAAGTGCTTTCCTCACCATCTTAAATAAGCATGCCCCATTCAAAAAATGTAGAACCAGGAACAGATATAACACTTGGTTCACTCCAGACCTGACTGCCCTTGAACAGCACAAAAACTTCCTGTGGCGTACTGCATTAGCATCGAATAGCCCCTGCGATATGTAACTTTTCAGGGAAGTTAGGAATTTATCGGGAGACTCAACAGCCTTGGTTTCTCAAATGACTGCCTCGCCCGGTTCACCAACTAACTTCTCAGATAGAGTTCAGTGTGTCAAATCGGAGGGCCTGTTGCCCGGACCTCTGGCAGTCTCTATGGGGGTGCCACAGGGTTCAATTCTTGGGTCAACTCTTTTCTCTGTATACATCAATGATGTCGCTCTTGATTCTCTGATCCACTTTTACGCAGACGACACCATTCTGTATACATCTGACCCTTCTTTGGACACTGTGTTAACTAACCACACAACTCTCCTTCTGTGGCCTCCAACTGCTCTTAAATGCAAGTAAAACTAAATGCATGCTCTTCAACCGATCGCTGCCCACACCTGCCCGCCCGCCTAGCATCACTACTCTGGACGGTTCTGACTTAGAATATGTGGACAACTACAAACACCTAGGTGTCTGGCTAGACTGTAAACTCTCCTTCCAGACTCATATTATGCATCTCCAATCCAAAATTAATTCTAGAATTGGATTCCTATTTCGCAACTGTTACAGATACAAGTATCCTGTGTGTGTATTTGTTTTCTCTCCTTCTGCCCTAGTCACAGGTGTCGCAAATCAGTCACCACTGAAGACACCTGCTCCTTTTCCCTTACCCAATCACATCCCCTTTCCCTTGGTTTAAAAACCCAGTCAGTTGGTTTCCCAAAGTCTCTTTTCGCCCTTTGTATGGAGCAATCTCTCTTTTGTTTTGGTGCCTACATCTCACTTTGTCCATAATTATGTGAGTATGTATTGTTGTGGTTCATGACTGTTTGTTTGTTGGTGGGAAAAGGGGGGGGGGGCAAAGCCAAGTCGCCCATGGGCATACATTACCTGTTGGAATACTTTGTCTAAGTACCCTAGTTAGAACTGGGAGAACCACCCACTGTATTTATTGGTTAGTTAGCTAGCTGTTATTGAGGCAAGTAAGACTAGCTTAGGGGTTTTTGGATATGTATTTCTTTCCTTGGGTCCAGCTCAGCCCCTTTTTCCCACACCCCATTACCGTGTGTTTAAAATAAACCCAAAGTGTTTGACGGTAGGTTTAGTTGTCTGGATTTCTTTTAGTTCTCACTGTTCCTTTTCACTGTTATAATTTGCATGAGATGTTGCGGGTCTCGTTTCCATCCCCCCTAGACTGCAGGGCCAAGGGGATTCGTAACACAACAAAGCATCCTTCACTCATGCTGCCAAACACCCTTGTAAAACGGACTATCCTACCGATCCTTGACTTCGGTGATGTCATTTACAAAATAGCCTCCAACACTACTCAGACTGCATCCAATTTGCTATCACAGTGCCATTCGTTTTGTCACCAATACTACCCACCACTGCGACCTGTATGCTCTCGTTGGCTGGCCCTCGCTTCATATTCGTCGCCAAACCAACTGGCTCCAGGTCATCTATAAGTCCTTGCTAGGTAAAGCCCCGCCTTATCGCAGCTCACTGGTCACCATAGCAGCACCCACCCGTAGCACACGCTCCAGCAGGTATATTTCACTGGTCACTCCCAAAGCCAATTCCTATTTGGCCGCCTTTCCTTCGAGTTCTCTGCTGCCAATGACTGGAACGAATTGCAAAAATCACTGAAGCTGTAGACTCCTATCTCCCTCACTATCTGTAAGCATCAGCTATCAGAGCAGCTTACAGGTCATTGCACCTGTACATAGCCCATCTGTAAATAGCCCATCCAACTACCTCATCCCCATGTTATTTATTTTATATATATATATATATATATATAATTATTTTTGCTCCTTTGCACCCCAGTATCTCTACTTGCACATTAATTTACTGCACATCTATCAGGCCAGTGTTTATTTGCGAAATTGTAATTATTTTGCCACTACGGCCTATTTATTGCCTTACCTCCCTAATCTTACTTCAGTTACACACACTGTATGTAGACGTTTGTATTGTGTTATTGACTGTACGTTTATTTATTCCATGTGTAACTCTGTTTGTCACACTGCTTTGCTTTATCTTGACCAGGTCGCAGTTGTAAATGATAGACCAGTTGAGAACAAGTTCTGGTTAAATGAAGGTGAAATAAAAAATAAAATAAATGTAAAACAATACTGTATGTGGGAATGTCTTATGTCCATTCTACATTTAGTGTTGGTACACAGAATATTCCTCAACTGCATATATCATAAGTTGCTTTTACAATTAGAATAATTATGTTTAACTGACATTTTCAGATGTTATTTTGACAAACACACTTTGGTGCTTACAATTCATTCTCTATTGTCATAGATTTGGTGGGCACTGTCATCTGTGATCTTTGTGATATGACCTTTAAGTACGTACTGATGAAACTGTCACTTAATGTTTTTTTCTTAGTCTACAAATGCTCTACATTTATTCACTCTGTGATAGGGTTGGATCCTATATGCTACTTTTATTATTGTCCTGTAAATGGTTCAGTGCCTATAATTTAGGCTGTGTAGTATGGGGCATAAAGGAAATTCCCTCTACTACTAGATTATAGTGAGAAGGAAAACAGCATAAAAATGTGACTTGTGTATTAATTTGCCTATAACTAATCAGAATTCCATTATGTTTACTTCAAAAGGAGAAGATCCTGCCATGGAAAAGACGACTGGGTGGACATAAAGTGGAAAGGAGGGGAAATAACTCCCACCATGCAGCAGGACACCTTCAGCTGCGGGGTCTTTGTAATGCAGGTTTGATATTTACACTTTCAATAATGAATGGTTAGCTGTTGTGTGACAATTAGGTCAAAAGCTCTATTTTATTTTTTGGTGTAGATGGCCAAGGAAGTTGCACAGAACTTCCCCAACATCCCCTCCCAAATTGATATGGGACCTTCAAAAACACATGGAGCGAAAAAGGGCTGAGGATATACAAAAAATGTCTGGCATGTTTTGACATTTAATTCAAAGTAAATGTAAATTCTTTATTTTCATGTAGTGTCGGACGGTCGGTCATATGTTCAGTTCATGCCTGTGATTTCAGAGTTCAACAAAGCCAACAACTGCTCCATTTGTGCCACTGATAAAGAACCTGGATGTGGCCCAAAGACTGACTGGGTTAGTAACTTTAACATGTTTTTAAATCTTTTGACAACGGTGACGGCATGTAAGACAATTTATGATATAACACAATGGATGGCTAATTTGTCGTACTGCATTGATATTTGATATTATTTATAACGTGTTACGCTTTGTTTTGTTTTAGATTGAATGTTTTGCATGCCAACGGTGGTTCCATGTGCTGTAACTAGGAATGAAGACAAAAGAGTTCAACAGAGTGAAGAACACAAACTGGAAGTGCTGTCTTTGTTGTTGAAAATGTATGCTATATCTCATCCACACTGAAGAGGCTCTGAAATGTACATCAACCAGGGTTAAAGAGAAAGTTAACACTGAAATGTTTCATACTTATTTGAAGTTAAGCGTCTGACATGTTGGAAAAGATTAAAGGTCTACAATGTGTTTAATTTGTCAATATTACATTTTTATTCATTGATTTACTGGCCACCATTGCTGTGGTTACATGTTCAATATATATATTGACCAGCCTACCTCACTAGCTCACTCTCCATCCCTGCTTTGGACAATTAATAACATGACTATCGTACTTTGCCCTTTTCCTTTATAGTTGATATTAACGATGAAAGGAGATATTATCTGTCTCTCTCTTATTGTGTACCGCTGTTAAATACTGTGGAAAAATAAACAACAGGGAAAATAAGCACTTAGAACTACCAATTATTATAGATAAATCTTTTTTTAAAGGGTAAACACAACACTGGACTGAACCCCCTAATTGTCAACTAATATTAATGTACAACAATATAGAAGAAGAGAAATAACTAGTTATGCAATATGGGTGTGTATCCACTGCACACTTAGGTGTGTAATTGACATGACCAAGGAGCTATTAATATTTAAAACTATGAAAAATGTGCGTTACACTGTGTGATTTTACAGCACACAAACAATAGTGTGCAATGTAGAAGGGTACATTCTGCATTATGTTTGAAGTAACTAAGTTACATGACCAAGGAGCTATTGAAATTTAGAAAAATTCATGAGATGAAAATGGACAAACTAAAGGGTGTGCAATATTGAAAGATAGTCAGTGGACATACTGAACCTTGTTTGAAGTCCCTAGGTCACATGACCAAGGAGCTATTGAAATTTTACATTTGGAAAAATTCATGTAAAAACATGTGCGATGAAAATGAACAAACTAAAGGGTGTGCAATGTGTAGGCCCACATGACCAAGGAGCTATTGAAATTCAAAAATGTAAATAAAAAATTTAAAATAGTGCGAGATGTAAATCGACAAAAAATAAATGTGTGCAATGGTTGTCTGCCATCGGGTTAGCTAGAACCAGTTTTGAAAGTCTTAGGAGTAATGGTTAAATAGCTATTGAAATTTGAAAAACTTGATTTGTTACTGTTGACGGTCCCTAACTGCTGTTGGTGGACGTAAGGAAGACTAAAGGCGAATATCTGTTGAATATCCAACCTGAAACTGTCTTTACCTCAGTAATCGGGTGCAGCTGTCAGACAATGTGAACAGGTTGACAAGAACCCTTTCACTAGCTTGGCAACACTTTATGCAATGTAAATCACAAAACATCATGTGGCAACTTAGCCCTATAAACAGAATGCCAAATTCATGACATTAATATAAACATTTGGATATTGTCTTATCCATACATATATTATGAATGACGTTTATAAAAGACAATATTCAGGTAAAAGTTCATTAATATAATTTATTTGGCATCCTATTTTTAGGGCTAATGGGAACTACTTCTAAACTTCTAAAGATCAATTATGAATGAATGATAGTATACCTAGCTACACGTTGAAATTATGGTGTCTTTTGGCCAAATCAGATGTCAATGTACTACCATGAATGTAGCCTACATAAACACAACCTCACTCCAAATGTACTTTCGCATAGCTTGTGTAAAACAAGTTAGAGTTACATTCAACTATTCAATGTAATTACGGTAGAGAGCATAGCTATGGAAATGAGTATGGATCAGAATCCGTGGTTCTGGTCCAAAATCTTAAAAGCCACACCCTCATCCACTTAACCTCGCCTTATGCCTTTGGGGGAATCCCCTTTCAGGGGAATCTTGGTGGGTGGTCCAAATGATTAGCCAAGCAAGGGAAGTTTGCAACGTAAGCCCCTCAGCCCTGGTTTTTAGTCGAGTTTGCGAGTGTACAATTATGTTCACTTCGGGGCCTGAAACATCCCATAATTCAATTTGCGATGATTGTACATCCGCAAAGAAAAGTCAGCGAAAACTTAAAAACAACATCAATGTAGAAGCCAACATACAAGTGTTAAGTAAAAACGAATGTGCTACTAATGTGCTACTAATGCACATGACAGCACAAACACGTCTCGTAAAAAGTAAATACAATTTTGGAAACAAAACATTTCCCTTCTTCTAAAGTTCCAGCTAGGCAGGCTAATAGTATTTAGTCATCACTCGTTCATCCGGCGATGTTTGTGTTTTCAGCCACCGGTAGCTTGTGGGTGCTTTATATGCGCTACACTCAATTATAAGTGCATGTCTACTTATTTTAAATATATAATTATTAATATACGCCTACAGTACGATAGCTAGAAAATGAATTAGCTAAATAACGTTAGCCTGCCTAGCTGGAACTTCTGAAGAAGGAAATGTTTCTACAATTTCCAAAAGTAACCAAACAAAACCATCATTACTTTTACGAGACGTATTTGTGCCGTCATGTGCATCAGTAGCACAATTTCTAATTTATTCAAATTCGTTTTTTTCGCTAACCTTTTTTAGTGGATGTACAATCATCGCAAAATGAATTATGGGGAGTTTTAGGCCCCGAAGTGAACATAATTGCAAACTCGACTAAAAACAAGGGTTGAGGGGCTTACGTTGCAAACTTCCCTTGCTTAGCTAATCATTTGGACCGCCCTCCAAGATGGTGTGAGGATTCCCCCAAGGACATAAGGTGAGGGTAAGGGGACGTGGATGTGTCTTTTATCAGAGCCAAACCATTCACATGCTTGCCAACCAGATGTAATGACGAGTCAATGTACAATGTCCTAAGCGCAATCAAGCAAACACCATCTCTTCCTTCCTAATCTGACTTTTGAATCTTGGTCCACCGACCTTTCTTTGGAGGGCATATAAATGCCGGCCCTTGGGCTCAGAGTCCTATCTTTTCTGACACACATCTATCAAAATGGCTCTGATCTTACGTTTGGCCTTACTTCTACATAGTGGAAGATTAATATAAATTATATCTAGTTTTAAAGCTCTTTTGGCTATCTGGTCTACAATTTAATTCCCTTCCACACCTGAATGGGCTGGTCATGGCTCACATCAACACCATTATCCCAGAAACCCTAGACCCAGAAACCCTCGACCCACTCAATTTGCATACTACCCCAACAGATCCACAGATGCAATCTCTATTGCACTCCACACTGCCCTTTCACACCTGGACAAAAGGAACACCTATGTGCGAATGCTATTCATTGACTACAGCTCAGTGTTCAACACCATAGTGCCCTTAAAGCTCATCACTAAGCTAAGGACCCTGGGACTTAACACCTCCCTCTGCAACTGGATTCTGGACTTCCTGACTGACCACCCCCCAGGTGATAAGAGTAGGTAACAACACATCCGCCATGCTGATCCTCAACACGGGGGCCCCACAGGGGTGCGTGCTCAGTCCCATTCTGTACTCCCTGTTCAATCATGACTGCATGGCCAAGCACGACTCCAACACCATCCTTAGGCTTGCTGACGACACAACAGTGGTAGGGCTGATCACAGATAACGACGAGACAGCCTATAGGGAGGAGGTCAGAGACCTGACCGTGTGGTGCAAGGACAACAACCTCTCCCTCAACGTGATCAAGACAAAGGAGATAATTGTGGACTACAGGAAAAGGAGGACCGAGCACGCCCCCATTCTCATCGACGGGGTTTTAGTGGAACATGTTGAGAGCTTCAAGTTGGCGTTCACATCACCAACAAACTAACATGGTCCAAGCACACCAAGATAGTCGTGAAGAGGGCACAACAAAATATATTCCCCCTCAGGAAACTGAAAATATTTGGAATGGGTCCTCAGATCCTCAAAAGGTTCTACAGCTGCACCATCGAGAGCATCCTGACAGGTTGCATAACTGCCTGGTTTGGCAACTGCTCAGCCTCCGACCGCAAGGCACTACAGAGGGTAGTGCGTACTGCCCAGTACATCACTGGGGCCATGATGGCAGGTGTCAGAGGAAGGCCCTAGAAAGTGTCAAAGACATCAGCCACCCTAGTCATAGACTGTTTTCTCTGCTACTGCACAGCAAGCGGTATCGGAGCGCCAAGTGTAGGTTCAAAACGCTTCTAAACAGCTTCTACCCCCAAGCCATAAGACTCCTGAACATCTAATCAAATGTCTACCCAGACTATTTGCATTCTCCCCCTCTTTTACACTGCTGCTACTCTCTTTTATTATCCATGCATAGTCACTTTAATAACTCTACCTACATGTACATATTACCTCAATTATCTCAACTAACCGGTGACCCTGCACATTGACTCTCTACCAGTACCCCCTGTATATAGCCATGCTATTGTTATTTTACTGGTGCTCTTTATTTGTTACTTTTATTTATTTTATTTTTTTAGGTATTTTTCTTAAAACTGCATTGTTGGTTAAGGGCTTGTAAGTAAGCATTTCACTGTAAGGTCTACCTACACCTGTTGTATTCAGCGCATGTGATTTTGATCCAGCAGAATCTCACTACTACACCCAGTCTATCAATTCTCCATAATAACATTAATACCTCCAATAGTAGGTCACTCCTATTATATTTACCAGATGATAAACTATTTAATACAGACAGAGAATCTGAGCATACTATAATTCTAACAGGTTGTACGTCCCCCAGTCACTGGAGGGCAACTATTATCGCCAACAGTTCAACTGAGTATACTGACAGTTCATTTGTTAGTCTTCTACATATCTGCACATCAAATTCAGGAACGTAAATGACTGCTCCTGTGTGCCCACTCTGGGTCCTTCGATCCATCTGTGAAAAGAGGTAAAAAAAAAAGCATAAAAACTTCTACCAATGGAATTGTCAACCAGAGTCCCTATATCACTGACTTCAGACCAATACTCACTCTCACTGTATTACATGACCCCTCATACACCAGTAGGAGTCACTGTTTAGGCAGGAATTGTTGGACTGCGGCTTCAGATTTTATTTAAATATAGATCTCTTAATTTAGGTTGATGGCATGACATTGAAACAATGACGTTGAATCAACATACCATTTTATTATCAACTTTGAAACAAGGTAAAAAAAAATGTTTTAATCAAATATGAAATTCAACATAATTTCAACCACCCAATTGAATATAGGATGAAAAACAGACATTGATTAAATAGTAAGAATATGCAAAAATGTCAACATCTAAAATATGATGAAAATGTGACCTGGATCTGGTGTTGCATGTTCAAACGTATGTACAACACCACATTAAAATCATTTAGTTGCAATTTCCATGTCGATTCTATGTGTATTTTAACCATTCTGAGAGGAATATTCAACACAATTTCAACGTATAGATAGTTTTGATGATTATGTTGAAATTAGATTGATGTAACAACCTGTTAGTCTGGTTAAGTCGGGCGGCAGGGTAGCCTAGTGGTTAGAGTGTTGGACTAATAACCTGAAAAATTTGCAAGTTCAAATCCCCTGAGCTGACAAGGTACAAATCTGTCATTCTGCCCCTGAACAGGCAGTTAACCCACTGTTCCTAGGCTGTCATTGTAAATAAGAATTTGTTCTTAATTTCGATGGTTGAATTGAAATGAAAACAGTACTGGTTGATGACTTTTTTCAAATTCAGATGTTTCAAACAGATTCAATGGCACAATACGTTGACAAATTATGTTGAAACAACGTTGATTCAACCAGATTGTGTCCAGTGGGTCATGAGTAACCTTAGAGTAAGCCCTGTTGGCTGCAAACATTTTAATTCACATTAGAACACATGTGCCATGAATTAGTTAAATGTGTTCAAAGACTTGGTAGGTCATACAACTATTAGCTGTAAAGACAATATCTCATGATTACTAAACACATTACAGGCCACAGTATGGTAATCAAATTGTGTCAAAATACCAAATGTTTTTCAGGGTATACAACAAATCTCCAAGACCATGAAATACACCAGATACTGTTCTAGGGACTGCTGATTGCTCTGTTGTTCGCCCACTTCATCATTAGGTAAGAGTTATATGAGGTTGGTTGAGGGCACTCTCCAGGATCTGTCTTACCCTCTGTGCTGCTTATGTGACTTGTGTGTATAGGCCTGCAACTCATTGCTCTACCCTATATTCTTATTATTATTATTCTGCTTAAAGAACACTACATCTTATCTTGGCATTGAACTCAAAGAAAACACTTGATATTCCCTGTTATGTTTGTTACATACTGTCACGACTTCCACCGAAGTCGGCTCCTCTTCTTGTTCGGGCGGCGTTCGGAGTCACCGGCTTTCTAGCCATCGCCGCTCCATTTTTCATATATCCATTTGTCTTGTTTTCATACACACCTGGTTTTCATTTCCCCAATCAATCTAATTGTATTTAACCCTCTGTTTCCCATCATGTTTTGTGTGTAATTGTTTTCATGTCAAGCGATGTTCTTTAGCGCTTTACTTTATTGTTCTGTTTTTTTGAGCGCGTTTGTTTTGTTGTGCTCCCGGTTTAGAACTATAGTAAAGTGAACTTAATTTATCATACTCTGCTCTCCTGCACCTGACTTCGCCTTTATACACACCTTGACCGAATTACACACCGAGAATATGGAGTCAGCAAGAACAGGTACCCCGGTTAGAGGAGTCCAGGAACGAGTCCAGGAACATTCGGCCATGCTACATCCTCTTGGTGCCATGATGGGTCGCCTTGTCCAGACCATGGACCACTGGGAGAGACAGGAGGTCTCTCCAGTGCCTCGACCAGCACAACCGGGGTTGTCTCCACCCGTTCCATCCGGAGGGAATTCTGGGGGGATGAATCTCTCCCTTCCCAGGGAATATGATGGAACGGCAGCACAGTGCCAGGGATTCTTGCTACAACTGGACCTCTACCTGGCCACTGTGCACCCAGATCCCTTGGGAGGGGAGAGAGTGGCCGCTCTGTCTCCTGCCTCACAGGAAGAGCGCTGGAGTGGGCAAACGCAGTTTGGAGAGAAGGCTCCAGACCACTTTCACCCGTCGATTCAGGGCCGTCTTCGACCATCCACCTGAGGGCAGAGCGGCGGGGGAGAGGCTATTTCATTTGAGGCAGGGGACGAGGAGCGCCCAGGACTTCGCCCTTGAATTCCGAATCTTGGCCGCCAGAGCGGTCTGGAATGACAGAGCATTCAATCAGTCTCTTTCTCATTGATCGATCAGCCTTATCTCAGGTTTTCACCCCGAAAGTAATGGGCAGGTAGAGAGAGTCAACCAGGATGTGGGCAGGTTTCTGCGGTCCTATTGCCATGACCGGCTGGGGGAGTGGGCGGCATTCGTGCCCTGGGCCGAGATGGCACAGAACTCGCTTCGCCACTCCTCCACTAACCTCTCCCCCTGTCAGTGTGTATTGGGGTACCAGCCGGTTCTGGCACCATGGCATCAGGATCAGACCGATACTCCTGCGGTGGACGACTGGTTTGGGCGCTCGGAGGAGACATGGGAGGCCGTTTCTTGTCCATCTCCAGCGAGCCGCGCGTCGTCAGAAAACAAGCGCGGACTGTCACCGCAGTGAGACCCCTGTGTTCGCACCGGGGGACCGGGTCTGGCTCTCGACCCGTAACCTGCCCCTCCGCCTGCCCTGCAGGAAGCTGGGTCCACGGTTTGTGGGGCCATTTAAAGTCCTGAGGAGGGTGAACGAAGTATGTTACAGATTACAACTACTCTCTTATTATTGTATTAACCTCTCGTTCCATGTGTCTCTCCTCAGGCCGGTGGTGGCTGGTCCGCTCCAGGAATCTGAGGTGCGGGAGGTCCCTCCACCCCCCGGGAGGTCCCTCCGCCCCGGCATACATTGTTCGTTCCATCCTGGATTCGAGGCGTCCTGGATTCAGTACCTCGTGGAGTGGGAGGGGTACGGACCGGAGGAGAGGTGCTGGGTTCCGGTTGCAGAAATTTTGGATCCCGAACTACTGCGGGAGTTTCACCGTCGCCGGTCGGATCGCCCTGCACCTCGTCCTCCGGGTCGTCCTCGAGGCCGGTGTAGGAGCCGCGCGTCAAGGGGGGGTACTGTCACGACTTCCACCGAAGTCGGCTCCTCGCCTTGTTTGTTCGGAGATCGACGTCACCGGCTTTCTAGCCATCGCCGCTTCATTTTTCATATATCCATTTGTCTTGTTTTCATACACATCTGGTTTTCATTTCCCCAATCAATCTAATTGTATCTAACCCTCTGTTTCCCATCATGTTTTGTGTGTAATTGTTTTGTGTGTAATTGTTTTGTGTGTAATTGTTTTGTGTGTAATTGCGCTTTACTTTATTGTTCCGTTTTTTGAGCGCGTTTGTTTTGTTGTGCTCCCGGTTTAGAACTATAGTAAAGTGAGTTTAATTTATCATACTCTGCTCGCCTGCACCTGACTTCGCCTTTATACACACCTTGACACATACAGAGCCTTCAGAAAGTGTTCATGCCCATTGACTTATTCCACATTTTGTTGTGTTACAGCCTGAATCCAAAATAGATTAAATAGTTTTTTTCTCTCAATGATCTGCACACAATACCACATAATGACAAAGTGAAAACATGTTTTTAGAATATTTTGCAAATTTATTGAAAATGAAATGCATAAATATCAAATTTATGTAAGTATTCACACCTTTGGCTGCAATTACAGCTGTGAGTCTTTCTGGGTAAGTCTCTAAGAGGTTTCAACACCTGAATTGTACAATATTTGCACGTTATTCTTTAAAAATTCTTCAAGCTCTGTGAAGTTGGTTGTTTATTGCAAGACATCCGTCTTGCCATAGATTTTCAAGCCAATTTAAATCAGAACTATAACTAGACGACTCAGGAACATTTGATATTGTCTTGGTAAGCAACTCCAGTGTATATTTGGCCTTGTGTTTTAGGTTATTGTCCTGCTAAAATGTGAATTTGTCTCAGTGCCTGTTGAAAAGCAGACTAAATCACCTTTTCCTCTAGGATTTTGCTTGTGCTTGGCTCCATTCTGTTTCTTTTTATCCTTAAAAAAACTCCCTAGTCCTTGCTGATGACAGACATTACCCATAACATGATGCAGCCACCACCATGATTGAAAATATGAAGAGTGGTACTCAGTGATGTGTTGGATTTGCCCCAAATATAACGCTTTGTATTCAGGACATAAAGTTAATTTGTTTGCCACGTCTTTTGCAGTTTGTATCTTTGTAGTGACTGGGTGTATTGATACACCATCCAAAGTGTGATTAATAACTTCACCATACTCAAAGCAATATGCAATGTCTGTTTTTAATGTTATTTATCTACCAATAGGAGCCCTTCTTTTCGAGGTATTGGAAAACCTCCTTGGTCTTTGTGGATGAATCTGTGTTTGAAAAATCACTGCTCGACTGACGGACCTTACAGATAATTGTATGTGTGGGGTACAGAGATGAGGTAGTCATTCAAAAATCATGTTAATCACTATTATTACACACATAGTGAGTCCATGCACATTTTTACTCCTGAACCTATTTAGGCTTGCCATAACAAAGGGGTTGAATACTTACTGACTCTAGACATTTCAGCTTTTCATTTTTAATTGATTTGCAAAATTGCAAAAAAACTATTCCAGTTTGTCATTATGGGGTATTGTGTGTAGTCCAGTTACACAAAATCTAAATGTAATATTCAGGCTGTAACAAAACAAAATATGGAACAGGTCAAGAGGTGTGAATAGTTTCTGAAGGAACTGTACTCTTAATGCAACAGTCATAAAGTTAATATGAAACTTATTTTCTTATTAGGAAGGAAATGTATTGTACATTTGTGCATACCCTTGTGAATTTGAAAGTGCTTAGAAAGTGCTAGGCCTAGAGCCATGGTCTCAGGCAGCTTTCAAGTTTGAACAGAGGATTCAGTCGGCTCATCATTTCCATGGTCACCCTGCTCAACGGTATTGGCAGCGGCCAGAGTGTCTGCCTCAGCCTCAGAAGCTGAGTCTTCGTCAGAGAGGTCTGCGTCTGAGAGGATCCCGCAGCCCGTGTGGCACAGCTGGCGCTCCAGGTTGGTGATGCGCCGCTTCAGTCGCTGCTGTGTGGCCGTGTACTCGCTGAGCAGGCGGGCGAAGCGCGTCTGCAGGGTGTCCAGAGAGGACTCCAGCCTCTCCACCTTCTCCTCAGTGTCCTCTCCACCCAGTCTGCCAGCCTCTGCATTCTCATCCAGGAGGCCCTCCTTCATCAGGATCTCCTTCCCCCTCTCCTCCAGCACCTTCTTAGCATCAGGGTACTCGGTCACTGCTTCCATCAGGTCATCCTTAGAGAGGCAGAAGAGGTCAGAATAGCCGATGCTGCGGATATTGGCCGTCCTGCGGTTTCCCATTTTGCTGCCCTGGATGTTGAGGATACTTATCTCCCCAAAGCAGCTGCCGGCGGTGAGGAGGGCGTACTGTGTGACCCCGTCATTTGCCACCACTGCCAGCTTCCCCTCTTTGATGATGTACATCTCCTTCCCTATGTCCCCTTTGCGGCAGATGTAGTCCCCTGGGCTATAGACCTGTGGCCGGAGTTTCAGGACCAGCTCCACCAACAGTCCAGCCTCACAGTCCTGAAAGATACGCACTTTCTTCAGGGTCTCCAGGTGCACATTGATGGCGATCTCAGCCCGCAATTTGTTAGGCAAGTTCTTCAATACCTCCTGCTCATCCACTGCTTTCTTATTAGTCCAGAGGTAGTCAAACCACTTAATGACGCGTGCTTCCAGCTCCTTGCTGACCCGGCGGAAGTGCATGTAGTGTTTGATGGCATCAATACGGGCCTGAAACTCTGCACGTGTGGCATTCATGTTGGAAATCATGGAGCCAACATTTCCCACAATCGTGGCAAAGATCAGCACCCCAACGAGGAAGTCAAAGACCACAAAAAGATACTCCTCATCCCGTACAGGTGCAGGCATCTCTCCAATAGTGGTGAGGGTGAGGGTGGACCAGTACAGGCAGTAGACATAGCCCCGGGTTAGGGAGCCATACTCGGGGTTGGAGATGTTGGGGTACACCCAGGTATCAGAGCCAAACCCTAGAGATTTGGAAATAGCAAAGTAGATGCAGGCGTTCCAGTGGATGATGACCAGGATGTAGAGCACCAAGTTGCAGATGCGAAAGATGTTGGGGTAGTTCGTGCGTGTCTCAGTGCGGTCAAAGAACTCAAACATGCGTGGGAAGCGCAGCAGGCGATTGAATCTGAGCTCTGGGGTGTGGATTCCTGTGGATATGTAGGCCAGGTCAGTGGGTAGGATGGACACGACATCCAGCTTGAACTGAAATGTGCGGACATAGCTGTCTCTCAGCTTGGAGAGGTCCTTCACCAGCAGACCCTGCTCCAGAAACCCTGTGGTATAAAGAAGGTGTTGCCATTAGCACAAAAATATCTACCCAGGTTATCAATTATCTCTCACATCTCTTTGTTTGGATCAGTAAATATTAAATATGGCTATACATAATATAACAAAAGTGTGTTTAGCCTCAAGCTAGGACCTGGTTTAAGGATATATATGATGGTGATGTACCTGTGCGGAGTCGGACACATGTGTCCAGGATGTACAAAGCGTCTGAAAGGTAGTCCAGCACCAACCAGCAGATGTAATTGCTTGTCTGCAGCTTGTCAAAGCATGCCCTACACAAAGAAGAGAAAAAGAGAATACTTAACTCCAGCATCAAACTTCCATCTATCAGTCCAACATTATATTGTTTCATTTTACTGATGAATAAACATCCCCTCTGGTGTTGTGCTATGTGTGGACTGTAGACCAAACAGAAAATGCCTGTGTTCTCAACTACCTAGCCACAATGAGGATCCAGTTGTAGAGCACAGCTATAGCAATAACAAACAGCCAACGGTAGTACATGTCGTCTGATGGGGACACAACGAACACACCCCATTTTCTCCTGAGAAATAAAAGAGAATGGTTCATGTCAAGGTTACACAGCCTTTTTTGTTTCTGCAGGTAGACATGGGTGGGTCTGATCTTCAAGGGCCATGTGTCTTAAAGACTAACCACTGAACATTATCAGCTTTAATAATGATTACATTATTATGATGAAACTGTAGACTGTATCAAATGGGGTCCATTTAAGGTAGTAAACCAGACGATGGATTTTTATTAAACTGAGGTAGATACATGTTGCATTGTAATTCAGAACAGTTTATAGCGTATTTAGAGAATCATCACAGAGACAGACATACCTAAATCTCCCTTTGGTATTGTTGCCATTGGCATCAGGCTGCGTATTGCTGATGCGACTAGGGGCAGTCCTTAGCTCAGGGCCACGGAAGCGTTCCAAGAAAGAGTCTGGCCGCTCCTCCTCCTCTACAAGGCTCCTGTGTGCCCACTCCCTCAGAATCACCACCAAATTCACTAATCTGAGAGAGAGATAGTGAGAGAGGAAGAGAGCGAGAGAGAGGGAAGGGAGAGAGAGAGACAGAGCTATTCAGAGATAAATGTAAAGAGTAGCAGAGTTTGTGTAAAAAAACTGTATTAAGCAGAGTAAATTGGGACAGATTAGCACATGGGTGAGGCAATTTCAACATCACACTATCTATCAGTTGTGAGCTTTGGAAACTACCATTGCTGAGGTACCAGAATTTACCTAGACAGAGCTCCCCGTCCTTGAAAAGAGTTCCTTGAGTTGTTTCCACCATCGAGAGCGGCCACCCGTGCCAGCTCTGAGGATGTGTCATCATTATCATGATCACATTCTGATGGCACTCTAGGAGAAGAGCAGACAGAGGCAGACGCAGAGAAGATGCACTCTTGAGCAGGGGTAGGTATACATTTGGATGCACAAACAATGACCATTTGAGACTCTGATTAGCAGTTGAAAAAGGGAGGCAGGGTCAAATACTGTACATGGTGGTACATTGGGTAAAAAAGGAAGAGTTGTATATAAGCATAAAGGATGCATGCAGCAAAGAAATATAATTCTAGAACTAGAACCCTATGCAGGCCTCTCTGTGTAACTCACCTGCTGAGAGTACTCTCAGCTCTCTCCCTCTCTGGCTCCTCCTCCACAGTGGTCTTCACTGAGAGACGATGGGGGGACAAGTCTCTGTCGGCCACCTGGCCTGTCATCTTCAGCTGAAATGAGCTTTCAATTCATACAGAGAAACATTAAGAGTCTTTCCATTCCATCTGATTTGATACGCCCAAAAACTGACCACTACTTGACCGTAATTATGAGCTTTTCATACAGTATGTAACTAACATCTGCATGGCACCATGGTATTTAGTCATATAATCATGAAATGTGGCTGGTGTTTTGCCATGGTCAGGGCCGGATTAATGCAGGGGCTTAACGGGGCTGAAGCCCTTGGGCCCAGCCCCTTGGGGGGCCCAAGAGGAAGCAAAGTGTTTTTAATAAAATCATACACTGAGTACAGTCGTGGCCAAAAGTTTTGAGAATGACACAAATATTAATTTTCACAAAGTCTGCTGCCTCAGTGTCTTTAGATATTTTGTCAGATGTTACTATGGAATACTGAAGTATAATTACAAGCATTTCACAACGGCTTTAATTGATAATTACATGAAGTTGATGCAAAGAGTCAATACTTGCAGTGTCTACCCTTCTTTTTTAAGACCTCTGCAATCCGCCCCTGGCATGCTGCCAATTAACTTCTGGGCCACATCCTGACTGATGGCAGCCCATTCTTACATAATCAATGCTTGGACTGTGTCAGAATTTGTGGGTTTTTGTTTGTCCACGCAACTCTTGAGGATTGACCACAAGGTCTCAATGGGATTAAGGTCTGGGGAGTTTTCTGGCCATGGACCCAAAATATTGATGTTTTGTTCCCTGAGCCACTTAGTTATCACTTGTGCCTTATGGCAAGGTGCTCCATCATGCTGGAAAAGAAATTGTTCATCACCAAGCTGTTCCTGGATGGTTGGGAGAAGTTGCTCTCGGAGGATGTGTTGGTAGCATTGTTTATTCATGGCTGTGTTCTTAGGAAAGATTGTGAGTGAGCCCACTCCCTTGGCTGAGAAGCAACCCTACACATGAATGGTCTCAGGATGCTTTACTGTTGGCATGACACTGGACTGATGGTAGCGCTCACCTTGGCTTCTCCGGACAAGCTTTTTTCCGGATGCCCCAAACAACCGGAAAGGGGATTCATAAGAGGAAATGACTTTACCCCAGTCCTCAGCAGTCCAATCCCTGTACCTTTTGCAGAATATCAGTCTGTCCCTGATGTTTTTCCTGGAGAGAAGTGGCTTCTTTGCTGCCCTTCTTGACACCAGGCCATCCTCCAAAAGTCTTTGTCTCACTGTTTGTACAGATGCACTCACACCTGCCTGCTGCCATTCCTGAGCAAGCTATGTACTGGTGGTGCCCCGATCCCGCAGCTAAATCAACTTTAGGAGACGGTACTGGCGCTTGCTGGACTTTCTTGGGTGCCCTGAAGCCTTCTTCACAACATTTGAACCCCTCTCCTTGAAGTTTTTGATGATCTGATAAATGGTTGATTTAGGTGCAATCTTACTGGCAGCAATATCCTTGCATGTGAAGCCCTTTTTGTGCAAAGCAACGATGACGGCACGTGTTTCCTTGCAGGTAACCATGGATGACAGAGGAAGAACAATGATTCCAAGCACCACCCTCCTTTTGAAGCTTCCAGTCTGTTATTCAAACTCAATCAGCATGACAGAGTGATCTCCAGCCTTGTCCTCGTCAACACTCACACATGTGTTAACGAGAGAATCACTGAGATGATGTCAACTGGTCCTTTTGTGGCAGAGCTGAAATGCAGTGGAAGTGTTTTTGGGGTATTCAGTTCATTTGCATAGCAATTAATTGCAATTCATCTGATCACTATTCATAACATTCTGGAGTATGTGCAAATTACCATCATACAAACTGAGGCAGCAGACTTTGTGAAAATGTATATTTGGGTCATTCTCAAAACTTTTGGCCACGACTGTACAAAACATTAAGGAAAACATTTCCATGACATAGACTGACCAGGTGAATCTAGGTGAAAGCTATGATGCCTTATTGATGTCACTTGTTAAATCCACTTCAATCAGTGTAGATGAAGGGGAGGAGACAGGTTAAAGAAGGATTTTTAAGCCTTGAGACAATTGAGACATGGATTGTGTATGTGTGCCATTCAGAGGGGGAATGACAAAATATGGGGGGCCAAGACAAAATATTTAAGTGCCTTTGAATGGTAGTAGGTGCTAGGCACACAGGTTTGTGTCAAGAACTGCAACACTGCAGGATTTTTCACGCTCAACAGTTTCCCGTATTTATCAAGAGTGGTCTACCACCCAAAGGACATCCAAACAACTTGACATAACTGTGGGAAGCATTTGGAGTCAACATGGGCCAGCCTCCCTGTGGAACGCTTTCGACACCTTGTAGAGTCCATGCCCCGACAAACTGAGGCTGTTCTGAGGGCAAAAGGGGGGTGCAACTCAAAACTAGAAAGTTTCCTTAAAGTGGAATTGACAGCATTTTACTAACATGAAATCTTATTCAAATCTGATCATATACACCCACAGGAAGAATATGACAAAAACATTTTTTTACCATTTCTGACAAGCGAGCACTTTGATATGGTCATTTTCAAATGTTCATAAATTCTTAAAATGGTTGGGAATTACGTATACTAAGGCATTTGTGAAAGTTCTATAGCAATATACAGTGGGAAAGTGCCAGTGCATTTAGACAATTAATAGACACTGCAGTAAATAAAATCGAACAAAAAAAATATGTCTCATCCAGGACCAGAGTCTATGCAGACCTTAGCCAATCAGAGTTACAGTAGGCCTTTATGCAAACAAGCCATTTGCCACACGAGCCTGTCATCATTAATTTGAATTGGACTGTGCTACAAGCAGTAGCACCAGTGCGTCTTTAGATCATTAGAATGCATTTGGCAAAAGCCAAAAAATACACCTGAATGGATTTCTGCAAATATGTAAATACCTTGGGAGTCTTCTTACATTTGGAAACTTTACAGTCCTATTGATCACACAACCATGAATAGGTAGGCTGTATTTCCCTATACATCAACAAGATCACCATCTAAAGCTAGCCAGAGTAAGCTGAGCTAAAATCTAACAAAGGAACATTAGATAAACCCTCTCAAACTTTCTCAGCTAGTTGGCCGTAAGTAGCCTGCTCGTCCTTCTGCAGCTTGCCTGCCAATGCATGCTTGTCCCAACCAAGCACCCAAGCTAACTGGCTAAAGTTGGCTAGCTTGCTACCTCCAGACACAGATAAGAACACACCTCACTCTGACCATTTTACTCGCCATAGCAGAGCTGGTTAGGCTGTTTACATGCTATCTAGCGCGTTCGTGACTAACATACTTCTTTGCTGACGTTTACTGATACCTGTCATATTCAGCTAACATTAGGCTCTGTGATTTTAGCTATCTACAAAAGTAGATGCGCTAGCCTAATAGCCACGTTATAACTGACTTGTGATAATTTCCCTTGCTAGTTTGATTGTATTGACATTCCTAGCCTCAGTTGCAGTCGGCCATTTTTGTCAGAAATATTTAGTAATTTAAACTGAAACAGTGCATCCCGAATGGAGGCAGCAAACAATGTACCAGGCCAGCTGTGATTTACGTGATAGCAATATCTTTTGGACAACCAACAAATGTATTGGTGAATTATATTAATCATGCATTGAACTGCATCCATCTATTCTGCCAACAATGCCTGGAATGTTAAGTCAAATATAACCTATTTTTAAAACCTTTAAAATTAGTTTTGTAGCATAAACTGGGAATTTGATATTTTTGACTGATATTGTGATTGTCTGTTTGATTCATATCTGCAAAGTAGTTAAAACGCTATCAGTTCAACTTTAATGTTTTGTACACTCAATGTACACAACATTAAAGCAGTATAAACAGTATACACTCAATGTACAAAACATTAAAACAGTATAAACAGTATACACAGAGCATGGACTCTACAAGGTTTTGAAAGCGTTCCAGAGGGATGCTGGGCCATGTTGACTCTAATGCTTCCTACAGTTGTCAAGTAGCCTGGATGTCCTTTGGGTGGTGGACCATTCTTGATACACACGGGAAACTGTTGAGTTGAAAAACAAAGCAGCGTTGCAGTTCTCGACACACTCAAACCAGTGTGCCTGGCACCTACTACCATACTCTGTCAAAGGCACTTAAGTCTTTTGTCTTGCCCATTCACCCTATGAATGACACATACACGAATCAATGCCTCAATTTTCTCAAGGCTTAAAAATCCTTATTTAACCTGTCTCCACCCCTTCATCTACACTGATTGAAGTGGATTTAACAAGTTACATATATAAGGTATCATAGCTTTCACCAAGATTCACCTGGTCAGTCTACGTCATGGAAAGAGTTCTTAATGCTTTGTAGACTCAGCATATATTATACAGTTTACACAGTATATATATATATATATATATATATATATATATATATATATATATATATATATATATATATATATATATATATATATATATATATACATATATATATACTGCAACCGCCAACCACAGGTGGATTCAGGAGCCCGCTCTCAGTGAGTGTACAGTAGACAGCCTGCTGCGGTCTGCTGCTGCTCTGCTAATCCTCAGATCGGGAGGAGAGGAGGGAGGGGGCCCACCTGGGTAACTGGGGGGCCCTGTCTTGGTTAATAAAAATACAAAAAATGAACTACATAATAAATAAATGTGACTGGTCAATTGTGTGAGTCAGGGGCTGGCCCAAGTCCATAGTGGGTGCAAGAGGCAAATAAAACAACAACAAAAAACTATTCCGTTATTGTTTTTATTATTTTATTGTTGTTAATCCAACCACAGGCACCCGCTCTCAATGTTCAAAATACACCAGAGAGCATAATTTAGACACAGAGGACCAATAGTAATAAAATGAAAAAAACCTGTGGATTACATTTTATCACAAGCACATACAGGTAATAACCAAAATAAAGGAAACACCAACATAAAGTGTCTTAAAATGGTGTTGGGCCACCACGAGCTGCCAGAACAGCTTCAATGCGCCTTGGAATAGATTCTACAAGTGGACCTAAATCATGCCATCTTTGTGGGCTATACTCAGCCTTGTCTCAGGATGGTAAGTTGGTGGTTGAAGATATCCCTCTAGTGGTGTGGGGCTGTGCTTTGGCAAAGTGGGTGGGGTTATATCCTTCCTGTTTGGCCCTGTCCGGGGGTGTCCTCGGATGGGGCCACAGTGTCTCCTGACCCCTCCTGTCTCAGCCTCCAGTATTTATGCTGCAGTAGTTTATGTGTTGGGGGGCTAGGGTCAGTTTGTTATATCTGGATTACTTCTCCTGTCCTATTCGGTGTCCTGTGTGAATCTAAGTGTGCGTTCTCTAATTCTCTCCTTCTCTCTTTCTTTCTCTCTCTCGGAGGACCTGAGCCCTAGGACCATGCCCCAGGACTACCTGACATGATGACTCCTTGCTGTCCCCAGTCCACCTGGCCGTGCTGCTGCTCCAGTTTCAACTGACCTGAGCCCTAGGACCATGCCCCAGGACTACCTGACATGATGACTCCTTGCTGTCCCCAGTCCACCTGACCGTGCTGCTGCTCCAGTTTCAACTGTTCTGCCTTATTATTATTTGACCATGCTGGTCATTTATGAACATTTGAACATCTTGGCCATGTTCTGTTATAATCTCCACCCGGCACAGCCAGAAGAGGACTGGCCACCCCACATAACCTGGTTCCTCTCTATGTTTCTTCCTAGGTTTTGGCCTTTCTAGGGAGTTTTTCCTAGCCACCGTGCTTCTACACCTGCATTGCTTGCTGTTTGGGGTTTTAGGCTGGGTTTCTGTACAGCACTTTGAGATATCAGCTGATGTACGAAGGGCTATATAAATACATTTGATTTGATTTGATGCCAGGAAAATATACCCCACACCATAACATAAACGTTGTATCCCTCATTTACTAAAGTGTTTCCTTTATTTTGTCAGTTGCAGGTTGCCTATTGTTGAGAAGGCCGCAATTTGGGCAGTTTGGACACCAAATATACAGCTTGTTGTGTTGTCACCGTAGACACACTCGGAAGTTTTAGAACACCTACTCATTCAAGGGTTTTCCTTTATTTTTACTATTTTCTACATTGTCGAATAATAGTGAAGACATCAAAACTATGAACTTGTTAATTGTTTACTCCATGTGTAACTCTGTGTTGTCTGCTCACACTGCTATGCTTTATCTTGGCCAGGTCGCAGTTGCAAATGAGAACTTGTTCTCAACTAGCCTACCTGGTTAAAAAAGGTGAAATAAAAAAATTTAAAAAAATGAAATAACACGTATGGAATCATGTAGTAACCAAAAAAGTGTTAAAAAAATCAAAATATATTTTATGTTTGAGATTCTTCAAGTAGCCACCCTTTGCCTTGATGACAGCTTTGCACACACTTGGCATTCTCTCAACCAGCTTCATGAGGTAGTCACCTGGAATGCATTTCAATTAACAGGTGTGCCTTCTTAAAAGTAAATTTGTGGAATTTCTTTCCTTCTTAAAGTGTTTGAGCCAATCAGTTATCCCGTGACAAGGTAGGGGGGTATACAGAAGATCCATATAAATCCATATTATGGCAGGAACAGCTCAAATAAGCAAAGAGAAATGACAGTGCCAAAATAGTCATCATAAAATATATTTGTTTAACACTTTTTTGGTTACTACATATTCCATATGTGTTATTTCATAGTTCTACAATGTAGAAAATAGTAAAAATAAGGAAAAACCCTTGAATGAGTAAGTGTTCTAAAACTTTTGACTGGTACTGTATAATCAATAGAAGGGCTTCAGAACCTCTCACCTGGAAATTATAGTGTTAAACTCATGGATACCCTAGCAATGGCTGCCAGTCCTGACTTGAATGGGAATTATATTTCTATGGTTGGTTGCAGCTATCTGTTTGCCTTTTGCCATTCAAAAATAGAATCGCAAGAAAAACTTAGTTTGGAAAGCAAATGCCTACCGCTGAAAAGAGAAGACTAATCTGTCTGTAAAACCAATATAAAAAAGTTTTCTTATAAAAAAAACAAAGCCATGGGGCCTAGGATTTCTTAATCCGGCCCTGGCCATGTTTCAGGGGTGTACTGTATGTGGAAGATAAGGGCTATAGTCATGGTTTGGTACAGATGTAGGATCTTCATTTGAGCCAGTCAGCTACAGCAGGAAAATTATCCTTCAGCAACAGGAAATGTTAATTATTAGTCTATGCGGATTATACTTAATGGACATTTTTGTAGGGGTTGATACATTTTTCATACGGGAAAATAAAGTCTGAAATGGAAATGACAAGCTTCAGAAGCCTTTTAAAACCTCAAATACACTACAAGTTTTGCATTGTCCTGCAAAAGGTTGATCAAATTAAGATCCTACATCTGTAACTCTCTCTTCAGTGTTTAAGGAGTGTGTGACAGATAGAGCAGAGGGACAGAAGACGACTGGGACTGCCAGCCACATTCCCTCACCTGGGGCCTCCGAAACAGGCTGTTGTCACCGTGGTGACTATTTTGGCATCCACAGCAACCAGGGTTGTCAGCCAATACTACCTCCTGCTCCTCTCACCCGTCAGGGGTTGGGAAAATATGTATAGTCTATTATAAAGGGTGTATGTTGATGGTATATGAGGATAAACATTGTTTGAGAGCAATGATACGGTATGGTGACACTGTATGATCCTTCTAACCCCACTATACTGTGTGAAATATGGTCTCTATGTTGTAGGCTTCTGAGTAAACATCCTAGCCACAGCCTTCTGTTCTGAGAAAGATACTTTTTTTTAGCCTAAACCATATTGAACATAATCCTTTAATGTTTCACTAACTATAGATTGCAGTGGCATAACTATCTGTCTGATCTGGTAGAAGTTCACTAAACATAGATTTACAAACCTACCACACTTAATTAGCACACCTCCCCACAGCCCCCACAAGCTTTGGGGTCCCCCCCGCGACCTCCAGATAGCATATGTACACGTCATAAACCACTACTTTGGGAGGGGGGGGGGGGGGGGGCGGGGTTACAGGAAATTAGCTTTAAAACTGCAAAAAGTGTCATAAATCAGCATCATAGGAAAATGTGTAGAATAGCAGGACATTTGTTCAGGCAAACTTTACTTTTATAGTTGAAAAAAATTGTTTTGTTGCATTATTTTAGCTTAAAATGTACATTTAGGGGAATTTTATAAGGGAAAAGATTTGTTTATGACATTTTCTAAATAATTTCAATATTATTCGTTTCCAAGTTGGCTCTATGGCCTTGTCCGGCGCAAAGGATCCCAATTTCAAACTCTCCAAAAAAGAGTTTAAAATTCTAAAAACTGTCAAAAAATGATATTAATTGAAAAATTATTGTATGTCGTTTCTTGAAATAGCCATCAGTGACTGTAAATAATATTTATTTCAAAACTTTGATTCCTAAAAGATGTGTCTGACGATTTGGTTACCATAACGACCCCTTATTCATGTCCTACGTGAATGTAATGTGGTGCAGCAAAACAACTCATGGTCTATAAAGTTCTCTACTAGATCTCTACTAGTTCTCTGATAGAATTAAACAAACAATATTGGATCTCTCTGTACTTTGCTCTGTTCATCTTTCCCTCAATCCTGACTAGTCTCCTAGTCCCTGCCACTGAAAAACATCCCCACAGCATGATGCTGCCACCACCATGCTTCACCGTACGGATGGTGCCAGGTTTCCTCCAGATGTGACGCTTGGCATTCAGGCAAAAGAGTTCAATCTTGGTTTCATCAGACCAGAGATTCTTGTTTGTCATGGTCTGAGCGTCCTTTAGGTGCCTTTTGGCAAACTCCAAGCTGGCAGTCATGAGCCTTTTACTGAGGAGTGGCTTCCATCTGGCCACTCTACCATAAAGGCCTGATAAGTGGAGTGCTGCAGAGATGGTTGTCCTTCTGGAAGGTTCTCGATGACCACAGAGGAACTCTGCAGCTATGTCAGAGTGACCATTGGTCACCTCCCTAACCAAGGCCCTTCTCCCCCGATTGCTCAGTTTGGCCGGGCGGGAAGAGCCTTGGTGGTTCCAAACATCTTCCATTTAAGAATGATGGAGGCCACTGTGTTCTTGGGGACCTTCAATGCTGCAGAAATTCTACGGACAATCCTTTTGACCTCAATGCTTAGTTTTCCTCACATGCACTGTCAACTGTGGGACCTTATATAGATGTGTGTGCCTTTCCAAGTCATGTCCAGTTAATTGAATTTACCACAGGTGGACTCCAAGTTGTAGAAACATCTCAAGGATGATCAATGGAAACAGGATGCACCTAAGCTCAATTTTGAGTCTCATAGTAAAGGATCTGAATACTTATGTAAATAAGGTATTTCTGTTTTGAATTAATACATTTGCCCGGACTTTAACCCGATCGAACATCTCTTTTAGAGACTTGAAAATAGCTGCGCACCAACGCTCCCCATCCAACCTGACAGAGCTTGAGAGTATCTGCAGAGAACAATGGGAGAAACTCCCCAAATACAGGTGTGCCAAGCTTGTAGCGTCATACCCAAGAAGACTCATGGCTGTAATTGCTGCCAAAGGTGCTTCAACAAAGTACTGAGTAAAGGGTCTGAATAGTGATGTAAATGTGATATTTTAATAATTTTGGGGGGTAGAATTTAGCAAATATTTCAGAAAACCTACTTTTGCTTTGTCATAATGGGGTATTGTGTGTAGATTTATGAGCAAAAAAAAGCAATTTTATCAACTTTAGAATAAAGCTGTAACCTAACAAAATTTGGAAAACGTCAAGGGGTCTGAACACTTTCCGAAGGCACTATATATAAGTTTGGAGATTTGTATGACATATTTGAATAATATAATGTTAGAATTAAACAATCAAGGACTTCAAACACCTATTGGACAATAATTCTAAAAATTAAATTTATTTTTATAGTGTCTGACGGAGTTAACATAAATCCAGTTAGTGAGCATTTTATGAATAAAATTGAAATAAATAGGTTGTTCCTTTACATGCTGTGATAGCTGATACTTGGCCTATCAAAATATATATTTCACTTTTTTGTTAATATATATATTTTTTAAGTGAGATGGCCGCGTCTTTCAAGAATCCTGAGCTCGAAAATAGCAACATTTTCTCTCAGCCTCATGGCAAAATTTGTAAATTAGAACAAGATTAGCTATACAACTGCACATATTTCTCTCTGGCCTTTGCTCGGAACTTACGGGGGCTCCGCAAAACTGTGCTATGCCACTGACCTACCTCTAAATTGCCATTACGTTCTGACACGTGGAAGCACTGAAAGTATTGAGAAGGGTGGTGTTAGGGCCATGACTGGCTCATGGAAGTTGAAGCAGACAAATGATGATGGTGTTTAGACAACTGTTTCCAATATTTTACTAATTGGTGGATCATTAGGGGAAACAGTCAGCCTGAGTCACAGTACTCTGCTCAGTGAGCCAATCTAACTGCTCCCACAGGACCAAGCTCTCCACATCATAGCTGACAACAGATGCGTTTCATCACTTGAGGCAGCGAAGGTAGTGACTGTCTATATGCCCAGTGTATCATGTGTCTCATGACCGTGACTAAGTTGCAACAGTAACATAGTGATAAATGCAGGCAACAAGTGTCTGTTGACCATGTCATTTCCAATGGCAATGGGAAAGTGCCTCATGCTACATAAGAACACAGACCAAAATAACAAAAATAACAATGAATGCAATAAACACATTGTATAAACACATAGTACAGTGCCGTTTCGCTAAAAGATAAATGTTCTTAGGGAGGTGATCACTCACCAGCTTGTTTCTATACCCTACTTTCCTCCAATCACTCCAGTAAAATCCTTATGGCCATTTCAAAGACAACCAGAGCTCCTTTCCAGCTATTGTTTCCATTGCGGAGAAGATGGAACTGCAGGAGCATGCATTACTGAAGGAGCACCAAGCCAACACATTTCATACCTCTTCCTTGCTTCGTCAACATGTCACGTCCTCTAATTGTGTCAGGTTTTTGAAGTGGTTCCTCTTTCTTCCTCTGGGGTCTCCTCCTTTCTTCACTTGTGGAAAGCATAGGCACTTCTTGTCAACATGTCTAAGTCAACAGGACTTCCAATAGACTGACTGTAGGCAGAGCAGGATGGGTGGAGGGGAAGAGGAGGGCCGAGAGAAAAAGAGGGCGGGGACGTGGAGAGCTTTCAGGGGTTAAAATGAGTGCTTAGCCTCTCTGTCATAATGAGAAGAACAAGCACCAAGAGAGTAAAGTCCGATCAGCAAGTCACATCAAGTGGGTGACAGACACTTCATCCCCCGTGTAGAGAATTGACTCTGGTTAGCTTTTGTCCTGTTAATTCAGTCACTAATGAACACTAACAGAGAAAAAAAGTAGACACTCCCCAATGCAGCATTCAGTGCCTGTAAATCCAGATAATGAAGCCCATGAGAGCCAAAGCAGTCTGTCATCTCATCTCGTCTTTCACCCTCATAGAGCTCTCTGACAGACTGTGGCAGACAGTCTCCACTTAGTAAACAGTATGTGACAGAGAGGACTTAGAAAGCCTGAGGGGGCTTGTGGTTTAGAGCAGTCTCAGCATCTGTTCAGGATTCAGACCAGTGAACAACGTCCAACGATCTGCTATCTGAGTTCCCCACGGTTTAATCACTACTCCACCGAAACTAGAGAACCTGGACAAGAGAACACATCCATCCAACAAACACCGAAGTTAGTGCCATTGTGTACCTGAGTTTACAGAGTTGCACTTAAGTACAGCAGCCTACTGTTACTTTATGGATTGAAACTGTTGTGAATGTAAACAAGTAGAGCATGCATGTTTCTGGAGAAAATAAACAATGCATTTGGGTAAATAGGTAAAATGCACTGTGGTGTAAAGCCTAGGGCGGTGCAACCACATCACCTGTTCCCTCCACAGACTGTAGAAATTAACCTGCAGGCAGACAGTCCACAGAGCATAAGTCCCTTCAGACCTCCCACAGCACACAATGAATACAGGGAAACACCAATCACTATGCATACCTTTTGTTGTCTGCTTGCCAAAGGGCAGAAAATACTATATGACCAGGGCTGAGATAAAGTTCCACAATGTATTGTATATGTCGGCCTACGTATAAATAACAAGCAGATTCTTAAGCATTGTTCATTTTCTTATTTATTATTTGTATAAAGCACTTCAGAGTAAACATGTACACATGAGACCAAAATGCAATGGTACGGTAACTATGGAATATAATGAAGCTATCTGCAAGGCAGAAATAGTTTAGCCTATTTTTTTGGTAATGTTGAATACAAAAGAAAAGAGGAAACAAATGCGCATCAGAAATTGGCATTAAAAGATACTGCACAACCAGGGAAACCGAACTGTCAAGTGAGCTCCCTTGGTTTCTTCCAGAGTAATAAGACATACAAATAGCACAATAGAAAAAAGCCAGACAGACACCCAGCTGCTCTCAGTTTACTAGCTATCTACCATAATCCCCCCAAAAATAAAGTAAATACAGGAATACAGAGAATACCCTTCAGGTTTGGTCATTACTAAGGTTTGACCTTATGGCTTCCGTAGATATGCAGCTGTTGACAAGACTAGCTATTAAGATATGCATGCATTTCAATAAGGGAGAGGAGAAAGTTCAGGTGCAACACCTAAACCGCCACCATTTCAGTTTGTCCAAGTTAAATATTGTTATCCACTGTGTAAGGGATGATATGATTATGTATTATATAGTGTACACATCAAGGATATAATTGTAACATAATCAACCGGAGTAGAACTACTCAGAAACACAACCTGTTAACTGGAAAAATACATACATACTTATACCATACAGCATTCTGAAACATGAATTGAGATAGTGTTGCATATCGAAAAGTAACATAGGAAGTTGTCCTCTGTAACATGAGGCATAGTGTTCTTCAGTAACTTTATGTTATGGGCTTACCGCAAATAAGACTGCACAATATTCTGTAGTATACATACCTCCGTTCAAAACAAGGTTGACATTTTAGGTTTTTGATTGCAGAGTGTTAGTTTTTTTTCAATCACTTTGGTGCAATTTTCACAAGTATGTGATACATTTTCACAACACTTAGTACAAAACAGATGATCAAAAAGGCAGTTTCTAAACTACACACAAATTCAATTGACTAAGTACAACACACATTCACCTTTTCATAAAACTTAAATCAGTGTTTCATCTAGAAATAAATAAGTCTTACATTGCAATACGTTCAAATAAAGTAAATTCTTTTCACAATACAATGCTCACGTTACTTTTGATATGATTGTATTTTTTACTCTTACCTAATCCGAATGGTCTCAATTGATAATCACTTAACCATTTGGTAAACCTGTAGATGTTAAACTGGTTTGTCTACTACAGATTGAGAACTACACCATGAAAATGTTTGTAAAGTATGAACATTAAGTATGATATATAATGTATTATAAACTGGGTGGTTCGAGCCCTGAATGTTGATTGGCTGACAGCCGTGGTATCAGACCGCATACCACAAGTATGAAAAAACATTTATTGTTACTGCTCTAAAATACGTTGGTAACCAGTTTATAATAGCAACAAGGCACCTCGGGGTTTGTGGTATTTGGCCAATATACCACGGCTAGGGGCTGTGTCCAGGCCCTCCGCGATGAGTTGTGCATAAGAACAGCCCTTAGCTGTGGTATACTGGCCATATACCACACCTGTTAATGCCTTATTGCTTAAATATATTATGATGGTGACCCTTTATTTTACTTCACAGTAAGTAAAAAAACAGATATACAAGACCAGATATGTACTGTTTGTAACAATTGAATCCCCTAAATAATTGTCTCGAGGGCCATATTGAGATTATTTTTATTTTTTTAAATTCAGCGGAATGCCGCAGATTTTCCCCCCAGAACCTATTTTTTTGTCGAAAGCTATTTGCCGGCCAGAAAAGGGTCCATTATTTCCCACAGGCCGTATGTTGCTCACCACTACCCTGAACATGTACCCAAAATTACAGGTGTCTTTTTGATTGGGGGGAGGGGTTACACTGCTCTACTATAATTGCATTGGTCAATACAATACTAATTCATAATATGCCATTTATGTAGAGCAGGCACTTTTATCCAAAGTGGCAACAGTGAGTCAACACATTTTCCTGTGACCCCAGTAAGAATTGAACCAAAAACTCTGCGGTGTTGCTAGTGCCATGCTCTTACTGAGCCACATAGGGCCAATAGAACACATAAGTACAATACAATATTATAATACAGGTGGAAGGTGTATGATTGCCATCCCCATGAGTGTGCCACCCTCCTTCAGGCCATGAATGAGGCATGCAATGACATCAATCCAGATCTATGTCAGGCTTGGATTCACCATGTCAACAGGTCTTTCCCCCAGGTGCATGAACAATGAGGACATTTACTGTGTTGATGAGAACCTATGGTCAACTGTTTAAAACTGGCTTGATGCAAACTCGTGCCTGCTAAACATTATGTTTCTTTCATTCATTTAATTTGTTTCATTTGATTACAGTACACCTAGTGTAATTATATCTGAACAATAAATGTATATTTTGCATCAATGACTGAAAGAATGAACACACATGGGATATAAATTTGATTTTCAGTAAATGTTGATGGGTAGTGTAAGTGTATTCCCTAATGTGAAAACAGTGTAATGTGCTGTAATTTACAGTGCTGTAGCATACTACATTTAAAGGGCAATTTTGAAACATGTATCTTGCATGTTTGCTAATGGATTAACTGGTTGTTAAAATAACTAAGTTGAGAAGATATCATGATGCTGTGTTTAGAGTTTTGTACAAAAAAGTTGTGAAAATGTACCACACACACGTGAAAAAAGCACAAAACCGATTGGGGGGAAAAAAAACTAAATGTCTATTGGTAACAATTTTCTTCCACATGTCTTTCTTCATTCCCGGGTGGCCCTTAATAAAGCAAAAGGCTTGTGGGTAGTTGTGTTGGAATGCCAAAGTAGCACAACCAGTCCGTTAAGCCCTCTTCATCCCCCGGCCCATCAAGCAGGCGAACACGGTCATCACCATCTTGGGCTTGACCTCCACCAGGTCGTCTGGGAGAGCGTAGACACGCGCGCCGATCTTCCTCGCCATGGAGACGGCATATCTAAGAGGGGAAATGGGTGGTTTAATTTAATATTGATCAGCACTTTCTTCTATGACTCGACATCTCGGACACATTCCTATTTGTTTAATATTCATTCTTATGACTTCTGAATATATACTTCACAACCCCTCCATATTTCAAATTTTTAACAGATAGTATAGCAAAAAACAGGAACTAATTGAAGCTTGAGTTCTTCTTACAGGTCAATATCAATGATCATCAGGACAGGTAGATCAGTGGAAGACTTACTTGGCGTTCTCCAGCTTGTCCTCGGCTGAGAGGCTACCAGTCTTGACCAGGTCGTAGCTGATGCTTCCAGGTTGGATGGCATCAATCAGGTCCACTACTGGTAAACTGGTGCTGATCTCCTTGTCCTGACAATCAAGAGCAGAGGACACAGTGTCAAATACCTGCTTCACAAATCAGCTCAAGTACAGTGTCAGAATTTGTGGCATGCCAGATTAGGCCTGCTGATTGGAGGATTCAATGTAGTGACTGCATTATCACTACAGAACATAGTTGTATGACAAATGTTGTATGCATCTAACAAAGATATAAACAAATGTATTAAAAACAAACAACCTAAATATATCAATAAAGCTTTACAAACCTTGAAGCTTGAGATCTTGGTTGTTTTCCCTGCCTCTGACAAGGTTGTATTGACCCATTTAACAATGATGTCATCATTAGCTTTTTGTCCATCTCCTAAGTCCTCCAGTACATTCAGCGTATATCTAGGAGATGTCAAGAGTTAGCTCACATATTGGTCAGTTTCTTGGGCACTCGGCAGTGTGCAATGGTCAGCATGTAATCATTGAAGGCCAGTCAAAAGTAAACCAAAAACAATCCATTTATTCATCAAGTTCTGCGTAAGAATTAACAATCCACTGTTTAAATATTCCAGTGCAGGTTTACAAAACATTTGCCCCCATGCTGCCTTACCTCTTCTTTTACGACCCTGATTTACAGAGAAATAATCGTGTGAGAGCATGTCATAAATATTGCTGACAGTGACGCCACAGATACTAGGACTGCACCAGGACTAACTGGCAATTCTAGTTAGTCTACACGCACCACCCACTTCAACACCTGGCCCTGCCTAGCAGAAGCATTGAGACAACAACTGGTTGGTATTTAAGTAACAATGCAAAGCTACATTGGAGCTGCATATTTTGGGTTTCAACAAATAAGATTGTCAAAATATATTTTGTGAGAATATGAAAACAAGACAATTGCCCCTTTGTGAAGTCCTGCCCCCAGATCGCACCAAAGGATAGCAACTGTCGTTGAGTCTGAACACCTCGGACAAGCTCATGATTCAAACGCATGAAAGCCAATGAGAGCTATGGCAAAACAGAGTTTATCAAAAAGTAGCTAAATAACAGTGCACGAGGGGAACTTGCTACTCTGATTTCTGAAATGCAGAGCCTGTTGAAGTATTTTTAGAATCTGAAATTAGACTTTTGTTACTTTGTTTGCTAGCTCAGCTGGTTAGCTAGTGCTTTCTCAATGACCACCAAACCTTGCTAAAGCTAGCTAGCCAGTTAACAAAACATTTTCTCAAAATGTATGTAAGCTAGCTTAGTTAGCTATATTATGAATACAACCATCATCGTCTGTCGATATCAGGATACCACTTGAGAGTACTAATTAGCTCCAAGTGGTTAGTAGTAACGTTGACTGCGTGCATTCAGAGCCATCCAGTGGCTAGCCACACTACAAACTTCATCGTAACAGGTTCCCCTGAAGCAATTGTAATGACAGTCCACCACAACATACCCAATAGTATCCTAATTATCAAGGGATAGTCTGAGTTTAATTTTATTGTGTCGTAAAAACACAGTTTGGCCTCCCGAGTGGCGCAGTGATCAAGGCGCTGCATCGCAGTGCTAGCTGTGCCACTAGAGATTCTGGGTTCGAGTACAGGCTCTGTCACAGCCTGCCACGACCTGGCCGGTATGGGGCGACGCACAATTGGCCCAGCGTCGTCCGGGTTAGGGAGGTTTTGGCCGGCAGGGATGTCCTTGTCCCATCGCACACTAGCGACTCCTGTGGCAGGCCCAGGCGCAGTGCACGCTGACACTGGCGCCAGGTGCAGTGTTTCCTGCAACACATTGGAGCGGCTGACTTCCAGGTTAAGTGGGCATTGTGTCAAGAAGCAGTGCGGCTTGGTTGGGTTGTGTTTTCAGAGGACGCTCGGCTCTCGACCTACGCCTCTTCCGAGTCCGTACCGGAGTTGCAGCGACGAGACTAACTACCAATTGGGTACCACGCAATTGGGGAGAAAACAGGGCAAAAACATTTTTTGAGATTGTTGTGAGGGGTTTTCTCCAGAAGTTTGAATGGGGAATGGAGCTTCCTGGGAAAATGTTGTCTGAGTGGGGCGGTGGTCAGCGAAGAGTAAATTGGAGTCAAATTTCCTTTCAGCGCCTATCCCCTCTTTATTTACCTGTGCGCTCATATGTTTTTCCATAAACATCAAAGTAACAGCAACATATTTTGCAGTGGTGAAAACAGAAAATGTGTCCCTGGTTATGAAAGGTATGTTACATATTGATCTAAGCATGTGCCAGGACTCACCTCCTCATCAGCTGCCACACCAGGGCTAGCGTCAGGGTGGCATTGCCATCGTTCAGGTCCTGCCCACCGATGCCAACGAGAGAGAACTTCGCCGTCGTCTTCCCCAGCTCCACCGCATAGTTGCAGTTCTCCAACTGAGCAGAGAAAACATAGCAGTTGTCAAGAGAAACACACCTTTAGTCTCTCTCCAGAACTGGAGCTGTGTTCTTTTGATCTATGAGCTTCTGAATAGTTGAAGACAGAAACAGTAAATTCTGCCACATGATCATTATTTAGCATTTTTTCAAAGTAAAAATTATAGGAGGAACATACATTTTATTTGAGAATATAGTTTACCTTTTTCATGTTGGTACCAATCTTGGGATATGGTGGTTTGTTGACTTTGTTGGTCCAGTCGACGGGCACTTTGATCTTTTCATAAAGTTGGAGGATGACCAAGGCGTCCGCTAGGTCTCTGTAGAGGAAAGATAATCGTTATATAGGTTACCTGACCCTGTGTATGAATACCACTGGTAGGGAGCAGTAAGGTATTGGCATGTTAATTTTCAATGTAAATAATTAGTTGCATTTGGTACATACCCATACAGATGATTGACATGTGGGTTTACACCCAGGGAATTCATCCAGTTCCGGAATGTTCTTTCTTCTCGTGTCTCACCTAAACAGAAAAGATGTTGGGTGATTTTATGGTCTCAGAGAGTACAATGTACACTGGACAATATCCACCCAGCAATCATAATCAACAGATGTCTAGCTCAGCACCCACCTTCCAGCATCCCCCAGTCGATGTCCTCTCCCTCAGGCTTGGTGAGAGATGGGTACTTGTTGAAGAGATTGGCCACAAAGGCCAGGTTGAGTTTGGGGTTGCCGGCGACGACGTCGGCTGGGGTGACAAACTGTCGACAGCCCAGCCTGTCAGCCTGCTGAAGCATGTTCTCTGCCCTTTTCAGGTCATCCTTCTCCTGCAGGTCATAGACACACCACAGGTTCATACCAGGGACGTATTTTATTTATCCCTTCTGAATGTACGTATATTAACTGAAAACAATTGATTCTCTGTATATGAAATGTGTATATTCTCCGTGAAGGTGCTTACACTGAAGCCTGCCATGCTGATGTCTATGCGTGGTTGATCTTCCTCTGTGCCTTTGGGGGAGATTTGGTTGAGAAGGTGGAAATAGGCTCTGGAGTCCTGAAACAGAGACCGACATCTCGTTTGAACCTCAGCATTGGAAAGATATACAAGTACACTGGGATACAAGGTTGTGCAGGCCACATGGGAACAAGACGACACAGGACACAATGGATAGGTATGCAATGACCATGACGAACAATGGAAATATTAATACTGTACAATGATCTTGATGACACATGTATGAAGCTATTGTCAATTCCTATACATTATGGAAGTTGATCTATGAAGTACCTTTACAGGTTGAAAGGTCTGTCAGCTGAAGAAAAGATACAGTCAGTCAGAAATATCATAAAGCACAGGCATAAAAACCAAAGATATCATCAGAGCAAAGAATTGTTTGCTTTGAAAGAATAGAATTAAGAGTCCAGATTTGGTTGAAGCCTTGATTGTCTAATCAATTTTATTAAGCCATAGTTCCACTTCTTTCTGAGGACAACATAAAACTATTTCACTTTTCACCTTCATTAACCATACAGATACAGTGAATACAAACCAAACATACATGGACCGTACATCCCTACCTTAATGTCGGAGCTGAAGTTATTGATCTTCTGCCAGCCAGCGTTCTCCAGGTGAAAGTTAGCCCAGCGCAACAGCAGCTCCTCTGGAGACAGCTTCATCAGGTCCTCCAGGGTCTCTCCATCTCTCAGCAGAGCAGCCAGGGCTGGGGGGATTCACAGGACATTCGCTCAGCTACAGCACCTCAACACTCACTGACCAAAGAGTTCTTTAACCAGGAAAAGCCACTCCAACACGGAGGACAAACTGGCTGGACGTCATAATGTTGTGATAATAAAAGGAAAGAGACCTTTGTTCCTTGTAATGGGTAAATGTACCATGAGGAATAACACGACGGTTAGATACAGGTTCATGAGTCGCCAAGACAGTGATTGTGCTGTGAAAGTTCCTCACCTTCATTTCTGCTGAGCTCAATGTCAGCAAAAAGGCCGATCTTGATGATCTGCCACAGCAGGCCCAGTACCAGGTGGGGCTTCCCCTCCCTTAGGTCCAGAGCCCCGATGTTCACCACGTGGCAGCCAATAGCAGAGGCCGAGTTCAGAGCCAGGTTCAGATTCTCCTGCAGGATGAAGAAACAAAAAGCTTTGAAGTCCCTTGCAGGAAAGAGAGAAAAACAAACAGGTCCTCCCACATTCATACATGAAACATAAATAGAGATGACAAACTTTATCTATTGGCTAAATCGCTAACAAATCACTCTTTTTTCCCCACAAATTGGTCTTTTGACCAATCACATGATATTTTTTCAGCGCTGACCTGATTGGTCAAAAGACCAATTAGTGATAGAAATATCAGAATTGGGCTGTGTTTCTAGGCAGCCTAAGAATATGTATGTGACCAGTCTGGTTGAGTTTGTACAGACCTGTATTGTGAACGGTGTCAACTTCTTCTTGTTTATGGTCCTCTCGTCAATCGTGTCTGGCACCGACAGGTTGATCATTTTACTACAGGAGCACATACACAGCTGGTTTATGAGGGGTCCTAATGTTGGGAGACGCAGATATGGCCCATTTCAACCAACCAGGTGTAAGGAAAATTAGCTGTGTTAGGGGCTGTAAGGGCAGAATTACACAGAACAAAGCGATTTATAAAAGTATGTCTCACCAGAGAACGATGCCGTCGCCCATGGCCTTGAAGAGGGAATCTGAGTTGGGGTCCATGGGCAGGGCGTGCTTGCAGTCAGGGTCATTCTCCAGCGCTGTGTTGAGCCAGTTAACAAACGCGTACCGCTCCTCCTCTGCACAGGGCAGCACAGGGAAACTCTCAGCCAACACAACCAGCACCACTTTATACACCTTCTCTCACTACATGGGAATAATGTTATGTTTCACATCCAAGGAAACCCAGTTATTGGTTTTGATTGACTAGGGCCCCTAGTGTAGAGTAGGTAATCAATCCACTATGAGATGATAGACAGAGAGCATCTACCAAAACTCATGAGAAAGGTTCCCTTAAATTAGATCAAAAGGCCTATACACTGAGTAAACAAAACATTAGGAACACATTCCTAATATTTAGTTGCACCCCCTCACAACAGCCTCAATTCGTCAGGGCATGGACTCTACAAGGTGTTGAAAGCATTCCACAGGGAGGCTGACCCATGTTGACTCCAATGCTTCCCACAGTTGTGTCAAGTCAGCTGGATGTCCTTTGGGTGGTGGACCATTGTTGATATATACAGAAAACTATTGAGCACAAAAAAACCCAGCAGTGTTGCAGTTCTTAAATATTTAGTCTTGGCCATTCACTCTATGAATGGCACACATACACAATCCTCATCTACACTGATTGAAGTGGATTTAACAAATGGATTTAACAAGTTTAACAATAGGGGATCATACCTTTAACCTGTATTCACCTGGTCAGTCTCATGAAGAGCACGTGTTCTTACTATTTTGTACACACTGTGTATATACACAGTACAGCATACTGTAATGCAATCCCATCAACATTAGTAGAAGGAGACTGAGCAGCTCACCAGAGAAGGAGTGTTGCGTGCCCTCACTGGACTGCGTAGATGTACCCCCAATGGCCAGGATCCCCTCCTTCCTGTTAATGGCCTTGCGGAAGCTTTTGGCAATGTCACTGCTCTTCAACTCCTGGAATATCTGCAGTAGAAGGGGCAAAGTGCATTTTAGCTTCAACGGCCAACCTCTTCAAGATCCTAATACATTTCTGCTTATATTATGTTCAGTTATTATCATAAGCATTATTACAAGATAAATCAGTGTAAGCCTGCAATGGTGTTGCAGGCTTAGCAACAAAAACACAGGTGTTTAGCAGGAAGCCAAGCGCCTCTGTGAACCAAACGTTTTTATCCTCCTTTCTAATTCAACATGTTACAGGATACTGTACGAAGTCTACACCAGACCACAAACATAGGATCAAGTGGTGTTAGCCTACACTGCCCATGCACTGTAGATAGAGGTCCATGGAAAACACAATAGTAGGCATTTTTTATTATTTAACTACGCAAGTCTGTAAATAAGAATTTGTTCTTAACTATGACAGCCTACACCGGCCAAACCCGGACGATGCTGGGCCAACTGTGCGCCGTCCTATGGGACTCCCAATCACGGCTGGTTGTGATACAGCCTGGATTCGGACCAGGGTGTCTGTAGTGACGCCTCTTGCACTGAGATGAAGTGCCTTAGACCGCTGTGCCACTTGGGAGCCCAAAATGTACCTTCATAAGTAATGACTGTCTGTTATTTAATTTACTTTCAATTATCTGGATATGGTTTACAATTATCTTAATCTCATACTGTACCCACCATATTTTAAATGAAAACACCCCCCCCCCCCCCCCAAAAAAAAAGTTCCTCTCGTCATTGAGCTATGAGAAATGGACTAAAATAGAGAGATTAGTAATAATTATTTTATTTTTGGATTCCATTGGTCAAATTATTGCTCTAAATAGAGACTGGCACAGGCCAATAAATTACTGTTCTCTCATCATGGGTGAAACGAAATACAGGAACTCACCATCTGACCTCATTTCCTCATTCCTGTGTGTGCTTTAGTGGACACTCAATTGACACGTTAAAGAGATAGTTCACAAGAATTTCAAAGGGGAACTTGATTTCACAAAGGAGACAAAAGATGGTCCCCTTAGTCAGACAGGGATAGGCAGAACTCCCAACAACAAATCCCTCATTAACTGGAACAAACTCGCAAAACCTGACTCGCTGACACCAACTCCCTGAGGATGACTGGCCAAACCTGACTTGCTGAAACCCGACTCCCTTAGGATGACTAACACACAACTGTTAAACATGACTCACCGACAGAAACTCATCAAAGCTGATCTTGTTGTCCTTGTTGCGATCCAGCTTCTGAATGATCTCCCTGACTTTGTAGCCAGGCAGGGGAAGGTTGGCCTCCTTGAACAGTTCATGGAGCTCATAGTCACAGATGGATCCATTGCCATCGAGGTCTACAAAAGCACAGACAGACCGCAGTTTGAGCATATTTTCTAAATACGTTTCAGCTAACACACAATACTTTTTTGCTTCAATCCTTGGGCTGGTTCACAAACAATAGAAAAAAAGCAGGCAAGGGACATGTAAGTGAAAGTCAATAACTAAAAAGTCAGGGACAGTACAATGAAGCAGTTGTAGACTTGTAGCCTATGTAACAAACATGTATTATGAAACAAGCCATACTGGTCGTACTAATGTAGCAAATCAAATCAATCAACTGTAAAATCACAGATGTAGCCAACTCACCAATTTTGCCAAACGCCTCTCGCAGCTCCTCCAGCTCGTCTTTGGAGATCTTTCCTGCCATGTTGATGGAAATGACTGAAGGTGGTCAGTCAAGAGAGGTGGGTCCTGTGCAGACAAACAGGTTGGTACATTAGAGAGAGACAGGGAACAGAAGTCCTGAACCGGTCAGATCATGAGCAGCAGAAGGGGAAATGACAGTAAGGGGATACCATTACATTACTTCCCTTACGAGCAACCCTCTCTGTAACAATATGACCCTCCATGACCTCTTAGCGGGTCTGGAGGAGAAGAGGACACCAGTATTGGTCCTGTCTACTGAGCATTTGAATCCTTGTTGCAGTGGGAGGGAACGGAAGATAGTGTCACTTTAGCATGACAGATGACTTATTCTGTGCTCACTTGGCTGGAACCTGAGCTCACACAGAGACACTAGAGCACTGCTGCCTCACTGACCACTCCACATCAGCACGTGTCTAATTGGATATTAGGTTACTACAGTATGTTCATATAAATGATAGATAACCCCACTTGAAGGATGTCACTCTTGGTAGGCCTATTTAGAGTCAGATTAAGTGCAGTTAGTAGGGGGGGGGGGTGAAAGGCAATAGCGGTGAGAGGTCACAACTCAGGAATGAGCCAGCCGTAAGTATTTTGGCGATAGTCACCCTTCACATTGAAATATTTGTCTCACTATTCAAGGGCACCAACAAATACCAACCAGAGATAACAGAATACAATCCATTCCACACGCTTTCATGTTTCCTTCACCAACGTTTGCTGATTTGTAGGCCCTAGTGATCTCCATTCTTCTCATGGATAAGTACTTCGTTGAGGCACCGCCACCCCTCCCATGTTGAAGGGGTATAGAAATGCAGTAAACAGGTCTGTCTATAAAAATAGGCTACATCAGCTGCATACATGTACATTTTTGTCATTTAGCAGACACTCCTACCCAGAGTGACTTACAGCATCAATTAGGTTTATGTGCCTTGCTCAAGGGCACAGACAGAATTTCCACCTTGTAGGCTTGGGGATTTGACCCAGCGATCTTTCAGTTACTGGCCTAACTCTCTTAACCCCTAGGCTACCTGCCGCCCTGTACTGTTCCCACTCTGCGCCATCCAAAGCTAAACCGGAATAAGCACATTCTCCTTCCATAAAGAGTTCACCCATGAAGGCAAGCACTGACAAAATACTCACAAGTATGAATGCAATTACAATGTTCTTTAACAAATTACTCCTCCCTGAAGACATAGGCTTGGGAATCTGGATTCCTCACAATCATGCTTTCAGAACATAATTAATAGGCTTGGGTAGTATACCGTTTATACTTTGGGAAAAGCCACAGGATGGCTCTTCAATACCCCAGAGTGCTGTAGCGTGTAAAAATCGTATGTCCTCGGTTGCAACACTCACTACCTAGTTCCAAACTGCCTCTGAAGCACCGTCAGCACAAAAACTGTTCGATGGGAGCTTCATGAAATGGGTTTCCGTGGCCGAGCAGCTGCACACAAGGCTAAGATCACCATGTGCAATGCCAAGCATTGGCTGAAGTGGTGTAAAGCTTGTTGCCATTGGACTCCGGAGAAGTGGAAAGAGTTCTCTGGAGTGATGAATCATTCTTCCCCATCAGGCAGTCCAATGGACAAATCTGGGTTTGGCGGATGCCAAGAGAACGCTACCTGCCCCTTGCATAGTGCCAACTGTAAAGTTTTGTGGAGGAGGAATAAATGGTATGGGGCTTCAAAAAAAATCCTCTCTTCATGGTTTGGCCTAGGCCCCTTAGTTCCAGTGAAGGGAAACACTACAGCATACAATGATATTCTAAACAATTCTGTGCTTCCAACTTAGGGGCAAAAGTTTGGGAAGACCCTTTCCTGTTTCAGCATGACCTATTTATAGTGCAGTGAAGTGCACAGAGCAAGGTCCATACAGAAATGGCTTGTCGAGATCGGTGTGAAAGAACATGACTGGCCAACACAGAGCCCTGACCTCAACCCCATTGGGATGAATTGGAACGCCGACTAAATCGCCCAACATCAGTGCCAGACCTCATTAATGCTCGTGGCTGAATGGAAGCAAGTTCCTGCAGCAATGTTCCAACATCTAGAGGAAAGCCTTCCCAGAAGAGTGGAGGCTGTCGTAGCAGTAAAGGGGGACCAACTCCATTAATGCCCATGAGTTTTGAATGAGATGTTCGACAAGCAGGTGTCCACATACACCACATGACCAAAAGTATCAAGATCAAGCAGCAGAGACAATCCCCTCCTGGATTAAGATCCCTGCTGCCGAATATTTGTTTTGTCTTTGCTGCAAGCTATGTTTTGAGATACTTTCATAACTTCATGGGCTGGGTTGTCTGTCCTAGAGGTAAATGTTTGCATGTACTCGTTAGCATTTACCTAGCATGCGATATGAGAAGTCCTTAGTACTTGTTAGCATTCTGGTAAGTGTTGGTTTTTGGCCTTTTATTATACAAAAAGAATAATAAATTACGCCCCTTGTGTGTACTACTGATAAAACTGTATATCCCGGGATGGCACAGGCAAGGTATGGAGATCTGGATACAGCACAACCCTAACAACTAACATGTCGGATGGGCTATACAATACAGTGAGTCAGTGCATAACAAAATGTCCTTGCTAAATATAAGTCCTGGGTATGAAGAAATTATCTATGATAATAGATCAATTGATTAGAGAGGCCTAAATCATGAGTCATGACCATAAATAAGATGGCAATATCAGTCAGTTCAGTTCCTCCAATGGGACCAATTTCTCCTAATCTGCATCTGGCATCACAGGCACACATTCAACAGGACGAACAAAGGACAAAAGACAAGACAGAATGTGTAATCACTGCCATGAATGAAGATCATTGATTGCCTTGACACTCACATAAACTAAAGGGGCAAAGAGGTGCTTTGGTTTCTGCTTATGACACTCACACTCCTTATCAAGCAGCTGGAAATGAAATTCAGTCAAAACCATACAAGGCAATCGTTTTCCCCCCAGAGAGTAGCAATTTCCTATGTGAGTCATGCAGGGGCATTTCCCCAATAATCAAACCATCTCATTCTGCAAGTTGAAATTCAAAATTACAGGGCGCAAAACTGCTAGAATAGTCCTACAACATGGGGGGGGGGGGGGTAAATTTAGCTTAGCCTGATCAAAATTCACACATCCTCACACCCATACCTCTTGTTTATTTTGTATTGTTTAGCCATTGTAAGACTATACAACGAGAGAAAACATACAACCCTAAGTAAACCTTTGTATTATCACTAGGAAAATTACCAACCATGTGAATGACTATTACTGTGTAACTGTATTTGAGCCTCGCCTGGATGTGAAATGAGGCCACTGGAGTCAGACCAGCCATAATAAGGGACTCCAAACATTACCTCATATGCCAACCCCTGTCACACCCCAGACAGAAAGAGAGAGGGAGAGAAAGCGAACGAATGAGAGAGAGGGGGTGGGGGTTACATACACAGAGCAAAAATGGAGGCGGTAGAGAAGTAGTGTGCACACTGTAGAGTATAATCATTACTGGTATAGAAGAATAAGGACATTGTAATGTGAACCATCATGTCTAGACATGGGGATAAACGTTAAGAATAACATCTCTGTCAACACCTAAAAATAGCAGGCCTCAATGGCAGTTGACAGAACAAGCTGTTTTTGGACGGGTGACAAAGTTAAATACATTGGACGGATACAGGTAACAATGTTCTCTGAATAGAAGTACATTTGCATAATAGCACGATCACAGAATGTGATATGATTCAAATGCATTATTCAAATTGACAATGCTTTGCTTAGCAGCAAGTCAACGCAACAATGTACACATAATTATAACATCTTGACATATGGCTAGGCACTCAAGACTAGTACAAGACCAGAGGATTTAAAGAAAAGTTATTCTGCGACTAATACTAGCCCCACCTCCACGGCAATTAGACACTTTGCAGCAGCCGGCGACAGCTGTTAATTGCCACAACATACAAAACATTTACAAGTTTGAACTGATCTTTCTGACAGTTGAGTCAGATCAGGGGAGGGTTCCCAGATGGTAGAGACAACAGGGTAGAGCCAAGACCACACCTTGCCAGTGCTTCACCCGCCCCGTCCGTGACATGGGAAATGTAAGGCACATAAATAGAATGGGCACCCCTCCCAAGTGTGGTCAAGTTCATGTGCACACACCCAGCGAGCTCCTACAGGAACATGAGGATTTTCTGCACCGTCAGCTTTCCACTTACATGTGATATCTTGAGCCTATTCTAAACTACATGTTCTTTATGACATTACAGCTCAACTTCCTGTCAGCTTGTGTGGGTACAAGATAAGCATAATTATGTTTACTGACAGGTGACTCACTGACAGATCCTAAAGATCAACAAACCACACTGTGACCCATTCCAACATGGTTAGAAAGAACAGCTTTCTGCCCGTGAAAAACAGCTGACACATTGCTGATGTGCCAATGCTAAAACCAAACTTTGGGCTTAAAGCTGCACTATGCAGAAATTGCTCCGCCATTTCCTTGTTGCAAAAAGTCTAAATAAATTTCAGTTTGTGACAAAACAAGCACGTATAGTGTAGATAATCATTGTACCATCTAAATCGCTGTGAAATATATTTTTCATAACCAAACATATTGTATTTTCAGCTGTTTAAAGCTGGTAAACATAAAAAACAAAACTTAACAGGAAGCAGACATAGCCCACACAGCACAGATATACCGCTTCTTAGACTTGCTTTCAATGTGAATGACCGATCTATTACTAACATTTCTATGTGAATTTGGAAGAGTAGCCCAAAAAGTTACTTATTGCAGCTTTAACTGGCCATGGCAAAGCTATGCGATTACTCATTTTATGAATAAGGACAACAAAAATCAGACCATACTAAGACAGAAGAATGAGCCAGCTATAATGCATTCACTCACAGAGAAAGGAACTAGACTAGCCAGGAAAATATATTAACAAAGATTATTTATATACACTACTATACTTCACCTCTTCCTCTCGGTCTTCACTGCACTATAAATAGGTCTAAACATGTCATGCCTAACTTATGTTTACTCCACCACAAAATGCACACATTTGTACAAATGTATGCACAAAGTATTGTCTATAGGGGTTGTTACTAGCAAATGGATATAAAATATGCACTGTGGAATGACTGTCCTTGCATCCTTAGCTATGTCTAGGAATGTGAGTGACTAGCCTAAATTTATTTCCCTGGCTCCATCCCTCTGCTTCATACTAAAAGTGCTGAGGATGACTTGGGCTTAAACACAATCTCAAGATTGTGGCTTTAACACACACACATGCATTGGGTGAAAAAAAATTGTATGAACAGTATGGCATTATCTCCCACAAAGTAAAAAGAAGTAGGCAACAGGTATCAGGCAACAGGTATCCTGCATGCATGGAAAGAATGTCATCAGACTGGTGACTGAATTCTTGAAGCAGCCAGTTATTTGGTCTACGCATAGCAAGCAGCAAGACATCACCATGGTTGAGAATGCTGCCTACATGGGAGAGAGGATATGTATGATAGTATTATAGTCAGTAATGTAACAATTCCTAACCATTATCAGTCAGCACTAATATTTAGGACATTTTTCAAATCCCCTATAATATTGAAACATTGCTTCAAAATAAATAGTATAGGTCATGGTGTAATATTTCTGAGGATAATAGTTATTTCGAATGTAATTCAAAACATTGCCAATAGTCTGGCTGGTATGTACTTATTTGGGTAGGCTACGAACAAAAAAAGTACGTTTTTGAGGGCGCAGTAGACTATGTGGCACGAGTCTACTCCCTGTTTGACTTTACGGCAGGCTACTAGGTTAGGTCGTACAAACATATCGGCACTTTAATAGGCGCGGGATAGAAGAATACTCATCAAATATCCTGTCATGTCGGCAGAAAACAACCAACTGCAGCTGCCACTTTTCATGGCAGACGCAATTAACGTTAGCTAGCTAACGCTACTGATTGTTCTTCCAGGTGCAATGAGTGGGTGGTAAAATGGATGCAAAATGGTATTCCCCGTCGTCCTTTCCCAACATATTTTTTTTAATATATTGCAATTTTAAAGATCTTAACGTTACCAATCACGTATTCACCCTAAAAAAAAAAGCAATTTCCCCAAGTAAAGTTGGGACGATGAACGAATAACGTAGCTGGCTGGCTTGGGTTGCTAGCTAAATGGCTAACAGATGCGAACGTACTGCAAGCTAAAAATAAAAAGCAAACAGGCAAACTAATACTGTAATGGATGAACAATTCGAACGTTTTTAACAAGTTTCAACAAACCATGATGTACTTTTTTGAATCTTAAGAATAACTTACTTTAGCTAACTAGATACCCCCCAAATTCCACAAACGTCCAGCTCGAGCCCAGAGACTTCCTCCCTCATCCAGCAAGGCACGGAAAAGTGAGCGGGTGGAATGTTATCCCCGCCCGCTGACTACCCATTAGGTGTTCAGAGTAGCCAGAACATTCCAACCCTACCGTTACACTGGGCTGCACTGGGGTCGGAACGCCATCATGGTTAGATTAAGAGAGCTGAGATATTGTTTGGAAAACGTTCCTCAGTGCAGGGATGTGATATGCTACTGTACACCTAACATTTACCTTTATCCAAACTGATACATTGAGAAGATTGAAATATTGCTTATTTTTCAAGAAAATGGTTGTTTTTGTCCTCATGCTAGCTAGTAGCAGCCACTGCAGCCATTTTGGAATGGCTGTGTCAGCCAATTAGTTATTTTGTTGTTCAACACAACATGCTATTCGATAATAGAGTCCCACAGTGAAGGTGTCATAATATCCATCAAACAAAGAGGTCAAACAGGGAAATGAGTCCAGTCATTTTTACACACCATTCATTTTTCCCATAGGAAAAATGAAAATGTGTTTCGTATAGGCTTACCCTGTCATGATGTTTTGATAACCATGTAAATCTCTCTCAAGGACAAGGTGACTTTTATCAATATATTCAGCTCTATTTATTCTCATATTCCAAAATGCTAATTAGCATCAAAGAAGACATCCTGCAAGACTAAAAATCCATGCAAGCTCCTGCACATAATCTCTAACTGAAACCTTTGCTAAACAGGCATTGTGTCAATTTAAAACTTGCACAAGATAGTTCACAGAATTGTCAATTTAAAGACATTTAACCAATTTATTCATTACAACATTTAGTTAATCGAGTTAATCCAGAGATTTTTTTTTACCTTTGCCTCGATTCAGCAGTCTTGTCCAGATCACCATGGTATTTGTAGTTCTTTATGATAGCCACATTAGCAGCTAATTAGAATTTCATTTTTTCAGGGTAAATACAGCCGAATATATTGATACAGTGCCTTGCGAAAGTATTCGGCCCCCTTGAACTTTGCGACCTTTTGCCACATTTCAGGCTTCAAACATAAAGATATTAAACTGTATTTTTTTGTGAAGAATCAACAACAAGTGGGACACAATCATGAAGTGGAACGACATTTATTGGATATTTCAAACTTTTTTAACAAATCAAAAACTGAAAAATTGGGCGTGCAAAATTATTCAGCCCCCTTAAGTTAATACTTTGTAGCGCCACCTTTTGCTGCGATTACAGCTGTAAGTCGCTTGGGGTATGTCTCTATCAGTTTTGCACATCGAGAGACTGAATTTTTGACTGAATTTTTTCAGCAGTTTTCAGTTCTTTCCACAGATTCTCGATTGGATTCAGGTCTGGACTTTGACTTGGTCATTCTAACACCTGGATATCGTTTATTTTTGAACCATTCCATTGTAGATTTTGCTTTATGTTTTGGATCATTGTCTTGTTGGAAGACAAATCTCCGTCCCAGTCTCAGGTCTTTTGTAGACTCCATCAGGTTTTCTTCCAGAATGGTCCTGTATTTGGCTCCATCCATCTTCCCTTCAATTTTAACCATCTTCCCTGTCCCTGCTGAAGAAAAGCAGGCCCAAACCATGATGCTGCCACCACCATGTTTGACAGTGGGGATGGTGTGTTCAGGGTGATGAGCTGTGTTGCTTTTACGCCAAACATAACGTTTTGCATTGTTGCCAAAAAGTTCAATTTTGGTTTCATCTGACCAGAGCACCTTCTTCCACATGTTTGGTGTGTCTCCCAGGTGGCTTGTGGCAAACTTTAAACAACACTTTTTATGGATATCTTTAAGAAATGGCTTTCTTCTTGCCACTCTTTCATAAAGGCGCATTTATATGGAGACTTGATTACACACAGGTGGATTGTATTTATCATCATTAGTCATTTAGGTCAACATTGGATCATTCAGAGATCCTCACTGAACTTCTGGAGAGAGTTTGCTGCACTGAAAGTAAAGGGGCTGAATAATTTTGCACGCCCAATTTTTCCGTTTTTGATTTGTTAAAAAAGTTTGAAATATCCAATAAATGTCGTTCCACTTCATGATTGTGTCCCACTTGTTGTTGATTCTTCACAAAAAAATACAGTTTTATATCTTTATGTTTGAAGCCTGAAATGTGTAAAAAGGTCGCAAAGTTCAAGGGGGCCGAATACTTTCGCAAGGCACTGTAAATCACCTTGTCCTAGAGCGGTTATCAAAACGTCACACCAGGGTAAGCCTTTGAGCAGAAAATGTGTCAGACAAAGCAAGAGCTGATGCTGGAGCATTTTGTGGGGCTTTCAAGGCAACTGGGAACTCTGAAAAATACGAGGTCAAATCATGACGTCAGTGATCTTTAGGTCGAAAAGTTGGTGCCCTAGAAAGAGTCAGAGATTTCCGAGTTCCCAGTTGTTAACTCAGCATCAAACGGCAACGGAAGGAAGACTTCATCAGCGTGTCACACACCACTTTGTAATGAGCTGGAGGCAGTACTCATTTTGAAAACATATAATTAATTGTTTGAAACCTGAACGTTTGAATACATATTATGAGGCATGTCTTACCTTGCTTCACAGTAGTCTATTAGAACTCCTCTCTTTCTAAATTTCTAACAGTTATTTTAATCTCTGTCACATGAAACTGCTCTCATGTGCAGTGCCCTTTTGACAATGCTGTTTTCCTGCTAATTACATTACAGAACGAATATTCGGGCATAGCCTACTGCCTTGTGTGCATTGCTGCGCTTATGTGAAAAAATTATAGTTTATCAACATTTAAAGCTAAACGTTCTGATCTGTTGCATCAGACTCATTGCTTTTTAATTTTTTTTTATGTAGCATAGGTTGTACGAATTTGGGATCTATCGCCCGACAACTGTCCCAGAGTCGGTTTGGAATAGGCTAGTTCTTTCTCGACAAGCTGACCAATAAAATAGGTAGCCTAAACTTTTCTTCTATAATAGATTGATATAGGCTAATGATTTTGCTGTTTGTTACTCATCTTATTGGCTGATGAAAATGAAGTGTGGGCAGTTATTCTAACATGTTTAAAGTGCACATCAGAATTCAGTAAGCAGATCATTGCATCCTCGACTTGCATGTTCTGTTAATATGAATTACCATATTCTAAATGTGATTTTTGTCATTCTTAGCACCGTGGATGGATGCACTAATCAGGTTACGCACCCAATGCATAGGGGTCCGGTAAATTTCTCAAATGTCTGGTAAATTAAAATGTTGCTGCTCAAATGTCCGGCGCCACATTTTCCTAATTGAAACCCTGCTACCAAGTGGGAAACTCAGGATCCGACGTCCGCCTAAGTTAGCAAGTCTGACATTTTTTCAGTTTCCGACATGAAGTGGACTCGGCATCAATCTAACCATCATGGCGTTCCGACCCCAGAGCAGCTCACTGTAAACAAGCGTAATGGTAGGGTCCAGATGTTCTGGCAAGTGAATGGCAGTCTGCCCATCACATAGAAGTCATGTTCCCCTGCTCAGGCCAGGCAAGGCCCTGGGCAAAGATGGTGGATAGATTAAGATAGTTCACTCATGCGGTTTATCTTTTTTTTTTATGGTAAATTCCGGTCTACTTAAATGGGTGAGTCTCCCATAGACGCCAAAGCAATCGAGGGGTTGGTTGTTTAGCAACAAAATCGATGCCTTCACAACTATGGGTCAAACATACGGGGTTGGCTTAGATTGTTGACAACATGTAAACTATACTTCATCGCCAATGTTTATTGAAAACATAAATACATTTGCACAATGAGCAATTGTCTCTCAAATACATAATTACAGTTGTTGGTTAATTGTCAGTTGTTTATGTGTGCAGAGAGTCCCTGGTTCGCGCCCGGGTTGGGGCGAGGAGAGGGACGGAAGCTATACTCTCACACCGCCAGAAACAGACCCTCGAGCATCATTGATTCGGACTCGGGGATGGGGCTTCATACGGGCGGAGCTCTTCCCGAGTCCGGGAGATTCATATTACTCTGGGTTCCGGCTAATGGTACTTGGGCCGAGTCAACTTCAGCATATCTGTCTGTCCCGTTTAATTTTTCAGAAGTAGGCCATATGAGGTTTTTATTTGGAAGGTGATTGAAGAATAAAAAAACGAATTAATGTAATAATTTCACCTCTAAAATCAAAAATTGGTCCCATTAGGCTATTAGATTGAGAAGGACCCTAGAGAATCTATGCTATAAATTAATTAGATTTTACTACATATTTTTTTTGGAACCCCACTCACACTAATTCTATTCATTTCAGTGCTTTGGCCATTCTTGGCTTAATATAATAATATTAGCGATATTTAGGCATATGCTGGTGGTTATGTTAATTAAAAGACGATTTGGGACAGATGATCCACGATAAACAGCACATCTCAGTGTCATAGGCCTATTTTTCTAAGGTAGACCTATCTATAAACAACGATACATCATAACAAAATACACCATATGAGTGGCCTAATGTAATTTGGACCTTCTAAACTGATACAAATGGTTGTATTATCGGGGCTTTATTTCGGCAAATTTTTTGCAAATTTAAGTTAAAACTGTAACTCGGCCACCACTATGCTTGAAAATGTGTTGTATTTGATTTGCCCCAAACATAACACTTGTATCAGGACAAAAGTGAATTGCTTTGCCACATTTATTTGCAGTATTATTATCAATCACATTTATTTACATCAGCCGATGTCACAAAGTGCTGTATAGAAACCCAGCATAAAACCCCAAACAGCAAGCAATGCAGAAGTAGAAATACAGTGGATAGGAAAAACTCCCTAAGAAAGGCTGAAACGTAGGAAGAAACCTAGAGAGGAAGCAGGCTCTGAGGGGTGGCCAGTCCTCTCTGGCTGTGCCAGGTTGATATTATAACAGTACATGGCCAAGATGTTCAAACGTTCATCGATGACCAGCAGGGTCACATAATAATAATAATCCCAGTGGTTGTAGAGGATGCAACAGGTCAGCACCTCAGGAGTAAATGTCCATTGGTTTTTCATAGCCAAGCATTCAGAGTTAGAGACAGCAGGTGCAGTAGAGAGAGAGTTTGCCTTGTTGCAAACAGGATGCATGTTTTGTAATATTTTTATTCTATACAGGCTTCCTTCTTTTCACTCTGTCAATTAGGTTAGTATTGTGGAGTAACTACAATGTTGTTGATCCATCCTCAGTTTTCTTCTATCACAGACATCAATCTCTAACTGTTTTAAAGTCACCATTGGTCTCATGGTGAAATCCCTGAGCAGTTTCCTTCCTCTCCAGCAACTGAGTTAGGAAGGATGCCTGTATCTTTGTTGTGACTGGGTGTATTGGTACACCATCCAACGTGAAATTAATAACTTCACCATGCTCAAAGGGATATTCATTGTCTGCTTTTTTATTTTTACCCATCTAACAATATGTTCCCTTCTTTGCATGGCATTGGAAAACCTCACTGGTCTTTGTAGTCGAATCTGTGTTTGAAATTCACTGCTCAACTGAGGGACCTTACAGATAATTGTATGTGTTTGGTACAGAGACGAGGTAGTCATTAAAAAATCATGTTAATAAACACTTATTGCACACAGTGTGAGTTCCTGCAACTTATGTGACTTGTTAAGCACATTTTTACTCCTGAATTTACCATAAGGGGTTGATTACTTATTGACTCAAGACGTTTCAGCTTTTTATTTTTTTTATAAAAAAAAATTATAATAAAACATAATTCCACTTTTATATTATGGGATATTGTGTGTATAGGCCAGTGACAAAAAATATAAATGTAATGAATTTTAATACAGATTTAACACAGTAAAATAGGTAAACACTCCCACTAGTACATCACAGTGAACTTTGAGTGATTTTAATCAAGGCATTCATTCATGCAGACATGTGATGTTAACCATCCAATTTTACTGTGTTAAAATGAAAATGATAGTCCATCAAATAGCACTGTAATATAAAGTAAACTAGTGTTTTTCCTATTTTGTAGCTGGCATGTGACAATGGATTAGTGATCTACTAGTGGCAAACGTGTGACCAATTGTTTAACATCCATTTTTACTGTTTTAAAATTGAATTATGTTCCCTCAAAGTTCACTGTAATATACTGTAAACAAGTGTTTTTCCAATGTTGAAGCTGTCCTAGTATGGGCATGTTATACTGAATCAATAAGGCAGGAGGAGGTGTGATATATGGCAAATATACCAAGGCCAAGGGCTGTTCTTATTCACGACGCAATTCGGAGTGCCTGAACGCAGCCCTTACCGTGGCATATTGACCACATATCACAAACCCCCAAAGTGCCTTATTGCTATTCTAAACTGGTTGCCATTGTAATTAGATCAGTAAAAACGAATGTTTTTTCACACCCATGGTATACGGTCTGAAATACCATGACTGTCAGCCAATCAGCATTCAGGGCTCGAACCATCCAGTTTATAATTTGCAATGTTAATGACAATGGATTAGTGATGATCTAGTGGCAGACGTGACAAAATGTTTACCATCCATTTGTACTGTTTTCGAATGTAATTGAAATCACTGAAAGTTCATTATAATGTACAGTAAACTAGTGTTTTTCCAATGTTTTAGCTGGCATAATATGAGCATGTTATGCTTTGCATTAAAAATGACAATGGAATAGTGATCTACTCGTGGCAGACACAGGGATTTGGAACCAAAATTATTTTCCAATCGTTTCGTTCTAAACAGAACCATTATTGTTTTTGTTCCATTCCACTGTTCCAGCAAAATAATGTTCTGAACCGGTTCGAAACCCCCCAAAAATATCAGTTTATATTGTTTCTTTCTGTTCCTTTTTAAACCTCTGAAATATATTCTTTGACATTTAGCTCAATATTAAATTACTTCACCAATCAGTGCAGATAAAGCAGCTTGCTGTGGAGCGGGTAACCAATTTAATCTGTATAGGAAAGTCATTAAGAACAAATTGTATTTTGCAGTAACTGCATGGTTTAATCATAATGAAAGACAAACAATTTTGAGGGTGAGGAGAGAGCGAGTGAGAATGGGGGAAGCTTGAGTTGAAGTACTGGACATCTTGTTATGACATGCATTATTTGAATTAGGCCCCAAAAATTATACCTACGGAGGAGCAGCTTCTATGGAGGAACTTTTAACGTCTATGAGCTTCCGAGTTGGTTTAACGTTGGACTAGAGAAAACGTTAGCGAGCTAACAAGCTTGTGTTCAGAGTAGCGCTAAAAAAAAAAAAAGCTGTCTTACTAATAAATCCAATGTGAACCGCGATAACTATAGGATCCTTAACTTGCATTGAAAAAGTAAATCCATTCTTCTGTAATCTCTTCTTTTTGTCTTAGTGGGAAAGGGCAATGTGGAGTGCAATTGAGATTGTGTCATCTGTGGATCTGTTGGGTTGGTGTGCTAAAGATTGTGTTGTGAGCCATGACCAGCCTTTCAAAGCTTTTCATGGCCACAAATGTGAGTGCAAGGGGGCGATAGTCATTTAGACAGATTATCATGGCGTTTTCGGGCACAGGGGCTATGGTGGCCTGCTTGAAACATGTAGGTATTACAGACTGGGTCAGAGAGATGTTGAAAATGTCAGTGAAGACACTTGACATCTGGTCACCCCATGCTCTGAGTACGCTTCCTGGTAATCAGTTTTACACTGCAGCCTTTTGAATGTTACCTGTTTAAAGGTCTATGGAGAGTGTGATCACACAGTCATCCGGAACCGCTGGTGAACTCATGCATAGTTCACCAGCTGAACTATGAAGGTATTCAATCAATCAAATGTATTTATAAAGCCCTTTTTACATCAGCAGATGTCAAAGTGTTATACAGAAGCCCAGCCTAAAACACCAAACAATGCAGATGTAGAAGCACGGTGGCTAGGAAAAAGTCCCCAGGAAGGCAGGAACCTAGGAAAAAACCAGGCTCTGAGGGGTGGCCAGTCCTATTCTGGCTGTGCCAGATGGAGATTATAAGAGTACATGGCCATTTAAGGCCAAATTGTTCTTCAAGATGTTCAATTGTTCTTAGCTGACCAGCAGGGTCAAATAACAATCAGTGGTTGTAGAGGGTGCAACAGGTCAGTACCTCAGGAGTAAATGTCAGTTGGCTTTCCATGGCCAAGCATTCAGAGGTCGAGACAGCAGGTGCGGGAGAGAGAAAGAGTCAAAAACAGCAGGTCCGGAACAAGATAGCACATCCGGTGAAGAGGTCAGGATTCCATAGCCACAGGCAGAACAGTTAAACTGGAGCAGCAGCACGACCAGGTGGACTGGGGACAGCCAGGAGTCATCAGTCCAGGTAGTCCTGAGGCATGATCCTAGGGCTCAGGTCCTCCGGGAAGGAGGGAAAGCGGGAGAGCGAGAGAATTAGAGGGAGCATACTTAAATTTACAAAGGACACCAGATAAGACAGGACAATTACACCAGTTAACAGATTTTAGCTCATCTGGTAGGCTCCCGTCACTGGACAGATCGCAGCTGGTTTTCCCTTTGTAATCCGTAATAGTTTGCAAGCCCTGCCACATCCGACGAGTGTCAGAGCCGGTGTAGTAGGATTTGATCTTTGTCCTGTATTGACCAGGTCTAACCTTTAGCTCAGTGTGGATGTTACCTGTAATCCATGGCTTCTGGTTGGGATATGTACATATGGTCACTGTAGGGACAATGTCATCGATGCACTTATTAATGAAGCCGATGACTGATGTGGTAAACTCCTCAATGCCATCTGATGAATTCTGGAACATATTCCAGTCTGTGCTAGCAAAACGGTCCAGTAGCTTAGCATCTGATTCTTGAGCACGTCACTGGTACTTCCTGATAAGAGTTTTTGCTTGGAAGCAGGAATCAGGAGGATAGCATTATGGTCAGATTTGCCAAATGGAGGGCGAGATTTTTATGCGTCTCTGTGTGTGGAGTAAAAGTGATCTAGAGTTTTTTTTGCCTCTAGTTCACAGGTGTCATGCTGGTAGAAATGAGGTTAAACGTTTCAGTTTTCCTGCATTAATGTCACCGGACAAAAGTAACCTGTTGGTTATCATTTTCTTGTTTGCTAATGGCAATATCACAGCTATTTGAATGCAGTCTTAGTGCCAGCATCGGTTTGTGGTGGTAAATGGACAGCTACAAAAAATATAAACTCTCTTGGTAAAGAGTGTGGTTTCAACTTATGAGGTATTCTAACAGGCGAGAAAACCTCAAGACTTGTTAATATTAGAGATTGCGCACCAGTTTTTGTTAACAAAGAGACACACACCACCTCTGAGCTTCTCCGATGCAGCCGTTCTGTCCTGTTGATATATAGGAAAACCATCTAAATGAACATTTACCATGTCTTTGTTCAGCCAAGACTCTGAGAAACATAGGATATTACAGCTCATCACATCAATAGGATAGTCTCGAACCGAGCTCATGCAGTTTATTCTCCAGTGGTTGCACAGGTGACATGCCAATAGATCGAAGCATAGAGGCGATTTATCCACTCTTCAACATGGTCTTTTCAGGTATCCCGCACACCAGCCTATATAGGCCCGTCTCATCCATCCTTCATCGAGTGTCGGGATTTGGGCCTGGTCTACAATAATCAATATGTCTCAGACTCATTGAATTAGACCTCTTTGTCCAAATGGAGGTCATTGATAGCTGTTCTGATGTCCAGAACTCTTTTCAGTCATAGGAAACGATGGCAGAAACAGGAAAAAGTCTCTGCACACTTCCAGTCAGATGCAAATGTTTTTAATTATAGCTGAGCTTTCGGTCAGTCGACCTTCATCAGAGCATATCTCCACAAACAATAGCGGGACAGATAAGGCCACAGTGAGCCAGAGGTAATTGCAGACACCTGTGGTAATCTAAAGTACCCAAAAGGGCCACAAGGTGTCATAATATCAGATACAGGATAAAATAGAACTTGTTATAGATGTATTTCTACTAGAACAAAAACACATGTACACAGGGAATGTGGTTAGTATAATTAATCCATACTCTCAAAGATAGCAATAAAGGTGAAAAACTACATAAAAAAGAAAGAAAAGGAAAACATATACAGCACTATATACATATGCAGAACCAGGAGAAATCTAGAAAACAACCAGATAACGGTAAAGGTAACCTGTCAGGGAAGTATCGGGCCACTAGGGCTGTCATGAATACAGGACATCATAATAGCAGGGAGTGTGTTAAGCTGAAATGATGTAAAGATTATGTACAAAAAGGTTAAGATCAGCCCAATACAAAAACACAGAAACCAGGCCCTGATCATGTGCAAGTTAATACATTTACATACACAAGCCCACCCCCTTACCAAGATGAACAGTCGTTGGTCTATTATAATCAAATGTTGTGGGCCAATAGTTCCATCCCAACTGAAATTCCCTTTAAAGGTAGTTTAGTAATTGGTAGCTTGGAAGACGATATTTTCAGAGTAGCTTCCCCAGTGCTAACCACTGCTCCTATAGGGTTATCCCACTTGGGGCACAGGTTGTTATTTGTTCCACTACCTACCCTCTTCATTCAGGAGAGTGTGGCTGTGGCCACAAACACCATCCTACTTATGATACCAGTGCAGTGAACAAAGACTGTGCACTGCCTCTTTCAGGTATTGAACTTGGGTCTCCCAGTCCCAGTCAATGACGTTTTAAGTAACCTTACATTTTCCAGGACATAGCCATGTCTTATATGGGCAGAAAGCCTAAATTCTTGTTAATCTAACTGAAGTGTCCAATTTACAGTAGCTATTTCAGTGAAAAAATACCATGCTATTGTTTGAGGAGAGTGCATAACAACAAAAACTTTTATCGTGGCTGGTTTGATACATTCACCTCTGAAAGTAAATAATGTACTTACATTCAGTGATCTTGCTCTGATTTGTCACCCTGAGGGTCCCAGAGATAAAATGTAGCATAGTTTTGTTTGATAAAATCAATTTTTATATTCAAATGTAGGAACTGGGTTCTACAGTTTGAACCCCTGCTGTGTAGATTTGGGTGTCATTTTAGTCGAAAATTGAAAAAAGGTCCGATCCTTATTAACCCACTTAGGGGATATGGTAAGGATGACCCAAGGGTCTTTACAATAACAATGTGGCTCCCAGGCGTTGTGACTGTGAGATCATCTGCGCAACTCGAGTAGCCTACTATAAAAAGATGTCCAGGAAGCGGCCAAATTAACATTTGAACTCAAAATGACTGCAGCTCCGACCACACAGGACAGTCTGGAACGCGCCCATTCTCAGATTTGCGCAGTCGCAATGATGAAAGCATTCGAGAAACACCGCCATTATTGCGTAGCTAGTCTGACTATTGCATTGTGTTAGCGACCTAAACAAAAGTTACCTGCAATAATGAGGGCAATTGTGAAATTTTGTGGGAGTAAGCCCATATAGTGCGCGCCGTTTGCATAAGGTGCCGTTGACCAGCTCAAGATGTCCGCAGAGATGCTCAGGTAACAAACATATCGACCGTTCAGCAAGCTACTGTAGCTAGTAGGGCAAGCCGTAGATGGCTAACCGTAACCTAGCTAGCTTATTTGCTGCCTGCTAGCTTCCTAAAGCACTCAGTCCTCACATTCAAGCTACAAGTCCGACTTGAACTTCTGACATTTACATCATTACATACATCAAGATATACCTAGTTATGTTTGCCCAACGTTATTGTATGATATTTATCTAGCTAGGGAACAAGCTTTACTGCTAGCTAACTAGCTATACATTAGTTGAATGACGTACATTAACGTTAGCTAACGAGCTAGATAGCTAATTGGTTTGTCAATGATCTGAGCGCGGTTTCCCAAAAGCATCTTAAGGCTAAGTTCAACGTTAGGAAAATATATGGTGAATTTAGTCTTAAGATACCTTTGGGAAAACAGGCCCTGTTGTTTTTTTTTAGGGTAGCTCTCAGAAAAAAACCTTAGGGTTTAAATGCAATTTCAAATATAAGTTACAGTTCATATAAGGAAATCAGTATGGTGAGTGAAATTTATTAGGCCCTGGATTTCACAGGGCAGGGATGGAAATCATGGGCTGGCGTGGTTGCACGTTGTCTGAGGTTGAGTCTGGGTGGATGTACTGCCAAATTCTTTTGGAGTTAAGTTGGAGGTGGCATATGGTAGAGAACTTAACATTCTAATCTCTAGCAACAGTTCTGTTGGACATTCCTGCAGTCAGCATGCCAATTGCACGCTCCCTCAAAGCATGGGGCGTCTGTGGCGTTTTGACAAAACTGCACATTTTAGTGCCCTTTTAGTCCCCAGCACAAGGTGCACCAGTGTATTGATTATGTTTAAACAGCTATTTGATATGCCACACCTGTTAGATGGACGGAGTATCTTGGCAGAGGAGAAATGCAACCTAGCAGGAATGTAAACTAATTTGTGCACAGAAAGAAAGAAATAAGCTGTGTATGGAACATTTCTGGGATCTTTAATTTCAGCAGATAAAACATGGGACCAACACTTTACATGTTTATTTTTGTTCAGTATACAATTCTGACACTGTTTTAACATTTAGAAAAGCCAATCATCGCTTGCAAAACGATTTTTGAAAATACATAATAGCCCTTTCATATCAGCCAGAAAGAAACTTTCACATAAAAATATACACTTACCGTTGCAGATTTGTACAGATCATATGCTGTGTGCCTCCAGTTGTAGAACTACACTTCCTCCCCAGTAACTTACACACGGGTGTTCGAGCAGATAGCTAATTGGCACAGGTGATCGCCTCTGTGTACCTTCTGTAATCAAGGGCTGTAACATGGACATTAGTCTGGTTAATCAAGCTGTAATACACAATTCATTGGTATATCGCCTGAAGCTAATGCTTGCAACATCATGTAACTGTTCCTTACCAGCCAGAATGATTAATAAAATGAAATTCAAACTTAACCTGTTGTGCATGCTCAGACATGTCACCCACTGAGCATGTTTGGGATGCTCTGGATCGAATAGTACGACAGCGTGTTCAATATCCAGCAACTTTGCACAGCCATTGAAGAGGAGTGGGACAACATTCCACAATCAACAGCCTGATCAACTCTATGCGAAGGAGATGTCGCTCTAATGAGGCAAATGGTGGTCATACCAGATACTGACTGGTTTTCTGATCCACTCCCCTACCTTTGATTTTAAGGTATCTATTCCCAGTCATGTGAAATCTGTAGATTAGGGCCTAATGAATTCATTTAAATTGACTAGTTTCCTTATATGAACTGTAAACAGTAACAGTAAAATCACTGAAATTGTTGCATGTTGTGTTGATATTTTTGCTCAGTGTAATTAAAATGATATAAATATCAAAGCAAAAATTCAACCAATGCTAGAGCACCAGCCTCTGCCACATTGATACATTGTCGGTTAAATGGCCTAAATGAGCGCATGGAACTCCGAGATGGCCAATGCAGCTGTTGGCCTATAACTTCCATTGTCAACTAATTAAAATGGATAAAGCCAAGAAATAAAACAGAAAATATACGGATGAAAATTCCGGTTCTTTCATTCACCTCTACTCAGCATGTTGGCCTTCCTTTCACTAATAAAGTGCAACATTTGTATCGACTGGATCTTGCATGAAGTTGTCTCTGAACTTGCAACATTGTCTCAACTAGCCTATTCCAGGCGCTCAGCTTCCTACACCAGTGAGCTCGGGACAGACAGCTATTTTTGTGCAAGGGAAAGGTATTTTCTGACGTTTCAACTGGATATATCCAGTCATCGGCTGATATTTTGCTCTTTCACACCAGGCTTGGTGATTATCGCGGGGGAGAGATTGGAAAGATTCTTTCAGATAGGCCTACTGTGAGGAACTATAATTTGCAATTGAGCTGAAATAAAAGATCCCCCAAAAAATTCCAAATGCACAAAAAGCTTATTTCTCTAAAAATGTTGTTCACATATTTGTTTACATCCCTGTTAGTGAGCATTTCTCCTTTGGCAAAATAATACATCCACCTTACAAGTGTAGGATATCAAGAAGCTGATTAAACAGCATGATCTTTACACAGGTGCACCTTGTGCTGGGGACAATAAAAGGCCACTCGAATGTGGACTTCTGTCACACAACGCCACAGATGTCTCGTGTTTTGAGGGAGCATGCAATTGGAATGCTGACTGTAGGAATGTCCATCAGAGCTGTTGCCAGAGAATTGAATGTTCATTTCTATACCATAAGCCTCTGTTGTTTTAGAGAATTTTACAGTACTTCCAACCGGCCTCAAAACTGAAGACTGTGTAACCATGCCAGCTCAGGACCTCCACATCCGACTTCTTCACCTGCAGGATCGTCTGAGACCAGCCACCCGGACATTTGATGAAACTAAGGAGTATTTCTGTCTTATAATAAAGCCCTTTTGTGGGGAATAACTCATTCTGATTGGCTGGTCCTGGCTACCCAGTGGGTGGGCCCATGTCCTCCCAAGCCCACCCATGGCTGCGTCCTGCCCAGTCATGCGAAATCCATAGATCAGTGCCTAATTTATTTATTTAAATTGACTGATTTCCTTATGAATTGTAACTCAGTAAAATTGTTAATTATTTGTTAAGTATAAATGTGATTTCTGTCATTCTGATCACCGTGGGTGGACACCCTAATGGGTTACACACCCAATGCGTAAATGTATGGTAAATTTCTCAACTGGTCGGTAAATTTAAATCTTCCTGGTCACGTTGTCCGCTGCCACGTTTTCCTACCGGAAATAAACAGTTGAAGTTGGAAGTTTACATACACTCAGGTTGGAGTCATTAAAACTAGTTTTTCAACCACTCCACAAATTTCTTGTTAACAAACTATAGTTTTGGCAAGTCTGTTAGGACATCTACTTTGCATGACACAAGACATTTTTCCAACAATTGTTTACAGACAGATTATTTCACTTATAATTCACTGTATCACAATTCCAATGGGTCAGATGTTTACATACACTAAGTTGACTGTGCCTTTAAACAGCTTGGAACATTCCAGAAAATAATGTCATGGCTTTAGAAGCTTCTGATAGGCTAATTGATATAATTTGAGTCAATTTGGAGGTGTACCTGTGGATGTATTTCAAGGCCTTCCTTCAAACTCAGTGCCTCTTCGCTTGACGTCATGGGAAAATCAAAAGAAATCAGCCAAGACCTTAGAAAAAAAAATTGTAGACCTCCACAAGTCTGGTTCATCCTTGGGAGCAATTTCCAAACGCCTGAAGGTACCACGTTCATCTGTACAAACAATAGTACGCAATTATAAACACCATGGGACCACGTAGCCGTCATACTGCTCAAGAAAGAGATGCGTGCCTTCTGAATTTGTGGCGATTTGTGTACTGCACTGCTGCCCTTTTGACGTGAACTTCAGTTTGAAGAACAGGTGAAGTTTTCTTCTTTCAAAGTGAAATCCAAAGTGCAACTTAAAATGCCTGGACCAGCATCAAGTGCAACTAATGTCGGTGCAGGGAGCCGATCCCCCAGCAAGACAGCAGCCCCCCGCGCAGCAGGATCCACAGTCCGACAGAGGAAAGCAACGAGCAGTGGCAAACGCAGTGCAGGCAGGACCACAGCGTCAGCGGGCGGCACAGGGGGCATGTGGCGCTTCTACACTGAGGACTCACCAGGACTCAAAGTAGGTCCAGTACCAGTGCTGGTGATCAGTTTTGCTGTTCATCGCGTCGGTCTTCATGCTGCACATCTGGGGGAAGTACACCCGCTCCTAAACCCCGCCCCATGACCCTTCACCCTCAATCCCTGAACCTGCGGCGCAGCTTCTTAACACATCAGACCTGGACCAAACAACCAACCAACCTGAATCCCCAACAACACTACTCGCCTGTCTCGGCGGGTGGTACAGCCCCAATCTGTCTGGTGTTCTCTTAGAGTAGAGCAACAGTCTAGTGTCCAACTCAAACTGAAATGCAGATCACCAGTGTGTTGACTTTGAGCACAGATCATCTAGGACTGAATCCTGACATGAGACTCATCTCCTACTGTCATTAACAGGACCTACAGCAGCCAATGGGTGATTCCTCTCCAGTAAGGATCAGGCACCTAGTCCCCTCATCAGGACGTCAGTAAGCATCTATATATTTCAGCCTGAATTGGAACCTGTAGATGTTTTGTTAACATCATTTGGACATTTTTATTGTGATATTGTACAATAAATGGACTCAAAACAGAATGCATCTTTTTAGTTGTCTCCTAGAGATGAACGTACTTTGTTGCGAAAAGGGTAAATCAATCCCAGAACAACAGCAAAGGACCTTGTACCTAATTCCTCCAGCATCTTCACAAAAGATGTGTATCTATATCCACAGTAAAACAAGTCCTATATCGATAACCTGAAAGGCCACTCAGCAAGGAAGAAGCCACTGCTCCAAAACCACCGTAAAAAAGCCAGACTGCGGTTTGCAACTGCACATGGGGACAAAGATTGTACTTTTTAGAAAAATTTCCTCTGGTCTGATGAAGCAAAAATATAACTGTTTGGCCATCATGGCCATCGTTATGTTTGGAGGAAAAACTGGGAGTCTTGCAAGCAGAAGAACACCATCCCAACCGTGAAACACAGGGGTGGAAGCATCATGTTGTGGGGGTGCTTTGCTGCAGGAGGGACTGGTGCACATCACAACATTTCCCTCCCTAATGATGCCATCTATTATGTGGATATATTGAAGCAACATCTCAACACATCAGTGTTGTTAAGTTAAAGCTTGGTCCAAATGGGTCTTCCAAATAGACAATGACCCCCAAGCATACTTCCAAAGTTGTCAAAATGGCTTAAAGACAACAAAATCAAGGTATTGGAGTGGCCATCACAAAGCCCTGACCTCAATCCTATAGAAAATGTGTGGTCAGAACTGAAAAGGCGTGTGCGCGCAAGTACGCCTACAAACCTGACTCGGTTACAGCAGCTCTGTCAGGAGGAATGGGCCAAAATTCACCCAACTTATTGTGGGAAGCTTGTGGAAGGCTACACGAAAAGTTTGACCCAAGTTAAACAATTTAAAGGCAATGCTACCAAATACTAATTGAGTGTATGTAAACTTCTGACCCACTGGGAATTTGATGAAAGAAATAAAAGCTTAAATCATTCTCTCTGCTATTATTCTGACATGTCACATTCTTAAAATGAAGTGGTTATCCTACCTGACCTAGGACTGGGAATTTTTACTCTGATTAAATGTCAGGAATTGTGAAAAACTGAGTTTAAATGTTTTTGGCTAAGGTGTATGTAAACTTCCGACTTCAACTGTATGGCTTTGTGGAAATGCTAACCCTATAAAGGTGCTACACACAGGATGTATTTTAATATTTGCATTTTAATTTCAGAATTTACATAATATATCTGGCGATAATAGTGGAATGATAGTGTTTCACAGTATTACTTACCCACAATATTTGTGATATTCGCCTATTGATTTCTCCCGCCGGAGCGGCATCTGTTGTCAAACTGGGAAAGCTGTTTTGACTTTGGCTGTGTTTTCTAGTGAAAATCTAAATTTTCTGGTTTCTAAAATTCTTCGCTGTTAGTTCAATTTCAGTTAGAGAACAAGCACTGGGTAATATAGGGAATCCTTATCTAAATTGTTGTGAAATACACTACATGATCAAAAACATCTCACTCTAAAATCATGGGCATTAATATGGAGTTGATCCCCTTTTGCTTTAAACTGCTTAGGGCTGCAATCCTGTTAACGGGATCGATATGACAACAGCCAGTGAAAGTGCAGGGCGCCAAATTCAAAACAGAAATCTCATAATTAAAATTCCTCAAACATACATTTATTTTATACCGTTTTAAAGGTAATCTTGTTGTTAATCCCACCACAGTGACCAATTTCAAAAAGGCTTTACAGCAAAAGCACCACAAATGATTGTTAGGTCACCACCAACTCACAGAAAAATTCAGCCATTTTTCCAGCCAAAGAGAGGAGTCACAAAAAACACAAATGGAGATCAAATTAATTCCTAACCTTTGATCTTCACAAGATGACACTCATAGGACTTCATGTTACACAATACATGTATGTTTTGTTTCATAAAGTTCATATTTATATAAAAAAAATCTCAGTATACATTGGCTCGTTACGTTCACTTGTTCCAAAAACATCCAGTGATATTGCAGAGAGTCACATAATTTTACAGAAATACTCATTATAAATGTTGATAAATACAATTGTTAGACATGGAAATATAGATATACCACTCCTTAACCTGTTGCGACGAGCAATCCCGTATCCGGGAGCGTAATTATAGCCTCAAGCTCATTAGCATAACGCAACGTTAACTATTCATGAAAATCGCAAATGAAATAAATATATTGGCTCACAAGCTTAGCCTTTTGTTAACACTGTCATCTCAGATTTTCAAAATATGCTTTTCAACCATAGCTACACAAGCATTTGTGTAAGAGTATTGATAGCTAGCATAGCATTAAGCCTAGCATTCAGCAGGCAACATTTTCACAAAAACAAGAAAAGCATTCAAATAAAATAATTTCTTTGAAGAACTTCGGACGTTTTCAATGAGGAGACTCTCAGTTAGATAGCAAATGTTCAGTTTTTCCAAAAAGATTATTTGCGTAGGAGAAATCGCTCTGTTTTGTTCATCACGTTTGGCTAAGAAAAAACCCCCAAAAATCAGTCATTACAACGCCAAACTTTTTTCCAAATTAACTCCATAATATCGACAGAAACATGGCAAACGTTGTTTAGAATCAATCCTCAAGGTGATTTTCACATATCTATTCGATGATAAATCACTCGTGGCAGTTTGGTTTCTCCTCTGAACCAAATGGAAAAATACATGCAGCTGGAGATTGCGCAATAATCTCGACGGAGGACACCAAGCGGACGGACACCTGGTAAATGTAGTCTCTTATGGTCAATCTTCCAATGATATGCCTACAAATACGTCACAATGCTGCAGACACCTTGGGGAAATGACAAAGTGTAGGCTCATTCCTTGCGCATTCACAGCCATATAAGGAGACATTGGAACACAGCGCCTCCAAAATCTGGGGCATTTCATGTTTGAAATGTTATCTTGGTTTCGCCTGTAGCATCAGTTCTGTGGCACTCACAGATAATATCTTTGCAGTTTTGGAAACGTCAGTGTTTTCTTTCCAAAGCTGTCAATTATATGCATAGTCGAGCATCTTTTCATGACAAAATATCTTGTTTAAAACGGGAACGTTTTTCATCCAAAAAGGAAATACTGCCCCCAGAGGTTCAAGAGGTTAATGCAACCGCTGTGTCAGATTTCCCAAAAATTATACAGAAAAAGCAAACCATGCAATAATCTGGGACGGCACTCAGAAAAAAGAAAGAAAAATTACCCTCCATGTTGGAGTCAACAGAAATCACATTGTCAAAAGTAAGGGAATATTTATAATCTTCATCAGAATACACTCCCAGGAATCCTAGTTCCACAATAAATGCATGATTTGTTTGATAATGTCCATTATTTATGTCCAAGTAGCTACTTTTGTTAGCGCGTTTAGTACACAAATCCAAACGCTCGTGCAGGTCCAGCCGAATGTCGGACGAAAACTTCAAAAAGTTATATTACAGATCGAAGAAACTTGTCAAACTAAGTATAGAATCAATCTTTAGGATGTTATCATAAATCTTCAATAACGTTCCAACCGGAGAATTCCTACGTCTGTAGAATTCCTATGTCCATGTGAAATGCGCATGACCAGGACCTGGCTCTCTGCCAGACCACTGACTCAAACAGCTCCCATCCGGCTCCAAAACACAGTAGAAGCCTCAGTCAAGTTTCTACAGATGGTTGACATATCCCACTGTGTATTCAATAGGGGCTGGGTTGAAAATCAACCAACCTCAGATTTCCCACATCCTGTTTGGATTTCTTCTCGGGTTTTTGCCTGCCATATGAGTTCTGTTATACTCAGACATCATTCAAACAGTTTTAGAAACTTACGAGTTTTCTACTCCATACTAATAATAATATGCTTATATTAGCAACTGTGACTGAGGAGCAGGCCGTTTACTCTGGGTACCTCTGGGAACCTTTCATCCAAGCTACTCAATACTGCCCCTGCAGCCATAAGAAGATAACAGCCTCAAGTCTTCTGGGAAGGCTTTCTACTAGATGTTGGAAAATTGCTGTGGGGACTTGCTTCCATTCAGCCACGGGCGTTAGTAAAGTCGGGCAATGATGTTGGGCAATTAGGTGTGGCTTGTAGTCAGTGTTCCAATTCATCCCAAAGGTTTTCGAAGGGGTTGAGGTCAGGGCTCTGTGCAGGCCAATCAAGTTCTTCCACCGATTTGTCAAACCATTTCTGTATGGACCTAGCTTTGTGCACGGGGGCATTGTCATTCTGAAACAGGAAAGGGCCTTCCCCAAACTGTAGCCCGTAAGTTGCAAGCACAGATGCTTCTAGAATGTCATTGTATGATGTAGCATTTCCCTTCACTGGAACTACAGGGCCTAGCCCGAACCATGAAAAACAGCCCCAGTCCATTATTCCTCCTCCACTTTACATTTGGCACTATGCATTGGTGCAGGTAGCGTTCTCCTTGCGTCCGCAAAACCCAGATTTTGTCCGTCGGACTGCAAGATAAAGAAGCCAGATGGTGAAGCTTGTTTTTGTCACACCAGGGAACACGTTTCTACTGCTCCAGAGTCCAATGGCAGCGAGCTTTACACCACTCCAGCCGACGCTTGGCATTGCACAAGGTGATCTTAGGCATGTGTGCAGCTGCTCGGCCATGTTCTTGTGCTGACGTTGCTTCCAGAGGTAGTTTGGAACTCCGTAGTGAGGTTTGCAACTGAGGACAGCCCATTTTTACGTGCTGCACGTTTCAGCACTTGGTGGTCCCATTCTGTAAGCTTGGGTGGCCTACCACTTCGCAGCTGAACCGTTGTTGCTCCTTGACATTTACACTTCACAATAACATCACCGCCTTGTATGGCAACTGCTCGGCATCTGACCGTAAGGCGCTACAGAGGGTAGTGTGAACGGCCCAGTACATCACTGGGTGCCAAGCTTCCTGCCATCCAGGACAAATATAATAGGCAGAGTCAGAGGAAAGCCCATAAAATTGTCAGACTCCAGTCACCCAAGTTAGACTGTTTTCTCTGCTACCGCACGGCATGCAGGACGGAGCGCCAAGTCTAGGACAAATGCTCCTCAACAGTGTCTACCCCCAATCCATTAGACTGCTGAACAATTAATAAAAATCACAACAAGGCAATTTACATGGACCCCCTCCCTTTTGTACACTGCTGCTACCTGCTGTTTGTTTGTTTTACCTATGCATAGTCACTTCGCCCCAACCAACATGTACAGATTACCTCAACTAGCCTGGACACTGACTCGGTACTGGTGCCCCCTGTATATAGCCTCGTTGTTCTTATTGTTACTTTATTACTTTTTTTAGCCTACTTGGTAAATATTTTCTTCTTGAAGTGCACTGTTGTTTAAGGGCTTATAAGTAAGAATTTCACGGTAAAGTCTACACTTGTTGTGTTCGGCACATGTGATAAAGTATGATTTGACAAACTGACTTGTTGGAAAGGTGGCATTCTATGACGGTGCCACGTTGAAAGTCGCTAAGCTCATCAGTGAGGCCAATCTACTGCCAATGTTTGTCTATGGAGATTGCATGGCTATGTGCTCAGCAGCGGGCTTGGCTGAAATGGCCAACTCCACTAATTTGAAGGGGTGTCCAGATGCTTTTGTATATACAGTTTATTCGGAAAGTATTCATACCCTTCGACGTTTTCCACATTTTGTTATGTATGTTACTGTATGGTGCATCTTATCAATAACAAACTATCGTTTTTACAGCTGGTGGAAACCGGAATTTAACCAGCATCAAACAGCTGTAAAACTTTTTGGTTTTGTTATTTGTTAGATATTTCACAGCGATTTATTGGTACAATGATTCACTACACTATTCAGTGCTTGTTTACACACAAACTGAAATTTAGTAGACGATGTAGAGTTTTACTAACCAGGAAATGACAGAGCGATTTCCACTAGATAACGAGGCCACAAAGTCAGAACAGCTTCCCATTTTGACAATAGTTGCTGTTCCGGCGGGAGAAATCAGTCGGCGAATATCACAGCTAATCACAACACGCGATTTAAGTAATCCTTTGAAACACTAGCGCAAGATATATTTAGACATATTCTGAAATTACAATGCCAAAAGGCAAACTAATCCTACTGTATGTGTTGCATCTTCTAAAAAATATATTTCTCACTGATATAAAATGTTTTCCTTATGTTTCCAAAACAAAACACGTATTGCTTGTGGTTCGGTTAATGTTTAGAGAAAGCGTTGGATCGCTTAACAAAATTCTTCCAGCAAGAAGATGCCTTCATCAATAGGCGCTTAAAGTAGTCAACGTCTATGAATGGGCTAGCATTAGGGTAAAATGGCTAGCTAGCCTATTGAATTGTGATAACTGTTTCTGAAGTAAAGGGACAGAAGGACAAGGACGGATATGTTCACATCATACCAGTAGCTATGGCATATCCACATACTTCGGAATTTAAACAAAGGTGTATAGCTTTCTAGAAAGAAACTTGTGAGGTATGCTGGATTTTTATTAATTTGGCTGTCATTCCTCTTAGCATTCCTCTTGGCACGAGCAAGCTCAATGTGTTGGTGACCAAACTGCATGGGTTCTTGGCTCATGCTCCAGAGGAAGATGACACACTGGTGACTGAAAGTCCTGAGGGTGAGAACTGTAATAAGTGCACCTTTAACTCAGTAGGTATAGTGGTGTTGTCTGGCCATTATTGTCTGCTGATTTTAATTCACAGGTATAATGACCAAGGACTGTGTGGAGCCACACTCAACAGACCGAACCTCCCTTGAGGTATTGACTTGAAAAATATCCGTATTGGCTGTTCTAGACCAAAGAGTATTTAGTATTGTTGCAGATCTAGAAGATGTAGTTATTACATATTTCTTGTTGAATACAGACCTCAACAGACGCCTTGAAGCAGTCCAGATGTGGTTCCAGGAGGTGGGCTTTCTTCTGATATTTTGAAATATGTGATAGTTAATGTACATGTTGTTTATGGACAGGAAACGCATAAAACATTATCCTCTAATGCAGAGGTTTTCAAACATTTTGACGGGGACCCCAAGCCATTCCATATATTTTAACTATTCCTGAGTTAGCATGCCCAATTCAACTTGTCAAGTAATTACACACCCTTATTGAGGTCAATCAGGTGAGCTAGTTTAGGGCTCCAACGAAATTGTGAGATGTCTGGGGGGTCACTGAGGAGGTTTGAAAAACCACTGCTCTAATCGATGTCACTTCTTGTATTACAGAAAACCTTCCGTTGTGATTAAACACAGTGGACTGGATGAATCTGGTGCTTCAAATGAAAGTGATGATGACTGCTTGATCGTCAATTCAAACGGTTATCCTGATGTAACAAGATTGCCTAAAGGTTTGTTTTTCTGCTACTTCTTTCAATACTGTAAGGGGATATTAACACTGGAAATGCATAATGTATGACTGACTGGATTTATAAACAGAAAATGCCTTTGTTTCCATGCGTTTGTTTTTACATGTCTTATGCACAAAGGTACTGCACTGGTGAGGCCTGAGCCGGTGGAAAATGTCAGAGATGACTTCCGAGGTACAGAATTACATTGTGGAAAATCTGGTCATCTGAGGAGAGTTTTTCCCAGGAGACGTGGAGGTGAGCTTTCATGAATTAATATGAATATGCATATCCATTACCCTAAAAGTGTGCCGCAGAATGACAATGAATTCATGTTTGTAATCAATCAAATCAAATTTGTACATGAGCAGATGTCAACTGCTATACAGAGACCCAGCCTAAAACAGCAAGCAATGCAGATGTAGAAGCACGGTGGCTAGGAAAAACTCCCTATGAAGGCAGGAACCTGGGAAGGCAGGAACCTAGGGAAAAACCTAGAGAGGAACCAGGCTCTGAGGGGTGGCCAGTCCTCTTCTGGCTGTTCCAGGTGGAGATTATAAGAGTACATGGCCATTAAGCCCAGATTATTCTTCAAGATGTTCATCGGTGACCAGCAGGGTCAAATAACAATCAGTGGTTGTAGATGGTGCAACAGGTCCGTACCTCAGGAGTAAATGTCAGTTTGCTTTTCATAGCCAAGCATTCAGAGGGTGAGACAGCAGGCGCAGTAGAGAGGGCAAGAAAGTTGGGGGAGGAACAGCAGGTCTGTGACAAGGTAGCACGTCCTGTGAATAGGTCAGGGTTCCATAGCCTCAGGCAGAACAGTTGGAACTGGGGCTGCAGTACGACCAGGTGGACTGGGGACAGCTAGGAGTCATCAGTCCAGGTAGTCCTGAGGCATGATCCTAGGGCTCAGGTTCTCCGGGAGTGGGGGAGAGAATTAGAGGGCACATACTTATATTCACACAGGACACTAGATGATAAGACAGGAGAATTACACCAGATATAACCCTAGCCCCCCCACCACTGCTAGCTGTCATCAGCTAAACTTTAGCCCGGACAACTCCTGCCAGTCTGCACAATGCGATTCAACCCAGAGCGTATCGGACTTCTTTTCTCTCCATATCCCTGGATTCCTACTGCAAGCTCTGAACCACTTCACCTGGATCATCGGAGCTAGCGATTGGCTTCTCCTTCCTAACGTCTCTGTCACAAAGAAAGCGCCAATTAGCCTGGAGCTAGCCTATGCTAGGCCCATCTCCTGGCTAGCTGAAGAGGTCCATCAGCCAGTCCTTGGGCTACAATACCTATTTTGCCAATTGGCCTGGACCCCTTTTATTGCCGATCTGGAGCCCCGCCAATCCGGAGCCCCGCCAATCCATCATGACTGGACTACCAATGTATTCTGCCCGAGGGGGTTTTTCAACTGGCTCCCCCATCGTGATGTCCCCTGAATGCCCATCTGCTAGCCTGCTAGCCGTGGCCCACTTGTTCTCTAGAACACACTGGACTGTTAGCTGAAGAGGTCCAAAAGCCAATTTTCTTGGGCTACAATACCTATTTTGCCTATTGGCCAGGACCCTTTTTCTACACGGAGCCCTGCTGATCCATCACGACTGATCTGCCGACGTAACCGCATTTTTGGTTAGTTATTATTGCCTTATTTCACTGTAGAGCCTCTAGCCCTGCCCAATACGCCTTAGCTAATAACCCTTTAGTTCCACCTCCCACACTTTGGTGACATCACCTGGTTTAAATTGTGTTTCTAGAGGCACTATCCCTCTCATTGTCACTCAATGCCTAGGTTTACCTCCACTGTATTCACATCCTACCATACCCTTGTCTGTACATTATGCCTTGACTCTATTCTACCGTGCCCAGAAACCTGCTCATTTTACTCTCTGTTCTGAAAGTACTAGACAACCAGTTCTTATAGCCTTTAGCTGTACCATTATCCTACTCCTCCTCTGTTTCTCTGGTGATGTAGAGGTTAATCCAGGCCCTGCAGTGCCTAGCTCCACTCTCATTTCCCAGGCGCTCTCATTTGTTGACTTCTGTAACCGTAAAAGCCTTGGTTTCATGCATGTTAACATTAGAAGCCTCCTCCTTAAGTTTGTTTTATTCACTGCTTTAGCACACTCTGCCAACCCGGATGTCTTAGCCGTGTCTGAATCCTGGCTTAGGAAGGCCACCAAAAAATCTGAAATTTCCATCCCTAACTATAACATTTGCCGACAAGATAGAACTGCCAGAGTTCTTTCTTACTAACCAGTTCTGTGCCCAAACAATTTGAGCTTCTCCTTTTAAAAATCCACCTTTCCAGAAACAAGTCTGTCACTGTTGCCGCTTGCTATAGACCCCCTTCTGCCCCCAGCTGTTCCCTGGACACCACATGTGAAGTGTTTGCCCCCCATCTATCGTCAGAGCTTGTACTGTTAGGTGACCTAAACTGGAACATGCTTAAAACCCCGGACATCCTACAATCTAAGCTTGATGCCCTCAATCTCACACAAATTATCAATGAACCTACCAGGTACAAATCCGTAAACATGGGCACCCTCATATATATATATTATATATATTATATATATTATATATATTATATATATATATATATATATATATATATCTGAACCAACCTGTGCTCCAAATACACCTCTGCTGTCTTCAACCAGGACCTCAGCGATCAATGCCTCATTGCCTGTGTCCATAATGGGTCTGCGGTCAAACTATCACCCCTGATCACTGTCAAACGCTCCCTAAAACACTTCAGCGAGCATGCCTTTCTAATCGACCTGGTCCGGGTATCCTGGAAGGATATTGACCTCATTCCGTCAGTAGACGATGCCTGGTTACTTTTCAAAAGTGCTTTCCTCACCATCTTAAATAAGCATGCCCCATTCAAAAACCGGACGGCCTGTTGTCCGAACCTCTGGCAGTCTCTATGGGGGTGCCACAGGGTTCAATTCTCGGGTCGACTCTTTTTCTCTGTATACATCAATGATGTCGCTCTGGTGGTGATTCTATGATCCACCTCTACACAGACGACACCATTGTGTGTACTTCTGGCCCTTCTTTAGACACTGTGTTAACTAACCTCCAGACGAGCTTCAATGCCATACAACACTCCTTCCGTGGCCTCCAACTGCTATTAAATGCATGCAAAACTAAATGCATGCTCTTCAACCGATCGCTGCCCGCACCCGCCCGCCCGACTAGCATCACTAATCTGGACGGTTCTGATTTAGAATACGTGGACAACTACAAATATCTAGGTGTTTGCTTAGACTGTAAACTCTCTGTCCAGATTCACATTAAGCATCTCCAATCCTAAATTAAATCTAGAATTGGCTTCCTATTTCGCAACACAGCATCCTTCACTCACGCTGCCAAACACCCTCGTAAAAGTGACTATCCTACCGATCCTTGACTTCGGCGATGTAATTTACAAAATAGCCTCCAATCCACTCAGCAAACTGGATGTAGTCTATCACAGTGCCATCCGTTTTGTCACCAAAGCCCCATATACTACCCACCACTGCGACCTGTATGCTGTCGTTGGCTGGCCCTCGCTTCATATTCGTCACCAAACCCACTGGCTCCAAGTCTTCTACAAATCTTTGCTAGGTAAAGCCCCGCCTTATCTCAGCTCACTGGTCACCATAGCAACACCCATCCATAGCACGTGCTCCAGCAGGTATAGCAACTCCTCCTTTGGCAGCCTTTCCTTCCAGTTCTCTGCTGCCAATGACTGGAACAAACTGCAAAAATCACTGAAGCTGGAGACTCATATCTCCCTCTCTAACTTTAAGCACCAGCTGTCAGAGCAGCTCACAGATCACTGCATCTGTAAATAGCCCATCTGTAAATAGCCCATCCAACTACCTCATCCCCCCCATACTGTTATTTATCTCTACTTGCACACATCTCCTGCACATCCATCACATCGCCACTATGGCCTATTTATAGCCTCCCTTATCCTACCTCATTTGCACACACGCTATATAGACTTTTTCTATTGTATTATTGACTGCATGTTTGTTTATTCCATTACTGCCACTTTAAGTGAGTTTGGTACAATTTACTATGTTCCACATAGGAGGGCCAAGCACAGGAAGTAGCTCTTTTAGTAGTTGGAATAGGGTCCAGTATGCAGCTTGATGGTTTAGAGGCTGTTACTATTTTCATGAATGTGCCAAGAGATACAGGATTAAAAAACTTGAGTTTCTCCTTGATCCTAGATCCTGGCAGTTCTGTGCAAACAACTGAGCATTGGAGAAATATGCAGATTCAAAGAGGAGTCCATAATTTGATTTCTAATGATCATGATCTTTTCATGGAAGAAGTTCATGAATTCATCACTGCTGAAGTTGAAAGCCATCCTCTCTTGGGGAATGATGCTTTTTCTTAGCCAGCCTAAAACCCCAAAGAGCAAGCAATGCAGACTTTGAAGCATTGGTT